>NC_140935.1:157974637-158574637 GCF_014529385.1 Adiantum capillus-veneris
AGCGCACACATTATAGAGGAGGTGCTCCTCGGTTGTTGTACTTTGCTAATCAGCAATAATAAAGAAATACCGAAAGGGGCGCCAACATTTGGGGCTAGTATTCTCTTGGGGTGGAACTTCGCCACTCCCAATCTCAAGTCATGCATCTTTTTCAGTTCAGTTGTTATATGAAGTGCTTAAAGTTGTTCAGTCTGTTCTTTTCTAATGGCACGTGGTGCCCGTCTTGTGACAACTAACTAGAGCGTATGCGGCCTCGGCAGGATTGAAGAGGATGTGTTCGTAGGTTCAATTCCAGGAACCCTGAACGAAGCTCTGGCTCTTTGATACCTTGGTAGCTTCAGCTATGCTCTATGGGGTTCATGTTTGGGGACCCTCTGTGGGTCAGGATGGGTGGAGAGGTATGGAGAGACCCTTGGTATCTATGATCTCTTGGCTGATTAGAGCCCAGGCCTCTATGCCATAGGAGATCATTAAATTGGAGTTAGCGGCCCTCCCTATGGAGATAGAGGCATTGTAACAAACTTGGACACCCCAAGTCAAGATCCTACCATGAAACAACAGAGATTCACTTCAAACTTCTTCACAAATCACAAGAAAATCGGCACTACCCGGCGTAGTTCCGTGCCAGGAGATATTGGCCCCAAAGGCTAACGCCCCTTTTGGTATTTATTTTTATATTAATCTTTGAGCAAAGTACAACTGAGGCCGAGGGTGATCGCTCTCAGATTCTGCGTCCAGATGCTCTGTAGAGTGAGTCCTCAAGGCAACTTATAAAGAGTGTACAAAGGGTTGCTTAAAGCAGAGCCCCAAAAGCATCTAAAATCAAAAGCAATAATCCTCAAAAGCTGCCAGCTAATTTGCGGAGATCCGTACCCTTTGTCAACGCAAAAAGCGTGAATCCGTACCCTTTGTCAACACAAAAAGCGTGAATACGTACGCTACTTCCACATCAGCATAGTTAACGCGTATTGCGGAAATCCATACCGCCACGTCAGCCTGTCGGCACATTTTTCGGGCGTCCGTACTGGCTGCCATGTAAGCAGGCGTGTGTGTGTCCGGGTGGCTCTTCCATGTCACCAGTTTGTGACATACCCCCCTCTTGAAAGAATTGTAATTGTCCGTGATTACGCCTACACTGACTGTTAGTATCCACGCATTACTCACGACACATTAAGCACTTGTACGAAACGACAGCCACATCACAGGACATCACATGACAAATCACAAAAAAATTCATTCCAAATCTCAGACCGTGACCATCGGCAATGTACTAAGTAATCGCATCTAGATCCATTCCGAACCTCATTGATGCCAGATTAACTTATTGCAATCATGTCTATAGAGATTTATGAGACCGAAATGTTGTAGTCATCTCATCTTTCACTTCAAGCACTCAAAAAGTCAAGTACAAATCAATCATTTTTGGAAATTCCTGTCATAAAGTGATACACCAGAATACTAGTCAACCCATTAGTATCCCTAAAACCCGAAGGGAACATCATTGACCTTATTCGAAAATCGGCGCAATTTGTTGACAAAGGAGCGGAGTAACTCCCCTCTTGTGCAAACCCGCTGCACTAGATTCACTCTCGCTGAATTCGGGATTCTATCGGAGGAAACTATGCTAAACCGAATGCTTCAAGGTAAAGTTCTAAAATCCGAGGAGTATCTACTAGGTCCTCCTCCTCCATCCACTTCGCGTCCAATGCAGGATAGCTCTTGAATTTAACCAAGAACCGCCTAATCACTTTACCTCTTATCTTTTTGTCCTTGTGTGCCAAAATCTGTTCTGGAGCGAGTATCTCCTCGTTTTCCTCCACTTCGGGTTGCTCATCAGGCTCCCCATCAACCGGCATATCGCCTTTTAAAGGCTTCAATAGACTCACATGGAATGCATTGTAAATCTTCCAAGTATCGGGCAGCTCGAGTCTAAAGGAGACATCATTTATCTTTTCTTTTGTCTAGAAAGGGCCATAATACCTCATGCTAATTTTCTACAAAGGGACCCCGGCAAGCACTGTCAAAGAACTAGCACTGCCAGAGCCAATCGAGAAGAACCTCGGTGTGAGAATAGGTAGAACGAAATGAGCCGCGGGCCGGGGGGGTTTTTCAGTGAGTGAAGAGAGGTGGGGGAGGGCGGGACAGGAAGCGTAGCGTGGCATGGGAGAGGGCAACGGGTGAGGGCAGCAAAAAAGGCGGGGCAGCGCAATGAAGGGCAGTGGGGGTTGAAGGTGGGCGGGCAGGGCAGCGCAAGGGGGGCAGGCGTCAGCAGGGGACGGGGGGGGTGGGGGGGGGGGGGGTGGGGGGGGGGGGGCAGGGGTGGGGGGGGAGGGGGGTGGGGCAGCGAGGCGGGGGGGGGTGGGGGTGGGGTGGGTGGCGGGGGGCAGGGGGGGGGGGGGGACGGCGGGGGATGGGGGGAGGGGCAGGGGGGGGGGGGGGCGGGGGGGGGGGGGGGGGGGCGGGGGGGGGGGGGGGGGGGGGGGGGGGGGGGGGGGGGGGGGGGGGGCAGTGGGAGGGGGCGGGACAGCAACAACGAGCTTGAGTATTTGTACCTCTACGAACTTTTCCTTGCAGAACTTAGGGTTCCGCCTGCTTACTTCTCTCTTGGCTTGTCATGGCTTCTTCCCGTATCTTCCCAGAGTCGTCCTCCTTTACAGAGAAAGAGAGGAGACCATGCTCTGATACTACTGTCACAAACGGGAGCGCATAGCAAAATAAAATATACTCGGATAAGTAGAATTTATCACTTAATACTGAAGCTAGAGGATATAGAGAGAAATAGAGAGAGAGAGAGAGAGAGAGAGAGAGAGAGAGAGAGAGAGAGAGAGAGAGAGAGAGAGAGAGAGAGAGAGAGAGAGAGAGAGAGAGAGAGAGAGAGAGAGAGAGAGAGAGAGAGAGAGAGAGAGAGAGAGAGAAGATCGACACAATATTGGGGACCAGAAGATGGGTTGGTCCTATAGGCAGCTAGGATGTATTGACTGTGAGTTAGACAGTTGGGATTGCATCTTTGCTTTACTGCCGTTGAGGCATTGTCACAGTCTATGCTTACAGGACAGTGACAGGACAGTGAGAAACAGTACAGGTGCAGGACAGGTTTACCCGCAGCTTACAGTGTCAGAGAGAATGTTTTTTGAGCTGTTTTTGGTCTGTTTTTGAGTACACCAGAGCCATTTTACAAAGGAGACTCTGCCAAAATTTATGCAGAATCTGAAGCTTTCTTGGTTCATTTGACAGGTTGATATTGGTTCAGAGGTCAGTTTACAGGGGAAACTCTGCCGAATGTTTCCCAGGAAAGTAAACCACTGTGAAGCGTAGCTATGGCTGGATCACAGGACACTGCTCTTTACAATATCAAGAAGCTGGATGGAACCAATTTCCCATTGTGGAAGAAGCAGATTTGGCACGTGTTGGTACAAAAGAAGCAGATAAAACCTATAAAGCTCAAGGGGATAAAACCAGAAGATATGGACGAAGATGAATGGAGCGAAATGGATGAATTGACACTTTCTACCATTATGCTGACTTTGGCAGAAAGCGTTTACTTCAATGTAGCAGACGAGATGTCGGCTTATCAAGCATGGTTAAAGCTGAGTGATCTTTATGAGAAGCAGAGTGCAACTTCACAGGTATACTGGCTTAAGAAGCTTGTTGACTTGAAGATGAAAGAAGGGACACCTATGTCCAATCATTTGAATGAATTCAACACAATCTACAGTCAGTTGTCAGCTCAAGGTGTCAAGTTTGATGAACCTGTTAGAGCTATGTTCCTGTTGATCACATTGTCGGAAAGTTGGGACACTTTTCGCACAGCTTTGAGTAATTCTGCACCTCCAGATGGTTTGAAGACTTGATGGTTCCCAGAAGCCTCAGCTTCCTATTCCTAGGGCAAAAGCCTATTCCAAGGAACTTCCGTTCCTTATTCCAAATCCTTGAGAACCAAGGTTCTCGCCTTTGGATCTCACCTTCCAGACTCAGGGCATGGCATCCCTGCAGCTCTTTTCCGACTCTGTCTCGAGAGTCCTCTTCCCGCAGAATAACTTCGCTTTCCCAGACACGAAGTCCTTACTTGGGAATCTCAAGTTCCGGGATCCCAACTCGAGAGTCTACCACTCTCGAATCCGTGGATCTACGTCCCAAAACTCGGGTACGAAACCCTTGGGCTGATCTTGCTCTAGTTCCTCAGAGCGCTTTTCTCCTGCAGGGGCTCATGCCTCTCTCTCTCTCTGCTCCTGCTCCCTCACTAAGAGGAAGTACACCTGCAAACAAATACTTATAATCATAACATGAAAATCGTTACCTTCAAAGTCTCGACTCTCAAAACGCAACTCGTGTCACCAGGAGGTGTATTTTTCCTGTTGCCTTCCGTACTAGATATTTTTATTTATTTTTATTTTTACTTGTTTTCCCCGGAACCCTTGAAAAGGTGCATGTGGACATTGCATGGCCAGTGTGAAACGGCTGCGGCCGAATAGGTTTCTCACAGCAGGAGTCTCGGTCGGTCAGCAGTCTGGGACTGGTCGGGCCAGTTAGCACTGAATTCAGATGAGTATGGAAGCCTGTGTGCGCCAAATGAAGTCTGGGCCACTCGGAAAGTCACTTATAACTTTATAAGTCAGTGGGAACTAGAGAATTAACTCAAAAGGGGCAAACTGGACACATGGCGGCTCCAGGAAGTTTTGCCACCTCCAGCATGAAGAGGGGGCGCCCAATTTGAGAGAGGAGGCTGAATTTTACACTAAGTGACCTATAGTGTGTGTGTGAGTAGTGAGTGCAGGTCTACAGCCTTAATGGACAGCTTGCCTTCTCCTCTGTCTCATGTAGCGCGATGATTTGCTCTCGTGCATCTCTCTCTACCTTTTGGCACATATGGTAATGCCCCACTAGTTGGGCTACTCAGATGAACATGTACAATTCTGGGGGTTTATGCGCGTTTGCCAAGGCAAGAGCCTTCTGAACAAGAACTGGATTATCTAATTGCTAATCCCCCACAGGTACGGACAGTTCCATCGCGAAAGATTGCGAGTTTGGAGAGTTTTCTCGCGTGAAAACTCGTCCAATTCACAAGGGAACTGTCCCATTGTGTGTAGGAGCCCTTGGGACACGCGTAGGCGTGTTTGCTCTGCTAAAAACGATCCTAAACAGTGAAGTACAGCCTGCTGCGTTTTTTTGCAGGTTTAGGGGTTCGCACCTAAACTGCAAGGGAACCCCGGGGGAGCCTCGTGAGAGCCTTGGGATGCGTGTTCAGGCTTTTGGGCACCCGGCAATGAAAAACAGAGAATTACAGCCCGCTGAATTTCTGTGACAGCTCACCAGAAAGCTTCCAGATAGCGAGGGAATCCGTCCTAGACAGGTGCTTTTGACCTAAGGGGGGTTTTGCGCCATTATGCTGCCAAAATCCGGTCCAAAACCTGCATTTTCAGTCCCGGATAGTTGGATACTTGTTCCCGATGCTCCTTGTCACCCATCTGATGTGACGCATCAAAAGTACCCGTTCCAGGTGGCCTTACAGATATTCCCTTTCACAGTGTTCTCGTCATTACTCTAAATGATGCACTAGGAATACTCTGTACTCGGATGTCTCCAGTGAGAAAGACCCTCTGACTTAAAATTCCAATAATTCCTTTAGAATTATTTTTCCTTGGTGTTCCAGGCGAGAAACCTCACTTATAAAATCCAACGATTCATTTAGAATTATTTTTCCTATCAGATAAAGCCAATTTAGCAACACTGTGCTCTCTGTGTTGCAGTCTCCGCCTGTAGGCATTAACAGCAGCCCCCCCCCCCCCCCAGCACACACCATGTCACGAGTCTGTGGCAACTTTACTTGTTGATTTCTTTTTGGGGGAAATTTTATTTGACTTGTTTTAAAGCACCCCTCTGGAAATGCCAATGCCTGAGTTGCATGGTGTGGACAGTGAGACTCTAGGCTGGATGGCGAGTGCGCACCGAAGTTGGGCAAATGGACTAAGGTTAGCCACGGTGCGGCTACAAGTGTAAATCACCTGATAGCTGGCCGACATTGCATTTTTCGATGTGATTCTAGTGGTGATGATGGTCAGATGACCAATGTGAGTGCCATGGAAGCATCTCCTAAAATTTAGGGAACTACTATTTTGGACCTAAAAATGTGTTCGCGTCATTACCTCCGGTATGACAAGGGGAACATTTTATTACTCTACCGCGAAGTCAACTAGGCAACCAGTCGGGAGATTTTTAGGCGGCAACCCCGAAACGGGAAATGGCTTGTAAACGCGCCAAGTGGCACATTTTTGTGCACTTTCCTCATGCAAGAAGAAGTGGCGCTGAATTTATAGTTGGGAGGCTCATTTGCAAGTTTCCTGTCGCAGGTTAAGAGCCATGGAGTGCTTCCTTTCCCTCTTATATACAGTGCGGTGCCAGGAGTGATGCCCTGCACGCTACGCACTGCTCTCTCTCTCCCCTACGAGCAGTTATGTTATGCCCGTCTAGTGGGCTTCTCATTTGACCAATGTACAGTTGTGTGGGTTCATGCGCGATTGCCGAGGCAAGAGCCTCTTGCACACGTACTGGATTAGCTAGTGGCTAATCCCCCGCAGGTACAAATGAATTCGGAGAGGTTTCACGTGAGAAATCTCGTCCGATTCAAAGGGCAAGTAGCCCTACATGTGCGGGAGCTCGAGGACTTGCTACGGATGCGACCGGCACACGAAACGGAGCCCGAAACAGGGAATTACAGCCTGCTGTGTATTTTTGCAGGTTTAGGGTTTCGGCCCTAAACGGTCCCTAATACCCCCAGGAGGTTCGGGGATGCGAGGGGACCGTTGTAGAGGTGATTTGGCGCATTTTCGGGGCAGAAAACAGAGAATTCAGCGTGCTGCAGATTCTCGCCAGGTTTTGCAAAGTGTCTGTATGCGCCGGAAAAGTGATCTATTGCGTGGGGATACTGACTGTGAAGCGTCCTAGTATAGTTATGCTGCCGAAATCGGGCCAGAACAAGTGGGATTCAGCCCGGATTATGCGGGACAGCTTGTAGGAAATCACAGGTTTTATTCCCTCTGTCAAAAAAATAAAGAAATACCGAAAGGGGCGCCAACTTTTGGGGCCTACAGGTGTCATTGTCTGCTTGGGAGCATTCTAGCTTCCTGGCCGTGCTTCTGTTTTGAAGTGTAATTTCAGTCTCAGTTACAAGTTCCTTTTAAGTCATTGCTTTGTGTCGTAAAGTCAAGTGTTAAAGAATCGGGTGAAAGCTAACGTCTACCGCCCTACGGGCTGGTTTCACACTGTGCACCCCAGCCCTCCCAAGCCCACCCGCTCTCAGCCCTGCTGTACACACATCCAAACACATACACACCCACACATATACATACATACACGCCACATCTACCCTCATTTACACACACAAAAATACACATATACACCTACACATACACAGACAACCCCTTCCCCCCCCCATCATGGCCCTCTTGCCTTTGTCTTGCTGGTCGTCCTGATCACTTTGATCACCCCCAGAAGCAAATATTAGGGCCCTCGACATGGCAAAGGGAGCAACAAAGGAAGAAATGTCGAAGATGGACGACAAAAAACACGCCACAATCAAGGAAAGCAAGAGGATGATGGACTCCGCCCTTAACGCCATCATCAACTGCCTCTCCAAGCTCGAGGAGGAGGGAGAAACCTACCACAAAGAAAGAGAAGGAGAGATAGGAGATGGAGAGGGAGCAAGAGGAGGAGGAATGGCGGAAGAGGTGAGAAGAATGGACCAAAGAGAGGGAGGACATGAGAGAACAAATCGAGCTCCTTAAAGCCTCGATCGCATCTCTCACCCCGAAAGGAGGAGAGATGACCACGGGCACAAAAGAAGCCCTCAAAGAGGAGCTCACCAAGGCTTCCACCGCTAGCATCGAGGACAAATTAGAAGCCACTAAAGAGGGGTGGGTCGAGGTAGTGAAGAAGAACATCAAGGAGGCGGCAAAAGAGGAGGCACAAAAGGAGGAAGTCCTCATTGTACACACCACCCTTGAGGAGGAGAAGATATGACAAGCCCGATGTCTCAACATCCGCGTCACGGGCATTATGGAAAAGGAAGGCTCCACCCCCGAGTCAGATGGAAAGGCATTATGTGAGAAACTCGGCTATAATGAAGAGGAGCCACCCCCTTTCCTCAAAGCTTGGAGAGCATGTAAAAACCTTACAACGAAGAGAGCCCTCATCCTACATTTCTCCTCCCAAGAAGCACGGACTATTTTCCTTCGTAAGAGGGTGATCTTGAGAGGGCTTGATGGACCACCCATCTAACTAGATGACGATCACACACACATGCAAGTGGCACACCGGCGCACATGCATGCCTAGAGTACACAAAGCCCGCAAGGAGGGGAAGAGGGCCTCATATAGAGATGGTCGAGTCATCATTGATGGCAAGGCCATAGCATAGGGGCTCGCGGCCTATGGGACACTCTACAAGGAAATACACATGGCAGTTTGAAACTGCAACTGCTCTCTATGGACACACCCAGGGAGAATGGAAGAGGTGATGCATGGTAGAGACATCATCCTACTCACAGAGACACATGAGAGCTCAGAGAGAGGTCTACCCCGAGTACGAGACTATCAATGGGAGTCTACACACAGGAAGTGTACACGGCACAACACCTCCAGAGGATCTGGCAGAGTAGTCGTTCTCTATCGCCGCTCACTTCATAGCAGGATACAGATAGTAGCCCGCGATCCAGAGGCACGCTACATGTGGATATGGATTGAGCTATCTGAGGAGCACATCCTCTACAGTGCCATTTGCTACTTTGCACCCAGCGGATCTAGGTTTGCACAGACAGGCGAAGGAGAGACGGAGGAGGTTCATACACACAAAGGAGAGGACGACCACGATACACACTCACCATATGCATTTCTCAGGGAGGAGATCATGGAGTACTCTAGACTGGGTGAAGTCTTCCTCACGAGGGATTTCAAGGCCAGGACACAGAGTAGATAGCGTGATACTTACGACTTCGACGACCTAGACCTACTTTCCACCATGGAGGACACGGGGGCAAAGAGGATCTCCAGCGATACCACCACACCCACACCATATGGCAGACACCTACCTCGCCTGGGATCACAGCACCGTCTCGTTATTTATAACGGGATGGTGCAATGGCCATCTTCGAGCAACTTGACTTGTATACCGCCATCACTAGCCAGCGGAGGTAGTACAGTGGATTACATCATCGGCTTCAGGGAGGCAGCCCACCTACTCACATCCTTCACCATCCCACCATTATCTATTGGAGCTGACCACGCATATCTCGCCCTCTCTTTCACTGGCTCACCTATCTCACACACCACCTCCACCCACACCACACACCACTATACACTTCACAAATGAGCTTCCAGAGTTTGTCATCACATGTATATGAGGGGATTTACACTCTCGACCCAGACACATCACTCTCTACACTCACTAGCCAGCTCTCTGCAGTTTTACACACCTCTGCCCTCAGCTGCTTTCCACACACTACCCATAGTGGTCGAGCCCCACCTTTTGGGACGATGCCCCATAACCGATGGTACGATGGGGAGTGCAGACATCTTGACAGACAGCTACGGGCTCGACGAGCCTTGGAGGAGATTACCGAGAGTGAGATAAGGTGACGGATGAAGGCCATCACACGCCGTAAACGGCGGGCCTTCGAGGAGGCGCAGCAGCTTGAGCTTTACCACCTTCTCATGAGTACAGACTGCGCCACATCATGGAGGATTCTGAGAGAGCCACGCCCCACCCCCCCCCCCCCCCCCCCCCCTAGAGGACCCCCATATTTGGCATAACTATGTTGAGCGCTTATACCAGATACTTTGGCCGCCACTGATCCCAGAGCCATCTGATCCCCGACCTATCACCTCGACTTTCTTCACATCTAGTATGGTGGAGAGGGCCATTAAACGCTTTCAGCATGGCCGCTCAGCAGATCACACTCGACTACAGAGTGAGCACTTGATATATATAGCGGACAATCTTTCCCCCTTGATAGCACGTCTGTTCAAATGCATGTTTGGTTGAGGGACTACCATAGGAGTGGACTATGCACACCATTGTGCCTATCCACAAATCTTGTGACACCCTGGATCCAGGCAACTACAAGACTATCATGATTGGTCACACATTGGCCAAATTGTATGGGGCAGTTCTTGAGGCACAGCTTGGCACATATGCAGAGGCATCAGGGCTACACGCACCAAGACAGGCAGGTTTTCGACGCACTTTCTCGACTATCGACCACATTTTCATGCTTTGCTGCCTGATCAACGGAGTAAAGCATGGAAGAGGAGACTCTACTGCTGCTTTGTGGATTTCCGCAAAGCCTTTGACACCATCCCAAAGAGAGACTCTTTCAGCGCCTCCAGGAGCTATAGATACCATCTGAGATGATATGGGCCATCCATTCTTTGTATACACAGGTCATAGGTAGAGTGCGATGCCCACATGGACAATCAGATCCCATTGCTAGCACCAGTGGTGTGAAGCAAGGATGCCCCCTTTCCCCGACTCTATTTGGTCTCTACATCGACGAGATCTCAGATTACATCCTACGAGCAAGCGGAGAGGGATCAAACTTAGCAAGTATACTAGTCCATATTATGCTGTATGTTGATGACATCATTCTAGTTTCTGAGACACAAAAGGGACTATAGAGCCACCTACGAGCCTTGGATGATTTTTGTGCACATTGAGGGCTCATAGTGAACCTTGGCAAGACCAAGTTCATGATCTTCCACACCTCCAAGACAGTTCAGAGCAGAGCAGTACTTACAGCAGCAGGCGGGCAAATCGAGGTGGTTGGTTCATATGTATACTTGGGGGTGACTTTTACTGGCACCACTAGCAAATTTTCTATGGCCCAGGCAGCCCGAGATTGGCTTACACGCGAATATTAGAGCGCAGATGCCATCAGGCCCACTTCCAGGAGCCCCATACCAAGGGGTGACTTTTTGAGACTCTAGTCACACCTGCCATGATGTATGCCGATGCAGTATGGGCACCATGTCTATCACCATCTCTCTGGGCGCCCACAGAGAGATCATCATGATCTCTCGTTTGCTCCACAGCAAACCCTCAGTACCACATGACATCATCAGAGTAGAGTTAGCTGCACCACCGATGCTAGTAGAGGCCCTCTTTCAGACAGTTTGCTTCATCCAACGCATGCGAGAGCTCCCACCAGACAGACTCACCTGTAGAGCTTTTGAGGCATCGATGCAACTGCATCAGGAAGGGGACACGAGGTCATGATACTCACAGGTCATAGAGTGGTTTACATCCCATCGCTTGGACATCACCGATCTGCCTTCTTTTCAGTATGATCCTGACTCCCCTCATATTCGCCTCTCACACAACGAGAGGAATCGATTTCTCAGACAAGACCTCTGGCAGCTATACATCAAGGAGACATGGATCACACCCATAGAGCCTCTTCCCACGAAGAGGCAGTACTACAGAGACCACTTCCTGACCATCCTAGCAGATGGGTTGATCCAGAGACCGAGATATATGGATATCTACATGCCACATAGAGCACGGGTCACCATCTAACAGCTCAGAGTATCTCACACTAGCTAGAGATTGAGGCAGGGAGAGCTGCACACGTCCCCAGAGCAGAGAGGATATGCAAACTTTGCACAACAGAGATTGAGAGCGAGGAGCATTATGTATGCACACGTAGAGCATATGAGGAGATCAGAGGCAGATATCCGACCTTGTTTGCAGATCAACCTACTCTACATCAGATTTTTGAGTCTAGAGACCAGCAACATTTCGGCCGCTTCCTCCTAGAGGCACAGCAGCATCGGGACTCCCTCCTCCGGGTAGCATCAACTGTGAGAGACGAGCGCCACACACAGCTCACAAACTTTTTTCAAAGGACCATAGCAGCACCATCACCTCCGACCACCCAGAGAGGAGTGACTCTACAGCAGGCTGAGGTGGTCCGAGCTAGCAGACGTCCACGTACCCATGGAAGTAGCGCACCTCGCCTACACCAGAGATCCAAGAGCACTACTAAAGATCTCTTAAGGAGAGATGCATCCGGGCTTTTGCAGATCTAGCAGCCATCTTACACGGATTTTTCACACCCTCCTCGCCCATGCATTATGTATTGCACCCTGATTATGGTACTGGATGGAGCTAGAGATAGGACAACATGTCTTCTCATGATTGTACCTACCCCAGCATATAGGATTCCATCTTTCCCTCAAATTTGAAGCTCCAACCCCACCCTTTGTACCACCTCCCTCCTCCCCCAGTCATTATACAGGATAGCCACTATTACTTTTGTACCGTTTATCCTTTACGGATACACAGAGGACTCCCCCCTCATGTACTTTGATTTGTCTCATAGGCCGATTTCGGCCTTTATGAACGTTAAAAAATCAATCTCAATCTCTCTCTCTCTCTCTCTCTCTCTCTCTCTCTCTCTCTCTCTCTCTCTCTCTCTCTCTCTCTCTCTCTCTCTCTCTCAGATACACCGCATTGTAACTTTCTGGTCTCATAGGTCACTTTGGACTTTTGAAGACATTAATATAACATTTCATTTCATTTCATTTCATTAATATGGGCACCAGGATTGACAGCTGACCAGTGGACACAGCTTGAGAGGCCACAGGTATGTATGATCTCACGCTTGCTCCGCAGCAAGAAGACAGTGCCACATGACATTATTAGAGCCGAGCTCGCCACACCACCTATGGTTGTAGAGGCACTATTCCAGACAGTCTGCTTCATCTAGAGGATGAGAGAGCTACCTCCTGACAGACTTACTCGTAGAGCATTTGAGGAAGCTATACAGCTATCAGAGAGTGGACATGAGAGAGCATGGTACTCACAGGTCAGAGCATGGTTTGAGGGACACGGTCTTGACATGGAGAGCCTACCACCATTCCAGTACGACCCCCACTCACCATATGTTCACCTCTCTCGCAGTGAGAGGAACTTGGTATTGAGACAGGATCTGTGGCAGCTATACACTAGGAGAGTCTGGGAGTCACCTGGCTTGGGGACGAGGATGTCAGATTACAGAGACCAGTTTCTCACCATATTGTCTGGGGGTTCATACAAAGACCACGCTACATGGACACATATATGCCACATAGCTCACGGGTGGCGATTGGTCAGCTGAGAGTGGCTTCACACAGGTTAGAGATTGAGATCGGGAGACATACTGGTGTTCCCAGGGAGGAGCGAGTCTGCAGAGCCTGCACAGAGGTGGAGAGTGAGGAGCACTTTGTATGTAGATGCAGAGCATACACTGAGATCAGAGGCAGGTATGAGGCCTTATTCAGAGGACAGCCCACTCTCCGAGAGATCATGGACTCTCGAGATCAGAGACAGCTCGGACGTTTCTTACTAGAGATACAGAGCCATCGGGACACACTACTACAGCCACACACAGCTACACAGACAGAGGGGAGACAGTCGCAGCTCACAGACTTCTTTCAGAGGATTGCTGCCCCTCCCTCACCAGACACTCAGAGGGGAGTGACACTCCCACAGGCGGAGGTGAGCCGAGCTAGACGACGACCACGAGTCACAGGCTACAGGGGCGCGAGCTCCCACCACCGACAGATCGAGGAGATCCGAGCCCGGGAGCGCCGTGCCACTGAGGAGCGAGTGGCTCAGATGAGGGCCGACCCGACAACTCTCATCCGGGTAGCCTTGGCACCAGACCCGCCCATGTACCACATCTTACATCCCCCCATTAGTACAGGATGGAGCTAGATAGCTTGATGCATTCTCATGATTGTACTACCTTGAGCATATAGACATGCATATACCCCTAGAGATAGAGCTCCATCCCTCCTCAGATACTCCACTACCTACATTCAATTCAGTTTTGTATCAGTTTTGTTTCATTTGTCTTTCCGATAGACGGATGACATACACACCATGTACATTTGATTTGTCTCATAGGCCGATTTCGGCCTGACATAGACGTTAAAAATCTTTCTTTCTTTCTTCTTTCTTTCTCTCTCTCTCTCTCTCTCTCTCATAGGTCATTTTGGCCTTTTGAAGACGTTTAATGTAACAACATAATCTCTCCTCTGAAGGTATACCTCTGTATCGGCCAGTCTCTATCTCCAACTCGTGAGATGAGGTGCGTAGCTAACTAATAACACATCTAACGCCATGAGGTAGTGGGTGTCCATATACTTAAGGTGTGCGATAAAACCATCATCTGTCGGGCAGAGAAGACGTTCTCCGTAAAAAGCCATCCTTGTCCCCAACTCGTGACGGAGAGATCCAAGTCCTCCTAGTTTCAACTGAATGAGATCATGTTTGATAATCCTACGAATCTCTGAATGTGAGGGATTGTGCATCCAGGGAATATTGAAAAGGGGGCAGCCTGTCCATACTAAAGCCATGTAGCTCAAACCAAGATAATATGCAAACCATTATGAAGTATCACCCTCATGGCCAATTGTAGCAATGACTCAAACACTTAACTCCTGGGATTTCCCATGTGCTATGAATGAAAGACACTAATCGAGCAAGAGCCTCCACTACAATCCATGGAGCACTCATCTCAGCTCTGATAATCTCACATGGCACTGAGGTTTTCATCCAGATCAGCCTGGACATCAGACTCCCATATATCCTCATCCAAAATAGTAAATGGTGATTGCCCTTTGGGCACTGCATAAGCTGATGTACTAGGAAAAAGCGGAATAGTTGAAAACGAATTTGGAGAAAGAATACAAGCTCGCTACCTGCTGTGTCGCCCGCCTTTCCCCCGCTTCGTGCTGTCCCCCTGTGCAGCTTCCCTCTCACCCGCTGCCTGCCCCCGCGCTGTCTCCCATCCCTGCTGTGCTGCCCGTCCCCTCATTCGCTGCCCCTCCCCGCACTACCTCCCCCAACGCTCCCCCCACCCACCCCTCCCAACCCAATTAGGCCTCAATCTGTTTCGCCTCGGCAGTGACATTTCGGTGACATTACTGTTGTAGCTTCTCAGAGGGTGGTCTTCACTCGGTCCATTCCATCGCAGCAGCAGGCACCCATGGATGCTCATGCTCCACCTCAAAGGGACTCTCAAGAAGCTCCCTCGTCCGACTCTGCAGAGCCCACCATCCGACTTGCTCTTTTGCCAACAGAGCAAGCAAGCCTCGCAGCAGAGGTGGAGCGCCTCCAGGCGACCTCCGTCATTTGCAAGATCATCGGCACCCACCCTAGCAGAGGAGAGGTGCGAGATCTTCTCAAGGACTTCTAGCCGAGGTGGGCAAGATTCTCGATGTTCAGTTTTTCGGGCGTGGCTACTACCAGATAGAGTTTGAGATTTCTGAAATGGCGTCCAAGGTCATTGCGATGAGCCCCCTGGTCATCCGAGCAATTCGAGCACACTTCCAACGACAGTGGCGCCATGGTTTCGACCCAGCTACCGACCTTCTTGTCGAGGAGGCAAACCTGCACATCTTAGTCTGCTTCCCCGGCGTGCAGAGGGAGTACCTTCCGCTCCTTGCCAGGATAGGCTGAAAGAGTGGGTTTGTCCCAGAGGCACCTTGCACAGAAGCCTATGTAGCTGCCAAGGCAGCCTGCATCCCCACAGTGCATGTTCTGGTTCGGGACACCCACACTCTCCCGAAGGTCATCCTACTACTTCGGGTGAGTGGAGGTTGGTTCCATCAGAGGGTGGAGTATTCGGGCCTCCCGAATCAGTCTTTTGTCCATGGAGGAGACCCCGACCTACACCTCAAGCTTAGCCCCAGCTTTCAAGGGCTGGCCAGCAGCAGCAGCCAGAGTCACAGGTTACACAAGCAGAGCCACCCTCCGAGCGTAGGGCTCAAGCGGAGGAGGGCTGGCAGCAAGTTCGTGGTCGACGTTGACAGGGACCACCACGCCAGCCTGGCACTCAGAGTGGTCCCCAGGCTCAAGTCCAGCAGCAGTGGGTTCCCACGAGGAACTGTTTCAACCCCCTCCAACAGGACGAGGTCCCTGCTCCACCCTCCACCTCAGCCTCACCTCTGCCCCCCCCCGGGGCCTCCACCCACTACCCCCGTGCTTCCTCATCTCCTCCCGCTCCTTCCCCGCAACCGCCCCAGGGGAAGAGGACCATCCTTGGTTGCTAGGAGATCTCTTGGCAGCGCATTTGCCACGAGCCGCTTGGTGAGACCCCCCTTCTGGTGCAGACGTCCCCCTTTGCAGCAGTTCCTTGTAGATTGACAAGCTTCGACATTCGGCGTCGTTGGGATTTCTTTGCCTACTACTTTACATGGTTTTTCGACGAACCCTCACCAGACTTTAAGGCAGCTTGCTTCAAAGTTCATGTAAGTTCCTTGCACCTAGAGGGATAGAGGCCCTGGACTCGGCGGTTGGCTTCTCTTTTCCCCTATCGACAAGGATCAGCCTGAGTGGACTCTAGACACAGTGTTGGAGTGGCTGCAGGCACAGGCCCTCGTGTTCTCTCATCACATGGGAGACCTAGGGATTATAGACTTGGTTCAGACTCTATAACCGTTGGCCAAGTTTTCAGTGACACCTCCAGACTCGACAAGATGTAGACACATTGTGGTTCACTTCTTTGCTGACACATAGATCCCGCCAAGCTATGTACACATACATGAGGACTCCTGGAAAGAGGAGGTTGCCTTGCGTACGGCTCGTTCTTCTTGGCCTTGGGCTAGGCACTCTTTACAGTCACGCCTATCTAGGGGACACTCGGATGCGGATTATTCCCCATCCAAGCCAGCCTCGAAGATAGCACGGTTAGTTGTTGCTGCAGAATCAGTTCTCTCTTGTTCTCCATGAGGATCGTGTCATGGAACGTGCAGGGATTAGGTGGGCCCCAGTTTGAGCGCCCGAGGGCCGACTACGTGAGGAGCTTCAACGATGCCTTGTGGGAGGAGAGATTGACATTCTTATGCTACAGGAGCATCATCTGTGTCAGAGCCGCATTAGACGATGTGGTCAGCTTTTGCGTGGGCGGTATGAGACATTCTCGTCAGTTACATTTGGACCTGATGGTACCCAGGGGGGGGGTATTATGACTATTGCGGACTCTTGGCACCACACCATTGTGGACAGAGGGATTATTGTGCCTGGCAGAGCTCAGTGGATCATTATGCAAGTTCGGGTTTGCCTCTTGGGCTTCCTGAACATCTATGCGTCCAATGTGGCAAGTTCACGTGCAAAGTTTTGGTTTCACATTGTAGAGTCTTTGCCGCAGGCAGAGCAATGGTGCATTGGAGGTGAGTTCAACATGTTGGAGGACCCCTCTAACAAGTTTGGAGGTAGCCATACTACTGTGCATGGAGTTGAGTTGGTAGCTTGGGAGAGGTTATATATGACTCTGCGGGTCTCACATGTGTGGCAACATTCTAGCTTTGTGAGGCTCCCCGATAGCCTGGCCTTCTCTCGTTCGAACCGCAGAGTGGGAGGAGTGAATCTATCTCGGACAGATCTCTTCTACACTAGTGACTACTTCTGTGACTTGGGTGGGACAGTTTGCATTCTGGTTGGGACTTCTTTTTCGGACCATGCACCAGTGACAATGACAGATAGACAGAGGAGGGGGAGCACAATGCTACGCATCCCTAAGAGGGTCTTGCTGGACTCTATGCTCCGAGAGCGAGTGGTGGCTCTTTGGACAGAGGGCTTAGACATGCAGGACTCTCCTGCTGACAGAGTGGCCTCTGGACTTGCTCAGCTTACTCTGCTTTTTCTTCAGGAGTCTACGGCCCGCTTGGATGCGGCGAGAGAGAAGGAGCAGCGTCTCCGAGAGCGAGTGGTGGCTCTTTGGACAGAGGGCTTAGACATGCAGGACTCTCCTGCTGACAGAGTGGCCTCTGGACTTGCTCAGCTTAGTCGGCTTTTTCTTCAGGAGTCTACGACCCGCTTGGCTGCAGCAAGAGAAGAGGAGCAGCGTCTCTAACGGGGCGTTGCTTCCTTGCAGAGGATGCAGAGCAACATCCAGACAGTCCCTGGTTGGAGGAGCAATTACAACACGCTCGCCCGGAGCCAGCACAGAGGAGAGGCGCCATGAGTTTGCTTTCTATCAACAAGCATCTCAGTGGACCCAGGTGGGTGACAAAGTGACAGGGGCTTTCTTTGAGACAGTGGGACCCCGACGTGCGCATGCCAGGGTCAGCCAGTTGAGGAGACCTCACAAGTCAGTTGCTTCAGAGCCAGATGCCATGTGTGCAGTTGCTATTGACTTTTACAGTGACCAGCTGTCGGCGAAGCCTCGGTCAGAGCATCGGGATGCATCCAGAGAGCAGGTTTGGGCATAGATGCCTTGTCTTGTGACTGAGGAGATGCGCCAAAGGCTTGAGCTGCCTCTTCAGCTAGAGGAGCTCCACGGGGCCCTCGGAGAACTTCCTCGTGGTAGCTGTCCACGTGAGGATGGTTTGACTCCCAGCTTTTTCTTAAGAGTATTGGGACTTGCTTGCCTCAAATCTCTGCAACGCTTTTCAGTACATCCTACACACAGGAGAGATGCCTGACAGCATGAGTGAGAGCCTGATTTACCTCATTCCCAAGGAGGGTGGCTCCTTGGATGAGATTCGACAGTGGCCGCCCATCACCATCCTCACCTCAGCCTACAAAATTCTTGCCAAGGCTCTTAGGTTGAGGATTCAGCCACTTCTAGAGAGCATTATACATGGGACACAGATAGGTTTTGTCAAGGAGCGTAGTATCCTTGACAACATCTTTACTTTTTAAGAAGTTTCTGCCCTCGCGCACTTCTGTGGTGAGGATCTGGTGATACTTCTTCTCGATTTTGAGAAAGCCTACGAGAGAGTTGACTTGGACTTTTTGGAGGACACTCTACGCAAGATGGGCTTCTCAAATGCCTGGATCAGAGGTGTGTCAGCTCTTTAAAGACGGGCACACAGTCAGGTACTTTTGTTAGGTGGTAGAGGTGATCGTTTCATGCTCACAACTCGGTTAGACAACGCTGCCCTCTTGCCCCCTTCCTCTTTCTGGTCTATGCTGAGGCGATGAGCAGATTTTTGGTTTCACAGCAGGTTGGTCTACATGGCTCCACGCTCCCTATTCAGGGAGACGAGCTACTTGATGTTGAGTTTGCAGACGACTCAGCTTTGTACTTGGAGGGTCAGGAGGCCAACCTTCACAGGTGTGAGCAGGCTCTTGAGACTTTTTGTTGTGAACAGGCGCACTGATCAACTGGAGAAAGACAGTGGATTTCTCGGTTTGGTAGTGCTCCTACGCAGTCCGATACTTGGGTTGTCAGGTTGGTTTGGACTTGTCTCCTGAGCAACAGATTTCTCCCCTCCTCTTGTCCATCAGGAGGAAGCTGTTACACTGGAGCTCCGCACGACTTTCTCTGACAGGCAGAGTTGTAGTGGCCAACTAGGTGTTGTTGGCTACTATGTGGTACATCACATCTTGTTGGATCTTTTCGAGTTCCTGCATCAGCCAGGTAGAGAGGCTGATCAGGAATTTCCTTTGGTCAGGACGCGACACTTAGATAGCCGGGCCAAAGTGGCATGGCAGGTCATCACTCTACCTTGTTCTCAAGGGGGGGTTGGGGATCATAGACCCAGCACAGCAGAGTAGAGCCCTTCTTGGGAAGTTTGGTGTCAGAGGATTGCTATCCATGGGAGGAGCCTTGGAAGGAGTTTTTGCTTCAAAGCTTAGTGTTGGAGTGCCTCAAGCTGGAGGCCCTTGGAGACCTTCGACCAGATGGATTTTCACAGAGATGGGCAGGGTTGGCCTGAGCAGGACATTGGAGGACCGTTTTGCTATGAGTGTGCTCCGCTTCTGGGAGCGGCTGCAAAGAGGCCTAGAGCAGCACCAATCTACTTGCATAGAGGAGCGCCTGAGACAACCCCTTGTTTGAAACCCCATGGTTATCACTTAGAGAGGTCACTTGGTTGGTAGTTGGCCTCGTGTTTCTTGGGGGTCCCATGGCAGAGGGTCCAACACGCACTTTAGGTGATTGGCTATAGTTCTTAAGCTTGTCAGAGGAGCTTCAGAGCATCCAGCTACAGGGCATGAGAGGGGTACAGAGCATGTGTCAGGACATCACAGAGGCAGTACCAGCTAAGTGGCTCACACCTCTCGAGTCAACCGCGCCAAGAAATGGACGGGGGCCTTCATGCGACTGGAGGTTCTCATCGCAGTTGGGCTTGCTTAGAGACTGTACCCTCCCTGTTTTTCGAGCTACACGGTGAGGGGCATTTACACCGAGTTTTAGTAGAGGCCCCACAGGTGGCAGAGTGCTGTTTTCAGAGAATCTGAGTTGTGGGCATCTGTGGAGGACTTGTGTCATAGATCCTGACCCAGCAGCTCTTGAGACTGGCCATTGAAGGTTCTGGGCTTGGGAGAGCTGTCCACTAGCACGAGTGCAGTGGGATCCTGGAGAGTGGGTTTGGAGGGACCCTTTCGCCTCAGCCGACCATCCAGGCGTCCCTTTCTTTCAATACACTGTTTGACTGGGACGTCACATACTGGCAGCACGGAGAGAGGCTCGTCCTGTCATAGCACCTCATTGGCAGGAGGAGGGTCTCACAGCTGAGTTCTTGTTAGCTTTTTGCGAGAGGTTGTGGGACGCCAGACAGCCACGGCGAGTCACTTTGTTCCAGTGGCTGGTTCACATAGAGCTACAGTAGTGGGAAGCTGGCTTGTACATAGTGGTCTATCAGCAGCATGCATAGCTTGTGACCATCTTGTGGAGAGTCAACGTCATTGTCTTCGGGACTATCCTATGGCACAACAGGTTTGGCTTCGTGTCCTTTGGCTGATGCCAACTCTTTCTACAACACTGCAGTACACTTGGGGGGCAGCTGCTTGGTCCACTCTCATGGGCCCAGCACTACAGTTTGAGCTATCCTCCACCAGCAGGATGATAGTGATGCAGGGGGGTCGACCTACACTCCTGCCTGCTACAGAGCTTACTCCACAGGAGTGATGCAATGAGAGAGAGGAGTGTTGGGAGCTCGTCTGCGGCTTGACACTCTAGTTCATCTGGCGGGCCTGCTGCTTCAGCATCTTTGAGGCTCGCCATGTACCACCAATAGAGACAGTTCGAGATCTTTGGCTAGAGCTAATCCATACTCTCAGGGGACAGTTCGAGAGACTCCAAGGCAGCTCCGACCGCATGCGGGAGCGTAGAGAGGCTTTCCTTCGACTCTGGCGCCCTGGGCCTTTCTTCACCATGGTCCAGGGTGTGCTCAGATGGCACTACCATCCACCAGTGTGGCTCTTCCCTCCTCCCATCTCCTGATTTAGCCTCATTGTACATGTTTTTCATTGGGAGAGTCTCCCCTTATGATTGTTGTAGACCTCTCTTGTCGAGGTGATTGTAGCCCTATGGGCAATTTCATTAACTAATAGAAGGATCTTTTTCTCAGAAAAAAAAAGCTGATGTACTAGGTGCAAAATAGCATATAGCAATATATAGGTATCTATCAGTCTCCAGCCTCAGTCTCACGCACAGTGCAATATTACTGCCCTTACATGGACCAAGGATGTGCCTATGTCTGCCTTCTTTTAACCCGCCCTCCATGCTTTGATATGTCTGGGTGTTGTAACCCCATCATTGTCATAAGCTCCTTAACTTCCTCATCCACGTTATCACGGTCTTTAATAACAAACATTTAGAGTTGGCCTCCTTTTTTCAAGAACTCCTTCTTTGCTTCCATTGAGGGGAAGCACAAAATCAGTGTCCTTTCTTTGACAAAGGATATGCCTATGTCTACCTTCTTTTTCCCCACCCTCTATGCTTTGGTATGTGTCAGTGTTGTCACCCCAATCATTGTCATAAGCTCCTTAACGTTTTCATCCACATTATCATGGTCTGTAATACTAGATACGAGTACGTGCATGGATTGTGTCCTCCTTTGTTCTTCCTTCAAACTCATGTTAATGATAGTTGCGTTGGGCGTAGGCTCCTTGGTCCTCTCTTTCTTGGTCACTTCAATCCACTTCTCAGCCTCCTGTCTTGCCTCTTGCTTGAGAAGAGAAGTCAAATTAAATGAAATGTTAACGTCTTCGAAAGGCCAATAATACAGTTCATTCTTCAATAGGCAAAGCACCTTTTGAAATTGTCGAATGTCATGTGAAAGTTCCTCCTATTTTGCATACGAAGGAAAATATCTTTTAGGCAGACCAATATGTACAGAATATGGATGAAATGTACCAAAAGATAAAGCATGCCCTTGAAAGGACACAGGAAAAGCAAAAGAAAGCTGATGATCTCCACCGTCGTGAATTGCTGTTTTCTCTTAATGATTGGGTATTGTTGCGGTTTGAAAAGGCACGTTTAAAGAAGCAGAAAGGTAAAGAAAGTCTTTTATAGAGCTTAGTATGCGCTACTATGGGCCTTTTCAAGTAACAAAGAAGATCAATGACGTCAGTTATAGGCTGAAATTGCCTGAGAACTGGAAGATTCACAATGCCTTTCACTTGAGTCTTCTTTTACCATTTATTGGTGATATGCCAAAGGATATGCCAGTTGAAGAGCAGCCAGAAGTTGAAGAGCTTGATGAAATTTTGGTTCTAGAACAGAGCATGGCACACAAGAAAAGAAAAGTCTAAGGCAAGGTTACAAGGCGATATTTGGTGAAGTTCAAGAACTATCTACCTATGGATGCAAAGTGGATGGAAGAGACTGAACTGTTAGAGTCATCAAATGTATTGCAATTTTACCTTGAAGCCTTTGGTTTACCACCTACGTATTCTCCAACTCAAGTAGAGCAAAGGTCAAAAGGAAAGAGACCTGCGCTAGAGGGGGGTGATCCAGGAGCTAGCACTTCTCATGTATCTATAGATTTAGTGCAATAGAAGTGTACCCTGCTTGGCAATTGCCCTTGGGGAATAAAAGTTTTGTCCAAAAGTTTGTTCAATGCTAGAAGTAAGTACGTCTTGTCAGTTGTCAAGAGTAAAGTAATTGCTTTTAATGAGTACATGTTGACACAATTTTAAACTGCTGGTTTATTATGCTTGAAAGGATTCGAAGTGTACTAAAAGTTATGGACTCTATTAAAGCCACTGGCATAGTGTGAAAGCTATTCACTATGTCAATGGAACAATCTCACAGTTAGACCATACAAGAGTTAACAAGTGTTGAATACACAAGAGTGTTAACTATGAGCATGTATGACTCGTACACATGTAGACAAAGTGTGTACACATGAAAAGGTTGACAGCCGTAATACGTGTGCCGACAAAGTGCTGTATACACTAAAGGGTTGACATTCATGCAAACGAGGACGTTCATGATTTCAAGAGGGGGGTATGTCACGAGTCTGTGGCAACTTTACTTCTTGATTTCTTTTTGGGGGACTTTTATTTGACTTGCTTTAAAGCACCCCTTTGGAAATGCCAATGCCCGAGTTGCATGGTGTGAGGCGGACAGTGAGAGTTTAGGCCGGACGGCCAGTGAGCACTAAAGTTGGACAAATGGACTAAGGTTAGCCACGGTGGGGCTATGAATGTAAATCACCTGATAGCTAGCCTACATTGCATTTTTGGATGTGGTCCCAGTGATGATTGATGGTCAGATGACCAGTGTGAGTGCTATGGAAGCATCTCCTAAAATTTAGGAAACTGCTATTTTGGACCTGAAAACGTGTTTGCGTCATTAGCTTTGGAATGACAAGGGGAACATTTTATTGCTTTGCTCCCAAGTCAACTGACGCGCCGGTTGAGATATTTTTAGCTAAGTTGGCCAAAGTTGGAAACTGGGCGAGGTGTCAACTCGTGAGCAATTCTGCCACTATAGGAGAGCTGGGCAAGCTGGTTATCAGAAAAGGGGGCGCCATTTTCAGATTTTCAAGTGGATTGCAACAAGTACAAGAGCTATGGAATGCTTGCTTACCCTCTTATATACATTGCGGTGCCAGGAGTGATACCTTGCACGCTACGTACTGCTCTCTCTCTCCCCTACGAGCATTTATGTTATGCCCCTCAAGTGGACTTCTTATTTGATCAATGTACAGCTGTGGGGATTTATGCTTCTGTGCCGAGGCAAGAGCCTCTCTGAACAGGAACGGATGTAGCTAACTGCTACACCAAAGCAGGCACCAGTGAGGGTGATAACCTCACCACACAGGTGCGTTTTCAGCGCTGTGTACACGCTGAATTTGGACTGTTTTGCAGCCGTCATGATGCCGGGAGCATTGGGAACAATGCCCCACTGTTAGACGACAGTTCGGGTGCTGTTTAGGGCTGAAAACAGAGAGAAAACCAGTAATTACAGAGTGCTGTAATTACTGTTTTTGCGCAGGAAACAGGGGGTCTATGCTATTGGAAATGAGTCGGAGCTTGGGAAACTGTCCAGGGCAAGTTTTAAGTCCGTTATGTTGCTGAAATTTTGCCTGTACAGGTGCCATCTAGCTGGATGCACATGAAAGTCTCAAGGACTTAGGTTTTGTAGCTTATTCCTCTTTCCTGCAGAGTAATAAAGAAATACCTAAAGGGGTGCCAACCTTTGGGGCTTACAGGTGTCGTTGTCTGCTTGGAGTGCTCTAGCTGCCAAGCCGTGCTATTGTTTTGAAGTGTAATTCCATTCCCAGTTACAGGTTCCTTTTAAAGTCTGCTTTGTGTCATTGAAGTCCAAGTGTTAAAGATTGGGTGAAAGTTGAAGTCCACGGCCCTACGGGCCGGTTTCACATACTGGTTGGCTTTATAAAAATTCTTCTTGCTTGCATAGAATCTGCTCTCATCAGAGTCTGAACTATCTGAAGACGAGTCCTCAGTAGAGCTATCCGAAATTGGGCGAGATTTAGACTTCTTTGCCTTTTTCTTGCCCTTTCCGAAGCATTGCTTTTTGCTTCGCTTTTTGCCTTTTCTGTCTTCTTCGCTTCAGTCGGAAGAGCTAGAAGAAGAAGAAGAAGAACTGGGTACTCCTTCAAATCGAACATGCTTCTTTTGCTTTCTTGCTGATGTAAAAGCCAATTGACGACCCCAATAACCCGGGAAGTTAGTGCCTTTCTTCTGCTTTTTGTCATGCTTTTGGCTTTTGGCTTTTGTTCTACGCGTCAAAAAGCTGGCTAATCCGTTCATCAACCACCTCTTCCAATTCTTGCTTTGTAAACATCCTTGGAGTAGGAGGTTGTTTGAGCGTTGATTTGAGGGGTGGCTCCATGGTTTTCTGCCACTGTGAGTGCACCTCGTCGAAGGAGGTCTGGGTGAAAAATTTTGCAAGTTTAGGGTCCTTCGCAAAATTTAGCATCAACTTTGTCGCATCATCGACCAATCTCTGATGTTCCATCTCTTCAAGCTCCGCGTGAGTAGGCTGAGGTGGGCCGTACTCCTCGCGTGAATCTTTGTTGTGATCTCTTCCCGCATCTTCGGATGCAGAGGAAGTTGATTGTCCTTTCCTTGAATCCATAAGTGCCGCGTAAAAAGGATCGGATTTCCCTGTAGAAGAGAAATTGGCTGCACTTTGATACCACTGTAACATACTTGGACACTCAAGTCAAGAATCTACCACGACACAACAAGAATTCACTTCAAAACAGTTCACAATTTGATTCGACACCGGCTCGGTAGAGTTCCGTGCCAAGAGATATTGGCCCCAAAGACTGGCTCTCCTTTCGGTATTTCTTTTTGTATTAAATCTGTGCTCAAAGTACAAGGGAGTGGGAGGGTCTCACTATCAGACTTTGTGTCCAGATGCTTTGAGAAGTGGGAGCCCAAACCACTCTTATAAAGGTTTACAAGGGATGCTAAAAGCAAAGCCCCAAAAGCTGCTCCAAAAGCTTTCAAAAATAAAGCAATTCCACCCTCAAGCCTTCTTGAGTAAATAAAGCAATTCAAATAAAGCTCTCTCTCTCTTGCTAAATTGCATAGAGCAAAGTAGGCCACATTGCGTAGAAAAAAGCTGCCAAAATCCGTACGCTATTGCCACGTCATCAATTTCGCAAAACGCACTGTAAATTTTGAAAACGTCCATACGACAGTGCCACGTCAGCATTCAACGGCCAGGCCATGGTGATCGTATGCACTCCTGGTCTTCATCCTATCAATGGAACTCTTTACCATCTCGGTAGTAAAGAAGCACATGTGTATGGGCATGGCTCTGGCGGATCTGGAAGAGGTGGCTGCCTCGAGACCGTGTAGAGGGAGGATGCATACTGACCCGAAGTGATGACTGGTAGGGGAGAGTGTTCATGGAAGAGTCGCCATGCCTTGCCTGAATCCTGGCTAAAAAACAATTGATAAGAATTATGCTCCATTCGAGCTAGAAACGCCTTCTTCCGTCGTACCAAACGCCGAGAAGCAATCATGGCTGCCTGTGAGTAATGAATCCTAGAAGTACTTCCCTTTGAAGTCAGGCTCTGGTTTTTGTGCACTTCTCATCATACCTGCTATTCTGGGGTATACCGTCGTCGCTGCCCAGGCTTAGTGTGTGAGTATGCCTCTGCTGTTGCATCCTGTAGTGTCTTTGTCAAAATATATGTGAGCTTCCTAGAGGTCTCCTCAGATCCTCTATGCATAAGCGTCTGTAGATACCATCTATGTAGACAGATTCAGTCTCCGACGCAAGTGCATCGGGTATGCGTAGATGTCTGTGCGAGTCGAGTTGTGTTAAACTGGAATGAGACGGTAAACGTGAGGAGGGCATGATCTACTGCTACCCCAATAGGCCTGGGCCAGACTGTGAAGTCGATTAGATGGTATGAAACTGGGCTGAGCCAAAACATAATTGATTGTGCTAGCCCCCTGACTATGAGGAAAACAAGTGAACCCACTCAACGCTGGAAATCGGAAAAGATGATGAAGTTATCAAAGAAAATGCAAAAAAAATCTTGATGCTTGTGAAAAATACGCTCCATCATATGGTTGAAGGTGGTTAGTGCGTTTGTCACATGCTTGTGAAAAATAGGCTGCATCATATGGTTGAAGGTGGTTGGTGCGTTTGTCACATGAATAAAAAATAATATAAAACCAAAGGTGGTATAAAAAGCTATCCTTGGTACACCTAATGGCTTGATGCGAATCTGATAGTATCCACTGTTCATGTGGATGCGGTTAAAGCAAGAAGATTCTTGAAGTTGATCCAAAAATTATCAATGCGTGGAATAGGGGAGCAATTCCTGATGGTAGTTTTGTTCAAGGCCCGGTAGTCAATACACATGCTCCATAAACAATCTTTCTATTATACAAGGAGAATTGGGGAATAGTAAGGAGAGTCTCTAGAGATTCAAACTCTATCTGATAATATTCTCTCCCGAGAATCTACACATCAATGATCTTTCCCACTTCGATGAGGAGTCGGGCTTAGTGCAAGACCCGAACCTCGCCTGTGCTGAGCCATGTGCCAACGATCTTGCAGATGATGGAGGTGGCTTGAAGCCGTTCCACCTCAGCCATCAAGCTCGCTTGCTCTTTTGGTGAAAGAGCTAGTCAAAGCTTGGCTCCGAGGTGTTGGACGAGGGGGTTTCAGTAGAGTCCCTCCGGGGTGAAGCAAGGGTTGCCATTCTGTGTCTGCTGTTAAAGAAAGAAGGCGAAGTTGTCAACAAAGACCACCAAGGGGCTGAACTCAGCCCTCTGATAGCGTGAGGGTGACGGGAGGACGGGGCCCATTGGGGAAGGGTATTGCGATGCGAGGTGAGGGGCTAAGCGAAGCAAGGAAAGGAGTGAGCAGGTAGCCCTCGAAGAAAGAAGGTTTTTTTTTTGGGGGGGGGGGGAGATTCGAGAACAACATGAAGGGGAGGGGGTAGTGATGGTGGGGAGGGAGGGAGCAGCAGCGAGCCTATCAACAAGCAACTCAGAAGGAGGAGAGGGGATCTTCTCCTTGGGCAAAACGTAAACAAGCTTTTGCAACATCATCTCGCTTTTGATTGTAGAAGGGGATTCTTGGATTATTCCAAACAACATGATGGAGAATTTTATTTGGGTTAGCAACATCAATAGCTCGTGTATAGCAAGAAAGGTCAAAGGAGGAAATTCTCAGCTGCCTATCTTTGATTTAGTAGATCAACTATATGGTTTGCCAAAAGACATTGTCAGTGTGATCAAGACACTAAGTTTATTGGATGCTTTTGGCGAGATGTATTTGCTCACTTTAGACGAATTTGAGTTTTTCATCATCTGATCACCTTGCGTCTGATCATCTGATCGACATAAAAAAACAGACGAATCTTACATTAGAGGAAGGATCTTATTGACAATGTGCTTGAAGAAGGTACCTTCCACAATTGGATTTTTCCTATAGTAGTAGAATGCTTGTTACTACTAGAGTTAGCTCATTCATGGTAATGTATGGAGTTGAGCTTAAATCCCCTGTTGTTGGCTTACGAAGTTGAAGATCATCAAGATCGCAATTTCTTTTATGACATGCAAGAAATGTTGAATTTGGCCAAGGATAGTGTAAGGATAGCTCGTGATAGAGTTACTACTTTTGCTAATTAAAAGAGATCTCCAAAGACTCTTGATTTATGTTTGAAGCTGCCCAAAGACTCGAAAACTATGCGAACATGAAACATCATAAGCTTTCCGCAAGGTTTTGGGTTTTGTGGTCCTTTCATGATCACAAGAAAGATAGGTTTGGTTGCCTATAGATTAGCTCTTTTCTTGGATGTCAGTGTACATTCAATGTTTCATGCAGCCGCCTTAGAGAGAAATTAGGCGAACTTGATGTTTTCCCAATTGAAGAAAATATTTGAGAATGAACCATCAAACCGGCCTGTAGCCTTACTAGTGGGGCGGTAAACTTTGGTTTTCACCTGTAAAATAAACCAACAAATGTTCTTTGTACTTTTCACACAAAATAGCTTCACAAATAAACCTGTAACTGGAATTCACCACTTCAGGTAATTTTCTGTTTTGGATCATTTTGAGCAGAGCAAACGTGTCTAAGCATGTCTCAGGTGCTCCCGCATGCAATGGGGAAGTTCCCCTGTGATTAGAACAAGTTTTCATGCGAGAAAACTCTCCATTTTTGCAAATTTTCACGATGGAACTGTGAGCACCTGTGGGAGATTAGCTAGTCGGGTTCCTGTTCTCTTGCCTTGACAAATGCGCATAAAACCCATGGAACTGTACATGGTCATCTAAGAAGCCCGACTCATTGCCATCAGTGCAAAGAGGAGAGAGGGATGCACGAGAGCAAATCATTCCGCTAAGCTTTCCATTAAAGTTGCAGAACCTGAAAATCCACCGTAAAGATGAAATTCAACCTCCACCCTCATATTTGGGCGCCCCCTCTTGGGATGAGGCTTCTGGCTGTGAGAGTTTGCCTACAGGTTACTCTTCTACTGCCATGTGTCCAACTGCTCCTTTTGGTTTAATTCCTAGTACCCACCAACTTATAAAGTCTGGCCGAGGGGCCTAAATGACTTTAATTGAGCCTGGACACTGCTCTACTAGTCGGATTCTAGTGCTGATCAGCCCCCAACCATCTCGTGGCTGCCTGGCCTTGAGTCCTGCGGGTGAAACTCTCAGCCAAGGGTCATTTCACACTAGCCATGCAGTGTCCGGGCATTTGTTTTTTTAAAAGGGGAGTCCAAAAAATTAAATAAAAATCAAGGGAAGATAACCAACAAATAAAGTTGGTGTTTATCATAGTCTTCTGACATCCAAACTGCATAGGTCGGTTTTTGATCAACACAACCTTCATACTAGGCGTGGTGCCTATGATGAGTACTTTGATCAAATGGAAGAGCCAACCTGAAAGATTCGCCACTTGGGAGTCCATTAGAGCTTTAAATCCTAGTTTCCACACTTCATAGGATTGGGTGTCCATTGTTGATTCTTGAACCTGGCTAGTGTCGCCGGTAACTTGTAAAAGGTGGCCAAGGTCTCATTTGTGGAGGGAACCAATAGTGACGGAGAGTTGGTTGTGAGGTTAGGCTTGTACAAGGTCACCTTCAGGAGGTGAGTAAGGCACACTCATGTAGTTGCTTGTCTAAATCCTTGGACGATGTGTCCAAATATGGAGTCTGTCAAATGGTGGCTATGGTCAAGGGGTTTGTCCGACTCGTGTCCATAGGCGATCCAAGTATGCAGGACGTCCAGGCTGAAACCACAGAGTAGCTTTCTTGCTCGAAAACAATGCCATCCAACAGTAGAGGAAAGCTCACTAGAATGACCATTCAAGAGCAGGAACAAGCCTTAAAAAGTTTATTCCATCTGCAGCAAAGCTATACTCACCAACAAAGCTGCAGTTAGATAGGCTTCTATTATGCTACCAATCTAGAAAAAACGAGCAGCAAATCTGCTCCTTATGGTTGTTGCTAGGTTGGTGTAATGGTGTGATGAAGAGTTTTATTTAGAAGTCATAAGGTTTGGGGGTTGAGAGGAGGTACCAAGAGGGGCCTTACTTGAAGGGCTGATTTTGAAGACCAGAGAGCAGTATGAATAATAAACAAAATTTATCATGTATATGCTTTTGTAAGTGAGTTTAGCAAAATTTATGGTCAGAGATCACAAATTTGAGGTATTTTAAAGAAATTGATTGTAGCAAAATTAGCGTGGGAGATCTCAAACATGGAAAACCTTTTGTTTTATCAGTTTTGAAATTGCTCTCGTATCTGGAAAAATTTCATGTGTAAGCTAGTTGTCACTCTACTTAGAATATGCATGATGTGTATTTGTTTGTAGCATTGACGTTTCTCTACTTATCTTTTATGACCAATGTGTTTAGATGCTTTTAGAAATGGAATCGTGGCCTTACAGCTGGCCCTGCTCTTCTGACTATCCCAAAGCTCATGAAAGGGGCACGGTTTCAGGAAGATTGCTTGTTAGAGATAGGTAAACCATTGTCTCTGCATATATGAGCTTCTTACTGCTTTAAATTCAGCACCTGGATCATGTGCCATGTTTTCTGCATACTATCTGATAGCCCAGTCATCATTCTGTATTTTTGGACAACTTCACAACAATCGCTGTCAGATAGCATTAATACTTTCAGCCCGGAAAAACATAATTAAATTCTGACCTGTGTTGAGCACTGTGAGTAAAAATATGCAAGTAACGATTGTCTCTTGGATAAATAACTCTCTTATAAAGGGTAACTACAAATTGATGCACAGAAGAAAACTGAATAGCTCTAAAACCTTCTGGCCTCTTCTTGTGCGATCAAGATTAGCTGAACTAAAATTGACTGTGTGTGGCTAAATCACTCAATAACAGGTTCTTTTCATCAACAATGATGTGTGGCACTCACGCATTTTTGGGGCTAGCAATTGCAGGGGAACTTGGGTCATGGCAAACTGAAAGCAAGGTGAGACACATTTTCACTATCTTCAAGGAGGTAATTGAGGTGCATTAATCTCTAGATTAATAGGCAACTTCTTTTCTTGAGGAAGTTTGAGTAGGAATGACAATGTTGCAAGGCAATTAATTTAAAAACCACCCATCAAGTGAAACCAAGGGAAAAGTATTTACAGAGGTAGAGTGAAGAGGCAGTATACGAGATTGTGCACACGGTGAAGGCTTGTGTTTATGGCATGTTTTTCAGCAAGCATAATAAGCTTATTGAGCTGCTTTCTTTACTCGGAAGCAGTGAGCACTTGCAGGATTGGACTACAGAGATCTGACTTCACTTTTTGTGCATAGGGTTATCAGTTCTGGACACAAGCAAATAAAGATGGATTTTTCAACATCAAAAGTGTTCGAGCCGGTGAATACAGTCTCTATGGATGGGTGCCTGGTGTTCTTGGCGACTATAAGCTGGAGTCTATCATCAAAGTTACTCCAGGTTAAACAGTCTCACTTGTGAATTGTGCAGCAGTCTGAAGGCAATAACATGGGCTTGTTATAGGCAAACTTGTTTAGTATCAAAAGAGTGTTTCAATTTTGCGTTGCTATTTGTTTGATGAAAAGCACCATTCAAGGTTCCAGGAGGCCAGAGAGTATGATTTGCAAAGACAAGCTAGATTTGAGAGAGTTGGTGCCTATCGCTTTTTTCTCAAAGGACTACAAGGTTTGGCAAAGATCATCAAAACTAGATTGAGACATGGCTTTGGGAGACTATATTAGGCATTTAATGGATTTGTTTAGGATTGTAATATTTTAAATAGCATCTACTCTTTCTGTTGGAGCAGACTATGCTCAGCATGATGGACACTCTTTCTATCATATGTTTGGAGTTTTGATAAAGCCTATTTTGAAGTTGTTCAATGCTTTCTAGAGGGTACTCTAGTCAGGTTATGCTTGCGTAGTTAGTAGTAGATTACAGGAATTTTGACCTCCATTGTAGAGGTGTATCTAGAAGTTGATTGTCAGTAATAGGATTGGGCATGCTTTTCATTTGCAGAGTGATGATGTAGGGTTACGGCTTGCTCCCTGAATCCTTATGCATTTTGTGGAGTTAATCTCTTTTCTCAAGTCATGGGGTGATAACAAGGATAAGCTACAACTCAACAAAGGTAGCAGAGAAGATCTTGTTTACATAGAACATGGATACTAGTTAGACAGTGGATTAGTTTTTCAATATGTTGATTTCCGGTGCGTCACAAGGTGGGTGACTCAAGCACCGAGCAAGGAATATTCCATAGTCTTAGTAGATTCCAAATTGAGGTAGAGTTGCATGCAAGAGGCAAGCACTTGAATAAAGATGGGTTCTGAGTAACTTTGAGGAAATGTGGTTGCTTTCCGAAAGAACAAGTTGCTTTTTGGTTGCTTTTCTGAAAAGCAGTTGTTTTCCGACAAAAGAGTGCATGTCGGCATTCTATCTGTGTATGTGAGTGCATCCGAGGACACCTGGGAAGTATGTGTGCAAGCAACGGATTAAATTGTAAGGTTTCAAGTCACTTTTGCAGGTTTTTGAAGGTTTTAAAATACATCCCGCCGAGCACATTAAGTGGGCGGAAAAAGTGAGGGGACTCTCTCTCTCTCTCTCTCTCTCTCTCTCTCACACACACACACACACACACACACACACACACACACACACACACACACACACACACACACACACACACACACACACACACACACACACACACACACACACAGAGTCCCAGAGACGGATTACAGATTTCTTTTCACTAGATATGGGACAGCCAGAGGAGCAGCCATCACTGCAGAGCTCGGCCCACTCTCATTCGACCTCTACCGGCACTCTCATTGACCGAGCACTGGTGGAGCTACAGAAATCCAAACGGCCACGATTGAGAAGAGGGCCTACACATCATCGACGGAGACTACAGCAGAGGATACGAGCCATACTCTCTCGACATCCAGAGTGCAGATGAGGATGGACTCTAGTAGTAGTAGTATTTTTGTTCCAGTCTTTTTGTACCCAGACATGGTATCAGATTCACAATTTTGTAACAGTTTGGTCTCATAGGTCATTTTGACCTTTTGAAGACGTTAATATAACATTTCATTTCATTTCATCTCTCTCTCTCTCTCTCTCTCTCTCTCTCTCTCTCTGCCAGCGGAGCACTTTGAAGCATTGTCTTCTCTCTCTCTCTCTCTCTCTCTCTCTCTCTCTCTCTCTCTCTCTCTCTCTCTCTCTCTCTCTCTCTCTCTCTCTGCCGCCCTGCCGCCCTGCTGCTCCCACGTGCCCCCCTGCCGCTCTCGACCCCCCCTGCCGCCCTGCTGCTCCCGCGCTTCCCCTGCGCTGCTGCCCCCTGCACCTCCCGCGCGCTGCTGCACCTTTGCAAACCCGCGCACGCCCGTCCCCGCTTGTTCGCGCCCTGCTCCTGCGCTGCCCCCTCCCTCGCCCCCCACCCCTTCCTCTACGCGTAACATGTCCCCCAAGGTTTCCTACGCGTAGCATGTCCCCCAAGGTTTCCTACGCGTAGGAGGTAAAATTCTTTCCGTTAACGCGTAGGATGCCCCCCCCTTCTTCTACGCGCAGGAGGTTTTTTTTTTTTTTCTTACGCCCCCGCCCCCGCTCCCACCACTTTGCAACTATCGGGTCTCATAGGTCATTATGGCCTTTGAAGACTTTAATATAACATTTCATTTCATTTCTAACATACTTTAACCCCCCCCCCCCCCCCCCCCCCCCCCCCCCCCCCCCCCCCCCCCCCCCCCCCCCCCCCCGCCCTTCTTCACTTTTGTTTTCGAGACACACACACACACACACAAAACTGAGCATATTGAGGGCACCTGGCCACACCGCCTCGCGCTCCACCACTCGTCGCGATCGCCGCCAGTGTGGGTGTACACGTACATCCAGTGACTCCCAGCCGCCGCGTCCGCTGCTAAGGTGGGTGCACACGTACACCTAACTCCCTTGCGGACGGCGATCAAACATGAGAAAGATGAACGATAAAGCCGACCCCCTAGAGGATGCCATTCAAAAATGCAAAGAGGAGATGACGGAGACCATGACCAAGATGAACCGCAACCTCTGGGGCACAATAAACATACTTGAAGGACGCGTGCTGATCCAAGAGAGCAAGATAAGCATGTTGGAAGACCGAGTGACGACCCAAGAGGAAGAGATCACGTCACTCAAGAAAGAGCTTGCCGAAGCACGATCAAGAAACACACTGGAAGAGGGCGAACTGCAACCCTCAGTAATCGAAGAAATCAACACGATCAAGGAGCAAGTACGGGCCATCAAAGAAGGAGAAGAGCAGCATAAAGAAATGACGACCTCTTGGATGGATGTTCTTACCAAAACTCAACAGAAGGCGGACGAAGCCGAGAAATGGATCAAGGTGGCCAAGAAAGGAAAAGGCAAGGAGATAACGCCCATGCCCACACCCAACAACATCATTAATCAGACACTAGAGGAGGAGCAGAGGAGAAGGGTGCGCTTTACATGTGAGAATTTGCGGTCTTAAAGACAAAGGCAATGTGGACGAAGAAGTAAAAGAACTTACAACCTTGATGGGGATTCATGAGCCGACGCACACAAGGGCATGGAGAGTGGGCAACATAAAGAAAAATGGAAGCAGTGGAGAAACCTCAAAAGAAAGAGCACTCATCCTCCGTTTTCCCTCCATGGAAGCAAAGAAGTCATTCTTGAAGAAAAGACCAACTCTTAAAGAGACTGGCATCTTTCTCGGGGATGATCTCACCCTCTCGCAGATCGCTCATATGCAGGAAGTAATGCCGGAGATTAGAGCGGCAAGGGAAAAAGGCAAGATCGCTTTTTACCGAGACGGAAAAGTGGTAATACTAGAACGAGCTCCACATGACGGTGCGAGACTTATGGGACCACACTCAAAGTAGCTGCCTGGAACTGCAATGGATCTATGCGTCGTGATGTGGGTGCCTTTGAGGATAGCTTTACTGGAAGAGACATCATCTTTTACTATGAGACACACGAGGCCCCAAGGCAATCCATGCCTCACATCATTGGATACAGGTGGGAGACAGCCTACAGACAGGAGACACGCTCAGAGCACAGAGGGCGGTGCTCGGGGGGAGTGGCAGTGTTATTTAGAGAGGATCTGCAGCCACTGATACATATAGCCCGCAGGGACGAGCAGGCTAGGTACATGTGGGTGAGAGTGAAAGCAGAGACAGGGAGATACCTCTATCTAGCTATTTGCTACTTTCCCCCGAGTACATCAGTTTATGCATCACCCAGAGGACAGTCCCCTTTCTCGATTTTGGATGATGACATATGGGAGTTCTCTAGGGACGGTGACATTATCATCCTAGGGGACTTCAATGCCAGGACTGCCCATCACCAGGTAGTGTTTTATGATACTTCAGAGGAGATGCTAAGAGAGCTAGATGTTGTAGAGACGGGCCTTTCCAGACTATCACACGATGTGGAATGTACTGAGTATGGGCGACTCCTGATAGACATGGGCACTGCACATGGATTGGCCATCTTGGACGGCCTACAGAGATTTCCTGCTTCGGGAGGTTTTACATGCTTCCCACACAGACATGGAGCTAGCACAGTAGACTATGTCATGGCACAGCCGAATCTCATCTCTAGTATCCAGGATCTCACAGTTGAGCCCAGACCGATCGGGGTGGCAGTGGATCATGCTCTGGTGTCGATGACCATCTCCTTCCAGTTCAGTGTAGCACACAGGCCATGAGCAGCAGCCCCTACTCGCTACACATTCACACGAGAGACTGATTCTGTATACATGGACGGAATCTACAGACGCCTATGGACTGAGGACCCGGGGTGACCTTTGGAAGAGCTAACTACTATACTGACATAGACATCACATGGGGCAGTAGCAGAAGCATACCCACACACCCAGCCTGAGCATAGCCGCCGATCAGGGAGCATGCCTCAGAACAGCTGGTACGATGAGGAGTGCCGCCAGACTAGAGCCAGACTTCAGAGGGAAGTGTTGTTGGGGGACGTCACTCACAGATTGACTTCCGACGCATGGTGCGGCGGAAGAAGAGGGCTTTTTTGGCTCGACTCGAGCAGGATCTATATCAGCTATTCTTGAGTCAGGACTCGCGTGAGGCGTGGCGGCTCTTTCATGAGCAGTCCCCCCCCCCCCCCCCCCCCCCCCCCCCCCCCCTTGCTATTTCCTCCACAGAGACCTGGGGGCAATACGCATCATCTTTGTACACAGTACCTGGACAGCCGGCCCTTCCCAACCCCCCCGATCCATGCCCACACGCATGTGTCTTTTTCACCGCTGAGATGGTGAAGAAGGCTATTGACAGGATGAAGACTGGGAGAGCATATGATCATGATGGCCTAGTCGCTGAGCATTTCATGCATGCCAAAGACCTACTAGCAGAGCTTCTAGCAGTGATGTTTAACCGGGCCATGTGTGAGGGCCTACCAAACTCTTGGAGCCTATCTACAATCGTACCTATCTTCAAATCAGGAGACCCCATGGAGCCTGGGAATTATCGCACTATTATGATTGGGCACACACTGGCACGGTTGTATGCATCCATTCTGGAGCAACAACTGAGTAGATGGGCAGAGAGGGAAGGGATACGTGCAACTGGGCAGGCAGGATTCAGGAGAGGCTTCTCTACTCTTGACCATATCCTAACACTCAGGGCCATCATCGAAGAAGGCAGATCTCATGGGAGACGGATCTATTGTAGCTTTGTGGACTTCCGCAAAGCTTTCGACACAGTACCCAGAGCTAGATTGATGCGCAGACTACAGGAAATGGGAGTACCCACAGAACTCATTTGGGGGATCATGGCATTGTACAGATCAGTAGTAGGGCATGTACGCAACCCGGAGGGACTTTCTACACCGGTTCACTCCACTATTGGGGTGAAGCAGGGCTGCCCGCTCTCTCCTACTCTTTCCGGTATGTATGGATGAGGTTTCTGACTACATTGACAGCGATGGGGATAAAGGTGCTCAGTTGGCAGGGACATAGTTTTCGTCTTAGCTCGCATCGACCAATCTAGAATCCCATAATATATATCTTTGTTTTGTACTGTTGTTAGGTTATTTTGTTACTCTGACTTTGTATGAGATCCACCACTTTGTAACTTTCTGGTCTCATAGGTCACTATGGCCTTTTGAAGACGTTAATATAACATTTCATTTTCATTTCATTTCTCTCTCTCTCTCTCTCTCTCTCTCTCTCTCTCTCTCTCTCTCTCTCTCTCTCTCTCTCTCTCTCTCTCTCTCTCGGCACCAGTGTGCTCACTATGGAGGACATTGATGTTGCTCTCTGACACTGATGTTCTTTTTATCTTTTATTTTATTTTGTACCCAGACATTGTATTAGATCCACCAAAATTGTATCAGTTCGGTCTCATAGGTCGTTTTAGCCTTTTGAAGACGTTTAATATAAAATATCATCTCTCTCTCTCTCTCTCTCTCTCTCTCTCTCTCTCTCTCTCTCTCTCTCTCTCTCTCTCTCTCTCTCTCTCTCTCTCTCTCTCTCTCCTACGCTGGGCTTGAGCTCATGCTACGCTGAGCTGAGTCCTGCTACGCGCTGACATGCTACGCTGAGGTTCCCTGCGTGCTAGCCCCTTGCAGGCCCGCCCCTTGCGCGCTGCAGCCCCCCCCCCCCCTTGCTCGCGCTCTGTCTTGCTCGCCAAACAGCCCCGCCCCTGCCTGCTCAAACTCGCGTCACCTTCGCCCCTGCGCGTTGCCCCCTGTAGCCCCGCCCCTGCACGCAGCAACCCCCTGCTCCCTGCTGTTGCACCCCTTCGCGAAGCTTCGCTGCCCCCTGCATAAAAGCTGGACAACAGCAGCTGGTGGTCAGTAATGCAGGCGAAAACAATACCGACGGAGACATCATACGCGTAGACGTCGGCAAGAGAGCACGAGCGGCATCAGCATACGCGTAGGCAGCAACAACATTCACACAGGTAGCAGGGGTCGCCACATTTATGGCTCGGGTTCGATGGATCCGCCTATTGAAGGGGAAGGGCTGGGTGTAGATAGCTACACCACCCCAAAAAAAACAACAGCTAAATTTAAACGGAGAAACAGAGATACTGTACTATCCCCAGGATCCTTACGAGTTGGGAAAACCTCCAGGACACATGATGAGCTAATGATGGAGAAGGTCCAAGTGATGCTCAAATGAGAGCTAAACTATATGAGGGATGGCATTAAGAAGGAAATGCACGCGAGCGCTGAGAGCTATAGGAACTCCATGTATGGAGACATGTTGAGAGAACTAAGGAAAGAGATCCGGGGGATACAGAATGAGGAAATTCAGATCTTGAAAATGGAATTACGAAACCTAATCAAGGCCGAAGTAAATGTAACAGAATGCGTTATGCAAAAGAAACTCGATGAGGTAGTAGCAAGTTTTGAAGTATGGAGAACAAATATGAAAAAGCACATGGGGGAAAAAGATGCAATAATCGAGGAGCTAAAAGGAGAACTGGCGGCGTGCAAATCTGCAACTAATGAGAAGGGAGACGACCAACCTTCGGTGTTGAAGGAGCTCGAGGACATGAAGGATCAGATGAAAGCTCTACGGGAAGGAGATGAACAGAAATCGAAAACGGCATTTTCATGGGCGGAACATCTTTTTAAGACACAAGAAAAGGTTGATGAAGGAGAGAAATGGATTAAGGATGCGAAGAAAGGGAAGGCCCACATGCCCGAGACCACACCTACCTCCACCATTATTAATATGACCAATGAGGAAGAGCAGAAAAGGAAGAATCGGGCTTTGCATGTGCGGGTCACAGGAGTCAAAAGACAAAGAGAATGTAGATGAAGAAGTGAAGGAATTGCTACAACGCATGGGCATCACAGAGCTTACTCACACAAGTGCATGGAGAGTGGGCAAGAAAGGAATCGATGAGAAGGGAAACGTAAAGGATAGGGCACTTATTCTCCGCTTCCCGAATATAGAAATAAGGAAAGAATTTCTAAAGAAAAGGCCAACTCTTAAGAAAACCGGTATTTTCCTGGGAGATGACCTTACATTGGCACAAGTGGCACACATGCAAGAGTTGATGCCAAAGATCAGGGCAGCAAGAGAAAAGGGGAAAATCGCCTTTTATAGAGGAGGGAAAGTAGTGGTTCTGGAAAAGCGCTCATCATGACGGTGCGAGACCTATGGGACGACGCTCCGAATAGCGGCGTGGAACCGTAACGGATCATATAGGCTAGATGTAGGTGCCTTTGAAGACAGCTTTAGGGACAGAGACATAGTTTTCTACTCAGAGACACACCAGATACTGGGACAGCTCATGCCACATGTGATGGGTTATTTATGGGAAACAACTGGTCAACTAGACAAGAGATCTCTACGGGGTAGCCGGGGTTCAAGAGGAGTAGCAGTCTTATTTAAAGAGGAGCTGAAACCACTACTACAGATTATCAGGAAAGATGAGCAAGCAAGGTATATGTGGGTGAGAATGAGAGCCGAGACAGGTAGATTTCTATATATCACTATATGCTACTTCCCCCCAAGTACATCAGTCTACTCCTCACCTAAAGGACAGTCCCCTTTCTCCATATTGAATAATGACATATGGGAGTTCTCTAGAGATGGAGACATCGTTCTCTTAGGAGACTTTAATGCCAGAACGGCCAACTCTCAAGCAATATTCTATGATACTTATGAGCAAATGCTCAGAGAAGTGGATTTATCACAGAGGGGGCTTACTAGAACCTCACAAGATAAAGAACACACTGAATATGGGAGAAATCTCATGGAGATGGCAACTATACATGGTTTGGCCATACTTAATGGTCTAGAGAACTTCCCTTTATCTAGGGGATTCACATGCTTCCCGCACAAGCATGGGGCCAGTACAGTGGATTATGTCATGACTTCACCAAGCTTTATTTCTAGTATCGAGGACTTTAAGGTGGGACCCAGACCGGTTGGGATTGCAGTGGATCATGCTCTCTTGACCTTGTCAATCTCCTTCCAATACAATGCCTCTCAAGTACAAAGGAAGAAGACACACACAAGATATACTTTCACGCCAGAGACTGATTCAATCTATGTGGAAAAGATCTATGATAGGATGTGGGCAGCCGAGCCAGTATATACTGTAGAGGAGATTACTTCTCAATTAACAGAGATACTACATGGAGCAGCACAAGAGGCATACCCACATACTCAACCTGATCAGAAGAGAGGATCTGGGAACATGCCTCAAAACAGTTGGTATGACGAGGAATGCAGAGAGACGAGAACCCAGGTCCAGAAAGAGCTTGCACTTGGGATCATCACATATAAGCAGTCTCGGATTGCTCTTCGGCGTATAATACGTCGCAAGAAAAGGGCATTTTTAGCCAAACTGGAGAAGGATTTATATCAGCTCTTCTTGAGTCAGGACTCACATGAGGCCTGGCGTTTATTTCACGAGCACTCATTGCCTCCGACAATTACTTCTCCTGAGATTTGGGGTCAATATGTAACATCATTATATACGGTATCTGGACAGCCTCCATTACTAGATCCGCTAGAGCCATGCCCTGCATCTAGTACTTTCTTTACTACGGAAATGGTGGAAAAAGCCATTGATAAGATGAAGACAAGAAGAGCATATGATCATGAGGGTTTAGTAGCAGAACATTTGATCCATGCAAGGGATCTACTTTCACTTTCAGAAGTCCTTGCTCGTCTGTTTAATCGGGTCATGTGTGAAGGATTACCTGAATCTTGGAAATTATCTACTATCGTACCTATTTTCCAGTTAGGGGATCCTATGATACCCGGGAACTACCGTACCATTATGGTGGGCCACACATTGACCCGACTGTACGCATCCATTCTGGAACAAAAATTGAGTAGATGGGCAGAGAATGAGGGCATAAGGGCAACAGGACAAGTTGGATTCAGGAGGGGTTATTCCACTCTAGATCATATTCTTACGCTTAGAGCCATTATTGAGGAAGGAAGAGCAAGTGGGAGAAGGATGTATTGTTGCTTTGTGGATTTTCGGAAAGCTTTTGATACAGTACCAAGGGCCAGATTGATGTGCAGGATGCAAGAGTTAGGGGTCCCCAAAGAGATTATTTGGGGGATCATGGCCTTATACGGGTCAGTAACTGGTTATGTACGTAGTCCAGAAGGGGATTCCAACATTGTTCATTCCACCGTTGGAGTAAAGCAGGGATGCCCACTGTCCCCTACTTTATTTGGTATGTACATAGATGAGGTATCAGATTACATTGATAGAGAAGGTGATAGAGGTACTCAACTTGCAAGGTCATGGATCCCTTTGTTGTTGTATGCAGATGATATTGTATTGATAGCAAAATCACCAGATGGAATGCAGAGGCAGCTAGATGCATTACATAAATTCGTGGAGGACAATGGACCGTCCGTAAACTTGGGTAAAACCAAAGCTAGGTGTTTAACACCACACCGCAGTGGGTTAGGAGATCGGCACCTACATTTGCATATGGCCAGGATACACAGATGCATACACATACCTGGGTGTGGTATTTGCAGAACCGAAGTTTACTCTTAAGAAAGCAGCGGATGCTAGATTCTCCAGAGCTTCTGCGGCCTTGGGAGGGTTGGAGAGGATGTGTTCACAAGTGCAGTTTCAGGAACCACGAACAAAACTTTGGCTCTTTGATACTGTGGTGGCTTCGGCTATGCTTTATGGGGTCCAGATTTGGGGACCATCTGTGGATCAGGATAATTGGAAGTCAATGGAGAGACCTTTGGTATCTATGATTTCCCGACTGATTTGAGCCAAGGCCTTCGTACCACACACGATTACCCGAGCGGAACTAGCTGCCCCTCCGATAGATATTGAAGCTCTTACCAGATTAGTGTCCTTTATACATGGTTTGTGGGATACAAATAATTGCCGATATACTAGATTGGCCCTCGAATCTTCTCGACAATTAGCAATGAAAGGGGATACATCATGCTGGTATGTGCAACTGTCCTCGTGGTTTCAGAGACACGGGTTCAGTATGGAAAGATTACCCCCCTTCCAATACTCTCTTGCGGCTCCATCACTGGCAATTACACGAACAGAGATTAATAAAATCATCCGTCAGGACCTTATACAGTTGGATACTAAGAGGACATGGGTAGACCCTACACAAGAATTGGGCACGAAGATGGCCGACTACAAAGAAAACTTCCTACAGCTATTTGAAGATGGATTTGTGATTCGCCCGAGCTACATGGATACCCACCTGTCTCATGGTTTGAGATGTGCTATTGGTCATATTCGTACATCCTCACATCAGCTGGAAATCGAATTTGGCAGATTTAGGGGAATCCCACCTGAGAGCAGAATTTGCAAGTTATGCGGAATGGAGCCGGAGACAGAATTACACTACATATGCCATTGCACCGTATACTATGAGATACGTGGGCGTTTCCATTGCCTACCAAGATCAAAGATGCTTAGGCTTGTACCTACTGGAACTCCATCGACACAAGGATAATCTAATGAGAAGACAAAGAGCACTACAGCCTCAGAGGAAGATCACAGATTTCTTTGGATCGAGAGAAGCAGGAGTGGAAGGAGAAGCAGGAGGCCAGCAGCCAGCACAAAGGAGTACCCACATTCATACCAAAGGCACCCTCATTGACAGGGCGATTGAGCTTAGGAAATCGAGACGACCACGACCGAGATGCAGAAGCACACTTCACCGGAGGAGACTACAACAAAGGATTAGAAGCATTATAGCCAGACACCCAGAATGCTCCTAAGAAGTTTATTTAATAATTTGTATTTAGTTTTTCACGTTTATTTTCACACTTTCACACTTAGTACTTTAGTACTACGGTATCCAGACATTGTAACAGATTCACCACTTCTGTATCAGTTTGGTCTCATAGGTCATTCTGGCCTTTTGAAGACGTTAATATAACATTTCATTTCATTTCATCTCTCTCTCTCTCTCTCTCTCTCTCTCTCTCTCTCTCTCTCTCTCTCTCTCTCTCTCTCTCTCTCCCCCCCCCGTTGCCTCACGCTGACCTGCAATCCCCCCTCCCCCCCCCCCCCCCCCCCCGGCAAACATCAGGCAGTCATTTTCTGCGCATAATTTTTGTAGAGCATAAAAGAGCAGATTTTTCAAATATTTTCAAATACTGCAGTTTCAAGAAAATAGCAGGAAATAGCAGAGTTCAGAAACAACAGAATTCAAAAAATTGCAGAACTGGTAGAAATTGCAGAAATTGAATAAAAGAAGGGCTTGGTTGTATTTTGCAGAAATCGGAGACGTTAACGCCATGTATGTTTAATGTGGGAACATGTATACATAATGTGGAAGCCCAGATGCTTGTAGGTTTCCTTCCGCTGCAAAATTCTGTATCGTTTCTTAGTAACAACCAGCCATGAGGAAGCAGAACGATAAGGCCGACCCCTTGGAAGATGTAGTCCAAAAGTGCAAAGCAGAAATGGTCGAGACCGTTAACAAGATCAACCGCCACCTATTAGATACAATAAAACTGCTCGAAGATTGCGTTTTGGCCCAAGAAAGCAAAATCATTGCAATGGAAGATCGTGTGACGGCTCAAGATGAAGAGATTGCGTCACTCAAGAAGGGGCTTGCAGATGCACGATCACGAAATATGCTTGAAGAGAGAGAATTGCAACCTTCGATAATAGAAGAACTCAACACAATCAAAGAACTCATGGCTTTGATGGGAGTTCATGAGCCGACACTCAAGAGCTTGGAGAGTGGGCAACAAGAAAAGTGGGAGCAAGGGGGAAACCTCAAAAGAAAGGGCACTTATCCTTCGTTTTCCCTCCATGGAAGCGAAGAAGGATTTTTTGAAGAAGAGACCAACTCTTAAGAAGACGGGCATCTTTCTTGGGGATGGCCTTACCCTCTCACAGGTCGCCCATATGCAAGAGGTACTGCCAGAGATTAGAGCGGCAAGGGAAACAGATAAGAGCGCTTTTTACCGAGATGGAAGAGTGGTGATATTGGAGCCACGCTCCACATGATGGTGTGAGATCTATGGGGCACACTCAAAGTTGCTACTTGGAATTGTAATGGATCTATGCGTCTTGGTGTGGGTGCTTTTGAGGAGAGTCTTAGTGAGAGAGACATCATCTTCTACTCTGCGACACAGCAGGCCGCTGGGCAGTCTATGCCTCACATTAGTGGGTACAGATGGGAGACAGTATGTAGACAGGAGACACGATCAGAGCACAGAGGGCGGGGCTCAAGAGGAGTGGTAGTATTATTCAAGGAGGAGTTGCAGCCATTGATACATATAGCTCGCAGGGATGAGCAAGCTAGGTACATGTGGGTGAGATTGAAAGCAGAGACTGACAGATATCTTTACATTGCTATCTGCTAATTTCCCCCGAGTACGTCAGTATATGCACCACCCAGAGGACAGCCCCCCTCTATTTTGGATGATGACATATGGGAATTCTCTAGAGATGGTGACATTATCATTCTAGGGGACTTCAATGCTAGGACTGCCCATCATCAGACAGTATTTTATGATACTTCAGAGGAGATGCTGAGAGAGCTGGATGTTGCAGAGACGGGCCTATCCAGACTATCACAGGATGGGGAACATATTGAGTATGGATGACACTTGATAGACATGGGGACTGCATATGGATTGGCCATCTTGAATGGCCTACAGAGATTTCTCGATGCGGGAGGTTTCACATGCTTTCTACATAGACTCGGAGCCATCACTTTGGATTATGTCATGGCACAACCAAGCCTCATCTTTAGTATCCAGGATCTCATAGTTGGGCTCATAATTGTTTGGGTGGCAGTGGATCATGCTATTGTGTCGTTGACCATCTCTTTCCAGTTCAGTGTAACACACAGTCCATGGGTAGCAGCTCCTACTCGCTACACCTTCACACGGGAGACGGATTCTGTATATATCGACGGGATCTACAAACCCCTATGCATTGAGGAGCCAGGGCAACCTCTGGCGGAGCTTACTACTATACTGACACAGACATTACATGATGCAGCAGTAGAGGCATACCCACACACCCAGCTTGAGCATAGACGCCGTTCTGGAAGCATGCCTCAGAACAGTTGGTATGATCAGCCAGACAGACTAGAGCTATACTTCAGAGGGAAGTGCTTTTGGGGGACATGACTCACAGGCAGTCATCACAGATTGACTTCCGACGCCTAGTGCGGCGGAAGAAGAGGGCATTTTTGGCTCGACTAGAGCAGGATCTTTACCAGCTATTCTTGAGTCAGGACTTGCCTGCGTGAGGCATGGCGGCGCTTTCAGGAGCTGTCTCCCCCCATGCCATTACCTCTATAGAGACTTGGGGTCAGTACGCATCATCCTTGTACCCAGTTTTTGGAAAGCCCCCCCTTTGCGATCCATGCCCACACACATGTGCTTTTTTCACCGCTGAGATGGTGAAGAAGGCCATTGACAGGATGAGGACTGGGAGAGCATATGATCATGATGGCCTAGTGGCTGAACATTTCATGCATGCCAAAGATCTACTAGCAGAGCTTCTAGCAGTCATGTTTAACCGTGCCATGTGTGAGGGCTTTTATGATACTTGGAGCCTATCTACGATTGTATCTATCTTCAAATAAGGAGACCCTATGGAGCCTGCGAATTATTGCACTATCATGATTGGACACACATTGGCACTGGTGTATGCATCTATTCTTGAGCAGCAGTTGAGTAGATGGGCAGAGAGAGAGGGAGTACGTGCAGCTCGGCAGGCACGGTTCGGGAGAGGTTTCTCCACTCTTGACCATATCTTGACACTCAGGGCCATCATCGAGGACGGAAAATCCGGTGGGAGACGGATCTATTGTAGCTTTGTGGACTTCCGCAAAGCATTTGACACAGTACCCAGAGCTAGATTGATGCGCAGATTACAGGAGATTGGAGTACCCACAGAGCTCATTTGGGGGATCATGGCATTGTACAGATCAGTAGTAGGGCATATATGCAGCTCAGAGGGTCTATCTACACTAGTTTACTCCACTATTGGGGTGAAGCACGGCTGCCCGCTCTCTCCTACTCTATTTGGTATGTATGTGGATGAGGTTTCTGACTACATTGTGAGAGATGGGGATAGAGGTGAAAGCAACACAAAGCTTATCATTATGGCAGAGAAGAGAGACCAAGTACTTAAAGAGGGATCTTTCTCACATGGCACAGAGAAAGTTCCATCAACTCTTCGAGAAGAGGACAAGTTTTTTAGAGCTCAACTATATGTCTGCATGGAAATGTTTCAGCAGTTGGCTAAGAACCCAACGATGCAAGAGTACACAAGATTTTCAGGCTCCGACGCAGGGTTTTTAGGCTTCGACACAGTGCGTGACTAGGCCATTGCAGGAGAAGGAGATTTCCCATGCACAAAGGTCTCGTGATGCTCGAGGCAAAGCCCATGTGATTGAGAAACCAGTGGTGTCCATTGATCGCAAGCAATTTGCTTTATCTAAACAGGAACCGTTTGCGAATGGTCAAGGCAGTAATGGACAGGCTATGTGTCGATCCTTCCATTACCTACCTCAAATCTTGGCTATTTTGGAGGTGGACCTTCCACAGGCTATATGTCAGGGAATGTGTTTGGGACAACGCAGCTAGGCATGGCGAACCCTATGTATGGGAACATGGGTGTCCAACCAGGTTTTTTGGGTGTCAGTTTGGTTTGGCTGGTTTTTGCAGCCATAAGTCCAAAATGTAGATACGACAGGCAAAACAGGTGATGTGAGTGTTGGAATGGACAATCCTGGAGCATTACTTTTACGGGCACCTGTTTATGACAATTTGACTTCTTTGAGTCAGCTTAAGGATTACAAGGAAGGTTGGCAAGGTGTAAAGTTTGAAACTTTCAAGGGAATTGAGGATCAACTAAAGGCTTTGACCTTCATATAGTAGTTTGATGCAGCTTCTGCGGGAGGAAAGTTCACAGAGTCTTTGAAGATACGCAAGGCTTCCACTTACTTGAAAGGGAATGCACTTCAATGGTGGCCGTATTGTTGAATCAGGGTCAAACCCCTACAATGTGGGTCTAGTTCAAACAGCTTCTTGCACCTACATGGCTTACAAACACTTTTGAAGTGGATGTGATGACAGAATGGCACGAGTTGAATGGTAAAAGCTGTGCAAATCTTGATGATAGTAACCTCCTATAGGTTTGTGCCATGTCAGAACAGGTTGAGAAGTACTGTTGTGGATTGCCTAAGGCAATCAAGGACTGATGCATAATGACTTTTGTCATAATTATGGCGCAGTTGATTGCGAATGCGATAGTGGCTAGTATCTGTCAAAAGGAACCTCCTATGTATTTAAAAGCAACAAGAGAGGGTTCCAAGGCAAACAATTTTCAGCCAAAGGGAATGCTGCAACAAAGCCTTCCGTGCCTCCCACAAAGAAACCCTCCACTAATGAAGCTGACACGTCCAAGAAGCAGTCTAAACCTTCTTCTGGGCGAGGACAAGGAAGAAAAAGGCATTTTTTCTGGCAAATCTCTTGAAGAAAGGAAAGATTTAAGAGAGGCCAAGAAATGTTTCCTTTGTGAAGAGGAGGGACATTTCGCGAATAAATGCCCAACAAAAGAAGTCATAGGATAAGGATGATAAGTCAGAAAATAAAGGAATGAAGCCAAAGCCAAGTGCAGGACTTGTCGAAGATTTGGTTGGCGACCAACCAAATATAGATGCCACGGAATTGTGCAGAGCTTAGGGCAAAGTTAGAGACCATACCGTATTGATTTTCTTTGATCCAAGAGCTTGTGCAAATTTTATATCACCAGAGTTGGCATCAAAGTTGGGCATATTGTTCAAAGGAGATGGGTATGACAGGTGAAGCAGTCAGGTTTGGCATGCCTAGGTCATTCAGAGCCCGTTACTCCCATTTTGGGGAAACTTCGTTTGCACATTCATAGTTATGTGGATGTAAAAGAATTTCATATTATGCCACTTGAGGGTTGTGATGTGTTATTGGGTATTTTATGGTGTTACAGGTTGCATGCTATGGTGGATATTTTCAACAAAAAGATTACCCTTGTACAAAGAGGAAAGACTCATGTCCTTGATGTAAAGCTTAAAGGCGACTCTGTTCAAGTCGTTTCTGCTTCTGCTATTTCATCTGTAATAAAGAATGATCTTTCTGGTGCTAGTCGTGCTCGCTACTGCTCTCCCCCCCCCCCCCCGCTGCGCGCTATAGTCCTGCCCGCCTCCCCCTTTCGCGCTGCCCCACCCCTGCTCGCTGCCCTCTCGCGCCGCCATCCCACCGCCCGCTGCCCTCTCGCGCCGCTACCCCCCCGCCCGCTGCTCTTGAGCTTCGGCCCCCTTGCCCCCCCCATCCACTCCCCCCCGCCCACCTCTTTCCCGAAGTCACCCTGCAATTGGCTCTGGGGCATTGTTCTTTGGACAGTGCTCGGCACGCTAGGTTGCAGAGTCCTTTCTCCGTCCGCTTCTTCGCCACAGCAATAGACACAGATGGAGGCTCCAGCTCCGCCACAGAGGGACTCGTCAGAAGCCCCCTCGCCCGACCCCGCTGAGCCCACCATTCGACTTGCTCATTCACCAACAGAGCAAGCGAGCCTACTCGCAGAGGTAGAGAAGTCACCTGCAAGATTCTCGGCACCCGACCTAGCAGAGGAGAGCTGCGTGACCTTCTCCAGGCCCGCCTTCTCGCAGAGGTGGGCAAGATCTTGGACGTACAGATACTCGGACAAGGTTACTATCAGATTGAGTTCGAGACCTCCGAGATGGCGTCCAAGGTCATCGCCATGAGTCCGTTGACCATCCGAGCAGCACGAGCCCACTTTCGACAGTGGAGGCATGGTTTCGACCCTACTTCGGATGTTCTAGTAGAGGAGGCAGACATCCCCACCCGTCTGCTTTTCGGGTTTGCGGAGGGAGTACTTACCACTTTTGTCCAAGATAGGCTCAGCCATTGGGACTATCCTGGAGACACCTCGCACGGCACCCTCAGTAGTTGCCAAGGCGGCTGGCATTCCCGAAGTTCGCGTCTTGGTCAGAGACACTCACACGCTCCCGAAGGTCATTCTTTTGCCTCGGGTGAGTGGGGGTTGGTTTAGACAGAGTGTGGAGTATTCGGGCCTCCCGAACCAGTGCTTCATTTGTCGACAGATGGGCCATCTTGCGAAGGCCTGTCCACGGAGGAGGCCTCGATCTACACCACAGCCTTAGCCCCAGCCTGCAATGGCTGGCCAGCAGCCACAGACGGAGACACAGCGCACACATGCAGAGCCACCCTCTGAGCTTGGGGCTCCAGAGAAGGAGGGATGGCAGCAGGTCCGTGGTCGACGATGACAGGAGCCACAGCGACAGCCTGGCACTTAGAGTGGTCCTCAGGTGCCTACTCAGCAGCAGTGGGTTCCCACGGGAAACCGGTTTGGTCCTCTTGAGCAGGATGAGGTCCCTGCTCCCGCCCCCACTTGAGCTTCATCCTCGACATCCCCTCCCCCCCCCCCCCCCCCCCCCCCAAGAGTTCTCCCCCTCCTCATCATCCTCCCCTCCCCCCCCCCCCTAGGCCTCCTGCTCCCGCCGCCTCTTCCCCCCGCCCCTCTACCTTTGCCGCTCCCCCCTGCCCCTCTTCTCCACCGCTCCCCCCTGCTCCTACTACCCCCCCTCCCGCTTCAGTTCCACAGTCGACCTAGGGGGCAGGGCCTTCTCCTGCTGCTAGGAGATCTCTTGGCAGCGCCTTTTCCACGAGTCGCTTGGCGAGAGACGGACGGCCTTTCTTGGGACCCCCTCTACAGGTACAGACGTCCCCCCTTGCAGCTATCCCTCGTGGTCTGACGAGCATCGACATTCGGCGCCGTTGGGACTTCTTCGACTACGACCTTGCTCGTTTTCTCGGCGACCCCTCAGCAGACCATGAGGCAGCCTGCTTCAGGGTCCATGTTCTGTTCCTTGCAGCTAGGGGGACAGAGGCCTTGGACTCAGCAGTTGGCTTCTCCTTTCCCCTTTGCAGCAGGTACCAAACTGAGTGGACTCTCGACTTAGTGTTGGGATGGTTGCACACACAGGTCCTAGAGTTCTCTCACCACATGGGAGAACTAGGAGTTACAAACATGCTTCAGAGTTTGTGGCCATTGGCCAAGTTTGCAGTGACACCTCCAGATACAGCAGGATATAGACACATTGTGGTTTACTTCTTTGCCGATACACAGTGCTTGCCATGCTATGTACACATTCATGAGGACTCCTGGACAGAGGAGGTTGCTTTACATACGGCTCGCTCTGCTTGGGCTTGGGCTAGGCACTCATTGTAGTCACATCTATCTAGAGGATGCTCGGATGCGGATTATTCCCCATCCAAGCGAGCCTCGAAGATAGCCCGTCTAGCTGCTGCGGCAGCATCTGTTCTCTCTCGCTCCCCATGAGGATCGTCTCATGGAACGTGCTGGGACTAGGTAGGCCCCAATTTCAGCGTGATTGGGGCCAACTGCGTCAGGAGCTTCAGCGTTGCCTTGTGGGAGGAGAGATTGATCTCCTTATGCTTCAGGAGCACCATCTGTGTGAGAGCCGCATTAGACGTTGTGGTCAGCTCTTGCGTGGACGATATGATACTTTTTGGTTAGCTGCTTTTGGACCTGCAGGCATCCAGGGTGGGGTATGTATGACTATTGCGCTCTTTGCAGCAGGCCATTGTGGGCCGAGGGATTATTGTGCCAGGCAGGGCTCAGTGGATTACTATGCAGGTTCAGGGTTGCCTAGTGGGCTTCCTGAACATCTATGCGCCCAATGTAGCGAGTGCTCGAGCAGAATTTTGGTCACAGATAGTTGAGTCTCCACCCCGCAGGCAGAACACTGGTGCATAGGAGGGGACTTCAACATGTTGGACGACCCTTCTGACAGGATTTGGTGGTAGCCATGCTACTGTGCATGGAGTTGAGCTGGCAGCTTGGGAGAGGTTTTGTATGACTCTGAGGGTCTCCGATGTTTGGCAGTACTCTAGTCTTGTGAGGCCCCCAGACAGCCTTGCCTTCTCTCGTTCTGACCGCAGAGTGGGAGGAGTGAATGTATCGCAGATAGCTCGCTTCTACACTAGTGATTATTTTAGTGACTTGGGAGGGACAGTTGGTATTCTGGCAAGGACCCTTTTCTCGGACCATGCACCAGTGATCCTCACAGTGACAGATAGACAGAGGAGAGAGAGCACGATGCTTCGCATCCCAGAGAGGGTCTTGTTGGACTTTGCACTCACTAGATCTGCTGAAGTGTTATGTGTCAGAGCATAAAGGAAAGTGGGAGCAGTATTTGCCATTGGTGGAGTATGCATACAATAATACAGTGCATTCATCAACTGGCAAGGCACCTTTTGAGATAGTTGAAGGTGGCAAGAAAGTTCCTCCCATACTGCATACAAAGGACAAGATATTTGAAGCAGATACGTATGTTCAGGACATGGATGAAATGTACAAGAAGGTCAAAGTGGCCTTGGAAAAGACTCAGGCAAAGTAAAAGAAAGCAACTGATCGTCACCGTCGTGAAGTGGTATATTCACTTGGTGATTGGGTGCTTTTACGCTTTGAAAAGGCAAGGTTAAAGAAGATGAAGGGCAAGGAAAGTCTCTTTCCAAAGCTCAGCATGCGTTACTATGGGCCTTTTCAAGTGTGCGACATAATCAGTGATGTTGCATATAGGCTGAAATTGCCTGACAGTTGGAAGATTCACAATGCGTTTCATGTGAGTCTTCTCAGACCCTATGTGGGTGATGTGCCAGAAGATATGCCAGTTGAAGATCAGCCGGAAGTCGAGGAACTTGACGAGATCTTGGTCCTTGAACAGATTTTGGCACACAAAGAAAGGAAAGTGAAAGGCAAGGTTGCTAGGCGTTACTTGGTAAAGTTCAGAAACTATCCACCAATGGATGCGAAGTGGATGGAAGAAGGTGAACTTGCAGAGTCACCAACTGTGTTATCAATTTACCTTGAAGCCTTCGATTTGCAACCTACCTTGACCCCTTGAGTTTCAAAGCTACATGGATTGTCAGTGTGACAATGGCTTCTGAAACAAATGATGTACATGGTATTTAAAGTGAGCTCAAATCAAATACCTGTTACATGAATGTTAGAGCTGTACAGATTGTCAGTTTGGCAATTGCTCTTATGGAATGTCCAAAAGTTTGGTTAGTGCTATAGAAGTGAGTATTTCTTGTCAGTTTGTCAAGGATACAGTGATTGCTTCTATTGAAGAGTACATGTGTAACTGCATTCTTAAACTGTCGGTTTGGGTATGCTCGAAAGTGTTACGGGATCCAACGTGTACTATAAGATAGTGGCAAAATGTGCAGCTACCATTTTGTCATTGGAAAGTTAGTGACTCAAAGCAATGGCAGAGTGCGAAGCTACCACTATGTCATTGGGACAGGGTTCACACGCAGGCAATACATGAGTCGACGAGGTGTTGAATACACTAGGGTTGACAGTAAGCATGTATGTGTCGACAGGTGTTGAATACATCAGTGTTGACAGTAAGCATGTACGACATAGATGCAAACGAGGACGTTTGAGATTTCAAGAGGGGGGTATGTCACCAGCGTGTGACTACTATCTATCCTTTTTGTTGATTTCTTTCTTATTATCTATTTACTTTCACTTTTTGGAAACACCCCTCGGGAAATCTAACTGCCCTGCATTGCATAGCTAGTGTGGAACTATCCAGAGGGAGTCCAAGCCTGAGGGCAAGAGAGCACTAAGGTTGGACAAGGACTATGGTTAGCCAAGTGGGGTCATTGACTAGCCAAAGTGGAATCGTTTGCTACAGAGGCTACATTTCAGTTCTGGATGTGGCCGCAGTGTACAAAGAGGGTCGGATGACCTAGAAAGATACAATGGCAGCATCTCCTAAAATTTAGGGAACTGCTATTTTGGGACCTGAAAATGTCTTCGCGTCATTACGTGCAGTTTGACATGGGGATCATTTTGTTACTCTGCGGCCAAGTCAACAGAGGCTGCAGGTGAGATATTTTTAGACCCGAGGGTCTAAAGCGGGAAAATGCACAAATGAGTGACACTTGGCACTCTGAGGCCAGTTTACTACTTATAGAGAAGGCAAAAACGTGATTTATAGCTGGGAGGCTCATTTTGCAAGTCTCTGTCACAGGTTAAGAGCTATGGAGTGCTTGCTTTCCCTCTTATGCACAGTGCGGTGCCAGGAGTGATGCCCTGCACGCTACGCACTGCCCTCTCTCCCCCCTTTGGCAGTATGTTATGCCCCTCTAGTGGGCTCTTCATTTGACCAATGTACAGTTGTGTGGGTTCATGCGCGATTGCCGAGGCAAGAGCCTCTTGCACAGGTACTGGGTTAGCTAGCGGCTAATCCCCCCGCAGGTACAGGTGAATTCGGAGAGGTTTCACGCCAAAAATCTCGTCCGATTTAGAGGGCAAGTAGCCCTACAGGTGCGGGAGCTCGAGGACTTGCTACGGATGCGACCAGCACGCGAAACGGAGCCCGAAACAGTGAATTACAGCCTGCTGTGTATTTTTGCAGGTTTAGGGTTTTAGCCCTAAACGGACCCGAATACCCCCAGGAGGTTTGGGGACGCAAGGGGACCACTGAACAGGTGATCTGGCGCATTTTCAGGGCTGAAAACAGAGAATTCAGCGTGCTGCAGATTCTCGACAGGTTTTGCAAAGTGCCCATATGCGTCGGGAAAGTCAGTCAATGCGTGGGAATACTGACTGTGAAGGGTTCTAGTACAGTTATGCTGCCGAAATCGGGCTGGAACAGTGGAAATTCAGCCGAGTTTGTGCGGGGCAGCTTGTAGGAACCACAACGTTTATTCCCTCTTTTGAACAATAAAGAAATACCGAAAGGGGCACCTAAGTTAGGGGCCAATCTGGTGTCCGTCTACTCATACAGTTGCAATCTAGCAGCCTGTATCCCTCTCCCCTTTGTTGTGTCTTGAAAGTACAGGTAAAATAGACGACTAATAATGGGTGAAAGCTAAATCAAGGTTTGAAGTAAAGATTACCGCCCTTTTTGGATTGAACAGGCCGGTTTCAGAGCGAGTAGAGGCTCTCTGGAGAGAGAGCTTGGACAGGCAGGATTCTCCTGCTGACAGAGTGGCCTTAGGACTAGCTCAGATTAGCCGTTTCTTTCTCCAGGATTCTTTGGCTCGTCGGGTTGCAGCAAGAGAGGAGAAGTAGCGTCTCAGACGGGGCATTGCTTCGTTACAGAGGATGCAGGAGCAGCATCCAAACAGTCCTTGGTCGGAGGAGCAGCTACAGCAGGCTCGACAGGAGCTTGTTAGCACAGAGGAGAGGCGACAAGAGTTTGCTTTCCACCGACAGGCATGTCAGTGGACACAGGTGGGTGACAGAGTGACTGGTGCTTTCTTTGAGGCAGTGGGACCTCGGCATTCGCATGTCAAGGTCAGTCAATTGCGGAGGCCCAACGGGTCAGTTGCTTTTGAGCCTGAGGATATGCGTGTAGTTGCTACTGACTTATACCGTGAGCTACTGTCTGCAGAGCCTTAGCGTCAGGATGCATGCAGGGAGCAGGTTTGGGCACAGATGCCTTGTCTTGTGACTGAGGAGATGCGCCAGAGGCTTGAGCTGCCATTTCAGCTTGAAGAGTTGCACACAGCTCTTAGGGCCCTCCCCCATGGTAGCTGTCCAGGTGAGGATGGGCTTACTCCCAGTTTTTTCCTGGAGTACTGGGACCTGCTTGGCCAGATCTTTGTAGTGCTTTTCAGTACATTTTGCACACAAGAGTGATGCCTGACAGCATGTGAGGGCTTGATCTACCTCATTCCCAAGGAGGGTGGCTCCTTGGATGAGATTCGATAGTGGCGCCCCATCACCATCCTCAACTCAGCCTACAAAATTCTTGCCAAGGCTCTGAGTTTGAGGATTCAGCCACTTCTAGAGAGCCTTATACATGGGACTCAGACAGGTTTTGTCAAGGAACGCAGTATCCGTATCCGTGACAACATCTTTACTTTTTGGGAGGCTTCTACCCTAGCATGGCTCCGTGGTGAAGACCTGGTAATTCTCCTTCTCGATTTTGAGAAGGCATACGACAGAGTTGACTGGGACTTTCTAGAGGGCACTCTACGCAGGATGGGCTTCTCAGATGCTTGGATCAGAGGGGTGTCAGCTTTGCACAGACAGGCTCACAATCAAGTACTTTTGGCAGGAGGTAGAGGTGATTGCTTCATGCTCACACGCTCGGTCAGACAGGACTGTCCTCTTGCCCCCTTCCTCTTTTTGTTCTATGCGGAGGCGATGAGCAGGTTTTTGGTGTCGTAGCAGGTTGGTCTACGGGGCTTAGCACTCCCTATTCGGGGAGATGAGCTACTGGATGCTGAGTTTGCTGACGACTCAGCCTTGTACTTAGATAGCCAGGAGGCCAACCTTCACAGGTGTGAGCAGGCTCTGGAGACCTTCTGTTGTGCATCGGGCGCACCGATCAATTGGAGAAAGACAGTGGCTTTCTCGGGTGGTAGTGCTCTTGTGCCCGATTGGATGCCAGGAGAGAGCTTTAGGTGGATTCCCCCAGGGACTGCAGTTCAGTACTTGGGCTGTTAGGTTGGTTTGGACTTGTCTCCCGAGCAGCAGATTGCTCCCCTCCTCCTGTCTATCAGGAGGAAGTTGCTACATTGGAGCTCAACACGACTTTCTTTGGCTGGCAGAGTAGTAGTGGCCAACCAGGTGTTGTTGGCGACTATGTGGTACATCACTTGCTGCTGGATCTTCTCGAGTTCTTGTATCAGCCAGGTAGAGAGGCTGATCAGGAACTTCCTTTGGTCAAGACGTGACACTCAGATAGCCCGAGCCAAAGTGGCTTGGCAGGTCATCACTCTTCCTTGTTCACAGGGAGGGCTTGGGATCATTGACCCAGCACAGCAGAGCAGAGCCCTTCTTGTGAAGTTCATAGTCAGAGGACTTGTTCCAGGTGAGGAGCCCTGGAAAGAGTTTTTGCTACAGCGGCTTCGTGCTAGGGTGCCTCAGGCTGGAGGCCCTTGGCGACCTTCGACCAAATGGATCTTCACAGAGATGCGCAGAGTTGGTTTGAGCATGAGACTGGAGGATCGCTTCGCCTTAGCTTGCTTCGATCTTGGGAGCTCTTGCGGCGAGGCCTGGAGCAGAGAGCCTACTTGCACGGAGGAGCGCCTTCGACAGCCCCTTGTCTGGAACCCCATGGTTAGCACTCAGAGAGGCCACTTGGTTGGTAGTCGGCCTCATGTTTCCTGGGGTCCCATGGCAGCGGGTCCAGCGCACTCTTTAGGTGACTGGTTAGAGTTTACATGCTTGTCAGAGGAGATGCATGGTTTCCAGCTATAGGGCATGAGAGGGGTGCAGAGAATGTGCCAGGACATCTCAGAGGCAGTTCCAGCCGAGTGGCTCACGCCTCTTGAGCCAGTATCACCCAGGTGGATGCGAGCCTTCACACGACTGGAGATTCTTATCTCAGTCAGGGCCTGCTCAGAGATTGTTCCATCCCTTTTCTTCGAGCTTCAGGGTGGGGGACGCTTACAGCGTGTTGCAGTAGAGGCCCCGCAGGTGGCAGAGTGCTGTTTTCAGAGGATTCGAGTAGTGGGCATCTGTGGGAGGACTTGTGTCATCGATTGTGACCCAGCAGCTCTTGAGACTAGACACTGCAGGCTGTGGGCTTGGGAGTGTTGTCCACTGGCATGAGTACAGTGGGATCCTGGTGAGTGACTCTGGAGGAACCCTTTCTCTTCTGCAGACCACCCAGGTGTCCGGTTCTTTCAATACACTGTTCGATTGGGACGTCATATACTAGCAGCACTGAGAGAGGCCCGCCCCGCTGCAGCACCTCATTGGCAGGAGGAGGGTCTCATAGCTGAGTTCTTGGCAGCCTTCTGGGAGAGGTTGTGGGACTCCAGACAGCCGAGGCGAGTCACCTTGTTTCAGTGGCTGGTCGCACACAGAGCTACAGCAGTTGGGAGCTGGCTAGTGCATAGTGGTCTCTCGGCCGCATGTGCAGCTTGTGGCCATCTTGTGGAGAGTCGGCGTCACTGTCTTTGGGACTGACCTTTGGCACAGCAGGTGTGGCTTCGAGTTCTTCGGCTGATGCCTGCTCTCTCCACGGCTCGACAGTACACTTGGGGAGCAGCGGCTTGGTCCACCCTCACGGGCCCGGCACTTCAGTTTGAGCTATCTTCTACCAGCAGGATGAAAGTGATGCAGGAGGGGCAACCTACACTCCAGCCTGCCCACAGAGCTTACTCCACAGGAGTGGTGCAGTGAGAGAGAGGAGTGTTGGGAGCTCATGAGTGGCCTGACACTCTGGTTCATCTGGCGGGCCCGTTGCTTCCGCATCTTTGAGGCTCGCCCTGTGCCACTAGCAGAGACTTTTCGCGATTTTTGGCTAGAGCTGATCCACACTTTCAGAGGACAGCTCGAGGGACTACAGGGCAGCTCCGACCGCATGCGGGAGTGCAGAGAGGCTTTCCTTAGACTCTGGCGTCCTGGGCCTTTCTACACCATGGTCCAGGGTGTACTCCGATGGCACTACTGACCACCTGTGTGGCTTTTCCCTCCCCCCATTTCTTGATTTAGGCCCTTTGTACATATGCTGGTTTTTCATTGTGAGAGTCTCCCACCATGGTTGTTGTAGCCCTCTCTTGAAGAGGTGGTTGTAGCCCTATGGACAGTTTCAGTAACTAATAGAAGGATCTTTTTCTCGGAAAAAAAAGAATGATCTTTTTGCGTACTTGATCTTTGCAAAAGTAGTACCTGAAGTTGTATCTAATTTGTCTACCTTACATAAGATAGGTCAACTTTTCTAAGTGGTTTCAGTGATTGTTTCTTCAACTCTTTGCCGGGACAGTTACCTCCTAAGAGATATGAGGATCATACCATAGATGTTGTGCTAGGTTCTAGTCCACTGAACAGGCCACCGTACAGGGTTAGTGTAGCCCAACCGAAAGAGATAGTGAGTCAGGTCAACAAGTTTTTAGAGAAGCGGATGATTCAGCCGAGTTCATTTCCTTTTCTTTCGTCTGTACTCCTAGTGCAGAAGAAGGATGGTTCGTAGCGCATGTGCATTGACTACCGCGCTTTGAATAAGAATACCATCAAGAATAGGTTCCCCATACGAAGGATAGATGACATGCTTGATCGGCTTGAGGAAGCGTCACTGTTTACCCGGATAGACCTAAAGACTGGGTACCATCAAATACGCATTAGGCTAGAAGATGTTTGTAAGACTGCATTCAGGACAACATTTGGTCTCTATGAGTTTCTTGTCATGCCATTCGGTCTCACAAATGCTACTGCCACGTTCAACATAATGATGGACAGAATATTTAGACCACATAGAAACTTTGTGGGTACATTCTTTGATGACATGATTGTCTATTTAAAGTCTAAAGAGGAGCATAGGGATCACTTAACTGTAGTTTTCAATGAGCTACGAAAGAACAGGCTACTTATTACTGCAAAGAAGAGTGAATTCTTTTTGGAAGAGATTCACCTCCTTGGGCACATTGTTTCAAAGGATGGGGTACGTATGGATCCCGCCAAAGTGGAAGCAATCATGACTAGACTTGAAGTCTGCACATGACATTTGAAGCTTTCTAGGCTTATGTTCCTATTACAGGAGGTTCATCCGAAATTTGGCTAAGATTGCTTCTCCACTCCATGCAAAGGAGTTACTTTCAAGTGGACAGACAGCCAAGGAAATTCTAGCCTTCAAACACTTGAAAGAAAAGTTTACTTCAGATTCGGTAATCATTTTGCCCGATCTTCATAACCTTTTGTGGTTCAATGTGATGCATGGGGCCACAACCTTGCTGCAGTTCTAATGCAGAATGGCCGAGTAGTTGCATATGAGAGTGGAATTCTTTTGAAGGCTGAAAAGAACTTGCAAGTTAATGGGAAAACAATCCTTTTGCGTGGACTGTTTTCTACTCAAGAGAGAGAGGGTGCTTTTGGAGATTATTTGCTTTATTTCCTAAGCAAGGAGTTGTGAGAGGATTGCTTGATTTTAGGCTTTTGGGGCTCTGCTTTTGGCATCCCTTGTAAAACCTTTTTAAGTGTGGACAGGGCTCCCACTTCTCAGAGCATCTGGACGCAGAGTCTGAGAGTGAGACCCCTCCCACTCTCTTGTACTTTGAACACAGTTGTGAACTGTTTTGAAATGAATCTTTGTTGTGTTGCGGTAGAATCTTGACTTGGAGTGTCCGAGTTTGTTACAGTGGTATCAGGCGCGGCGGATTTCTCTTCTACTGAGAATCCGATCCTTCTTCTAGCGACACTTACGGATTCAAACAGAGATCAGGCGACTTCCTCTACATCTGGAGATGCGGGAAGAGATGACGAAGAAGATTCTCACGAGGAGTATGGCCCGCTAGGCCTACTCAAGAGGAGATTGAAGAGATGGAGCGTCAACGATTGATTGATGATGCAACAAAGATGATGATAAGTTTTGGGAAGGACCCGAAATTTGCAAAATTTATAGTCAGACCTCCTTCGACGAGGTGCACTCACAGTGGCTTCAAAGCACAGAACCACCCCTCAAACCGGCACTCAAGAAACCTCCTACTCCAAGGATGTTTATAGAGCAAGAATTAGAAGAGGTGGTTGATACACGAATTTCTCAGCTTTTTGATGCGCAGAACAAAGCTGAAAAGCATGACAAAAAGCAGAAGAAAGGAACTGACTTCTTGGGTTATTTGGGTCGTCAATTTGCTTTTGCCTTGGCAAGAAAGCAGAAAAAGCATGTCAGATTTGAAGGAGTATCTAGTTCTTCTTCTTCTTCTTTTGACATTTCTTCTAGCTCTTCTGACTCGAGCGAAGAAGACAGAAAAGAGAAAAGCGAAGCAAAAGCAAAGCTTCGGAAAGGGCAAGAAAAAGGCAAATAAGCCTAGATTTCGCCCAGTTTCTGACAGTTCTACAAAGGACTCGTCTTCCGACAGTTCGGACACCGATGATCACAGATTCTATGCAAAGAAGAAAAATTTCTATGAAGCCAACCAGTATGAATTTTTGGAGAATAAAAGCAAGAAAGTCCGAGAGTTTACAGGTGGACTGTCAATTAAATTTGACACGTTTTTTGGATTTCGAGATGCTTCGAAGGCTTTGGCCTTCATACAATAGTTTGACATTACTTACTCTGGAGGACATTACTCAGAGCACTCCAAGATTCAGAGCGCTATCTCTTACTTCAAGGGAAATGCTCGAACTTGGTGGTTCACTCTGTTGTTCAACAAAAAAGCGCCAATTAAATGACTGAAATTTAAAAGGATTTTTTTTTCTTCTTGGTTGACTCGGGAGTACGAATGCGACATACAAACTGCTTGGAACCATCTTCGGATGACTAAGATAGGTTCATTGGACGCATATTGCGAGAGATTCTGGAGCTCTTTTCTACCAGCCTCTTCATTTTAAAAGATCTCGTTCAAAGAACAGATTGAGCGGTTTACTTTGGGACTTCCTACAAAGATCCGAGATCACTGCTTAGAGCAAAAGTCAGATTCCATTCAGAAACTGATGAGTCATGCGAAACGGGGTTTTCCCATTTATTCAGGCAGTTTGACCTACCCCACAGATGAAATCATGACGCAAAGGACCAAACAGACTTCGAACAATGAAAGTAGAAAGAAGAAGAGCAACCCAGAAAAGAAAAGGATACACAATCCAAGCTCACTCTTCGAGAGAGAGCTCTCTACATCAAAGAGGGGAAGTGCTTTGAATGCGGGAAAACTGGGCACATCTCCGCAAAGTGGCCTAAAAAGGCACCGAAAGAACATAACGACAAAGATGAAGACAGGCCTGAGGGTTCAAAAGCAACTGAGGAATGTGGACGGAAAGGCAAGATGAAAGCAGTATTGGTTCCAGGTTGCATGGGTATTGACCCAAGCACGATTGATGAGAGTACATAACTTTGTCGAGCTTGGGGCAAAGTGAAAGACCAAGAAAAGCCCTGATCTTATTTGATGGAGGAGCGAAGGCCAACTGCATTTCACCTGAATTGGCGGCGCAGCTCGAGATCACACCCGATCGGATGGGACCACTAGCAGAGGTAGTTCTAGCGGGACGCGGCAGGGACGTAGCCATTACACCTGTCATTGGCAAACTTCAGTTGCATTGTCAAGGGTATTTGGGGTACGAGGACTTCTACATAATGCCCTTGGAAGGTTGTGATGTCCTCCTGGGAATTCCCTGGTACCATAAGAACAACGCCGTGGTCGACTATATTGGGCGAGAAAAGCGACTTTGACTATAGAGAAGGGCCGAACTATTGTACTTGATGTAAAACTTAAGGGCGAGTGTGTCCGTTTCAAAATTAATGAAATCCAGTCTGTTTGTTTACTCGATCTTTTTGAAAGAGTTGAATGATGAGAATAGGACAAATATGTATGAACTTAATAAAGAACGCCAAGATTTTCTCCACACTCATGCCAATTGCTTTTCAAAGGGCCTGCCAGGCGAGTTACCACCCATTCGTCCTGAGGATCATACCATTGATCTGATACCTGGAAGTACACCACCGAAGCGGCCACCTTACCGTGTGAGCCGAGCCCAGAATGAAGAGATTATGAACCAAGTGAAAGACCTCTTGGGAAAGGGTCTTGTCCAACTTAGTACTTTACCGTATTGCTCTCCAGTGTTGTTGGTTTTGAAGAAAGACGGATCTTGGAGAATGTGCATCGATTATGGAGCTCTCAACAAAATCACCATCAAGAACAGATTTTCGATTCCTAGGATCGATGATATTCTTGACCGACTACAGGGATCCTCGTGCTTTAGCTGGATCAACTTGAAGAGCGGATATCATCAAATCCGAATCGCGCCAAGAGATGTCTACAAGACAGCTTTTCGGATGACTTTTGGTTATTTGAGTTTTTGGTGATGCCTTTTGGCCTAACCAATGCTCTTGCGACATTTAACCGGATGATGGACAAGATTTTCAGAGAGTACAAATCTTTTGTTGGGACTTTCTTTGACGACATCATTGTTTTCTCCAAGGATGAGGCGGAACATAGAGAACATTTGCTACAGGTCTTTCTGGCATTACGAGATCTCAAGTTGGTGATTAATGCGAAGAAAAGTGAATTTTTCCTACTCGAGATATACTTTTTGGAACACATTGTCTCATCAGTAGGAGTGCCAATGGACCCGGCCAAGATAGAGACTATGATTGGCCCGATTTGAAGAATTTCCATGAAGTTAGAAGCTTCTTGGACTTGTGTTCGTACTACAGGCGGTTCATTAGAAAGTTTGCAGAGGTTGCTTCCCCTTTGCATATGTTGACGCAGAAAGGAGTCCCTTTCTCGTGGGGATCCATAGAGGTGATTGCCTTTCAGACATTGTGAGAGAAATTGACTACAGGACAAGTTTTGCAGAAGTCATTCGAAGTATATTGTGATGCTTGCGGTCGTAGTCTAGGTGCGGTCTTAATGCAAGAAGGCCATCTCATTGCCTACAAAAGCCGATTGTTTTCAAGGCCGGAATTGACAACACAAATTTATGAGAAAGAGCTTTTGGCAGGCATCCATGCTCTTACTCAGTGGCGACTCGGAGCGGATTCTATGGTCTTCACAGACGATCAAAGTTTACGCTACTTGTCACAGAAGCAGCTATCAGAAAAGCAGATGCAGTGGGCGAACATATTGTCATAGTTTCACTTCCAGATTGTCCATGTGTAGGGACAGAGGAATTTGGTGGTAGATGCTTTGTCCCGGAAGGCGTTGGTTCTGGCTATTTCCACGATACATTATAAGAGCTTCGAGGATATGGTCAATCAATATGCCACAGATACAGATTTTGCAGGTATTTTCGCTCGGATACGGAATGGGGAGATAGTAGCGGGATATTCCATTCGGGATGGCTACTTGATGAGGAAAACGATGTCGTACGTTACATAGCCGTTGAGGGAAAAGGTTTTAACCAAATGCCATTGTCCACCTTTTACGGGTCACCACGGCATAGCTACCACCTTGAAAGGTGTGGAGAGATACTTCTTTTGGCCGGGACTCGGGAAGGATTTGGACGATTTTGTACGCAATTGCTTGGTATGCCAGAAGGTCAAGTTTGTGACATGCATAAAGCATAGGGATTGTTACATCCTTTACCCATACCCACCCGCCCCTAGGAAAGTATTGCAATGGATTCATTTTTGATCTCCCGAGAACACAGAGTGGTCACAATAGTATCTGGACTGTTATTGACGAATTTAGCAAGCAAGCTCATTTCATTCCAGTGAAGAAAACAGTCAAGCCGGATTACTTAGCAAGATTGTTTGTGGCTTAGATCTTCAGATTACATGGCATGCCTGAGACAATTGTCTCCGACAGAGACCCCAGATTCACGAGTTTGTTTTGGAAGGCTATTTGGGAGAACATTGGCACACGGTTGCAGTTCTCATCATCGTTCCACCTGCAGACTGATGGGCAATCAAAGATTGCTAATTCAGTGGTACTAGATTTATTAAAGTCTTACATCTCGGATTAGAAAACTCAATGGGAAAAGTATTTACCTTTGGTCAAATTTGCCTACAATAACAAGGTACACTCTTCGACAGGGAAGGCGCCATTTGAGATTATTGAAGGTGCTACGACGGTTCTACCCTTCCTAAGCACGAAAGATAAGATTTTTGAAGCCGATGAGTACACGCGTGCCTTGGACACCGCTTTTGCCAAGGTCCGCGAGGCTTTGCAATAATCTGAAGAAAGAGAGAAAAAGGCAGCAGATCGCCATCGTCGTGATTTTAAATTGAAGGAGAAAGATTGGGTGCTCTTACTTTTTTGAGAAGGCACGCCTGAGAAAGAAAAAGAGAAAGGAGAGGCTTTTTCCAAAGCTTAGTATGCGATACTACGGACCTTTCCAGATTTCCAAAAAGATAAATGATGTCTCCTTTAGATTAAAGCTGCCGGATACTTGGAGAATTTACAATGCTTTTCATGTGAGTCTCTTGAAGCCTTTTAAAGGTGATGTGCCCGAAGATGGGGAGCCTGATGAGCAACTCGAAGTGGAAGAAAATGTAGGAGATCCTTGTTCCAGAACAGATGTTGGCACATAAAGACAGAAAGATTAAGGGTAAAGTGATAAGGCGGTTCTTGGTTAAATTCAAGAACTATCTTGCATTGGATGCAAAGTGGATGGAGGAGGAGAACCTAGCAGATACTCCTCAGATTGTGAATCTTTACCTCCTTGCAGCATTTGGATTAGCATAGTCTATTCTAAATGGAACCCCAAACTCAGCTTGGGCGGAATCTGGTGTAGCATGTAATGCACAAGAGGGGAGTCGCTCCGCTCCTTTGTCAACAGATTGCCTCGATTTTTGATACTAAAGTCACTGATGTCTCTTTGAGTTTCAGGGATACTGTGGGCTGAATGTATTCTGCTGAATGACTTTATGAACCGGGATTCCCGATAATATGATACTGATTTGTTCTTGACTTGTCTAAGTGCAAGAACTGATAGACGAAATGACTGCAACATGTCGTTCTGAATGATCTCGATAGACATGGTTGCAATAAGGATTAGTGAATCGGGCATCTGTGAGGTCCCGAGTGGATCTAGATACGATTGCTAAATATGTTGCCTCTAAATCATGGTCTAAGATCCAAATGAATTTGTGAATGTGATTGTCATGTGATGTCCTGTGATGTCAATTGATGTCCTGTGACGTCGAGTGATGTGACTGTCGATTGGTACATGTGCTGGATGTGTGTTCCTAGTGCGTCGGTACTAACAGTCAGTGTCTGCTAAGACAGTTTATGGCCTCTGTCTATTTTGCAGGCGTAATCGAGGGCGATTACAATGCTTTCAAGAGGGGGGTATGTCACAAACCTGTGACGTGGTATCCAGTTCACACATACACCCCCCCCCCTTGGCAAGGACAATCTTGGAAGGTGTTGGCCGCAGTGCTGACGTGGCTCCCGAAATTCCACCGGAAAACGCGTTGGCAATGTTGACGTGGCAGCAGTGTACGGCTATGCTGGCGTGGCAGATTACATACAGAATAGCATCCTTTTGCGTGGGCTGTTTTCTACGCAAGAGAGAGAGGGTGGTTTTGGAGATTATTTGCTTTATTTCCTAAGCAAGGAGTTGTGAGAGGATTGGTTTATTTTAGGCTTTTGATTTTCAGCTTTTGGGGCTCTGCTTTTGGCATCCCTTGTAAAACCTTTATAAGTGTGGGTAGGGCTCCCACTTCTCAGAGCATCTGGACGCAGAGTCTGAGAGTGAGACCCCTCCCACTCTCTTGTACTTTGAACACAGATTAATACAAAAAGAAATAATACCGAAAGGGGCTCCAGTCTTTGCAGTCAATATCTCTAGGCACGGAACTCCGCCAGGCCGTGTCGAATCAATTGTGAACTGTGAGCTGTTTTGAAGTGAATCTCTGTTGTGTCGTGGTAGAATCTTGACTTGGAGTGTCCAAGTTTGTTACACAATTTCGTACTATTGTGAACTAGACGAAATGAAGACACAATATACTGAAGATTCAGATTTTGCAAGGATTTATGATCAGCTTTTTGATTGGCAACATCATGAACACTATATGCTTAAGAATGACTTTCTCATTATGCATGGAAAGTTATGTGTTACTAAACAGTTGCGGCCAAAGGTTTTGATGGAATGTCATGCTCCACCTTATGCTGGGCATCGTGGAATTGATGCGACAGGGAAAGGGGTAGAGGAGGACAGGAATGTGGACACAAAGGAATATTATATCATGCCATTGGAAGGGTGCAATGCGTTGTTGAGAATCCCATGGATGTTCTGTCTACATGGAGGGTTGGATGTCTTTAACACAAAGGTCACCATGCAGCATAGGGGGAAAAGTGACATCCTTGATCTAAAGCTTAAAGGGGAGTCTGTCTCTATTGTATCAGCTTTGGCTATCACTTCTGTAATTAAAAATCATCTTTCTACGTACTTGATTTTTGCACGTGATATTTCAAATAATCTATCTGTGTTAGATAAAGAAAGGTCAGCATTTTTACAAGAGTTTAGTGATAGTTTTTTTGATTCATTACCGTCTCAGTTGCCACCAAAGCGGCCTAAAGATCATGCGATAGATTTGGTGGCAGGTTTTAGCCCACCAAATAGGTCTCCCTACACGGTTAGTGCGGCCCATCAGAAAGAGATTATGAACCAAGTAGAGGAGATGTAAGAAAAAGTCATGATTCAACCCAGTTCTTTACCCTTTTGCTCCCCAATGCTCCTAGTGCAGAAAGGATGTCTCTTGGCGCTTGCGTATTCATTACCGTGCGTTGAATAAGAATACCATCAAGAACAAGTTTCCTATTCCAACAGATATTTGATTCATCACAGGTATGGGACATCACGTTGTCGAGAAATTTGCGGTCTTGCCAGGAAAGCACCGGGCTTATGGCTGTGAGAGTTTGTGAAGAACTCAACAAAAACTATATGAAGGAGTTAAACCATAGATGCCATGAAGACTAGGGTTTGGAAAGAAGTGCAATCAAAGAAGACTCACTCTTTCTCTCTTGCACTCACACACACAAAGAAAGAACGCAAAAGAGAATGTCAAAACAATACGAAGATGAAAACATCAAGGCTATCATATCGTATCATGGGTAATATGAAAGGGTTAATGGATGAGTTAATGGCATTCAATCTTGGCTGACCAAATAGGCTACGAATTGTTCTTTGGAATTGTAGTTTTGTGCTTACCATAATATATATATTTTGTCTAGTGATTGGGATTAATTGTGTGTACAAATCCTCTTGGTTCATAGCAAGATAACTACGCTTACATCAAAAGAAAAATTATAGTCTATGAGAGGTAGTATGATGGGATCCGGTGATAGAAGTATTTCATTGAGCCTTTCAGGGCGAAGAGAAACACTATACGTTTTGAAAGTGTATTTTACGGCTAATCCATACGTTAATTCTAATAGATCGTACAGAGTGAAAGCGATAGAAATGATCATCATGTGGGTTATTCATCTAGGATAGTATGTGAGAAATGTAGATATGAGAGAAGTGAAGAGATGAGAAGTTTCCCTCCCAAGCCCTATTCTTGCCCGTAGGCAATAAGGATACTGCGGGAGAGATGTACCTGTAGCAAGAGAACCTAGAGAGGATGAATTACTAAGAATGAGAGAGATAGGTTTGGTTAAGGAGATGAGATTAGATACATAAATATATGTTGGATTAGAGATGAAAATGAAAACAACAAGAAATCAAGAAAACATCAATGTAGAACACATCTTACTTGAAACCCTTCGGCACCATTATTGATGGGAGAGAGAAGAAGAGTGGATAATTCCACTTTGATTGATACACCAAGTGCAAGACCTTCTTTGATTAGAGTTGATCTTCCAAGGTTAGCTTGTTGCAAGAATGGCTAGTCTTCCTCTAGGAGAAAGTGTAGGCTTGGGCTTATGTTAATGGCTAAGTACAATTAGGCATTACTACTCACTCCCTCAAGAATTCCTCTCATCAATGGCTTGAATGCTTGAGTTCCTTCCAAGGAAGAAGAGGTCCCCCTTTATAGGTGAAGGGAACCCCCAAGGGTTTACACAAGAAGAGAGGAGCCAGTGTGAACAGGAATTGGAAAAGTTGGAAATGAGCTGCCCCTGCATGATGTGGGCAGACTGGGGTCCAGTATTTTGATCATATCTCCTCAACCGTGGCTCCAAATAAAAAAGTAAAAATATGGGCAAAAACTTCAGCTCATTAGCTACGATTTTCATTTTAAAATCATTTTCCAATTCGGATTGGAACCTTGTGTAAAAAATTCATCAAAATAGGGTCCATTTATGGCAGCAAAAGTCTTCATGTGGTCTCCTTAGCCTAGACTTTCATTTAATTCCAAAGGACACCTCATGCCATATGAAAGCATGACATTGCTCCTTGACAAAGTTTTGTAATCATGCTTGCAATAATGCATTAAAATAAGTGTATCTTTGAAATCATGCCACCTAGTGTCCCACTAGGATTTGATTCTCTCCTAGTAGCTATTTAAAAAGAAATATAAGAAAAGTATAAAAAATACATAGAATATATATATATTGGAGTTTACCCTAGATATAGGATCTAGCTAGGGTGTGAGATGATAATGAAATAGTAGAAATAAGAATCAATGCTTTTTGCCCCAAGTTAAAGAGGCGGAGCTATTGATGCTTTTCCCATAGTATTTTCTGATGGTAAAGTAAGGATATGTTACCCTTGAGAAAAATAATAGATGAGATAGAAGGCTTATTATTATACTTATCATATGCATATGTACATTATAGGAAATATAATTATGTATCAAAAAATACAAGATAGATCTTGTAGCATGCGTTCCCACTATGTACGTGTCACAGCACGACATCCACCCCCTCTAAACCTGCACATCCTCCGGTATGTGCCACATTGTCTCTTTGTAAGATTAGACCTCTTGTACATCTTCCTTGTCTTCTTCTTCACTGGATGATTCCAGAGCTTCATGTTCACTTTGATCTTCACTGTGTTTTTCTCTTCTTCCTCATCCATATCTTCTGGATCATTGTCTCCTCTTCTCTTAAACATTTTAATCCTTTTTCCTGCAATGGGAATCTTTACTTCTGTACCATCTAGTTCAGACAAGCTGTAAGTAGCATTTTCATGCACATGCTTTACAACATACGGTCCAAACCATCTTTTTGAAATTACGCATGACTGTGTGCTGGTTATCAAGGCTACTATCATACACTAAAACCCAGTCACCTTTGTCAATTGCTTTGCTCCTGAGTCGATGTCGCTTATCAAAATAGTCCTTGTTTTTCAACCTTGCATTTTTGAGTCGTTCTTTTGCAGCTTCAATGTCTCCAGGTCTTCTCTCTAGCTGCCTTATACGCAGTGCAAGGAGATCTTCCCTACTAAGCCCCTCTTGCCAAGGTAGTACATTCCATGTGGGAATTGTATCCTCAATCGGCATCACTGGCTTTTGACCATGCATTAGCTCCGCAGGCATGTAGCCAGTTACTGAGCTATGTGTTGTACGATCAGCCCATAAAGCATATGGTAACAATTTTGGCCACTCACCAACTCTTCCTTCGCAAGCCTTGGCCAAAGCTTTGATGATAGGAGGATGCCCTCTTTCACTCTTTCCATTGCCTTCAGGGTTGTAAGCTGTAGTAAGAGAAAGCTTGATCCCTAATCTAGAAAAGAACTCCCTTGCTTCTTCGGCATCCAGTTCACCTCGATCTGCAGTGATTTTTCCCACACAACCATAACGGCAAATCACCTCATCAAGAAGGAATTTGCACACAGCTTCTGTGGTCTTAGCTCTTAATGCTCTTCCTTCAACCTGGTTAGTTAGGTCCTCTCGTGCAAGAACCAAGTATCTCATCTGCCAGAGTCCTAAAGGCATCGTGACTAGATCCACAACCCATTTATAGTGCATGGCTAGTGGATATGTAGGGTGCAATCCATCACGATGTCGAACATTTGAATACATTTGACAAGTTACACATGACTCTACAAACTGAGATACATCTTTATACATACCCTTCCACCAGTATTTTTCTTTCAACTTGGAGAAGGTTGCCCACACACCCCTGTGTCCAGCCCATAGACTCTCATGAAACTCTTGCATGAGCTTTACTTGAGTCTCTTTTTTACATATAACCCGTTGTGGTGTAGCACCCTTTTGTTTAGGATGCTTCCACAAGTAACCATCCCTTAAAAAGTACCCATATGCTTTCCTGCGTATCCTCTTGAATTCTTGTGTCAGACCAATCATCCTGTTTTGTTAGAGTACTCAAGTACCTTCCAATAGAAAGCCAATCACCTTCATAAAGATCTTTCAAGAACAATTCAAGTGAATTAGTCATGCAGACATTGTTACCTTTGACATGAGAGATAGAATAGAATTTTGTGCCTACATCATCTCCCCCATCAATCATTTGTGACTCATCTTCATACCTTGCCCTTGATAGCATATCTGCCACTGTATTGTCTTTACCTGCAATGTGCTTAAACTCGGGATTTAAGGACTTAATGTAGGCAATCCACCGCAACATAGCAATGTCTGGTGTTGAGCAGCTTGTAATCATCCCAAGAAGTGGTAGACAATCTGTTTCTACAACCACACATGCACCAATTAGGTACTCTTTCCCACTTTTCAAGGCTGTAACCATACCCCATAACTCTCTCTTTATCTGTGGATAGTTTCTTTGGCGAGCACTTAGTACCTTTGCTCCAAATCTTACCACATACCTGTGTCCTTCTTTGTCATCTTGCCCTATTGCCCATCCAATCCCTGTAGGACTGGTATCTACTGTCACAATCACTGGCCTTTGACACTCATAGTCTACCTTTCTCAAAGTCGTTGCTGACTGGAGTAACTCCTTTAGCTTTTTCATGGATTTTACATGTGCTTCTGTCCATTTAAACTTTTGATTCTTTCTAAGCAGCTGATAAAGAGGATCAGCTACATGTGCATAATGTGGAATCCAAATAACATAGAAGACACATGCTCCCAGAAACCTTCTAACCTCAGTGATGCTAGTGCATGTTTCTTTCATTCTTTGGATGGCATCTACCTTTGATGGACAAGGTTTCCTACCATATGGCCCGCACATGTGCCCCACAATGAGCACTTCTTTGACACCAAACATAGACTTTTTCCCTGACAATGTAAGATTCACTTCTTCCACCTAGACAAAATTTTATCACAATCATTTATGTGATTTACCACAAACCTGCGACATCCCTTGAGATCCAAAGCTTCATCTTTGTCACTTTCTTCACATCCTTTGATAGGCAAATCATCAATGAAAGGCATTGTGATTTGAGGAATAAAGTCACGTAAGACCTTATTCATCCCATTCATCATATGTGCAAACCGAGTTGGTTGCTCCCTGTGGCAAGGTACACATCCTTACCAAACCCAAAGGTGTCCTCATGGTTGTCAAGTCTCTGCTTTCGATTGCAAGCTGAAATTGATCATACCCTGAGTAGAGATCCCCCATTGAGTAGATTGCCCTCCCTGCAAACGCCTCTGCAAATTCATCCACAATTGGACCTGTACCTACATTTCTAATTGTCACCTGTTCACTGGTTGCATATCTTGGATGAAGCGTAGAGAACCATTCTTCTTTGGAACTGTGAACCACCTGTTTGAGTATGGAGCACAAGAAGGCTCCAAGATTCCCATTTTGATTTTCTCATTCAGTAGCTCTACTAACTTTGGCAAATGAGCCTTTGGAACCGAATAGGCCGCAGATTCCAAGGCACATGAGGTATTGTGAAAATTACCATAGGAGCTACAATATAAGGATCAACACATCCTATCTCATGTGGCTCAAATGCAAAAGCCTTACCATGCTTTGAAAGCATTTCTTTGAAGCACTTTGTCTCCTCCTGTGTTAGAAACTCCTCGCAACCAATCTGCAACTCTTGAAAAGACTCCTTTGTGAAGGTATGCCCGATCTTTTTAGGATTCCGCAAACTTGGTTGTAAAGAAGCCTGTTCAATCTTTCCCTGTTGTTGGGTGGTAAGGGTGAAGCTACTGGTTTCACCTTCTTTGCTACACTCTTGTATTTAGTTTCAACATGGACTTCTGGGCCAACTGTTTGGCTTTCTTTAAAGGCTTCTATTACTTGATACATTTCCATAGAGCAAACTTCCACAACTTCATTTTCAAGATGCAAACTAGACCTCATTATAGCATCAAGCTCACCCATAGTATCTACAAAAGAACTTGTTCACACAAACCCAAAACATTTTCAGTAGGCTTTAGCAACCCACTCTTTTTCATGCCTATTTGTACATTATGCACATATTGCCTTTCAAATCTCTTCAAATCTTCAAGTTTTGTAAAACATACTGATCCATTCCTTGTTACCAAGGAGCTCATTGAGAAATGTCACCTATTTTTGGATCAGGCGAGACCCTTTTTCTTTCTGTACCACTGCAATCCCGCTTTACAATGGTACTTGCCAAAACCCATCATTTCTCTATGATCATGAAACTCTTTGCTTACCTTTGGTAGAGGATGTTCTCTGAGGTTGTCACGATTTCTTTCATGGTTTACACAGACTGTGAGAAATTGGACAGCTCGTTTACCATCTTTGCTACGTATCCTAGCATATGCTGAACCATCGTCCATTACCTTTGTTTCCATTCGAACTCCCACAATGTAGGGTTGTCCAAGGATGAGATGATATGAAGATGTATCCTGTACAAAGAAGTTTTGGTCAATCTTTACATCACCTATTGTCACCTTCACACCTGGACATGCTGCATACAATTCACCGGATGAATTGTTTGCCACTTTTACCATCCAGCCATGATCTGTGTCCATTGGCCATTTGCACTTGTTGTAGAGACTCTTTGACATTATGTTTATTTCTGAACCATGGTCAATCAAGGCAACAAATGGCTCTTCAAGATCACCTACCTTGACCAAAGTTTCTGTAGTAGCCCTTGCCCAATGACTTCGTGAATAGTAACTCCTAGGAATATCTTCAACTTCTTCATCATCATTTGAGAAAACACTTGCTTCACTCTCCCACTAGATTGGTAGCATCCTACCACAGCTCCATCATTCTCCTTATTTTGCAGTTGCATCCCTTGTGTCTTGAGGTTTCCCCTTCAACCTGTGGACGAGAAACTTCAGCAAGGGTTTGCCTCTTTCTCTTGATGATGTCAATGATCTCCTCATGGAATTCACGCTTTGCAATGCCAAGAACTTCTCCCAAAGTAAACTCAATCTTGCTATTCAAGATCCTTTCCTCCAAGACTTTCTTTAAATCTGTAGCAACCTCAATATCAGATTGTAGTTTATAAGTTGGGCCTTTTGTCTTACCTTTCGTTGGCTCTTTCTTCTTTCCTGTTGTAGACTCCTCCATGAGGTACTTCAGGTGGAGATGCTCCTTGTGTTGAGGGTGTTTGAGAAGGCATTGAGTCGCTTCTTCCCCCACTTCTAGAAGCTCTTTTTGATGGTCCTTCATCAGCATTCTCACGTCTGCGCTTCTCTTCTACAATTGCCTCATTTTGTTGGCATTTTGTAATGTAGGCATGCACTGACAATGAGTCCACTGGATCATTCCATCCTGTTTCTAGACGTATGCAATCACCTGCTTCATGTAGAATCTCTTTTGTAAGCTTTCCCTTTTTAGCTAATTGCATGACATTTGGCCAAATTTGACCATGATGGTCACTCACCTCTTCATCACAAAAATGTTCAATTTTTACGCCATAAGTAGCTGCCTCAACTGAAGAGGTGGCATGCTTGGTTGCCATATCTTCAACTAAGGTTTGCATTCCCCCCTTCCCAAAGTTAGTTCTCAAGGGTAAACCTAGGCTTATTAAGTGGATTTCCATCCTTAAAAAAGACAACATCAACGATGCAGCATTACTCATAAAGGTCCCTTCATACATGGTTGTAATGCACAAACATCTATGCTGTCAAACCCTGAGGTCTTTAAAGATGAAAGACTTAAGAGAGACAGGTCCTACCCTTGAGAACTAACTTTGGGAAGGGGGAATGCAAACCTTAGTTGAAGATATGGCAACCAAGCATGCCACCTCTTCAGTTGAGGCAGCTAACTTATGGAGTAAAAATTGAACATTTTGTGATGAAGAGGTGAGTGACCATCATGGTCAAATTTGGCCAAATGTCATGCAATTAGCTAAAAAGGGAAAGCTTACAAAAGAGATTCTACATGAAGCAGGTGATTGCATACGTTTAGAAACAGGATGGAATGATCCAGTGGACTCATTGTCAGTGCATGCCTACATTACAAAATGCCAACAAAATGAGGCAATTGTAGAAGAGAAGCGCAGACGTGAGAATGCTGATGAAGGACCATCAAAAAGAGCTTCTAGAAGTGGGGGAAGAAGCGACTCAATGCCTTCTCAAACACCCTCAACACAAGGAGCATCTCCACTGAAGTACTCATGGAGGAGTCTACAACAGGAAAGAAGAAAGAGCCAACGAAAGGTAAGACAAAAGGCCCAACTTATAAACTACAATCTGATATTGAGGTTGCTACAGATTTAAAGAAAGTCTTGGAGGAAAGGATCTTGAATAGCAAGATTGAGTTTACTCTGGGAGAAGTTCTTGGCATTGCAAAGCGTGAATTCCATGAGGAGATCATTGACATCATCAAGAGAAAGAGGCAAACCCTTGCTGAAGTTTCTCGTCCACAGGTGAAGGGGAAACCTCAAAGACACAAGGGATGCAACTGCAAAATAAGGAGAATGATGGAGCTGTGGTAGGATGCTACCAATCTAGTGGGAGAGTGAAGCAAGTGTATTTCTCAAATGATGATGAAGAAGTTGAAGATATTCCTAGGAGTTACTATTCACGAAGTCATTGGGCAAGGGCTACTACAGAAACTTTGGTCAAGGTAGGTGATCTTGAAGAGCCATTTGTTGCCTTGATTGACCATGGTTCAGAAATAAACATAATGTCAAAGAGTCTTTATAACAAGTGCAAATGGCCTATGGACACAGATCATGGCTGGATGGTAAAAGTGGCGAACAATTCATCCGGTGAATTGTATGCATGCTAGCATGTCCAGGTGTGAAGGTAACAATAGGTGATGTAAAGATTGACCAAAACTTCTTTGTACAGGATACATCTTCATATCATCTCATCCTTGGACAACCCTACATTGTGGGAGTTCGAATGGAAACAAAGGTAATGGACGATGGTTTAGCATATGCTAAAATACGTAGCAAAGATGGTAAACGAGCTGTCCAATTTCTCACAGTCTGTGTAAACCATGAAAGAAATCGTGACAACCTCAGAGAACATCCTCTACCAAAGGTAAGCAAAGAGTTTCATGATCATAGAGAAATGATGGGTTTTGGCCAAGTACCATTGTAAAGCGGGATTGCAGTGGTACAGAAAGAAAAAGGGTCTCGCTTGATCCAAAAATAGGTGAAACTTTCTCGATGAGCTCCTTGGTAACAAGGAATGGATCAATATATTTTACAAAACTTGAAGATTTGAAGAGATATGAAAGGCAATATGTGCATAATGTACAAATAGGCATAAAAAAGAGTGGGTTGCTAAAGCCTACTGAAAATGTTTTGGGTTTGTGTGAACAAGTTTCTTTTGTAGATACTATGGGTGAGCTTGATGCTATAATGAGGTTTAGTTTGCATCTTGAAAATGAAGTTGTGGAAGTTTACTCTATGGAAATGTATCAAGTAATAGAAGCCTTTAAAGAAAGCCAAACAGTTGGCTCAGAAGTCCATGTTGAAACTAAATACAAGAGTGTAGCAAAGAAGGTGAAACCAGTAGCTTCACCCTTACCACCCAACAATAGGGAAAAGATTGAACAGGCTTCTTTACAACCAAGTTTGCGGAATCCTAAAAAGATCGGGCATACTTTCACAAAGGAGTCCTTTCAAGAGTTGCAGATTGGTTGCGAGGAGTTTCTAACACAGGAGGAGACAAAGTGCTTCAAAGAAATGCTTTCAAAGCATGGTAAGGCTTTTGCATTTGAGCCACATGAGATAGGATGTGTTGATCCTTATATTGTAGCTCCTATGGTAATTTTCACAATACCTCATGTGCCTTGGAATCTGCGGCCTATTCCGGTTTCAAAGGCTCATTTGCCAAAGTTAGTAGAGCTACTGAATGAGAAAATCAAAATGGGAATCTTGGAGCCTTCTTGTGCTCCATACTCAAACAGGTGGTTCACAGTTCCAAAGAAGAATGGTTCTCTACGCTTCATCCAAGATATGCAACCACTGAACAAGGTGACAATTAGAAATGTAGGTACAGGTTCAATTGTGGATGAATTTGCAGAGGCGTTTGCAGGGAGGACAATCTACTCAATGGGGGATCTCTACTCAGGGTATGATCAATTTCAGCTTGCAATCGAAAGCAGAGACTTGACAACCATGAGGACACCTTTGGGTTTGGTAAGGATGTGTACCTTGCCACAGGGAGCAACCAACTCGGTTACACATATGATGAATGGGATGAATAAGGTCTTACGTGACTTTATTCCTCAAATCACAATGCCTTTCATTGATGATTTGCTTATCAAAGGATGTGAAGAAAGTGACAAAGATGAAGCTTTGGATTTCAAGGGATGTCGCAAGTTTGTGGTAAATCACATAAATGATTGTGATAAAATTTTGTTTAGGTTGGAAGAAGTGAATCTTACATTGTCAGGGAAAAAGTCTATGTTTGGTGTCAAAGAAGTGCTCATTGTGGGGCACATGTGCGGGCCATATGGTAGGAAACCTTGTCCATCAAAGGTAGATGCCATCCAAAGAATGAAAGAAACATGCACTAGCATCACTGAGGTTAGAGGTTTCTGGGAGCATGTGTCTTCTATGTTATTTGGATTCCACATTATGCACATGTAGCTGATCCTCTTTATCAGCTGCTTAGAAAGAATCAAAAGTTTAAATGGACAGAAGCACATGTAAAATCCATGAAAAAGCTAAAGGAGTTACTCCAGTCAGCAACGACTTTGAGAAAGGTAGACTATGAGTGTCAAAGGCCAGTGATTGTGACAGTAGATACCAGTCCTACAGGGATTGGATGGGCAATAGAGCAAGATGACATAGAAGGACACAGGTATGTGGTAAGATTTGGAGCAAAGGTACTAAGTGCTCGCCAAAGAAACTATCCACAGATAAAGAGAGAGTTATGGGGTATGGTTACAGCCTTGAAAAGTGGGAAAGAGTACCTAATTGGTGCATGTGTGGTTGTAGAAACAAATTGTCTACCACTTCTTGGGATGATTACAAGCTGCTCAACACCAGACATTGCTATGTTGCGGTGGATTGCCTACATTAAGTCCTTAAATCCCGAGTTTAAGCACATTGCAGGTAAAGACAATACAGTGGCAGATATGCTATCAAGGGCAAGGTATGAAGATGAGTCACAAATGATTGATGAGGGAGATGATGTAGGCACAAAATTCTATTCTATCTCTCATGTCAAAGGTAACAATGTCTGCATGACTAATTCACTTGAATTATTCTTGAAAGATCTTTATGAAGGTGATTGGCTTTCTATTGGAAGGTACTTGAGTACTCTAACAAAACAGGATGATTGGTCTGAACAAGAATTCAAGAGGATACGCAGGAAAGCATATGGGTACTTTTTAAGGGATGGTTACTTGTGGAAGCATCCTAAGCAAAAGGGTGCTACACCACAACGGATTATATGTAAAAAAGAGACTCAAGTAAAGCTCATGCAAGAGTTTCATGAGAGTCTATGGGCTGGACACAGGGGTGTGTGGGCAACCTTCTCCAAGTTGAAAGAAAAATACTGGTGGAAGGGTATGTATAAAGATGTATCTCAGTTTGTAGAGTCATGTGTAACTTGTCAAATGTATTCAAATGTTCGACATCGTGATGGATTGCACCCTACATATCCACTAGCCATGCACTATAAATGGGTTGTGGATCTAGTCACGATGCCTTTAGAACTCTGGCAGATGAGATACTTGGTTCTTGCACGAGAGGACCTAACTAACCAGGTTGAAGGAAGAGCATTAAGAGCTAAGACCACAGAAGCTGTGTGCAAATTCCTTCTTGATGAGGTGATTTGCCGTTATGGTTGTGTGGGAAAAATCACTGCAGATCGAGGTGAACTGGATGCCGAAGAAGCAAGGGAGTTCTTTTCTAGATTAAGGATCAAGCTTTCTCTTACTACAGCTTACAACCCTGAAGGCAATGGAAAGAGTGAAAGAGGGCATCCTCCTATCATCAAAGCTTTGGCCAAGGCTTGCGAAGGAAGAGTTGGTGAGTGGCCAAAATTGTTACCATATGCTTTATGGGCTGATCGTACAACACATAGCTCAGTAACTGGCTACATGCCTGCGGAGCTAATGCATGGTCAAAAGCCAGTGATGCCGATTGAGGATACAATTCCCACATGGAATGTACTACCTTGGCAAGAGGGGCTTAGTAGGGAAGATCTCCTTGCACTGCGTATAAGGCAACTAGAGAGAAGACCTGGAGACATTGAAGCTGCAAAAGAACGACTCAAAAATGTAAGGTTGAAAAACAAGGACTATTTTGATAAGCGACATCGACTCAGGAGCAAAGCAATTGACAAAGGTGACTAGGTTTTAGTGTATGATAGTAGCCTTGATAACCAGCACACAATCATGCGTAAGTTCTCAAAAAGATGGTTTGGACCGTATGTTGTAAAGCATGTGCATGAAAATGCTACTTACAGCTTGTCTGAACTAGATGGTACAGAAGTAAAGATTCCCATTGCAGGAAAAAGGATTAAAATGTTTAAGAGAAGAGGAGACAATGATCTAGAAGATATGGATGAGGAAGAAGAGAAAAACACAGGTAAAGATCAAAGTGAACATGAAGCTCTGGAATCATCCAGTGAAGAAGAAGACAAGGAAGATGTACAAGAGGTCTAATCTTACAAAGAGACAATGTGGCACATACCGGAGGATGTGCAGGTTTAAAGGGGGTGGATGTCGTGCTGTGACACGTACATAGTGGAAACGCATGCTACAAGATCTATCTTGTATTTTTTTAGATACATAATTATATTTCCTATAGTGTACATATGCATATTTAAGTATAATAATAATTTAAGTATAATAATAAGCCTTCTATCTCATCCTATTATTTTTCTCAAGGGTAACATATCTTTACTTTACCATCAGAAAATACTATGGGAAAAGCATCAATAGCTCCGCCTCTTTAACTTGGGGCAAAAAGCATTGATTCTTTATTTCTACTATTTCATTATCATCTCACACCCTAGCTAGATCCTATATCTAGGGTAAACTCCAATATATTTATATTCTATGTATTTTTTATACTTTTCTTATATTTCTTTTTAAATAGCTACTAGGAGAGAATCAAATCCTAGTGGGACACTAGGTGGCATGATTTCAAAGATACACTTATTTTAATACATTATTGCAAGCATGATTACAAAACTTTGTCAAGGAGCAATGTCATGCTTTCATATGACATGAGGTGTCCTTTGGAATTAAATGAAAGTCTAGGCTAAGGAGACCACATGAAGACTTTTGTTGCCATAAATGGACCCTATTTTGATGAATTTTTTACACAAGGTTCCAATCCGAATTGGAAAATGATTTTAAGATAAAAATCGTAGCTAATGAGCTGAAGTTTTTGCCCATATTTTTACTTTTTTATTTGGAGCCACGGTTAAGGAGATATGATCAAAATACTGGACCCCAGTCTGCCCACATCATGCAGGGGTAGCTCATTTCCAACTTTTCCAATTCCTGTTCACACTGGCTCCTCTCTTCTTGTGTAAACCCTTGGGGGTTCCCTTCACCTATAAAAGGGGACCTCTTCTTCCTTGGAAGAAACTCAAGTATTCAAGCCATTGATGAGAGGAATTCTCGAGGGAGTGAGTAGTAATGCCTAATTGTACTTAGCCATTAACATAAGCCCAAGCCTACACTTTCTCCTAGAGGGAGACTAGCCATTCTTGCAACAAGCTAACCTTGGAAGATCAACTCTAATCAAAGAAGGTCTTGCACTTGGTGTATCAACCAAAGTGGAATTATCCACTCTTCTTCTCTCTCCCATCAATAATGGTGCCGAAGGGTTTCAAGTAAGATGTGTTCTACATTGATGTTTTCTTGATTTCTTGTTGTTTTCATTTTCATCTCTAATCCAACATATATATGTATCTAATCTCATCTCCTTAACCAAACCTATCTCTCTCATTCTTAGTAATTGATCCTCTCTAGGTTCTCTTGCTACAGGTATATCTCTCCCCGCAGTATCCTTATTGCCTACGGACAAGAATAGGACTTGGGAGGGAAACTTCTCATCTCTTCACTTCTCTCATATCTACATTTCTCACATACTATCCTAGATGAATAACCCACATGATGATCATTTCTATCGCTTTCACTCTGTACGATCTATTAGAATTAACGTATGGATTAGCCGTAAAATACACTTTCAACAACGTATAGTGTTTCTCTTCGGCCCTGAAAGGCTCAATGAAATACTTCTATCACCGGATCCCATCATACTACCTCTCATAGACTATAATTTTTCTTTTGATGTAAGCGTAGTTATCTTGCTATGAACCAAGAGGATTTGTACACACAATTAATCCCAATCACTAGACAAAATATATATATTATGGTAAGCACAAAACTACAATTCCAAAGAACAATTCGTAGCCTATTTGGTCAGCCAAGATTGAATGCCATTAACTCATCCATTAACCCTTTCATATTACCCATGATACGATATGATAGTCTTGATGTTTTCATCTTCGTATTGTTTTGACATTCTCTTTTGCGTTCTTTCTTTGTGTGTGTGAGTGCAAGAGAGAAAGAGTGAGTCTTCTTTGATTGCACTTCTTTCCAAACCCTAGTCTTCATGACATCTATGGTTTAACTCTTTCATATAGTTTTTGTTGAGTTCTCTCACAAACTCTCACAGCCATAAGCCCGGTGCTTTCCTGGCAAGACCGCAAATTTCTCGACAACGTGAAGTGTCATATTGTGATGAATCAAATTTATCTGTGCTAGATAAAGAAAGGTCAATGTTGTTACAACAGTATAGTTACTGTTTTTCCGTTTCATTACCGTCTCAATTACTGCCAGAGAGACCCGAGGACCATGCAATAGATTTGGTGCCAAGCAGTAGCCCACCAAATAAGCCTCCGTACAGGGTTAGTGCGGCTCAGCAGAAAGAGATAATGGGCCAAGTACAGGAGCTGTTAGAAAAGGGGCTAATTCAGCCCAGTTCATCCCCATTCTGCTCTCCAATGTTGTTGGTGCCGAAAAAGGATGGCTCATGGCGTATATGCATAGACTACCATGCACTGAACAAGAATACCATCAAGAATAGGTTCCCTATACCTAGAATTGATGATATTCTAGACAAATTAGAAGGAGCAGCTATGTTTAGCAGGATAGATCTAAAGAGTGGGTACCATCAGATCCGCATTAGATCAGAGGATGTGCACAAGACTGCTTTTAGAAGAACGTTTGGCCTTTACGAATTTTTAGTGATGCCCTTTGGTCTCACAAATGCTCCTGCTACGTTCAATAGGATGATGGACAGAATTTTCCGTCCACACCAGCAGTTTGTTGGTACATTCTTTGATGACATGATAGTCTACTCAAAGAATGAAGAGGAGCATAGGCATCACTTGGCCATTGTGTTCAAAGAGCTACGCAGTCATAAGTTGCTCATCAATGCAAAGAAAAGTGAGTTTTTTCTGGAAGAGATTCACTTTCTGGGACACATTGTCTCAAAGGATGGTGTCAGAATGGATCCTGCAAAAGTTGAAGCGATCAAGTCATGGCCAGATTTGAACACGGTGCACGATGTCCGAAGTTTTTTGGGACTATGCTCCTTTTACAGAAGGTTTATCCGAAATTTCATTGAGATTGCTTCACCTTTACATGCTCTTCAAAAGAAGGCAGTCACCTTTAGATGGACACAGAAAGAGATTTCAGCTTTTAATCTCTTAAAGGAAAAGATGACTTCAAATCCAGTCATTGTGTTGCCAGATCCTAGGAAGTCATTTGTGGTCTAGTGTGACGCCTGTGGTAGTAGCATTGGTGCAATGCTAATGCAAGATGGCAAGGTAGTAGCCTTTGAGAGCAGAATTTTGCAAGGGCCAAAGATGACCATGCATGTCTATGAAAAAGAGTTACTGGCTGTGATTCATGCGCTCTTAAGTTGGAAACACTACCTGTTAGGTGCAGATTTCGTTGTCCAAACGGACCATCAGACCTTGCGATACTTCTTGACACAGACAAAGTTATCTGAGAAGCATATGCGATGGGCAAATATCTTGTCCATGTTCCATTTTCAGATTGTGCATGTGGAAGGCAAGAAGAATGTTGTGGCTAATGCCTTGTCAAGGAAGCCACAAATTTCAGCTGTGTCAATTCCTTATCATCATGAACTTGATGATATGAGAGAACAGTATGCAAGTGATGAAGATTTTGCAAGGGTCTTCGAGCAGTTAATGGATGGACAACGTCATGAACACTATCTTCTTAAAGACGGGTTCATGATGATGCATGGCAGATTGTGTCACAAAGCCATTGCGATGCAAAGTTATGGAAGAGAGTCATGTCCCACCGTATGCAGGGCATTGTGGTATCGATGCTACAGTTAAAGCGGTTGAGACATTCTTCTATTGGCCTACATTGAGAAGAGATGTGGATGCCTTTATGCGAGAATGCCTAATTTGCCAGAAGGTCAAGTTTGACAGGCAAAAAGCACTAGGGTTATTCCAACCACTACCTATTCCAGATAAACCATGGGAAAGTATTGCTATGGATTTTATCTTTGATCTTCTGAGAACGCAGACAGGAAACGATGGTATTTGGACCATCATTTGCAGATTCAGCAAGCAGGCTCATTTTATTCCTGTCACGAAGAAGATAAAGCCAGATCAGATGGCACGCTTGTTTATGAGCAATATTTTCAAGTATCATGGTATGCCACAGTCGATTGTTAGCGACCGTGATCCACGCATGACAAGTTTGTTCTGGAGAGGCTTGTTTGAGAATATGGGCACCACGCTCAAATTCTCTTCGTCATTTCATCCTCAAACAGATGGGCAGTCACAGAAGAGGCGAATTCTATTGTCCTAGATCTGCTGAAGTGTTATGTGTCAGAGCATAAAGGAAAGTGGGAGCAATATTTGCCATTGGTGGAGTATGCATACAATAATACAGTGCATTCATCAACTGGAAAGGCACCTTTTGTGATAGTTGAAGGTGGCAAGAAAGTTCCTCCCATACTGCATACAAAGGACAAGATATTTGAAGCAGATAAGTATGTTCAGGACATGGATGAAATGTCAAAGTGGCCTTGGAAAAGACTCAGGAAAAGCAAAAGAAAGCAGCTCATCGTTACCGTCGTGAAGTGGTATTTTCACTTGGTGATTGGGTGCTTCTACGCTTTGAAAAGGCAAGGTTAAAGAAGATGAAGGGCAAGGAAAGACTGTTTCCAAAGCTCAGCATGCGTCACTATGGGCCTTTTCAAGTGTGCGACATAATCAGTGATGTTGCATATAGGCTGAAATTGCCTGACAGTTGGAAGATTCACAATGCGTTTCATGTGAGTCTTCTCAAACCCTATGTGGGTGATGTGCCAGAAGATATGCCAGTTGAAGATCAGCCGGAAGTCGAGGAACTTGACGAGATCTTGGTCCCCGAACAGATTTTGGCACATAAGGAAAGGAAAGTGAAAGGCAAGGTTGCTAGGCGTTACTTGGTAAAGTTCAAAAACTATCCACCAATGGATGCTAAGTGGATGGAAGAAGGTGAACTTGCAGAGTCACCAACTGTGTTATCACTTCACCTTGAAGCCTTCGATCTGCAACCTACCTTGACCCCTTGAGTTTCAAAGCTACAGGGATTGTCAGTGTGACAATGGCTTCTGAAACAAATGATGTACATGGTATTTAAAGTGAGCTCAAATGAAATACCTGTTACATGAATGTTAGAGCTATACAGATTGTCAGTTTGGCAATTGCTCTTATGGAATGTCCAAAAGTTTGGTTAGTGCTATAGAAGTGAGTATTTCTTGTCAGTTTGTCAAGGATACAATAATTGCTTCTATTAAAGGGTACATGTGTAACTGCATTCTTAATCTGTCGGTTTGGGTATGCTCGAAAGTGTTACTGGGCCCAACGTATACTATAAGACAGTGGCAAAATGTGTAGCTACCATTTTGTCATTGGAAAGTTAGTGACTCAAAGCAATGGCAGAGTGCGAAGCTACCACTATTTCATTGGGACAGGGTTCACACGCAGGCAATACATGTGTCGACGAGGTGTTGAATACACCGGGGTTGACAATGAGCATGTATGTGTCGTACATGTGTCGATAGGTGTTGAATACATCAGTGTTGACTGTAAGCATGTATGACATAGGTGCAAACGAGGACGTTTGAGATTTCAAGAGGGGGGTATGTCACCACCATGTGACTACTATCTATCCGTTTTGTTGATTTCTTTCTTATTATTTATTTACTTTCACTTTTTGGAAACACCCCTCGGGAAATCTAACTGCCCTGCATTGCATAGCTAGTGTGGAACTGTCCAGAGGGAGTCCAGGTCTGAGGGCAAGAGAGCACTAAGGTTGGACAAAGACTATGGTTAGCCAAAGTGGGGTCATTGACTAGCCAAAGTGGAATCCTTTGCTACAGAGGCTACATTTCAGTTTTGGGTGTGGCTGCAATGTACAAAGGGGGTCGGATGACCTAGAAAGATACAATGGCAGCATCTCCTAAAATTTAGGGAACTGCTATTTTGGGACCTAAAAACGTGTTTGCGTCATTACCTCCGGAATGACAAGAACATTTTCTTACTCTACCGTGAAGTCAACTGGGCAACCGGTTGGGAGATTTTGAGGCGGCAACCCCGAAACGGGAAAATTCTTGTAAATACGCTAAGTGGTACATTCTGGTGCACTTTCCTCATGCAACAAGAAGTGGCGCTGATTTTTAAGCTGGGAGAGGCTCATTTTCAGATTTTGTCACGGGTTAAGAGCTATGGAGCTTGCTTTCCCTCCTATGTACAGTGCGGTGCCAGGAGTGATGCCCTGCACGCTACGCACTGCTCTCTCTCTCCCCTATGGCAATATGTTATGCCCCTCTAGTGGGCTTCTCAATTGACCAATGTACAGTTGTGTGGGTTCATGCGCGATTGCCAAGGCAAGAGCCTCTTGCACAGGTACTAGATTAGCTAGCGGCTAATCCCCCGCAGGTACAGGTGAATTCGGAGAGGTTTCACGCCAGAAATTGGTTCGATTCAAAGGGCAAGTAGCCCTATAGGTGCGGGAGCTCGAGGACTTGCTACGGTTGCGACCGGCACGCGAAACGGAGCCCGAAACAGTAAATTACAGCCTACTGTGTATTTTTGCAGGTTTAGGGTTTTGGCCCTAAACAGACCCTAATACCCCCAGTAGGTTCGGGGACGCGAGGGGACCGCTGTACAGGTTATCTGGCGCATTTTCGGGGCTGAAAACAGAGAATTCAGCATGCTGCAGATTCTCGCCAGGTTTTGCAAAGTGCCCGTATGCGTTGGGAAAGTGAGTCAATGCGTGGGAATACTGACTGTGAAGGGTCCTAGTACAATTATGTTGCCGAAATCGGGCCGGAACAGTTGAAATTCAGCCAAGTTTGTGCGGGGCAGCTTGTAGGGAACCACAGCGTTTATTCCCTCTTTTGAACGATAAAGAAATACCGAAAGGGGCGCCTAAGTTAGAGGCCAATTTGGTGTCGGTCTACTCATACAAGTGCAATCTAGCAACCTGTATCCCTCTCCCCTTTGTTGTGTCTTGAAAGTACAGGTAAAGTGGACGACAAATTAAATGGGTGAAAGCAAATAAGGTTTAAGTTTAAAGTCTACCGCCCTATTTGGATTGAACAGGCTGGTTTCACATGCACCGCACCCCAAGAAAAGATCCACTCTTTAGGCCATATAGTGTCGAAGGATGTTGTTCAAATAGATCCTGCCAACCGGGATTACGAGAGAGGATTTTGGAACTTTCTTCTTCTGTAGGTTGCCCCCCCTCCCCCTCCCCCTGCTTCGCCCACGCGCTGCCCTCTGCCCTGACCTGCGCGCTGATGCTGCCTGCCCATGCGCGCAGCCCTCACTCCTCTACCCTCACTAGCCAGCCCTCGCGTCCCCCGCTCACTACCTCCACCTCCAGGTCCCTCCTCCCGCTTGTTCCTTGCGCAACTCCCCCCGCTCCTGTGCCGTCGGTTTCTCCTGCGCCTCACCTTGAGCTTGTCCTTCACCGTAGGAGCTCCTCGGAAGTCGTGTGGTTCTTTTTATCCGGTGCACTCATAGCAATAGACACAGACGGAGGCTCATGCTCCGCCCCAGAGGGACTGTCCAGAAGCCCCCCTCGCCCGACCCAGCAGAGCCCACCATCCGACCTGTGCTCTCGCCGACGAAGGAAGCGAGCCTAACTGCAGAGGTGGAGCACCTCCAAGCGACCTCTATCAGAGGGACTGTCCAGAAGCCCCAGAGGGACTATCCAGAAGCCCCCCTCGCCCGACCCAGCAGAGCCCACCATCCGACCTGTGCTCTCGCCGACGAAGGAAGCGAGCCTAACTGCAGAGGTGGAGCACCTCCAAGCGACCTCCATCATTTGCAAGATTATCGGCACCCGACCTAGCAGAGGAGAGGTGGGTGATCTCCTCCAGGCGTGCCTTTTAGTAGAGGTAGGCAAGATTCTTGATGTTCAGTTTCTCGGCGTGGCTACTACCAGATAGAGTTTAAGACTCCTGAGATGACGTCCAAGGTCATTGCGATGAGCCCCTTGGACATCTGAGCAGTTCGGGCACAGTGGCGCGATGGTTTCAACCCAGCTACCGACGTTCTTGTCGAGGAGGTAGAACTGACCATCTCAGTCTGCTTCCCCGGCTTGTCAGTCTGCTTCCCCGGCTTGAGAAGGGAGTACCTTCCGTCCTGGAGACTCCTCGCACAATAGCCTCTGTAGCTGCGAAGGCGGCCAGCATTCCCACAGTATGTGTTCTCTCCCAAAGGTCATCCTACTACCAAGGGTGAGTGCTAGTTGGTTCCGTCAAAGCATGGAGGATTCGGGCCTCTCGAATCAGTGTTTTATTTGTCGTCAAATGGGCCATCTTACGAAGGCAAGCTTACGGAGGAGACCCCGACCTTCACCTCAGCCTCCAAGGGTTGGCCAACAGCAGCAAACAGTCACACGGTACGCAGGCAGAGCCACCCTCTGAGCATGGGGCTCAGGCAAAAGAGGGCTGGCAGCAGGTTCGTGGTCGGCGTCAACAAGCGACACCACGTCAGCCTGGCACACGGAGTGGTTCCCAGCCTTCAGGCCAGCAGTAGTGGGTTCCCATAGGGAACCGTTTCGACTCTCTTCAGCAGGAAGAGGTCCCAACTCCACCGTCTACCTCAGCCTCACCTCTGACAGCCCCTCTTCTCCCCGAGTTCCCCTTCGCCCCTCCGCCCCGCCTCCTTCCTCCTCCTCCCCAGCTTTCCCTTCTCCCTCTGTCGCTCCCCGCCCTCCCACTCCTTCTCCCGCTAGCCCCCCTCCTTCCACATCTCCTTCCACTCCTACCCCGCAGCCGACCTAGGGGGTAGGACCATCCTCAGCTGCTAGGAGATCTCTTGGCAGTGCTTTGGCTACGAGTCGCTTGGCGAGAGAGGGACAACCTTTCTTGCGAACCCCCCTTCTGGTGCAAATGTCTCCCTTTGCATCAGTTCCTCATGGACTGACGAGCTTTGACATTCGTCGTCGTCGGGACTTTTTGCCTACAACTTCAGAGTGTTCTCGACGATCCTTCACCGGACTTTGGGGCAGCTTGCTTCAGAGTTCATGTACCGTTCCTTGCAGCTAGAGGGATAGAGGCCCTGGACTCAGCGGTTGGCTTCTCTTTCCCCCTATGTGGCAGGGACCAGCCTGAGTGGACTTTGGACTCAGTGTTGGAGTGGTTGCAGGCACAGGCCCTAGAGTTCTCTCACCACATGGGAGACCTAGGGGTTACCGACTTGGTTCAGACTCTGTGGCCGTTGGCCAAGTTCTCAGTGACGCCTCCAGACTCGGGAGGATGTAGACACATTGTGGTACACTTCTTTACTGACACACAGATCTCGCCATTATATGTACACATACATGAGGACTCCTGGATAGAGGAGGTTGCCCTGCACACAGCTCGTTCTTCTCGGACCTGGGCCAGACACTCTTTGCAGGCACGCCTATCTTGGGGACGCTCGGATGCGGATTATTCCCCATCCAAGCCAGCCTTGAAGATATCATAGTTAGCTGTTGTTGTAGCATCAGTTTTCTCGCTCTCCATGAGGATTGTCTCATGGAACATGCAGGGATTAGGTGGGCCCCAATTTGAGCGCTGAGGGGCCGATTACGACACGAGCTTCAGCTATGCCTTGTGGGAGGAGAGATTGCTCTTCTTAGGCTACAAGAGCATCGTCTGTGTGAGAGCCGCATTACACGATGTGGTCAGCTTTTGCGTGGGCGATACGAGACATTTTGGTCAGCTGCATTTGGACCTGGTGGGATCTATGGAGGGGGTATATATGACTATTGCGGACTCTTGGCAGCAGCAGGCCATTGTGGACAAAGGTATTATTGTGCCTGGCAGGGCTCAATGGATTACTATGCAGGTTCAAGGTTGCCTCTTGGACTTCCTGAACATCTATGCGCTCAATGTGGCGAGTGCACGTGCAGAGTTTTGGTCTCACATTGTAGAGTCTCTGCCGCAGGCAGAGCAATGGTGCATTGGGGGTGACGTCAACATACTGGAGGACCCCTCTTGACAGGTTTGGAGGTAGCCATGCTATTGTGCATGGAGCTGAGTTGGCAGCTTGGGAGAGGCTATGTGATGACTTTGAAGGTTTCTGATGTTTGGCAGCACTCTTGCTTTGTGAGGCCCCTAGATTGCTTGGCCTTCTCTTGTTCGAACCGCAGAGTGCTTGACGGGTCAGTTGCTTTAGAGCCAGAGGTAGAGGAGATCATTTCATGCTCACATGTTCGGTCAGACAGGTCTGCCCTCTTGCTCCCTTCCTCTTCTGTCCTATGCTAAGGCGATGAGCAAATTTTTTAGTGTCATAGCAGGTTGGTCTACGTGGCTTAGCGCTCCCTATTCAGGGCGATGAGCTACTGGATGTTGAGTTTGCAGACGACTCAACTTTGTACTTGGAAGGGCCAAGAGGCTAACCTACACAGGTGTGAGCAGGCTCTTGAGATGTTTTGTTGTGCATCAGACGCACTGATCAACTGGAGGAATTCTCGGTTGGCAGTGCTCCTACGAACCTAATTGGCTGCCAAGTGAGGGTTTTAGATGGATTCCCCAGGGACTGCAATTCAATACTTGGGCTGTCAGGTTGGCTTGAACTTGTTCTTTGAGTAGCAAATTGCTCCCCTCCTCTTGTCCATCAGGAGAAAGCTATTACATTGGAGCTCGTCACGACTTTTCTTTGGCAGGCAGAGTTGTAGTGGCAAACCAGGTGTTGTTGGCTACTATGTGGTACATTTACTTCTTGTTGGGTCTTTTCGAGCTCGTGCATCAGCCAAATAGAGAGGCTGATCAGGAACTTCCTTTGGTCAGGACGCGACACTCAAATAGCCCGGGCTAAAGTGGCATGGCAGGTCATCACTCTACCTTGTTCTCAAGGGGGGTTGGGGATCATAGACCTTGCACAGCAGTGCAGAGTCCTTCTTAGGAAGTTTTTTGTCAAAGGACTCCTTCCAAGGGAGGAGCCCTAGAAGGAGTTTTTGCTCCAGCGGCTTAGAGCTAGAGTGCCTCAGGCAGGAGGCCCTTGGAGACATTCCATCAAATGGATTTTCATAGAGATGCGTAGAGTTGGCTAAGCAGGAGACTAGAGAATCGTTTTGATGTGAGCCTGCTTCGCTCCTGGGAGCAGCTGCGAAGAGGCCTAGAGCAGCGCCACCCCACTTGCATGGAGGAGCGCCTGAGAGAGCCCCTTGTTTGGGACCCCATGGTCAGCACTTAGAGAGGCCACTTGGTTGGTAGTAAGTCTCATGTTTCTTGGGATCCCATGGCAGAGGGTCCAGCACGCACTTTAGGTGACTTGCTACAATTCTCAGGTTTGTGAGAGGAGCTTCAGAGCATTCAGCTACATGGCATGAGAGGAGTGCAGAGCATGTGTCAAGACATCACAAAGGCAGTACCAGCTAAGTGGCTTACACCTCTCAAGTCAACAGCGCCCAGATGGATGGGGGCCTTCACGCGACTGGAGGTCCTCATCGCAGTTCAAGCTTGCTCAGAGACTGTACCCTCCATGTTTTTTGAGCTACAAGGCGAGGGTCGATTACACAGTCTCAGTAGAGGCCCCACAGGTTGCAGAGTGTTGTTTTCAAAGGATCTGAGTTGTGGGCATCTGTGGGAGGACTTGTGTCATAAATCCTGACCCAACAGCTCTTGAGACCAGGCCACCGGAGGCTGTGGGCTTGAGAGAGCTATCTACTGGCACGAGTGCAATGGGATCCTAGAGAGTGGTTTTGGAGGGACCCTTTCTCCTCAGCCGACCATCCAGGGATCCCTTTCTTTTAGTACAGTGTTCGACTGGGACATCACATACTGGCATCACGGAGAGAGGCTCGTCCTGCTACAGCACCTCATTGGCAGAGGAGGGTCTCACAGCTGAGTTCTTGTCAGCTTTTTGGGCGAGGTTGTGAGACGCTAGATAGCTGCAGCGAGTCAAGTTGTTCCAGTGTGACTGGCTGCACATAGAGCTACAGCAGTGGGGAGCTGGCTTGTACATAGTGGCCTCTCGGCAGCGTGTGCAGCTTGTGACCATCCTTAGGAGAGTCAGCATCGCTGTCTTTGGGACTGCCCTATGGCACAATAGGTTTGACTTCAGGTCCTTCGGCTGATGCCAGCTCTCTCCAGAGCACGGCAGTACACTTGGGGGGTAGCTGCTTGGTCCACTCTCGTGGGCCCTACATTACAATTTGAGCATCCTCCACCAGTAGGATGGTAGTGATACAAGGAGGTCGACCTACACTTCAGCCTGCTACAAAGCTTATTCCACAGGAGTGGTGCAGTGAGAGAGAGGTGTTGGAAGCTTGTTTATGGCCCGACACTCTGGTGCATCTGGCGGGCCCGTTGCTTCCGCATCTATGAGCCTCGCCTTGTGCCACCAACGGAGACTATTCGAGATTTTTGGCTGGAGCTGATTTATACTCTCAAGGGACAGTTTGAGAGACTTCAGGGCAGCTCCGACCGCATGCAGGAGTGTAGAGAGGCATTCCTTCAACTCTGGCGCCCTGGGCCTTTCTTCACCTGGTCCAGGGTGTGCTAAGATGGCACTACCGTCCACCTGTGTGGCTTTACCCTCCTCCCATCTCCTGATTTAGCCCTCATTGTACATATACTGTTTTTTCATTGGGAGAGTCTCCCCTCATGATTGTTGTAGCCCTCTCTAGTAGAGGTGGTTGTAGCCCTCTGGGCAGCTTCATTAACTAATAGAAGGATCTTTTTCTCCAGGAAAAAAATAGATCCTGCCAAGGTTAAAGCAATCAAGACATGGCTAGACTTGAAGACTTTGCACGATGTTCGAATTGTCTTGGGATTATGCTCTAACTATAGAAGGTTTATCCGGAACTTTGTGGAGTTTGCTTCACCCCTACATGCTTTACAAAAGAAAGAAGTCACTTTCAAATGGACACAGAGAGATTTCAAATTTTAATCTCTGAAAGGAAAAGATGACTTCGAACCAGTAATCGTTTTACCAGATCTCAGGGAGTCATTTGTGGTCCAGTGTGATGCATGTGGCAATAGTATTGGGGCAGTGTTAATGCAAGATAGTCGGGTAGTAGCTTATGAAAACAGAATCTTGCAAGGGCCATAGAAGACTACAAATCAGTGAGAAAGAGCTAGTGGCTATGATTCATGGGCTTTCAAATTGGAAGCACTACGTGCTAGGTGCTAATTTTGTTGTTTAAACAAATCATTAGACCTTGTAATACTTCTTGACACGGTCAAAGTTTTTTGAAAAGCACATGCGATCGGCAAACAATCTCTCTATGTTCCACTTTCAGATTGTGCATGTGGCTGATGCATTATCAAGAACGCCACAAATTTCAGCTGTGTCAGTTCCTTATCATCATGAAGTTGATGACATGAAGTAACAATATGCTACTGATGAAGATTTTGCAAGGATCTTTGAACAGTTGCAAGATGGGCAACACCATGAGCACTATCCCCTATGGGATGGTTTTGATGATGCATGGCAGACTATGTGTCACTAGGCCATTGGGACATAAAGTTATGGCAGAAAGTCATGTCCCACCGTATGCAGGCTATTTTGGTTTAGATGCGACAGTGAAAGTGATCTAGACATTCTTTTATCTTTGAGGAGGGATGTGATGCCTTTGTGCGAGCATGCGTGATTTACCAAAAGGTTAAGTTTGACAAGCAAAAGGCTTGAGGGTGGTTACAACCACTACCTACTCTAGATAAGCCATTGGAAATTATTGCTATGGTTTTCATCTTTGATCTTCCAAGAATGCCGATAGGGAATGATGGTATATGGACCATTATTTGCAGGTTCAATGAGAAGACCCATTTTATCCGGTCAAGAAGAAGATAAAATCTGATGAGATGGCACGATTTTTCATGTACAATGTATTTAAGTATCGTGGTATGCCACAGTCTATTGCCAGTGATCCTGATCCTCGTATGACGAGCCTGTTTTGGAGAGGCTTGTTTGAAAACATGGGTACTACGCTCAAGTTTTCCTGTTCATTTTGTCCACAAATTGATAGACAGTCAGAAGAGGCTAATTCTACTAGCTTAGATCTACTAAAATGTTACGTGTCAGATAATAAGGGCAAGTGGGAATAGTATTTAACGATGCTTGAGTATGCATACGACAATACGGTTCATTTGTCAACAGGCAAGGCACCTTTTGAGATTGTTGAGGGTGGCAAAAAGTCCTCCCCATTTGCACACAAAGGATAAGATTTTTGAAGCAGATCGATATGTAGAGAACATGGATGAAATATATAAGAAAATCAAACTTGCCTTGGACTCGGGCAAAGCAGAAAAAGATTGCTGATCGTCACCATCGTGAGCTGTTGTTTTCACATGGGGATTGGGTTCTTTTGCGGTTTGAAAAGGCAAAGTTAAAGAAGATGAAGGGCAAGGAACGGTTGTTTCCAAAGCTCAATATGCGTTACTATGGGCCTTTTCAAAGTACTTGACAAGATCAGCGATGTTGCTTGTATGTTGAAATTGCCTTACACTTGGAAGATTCATAATGCGTTTTACGTGAGTCTAAGACCCCTTGTGTCACGTGCACAATTAACCCTACGTGTACGTGGACAAGCTACTTCATGGCAAGGGTTCAGTTCAGTTCAATCAGCCTAGATTAAGAAGTGTTCTAGCACTTTTGTGAGTCTGTTCGCAAACCGTGCATGTCCAGGCACTTATATTATATGCATATCCTCTGGTTGTACACCACATGATCATCAGATTTCAGTCGGAACCCATCAGGAGCATTTTTACAGTGCATAGACCTATTTTCCCTGTTTTGGACATTTTTCACTTATTATTTTTAAGTGACTTTTGTTGGAAACGGGGTAGGGCAAATTCAGTAAGCCAATATATAAGAAAACCCAGTGCTAGTGTATTTTGGCAGAAGAGGCAGTAGGAACTTTGGTTCAACAGACACCTTCTCAGCAGGACCCCCCATCAACAGACCTAGCGTTTTTTATTCAGCAGAGAGCTAGCGTTTTTGCATTGAAGACCAGCCCTGGCGTTTGCATTGCAGATCAGCCCCAGCACAACAGAAAGACAACAGACCAGCCCTAGCGTTAGCAGATTTCCTCAGCAAGATCAGAATTTAGCCCTAGCGTTTTTGCATCAGCATGACCTACTAGCATTTTGCACATTCACCGCGACGGAACCCCAAGAAGCACCAGCGTTTTCAGTTTTCAGCACTCAGTTTCCGCATAACAAGTCCCGAACCTCGCAGATCTCACCTTCCTACAGCAAATTCTTGCCGCACGGTCAGATCCAGCGCAGTTTGTAGGTTCAGCCCAGAAAACGCAGATTTTAGCATCTGCGTTTTCAGCACGTCGTCGTCGCATCGTCGTCATCGACCATCGACATCGTCACCGACATAGAGTCAACAAATAAAGATTTGCAGATTTCAGCATCTGCGTTTTCAGCGCATGGTTGTCGCGTTGTCATCACCGCCGTCGTCGCCGACATAGAGTCAGAATTCTACAGATACAAGATTTGCAGATTTCAACCGTTAGCGTTTACAGATTTCAACCCGTTTCGTCGTCGTCCTCATCCTCATCGTCGTCGACATCGTCGGCAATTCCATTGCATTGTAGAGATTTGTGCAATCAATAGTAGATTGCTCTCGCCATAGAGAGTGGGGCCTTCGGAGGAGGTTTGACAACATTCTGGTGTCGTATTCTTCTCTCTCTATCTCTCAGTCTCAGTACCTTCATTCACAATATTTACCACTTTGTTTGTGATCATTTTCACTCTCTCACTAAAGGAACGGAAGGCTCTCCCTTCCGTAAGTAAAAGGAACCTTGAGCACAGTTCGGAGCACTCATCTTGAGCAAAGTTCAACATTCACTTCCACTGCACCTTACATTGGTATCAGAGCTTTGGCAGTGTTTTGTATCACTCAAGGAAAGAACCACAAGAAATTTATTTGCTTGTTGCGGTCGCACGTAACCCAAGTCCTCCTAGGCGTGTTGGTTCCTAATCGTGTTTTGAAGAGTAACAGGAAACCCAAGAAAGAAGGGCTTGTCCACCCTCCCCTTGTTTCTCTTTTCACTCATTGAGAGCGGACCGTGCACTTAGCGGCCAGCCAATCGACGTGAGGTGGGAAAAAGCAACCTTGGTGTGAGCGCAAGGCCACCAAGGGGTGTGGGTGCGCCCGTGGGAAAGAGACGAACTCGGGTGAAGAGAAGATCCTTCTCTAACACAGATTGCAAGCTAAAGAAGAACCTCAAGACCCTCAAGAACCTCAAGACCCCAAGAACCTCAAGACCCTCAAGAACCCAAGACCCACAAGAACCCAAGTTCCTCGTGAACTTAAGAACCCAAGACTGCAGTGGATGGTTATCACCCGAAGCAGAATGGATACTTTGCATGGAGGTGGTGAGCATGGAAGTGGCGAAGAAGAGTTTTCCCCACCATGAGATTTTTCCAACCCTCCCCCTTCCCCATCTACGCCAAGGATTGCATTAACTTCTATGGAGGCTTTCGACAAGATGATGATGGACAGAAAGTTAGAACGAAGCAAGGAAGTTAGAACACAAAGCAAGAATAGCAGAAAGAATGGCAGCAATAGAGCGTAAATGCAAAAAAAAGAATGGCAGTCATAGAGCGTGAGCGCCAGCAAGCATGCTTAGCAGCCAAAGAAAGAATAGCAAAATTGGACCGCAAGCGCGAAGAGCGTGAAGCACAGAGAGCCCAACATATGCAAGAGTTGTTCCGATTATTTTCTAACGTGCAGGCACAGATTGCAAAGGATCAGGAAAAGGAGACTCTCTCAGTCTCTTCTTTTTCAAAGCATGACACACATGATTTGCATGATAATGATAAGCATGATGATTTGCATGATCAAGATGTGATTACTCACAAGCATGATGATTTGCAGGAAAAAGATGTGATTGTTTACAAGGACAACTAACCTCATTGCAGATTCGATCGATCACAAACAATCGATCTTGGCTCTCGAGTCGAGGTTCAAAGAACCCCCATAGAAAGTATTATGTGTTCGAATGATTAGTCAGCACGCATTGTTCGAGTGTTTCATTCGTGATGCTTTCCTGTATTTTAGTCACCGTCCTTATGTGATCTCTTTTCACAGGCATGACATATTGTACGATGAGCACGATTCACTCATGAATGAGCACAGATGTATGTGGATGATTCATGAAAAGATGAAATGTTTGCATTCAAGGAGTTCACATTCCATGTCTCTTCCTTGGCATGACACAGTATCCGAAAAAGCACAAGAAGGATTGAGCATCAAGCATCGGCATTTCCATTGTGATTTGCCACAGTTGATTGATTTAGATCAGAAAGTCAAGATTCGACTCCATTGTTTGCGTGTGTTTAATAAACGGTTTGGCACTCCGTCACTTTGTTCATCTGCATTACATTATAGTTTTTTCGAAGAAATAGTATTTTTCCAGTCACTTTACGTGGAATGGATATGTTCATGTTTTTGCGTTGGAAGTGGTTTCAGGAATTTTCATCCTCGGAGATTGTTGAAGAAGGTAGACGCATGACTATCGACGAAGTTGAAGCATTGAAGGAGCCACAAAAGACGTGTCGCTTTTGGCGCGGCCCAAAGAAGCAAGCATTGCAGACCTTTATGAAGTTTGGGTATCGCATGACCCACGCATCAGAGTGGGTCGGCGAAGAGTCCTTCCCAAGATTCCAGACGTTGTGGCGGTCTCTCTCGACGCCATACAGTTCGGTACTAGGACCTCACTTTGAAAAGGAGGGGATGTCACGTGCACATATAACCCTATGTGTACGTGGTTCAGTTCAGTTTAGTCAGCCTAGAGTAGGAAGTGTTCTGACACTTTTGTGAGTTTGCTCGCATACCGTGCATGTCCAAGCACTTAAATTAGATGCATATTCTCTGGTTGCACACAGCGTGATCATCAAATTTCAGTCAGAACCCATCAGGAGCATTTTTACAGTGCATAGACCTATTTTTCCTATTTTTGACATTTTTCACTTATTATTTTTAAGCGACTTTTGTTGGAAACTGGGTAGGGCAAATTTAGTAAGCCAATATATATAAGATTTTTGAAGCAGATCGATATGTAGAGAACATGGATGAAATGTATAAGAAAATCAAGCTTGCCTTGAACTCGGACAAAGCAGAAAAAGGTTGCTGATCGTCACCGTCGTGAGCTGTTGGTTTCACGTGGGGATTGGGTTCTTTTGCGGTTTGAAAAGGCAAAGTTAAAGAAGATGAAGGGCAAAGAACGGTTGTTTCCGAAGCCCAACATGTATTACTATGGGCCTTTTCAAGTACTTGACAAGATCAGCGTTGTTGCTTGTATGTTGAAATTGCCTGACACTTGGAAGATTCATAATGCGTTTCACGTGAGTCTTCTAAGACCCCTTGTGGGTGATTGTTACCATATACATGTGGTAGTGATGTGTGTGAACACACTAGGACCGCCAGGGCATTTTTTCCCTCTTTAGGAGGTTTTTTCCCCGTGCATTGTATATACGCCCATCACTCTAGGGCTATCTATCTTTCCATTCCACACTAAGTAACACACTCTCTATTGTGTGCCTTGAGCTTCCTTCGTCTTCTCCAAGCTGTGTGTGTTTCTCTGCAACCCTAATTCCAACAATTGGTATTAGAGCAGGTCACGTCCTCCCGGGCTTAGTCGCCAGTTGCTCCAGCACACGCCCGCTCACTTTCTCTGACTTCAGTGAGCTTTGGCGAGCGTTCGCAAGTCGACAAAAATTTCGGGACAGCTCGAAGAGCTTGGTCGGCTCAGAATTTTGATTTGGGCTCATTTCGACCTCCGTTTCCACTATAGGCAGTACTGCACAGGCTATTTCGTCATTTTGTGCAGAATTTCTGATAGTGCCGTTTTCTGCATAACAGGTGCCTTATAGTCTTCTACGGTTTGTGCTATATAGCACAGGTTGTTCCCGCTCCATTTCTCCTATTTTTGGGCAGTTTTCACATTAGGTGCAGCATTTACCATGGCTGACAACAACACAGATGTGTTCAAGATGTTTGCTGCTGAGGACAGGTTGGATGGGTACAACTACCCTATGTGGGCTTATATGATGCAACATGTTCTTGTGTCAAAGGGTGTCTGGAACATTATGCAGGGCATTGATGTACGTCCTGGTTCTGAGATGTAGGCGATGTTGAGGATGTTGCAGGTCTTGCTGCAAGGATTGCAGCTGTTAGCGTTGTTTTACCTACTGCAGAACAAGCTCGTTGGGACATTAAGGATGCGCAGGCTTATGCATTGATTGCGTTGTCTGTGAAGCGCACCATTGTTCCTCACATCCGTTCAGCAAAATCTGCAAAACAAGCTTGGGATATTTTAGCAGGTCTTTATACAAGCCACAATGAGGCTAAAATTGCTTTGCTGCGTAAAGAGCTGGAGTCGAAGATTATGCATGAGGAAGATGATATGGACACTTTCCTTGCTAGTGTCAAGGATATCAATGAGCAGCTTATTTCTGCAGGTGAAGTCATTTCAGACAGTTCCCTTGTGCAGATTGTTCTTGATGCCTTACCAGGTTCCTACCAGACTTTTGCTAGTACATAGAGACTGATGCCCAAGGAAATCCTGAAGTTGTCAAGTTTGATGCATTATGCACATTGCTGTTGCAAGAGTCACTTTCTAGAAAAAACAGGACTAGGCAGCGTGCAGTTGAACAGGCTTTTATTGCTTCTCAAAGAAAGGGTGGTAATAGTAATGCAGCCACTTCTTATGGTTCTGCTGCGAGTGGCAAAAATTCTGTTCCTAATGCTTCTGTTGGCAGTACTTCGTCTGGCACTTCTGGTGATAAGGGCAAAAAGAAGATGCGTTGCCATTATTGTAAAGCCAATGATCACTTGATCAAGTCGTGTCCTAAGTTAAAGGCCAAAGAGGCTAAGAAGAAAGAGGGTGGTTCCACTGCAAATGCTGGTTCCACTACAAATGCAGCCATTGTTGAATCTTCTGTGAAAGGAGACTGTGTTGCTGATGTTGATGCAAAATGGGCTTTTAGCGTAGAGTGCACTTACAATCCTGCTGTCCATGATGCATGCTTGTCAGTTGCTGCAGATTCACATGTGTGGTATTTCGACAGTGGTGCTACAAAGCACATTACCTCACATCGTGAATTGTTTACCTCTCTCGAGTCTATCCCTCATGGGAATTCAGTCACTTGTGCCAACAATGCCTCTTATCCAGTTCAGGGAGTTGGAAAGATTGTGCTCACTGCTGCTAATGGCAGTTCCTTCACACTTGTTGATGCACTTTATGTACCTAGGATCAAGAAGAATCTCTTGTCTGTATCCGCACTTGCTAGACTTGGACTTATAGTCAAATTTGTGGATGACAGATGTACAGTTCATGATCTCAGTTTTGATGATGAAATTGTTGCATCTGGGCTTTTGTGCCGTGGGCTGTATAAGCTCACTTTGTATGACAAGTGTGGACAATTTTGCAAATGCTATTGCAGATTCTAGGGCTATTTCAGATGCAAAACTTTGGCATGCACGTTTTGGTCATCTGAATTTTGTCAGTTAATTGCGTTGCAGAAATCTGATATGGTTGCTTCTTTGCCGCCTCTTGAAGTACCTGTCAAACATGTTTGTGAAGGCTGTATTTTGGGTAAGATGCAGTGTTCTAAATTTCCAAAGGATGGTTCAGTTCGGGCCACATGCAGGTTGTAGCTTGTGCATAGTGATGTTTGTGGGCCCATGCAAACTCCGTCCTTGGGCAATTACCTGTACTTCGTGACTTTCATTGATGATTACTCCAGGCATGCATGGGTATTTCCGCTTAAAGCGAAGTCCGAAGTTTTTATGTGCTTCAAACAAATTCTGGCTATGGCTGAAAATGTCTCGAAATGTACTATGGGCACCCTCCGTTCCGATCGAGGGGGGGAGTATGTCTCATGAATTTAATGCATTTCTGGCTAGTCGTGGGATAAAACACCAATGTACAGTGCCTTATACGCCTCAGCAAAATGGTGTTGCTGAGAGGAAAAACAGGTCACTGACGGAAATGGCACGATGTATGGTCAAAAGTCAAGCTTTACCGCATTCTTTTTGGCTTTAGGCCATCATGTGTGCCACTTATGTACTTAACAGGTGTCCTACGAAAGCTTTGCAGTCTATTACTCCATATGAAGCATGGCATGATAGAAAGCCTTCTATTGAGCACATGCGTGTTTTTGGTTGTTTGGCATATGCTTTGGTGCCACAAGTGCAGCGCAGAAAATTGGATGATAAGGCTGTCAAATGTATTTTTGTTGGTTATAGTGCTGAAAGCAAAGGTTATAGGTTCTATCATCCGCAAACAAAACGTATTCTGGTTTCTCGGGATGTAGTGTTTGTGGAAGATTCTGTTCAGCCCTTGCTGTCATGTACTAGAGACAGTAATGTAAGCTCACAGGACATTTATGATACTTTGTTGCCTCTTTTCAGTGGTGGAAATACGAATGTAAGTTCCAATGAGGCAAATGTACAGCCTATGGGGTTTCTGAAAATGTTTTAGATCAGCCTATTATTGATGCAGATGTACATGATGTACTTGATGAGGAAAGGGCTGAAAATGAGCAGGCTAGAGGTATGCCAAAATGGCTGGTGCACACTTTGGGTGACAGTAAATTGGATGCACCTTTGTCTAGTCGGTACTCGTTCAGGCTCTCGCCATGCATCTTATGCATCAGATTGTTATGCTTTGGCTGTGTCTAGTTTACATGATGTTGAGGAGCCTCTGATTTTTTATGAAGCACAGAATTCAGAAAATTGGATAGCTGCCATGTAATCAGAATATGATGCACTTATAGAAAATGACACATGGACTTTATGTGATTTGCCTCCTGGCAAAAAGGCCATTGGTACGAAGTGGGTTTACAAGTTGAAACGCAAGCCGGATGGTGAGATCAATCGCCATAAGGCTCGACTTGTTGCAAAAGGTTATGCACAGCAAAAAGGCATAGATTATGAAGAGACTTTTGCTCCCACTTGTCGTATGACTACTGTGCGTTTTCTATGTGCATTGGCAGCTCATTTTGGTTGGGATGTACATCAATCAGACATTGTTACTGCTTTCTTGAATGGTGACATATTTGAGGAAGTTTATGTAACGCAACCTCGCGGTTTTGTCATAAAAGGACAAGAGGACAAAGTGTGCAGATGTAAGAAGGCTTTGTATGGGTTGAAGCAATCTCCTCGTGCTTGGTATGAGAAAGCTGACACTCATTTGGTTAAACGAGGCTTTCGTAACAGTCCAACAGAAAGCACATTGTATGTAAAGCGTGCGGGTGATGTACTTCTCATTGTGGTTATTTATGTCGATGATTTGCTGATCACTGGACCAAATGAGAGAGATATTGGTGAATTTAAGGCTGATTTGAATGCTACTTTCAAGATGAAAGATTTGGGGCTGTTGCATCATTACTTGGGTATACAGTTTAAGCAGTGTGATGGTGGTCATGCTTCTTCCAACACAGGACAACCTTGCAAATCTTTTCACAAAGGCATTGTCTCATGAGAAGCTTGAAGCTTTCCGCAAAGCTTTGGGCTTACTCCCCTTTGTGGACTAATCCTGTCCTCAGGGCATGGCACTTCCCTTTACTCATGTGCCAGCTCTCGTTCACCGCATCACTCCAAGGGGGATTTGTTACCATATACATGTGGTAGTGATGTGTGTGAACACACTAGGACCGCCGGGGCATTTTTTCCCTCTTTAGGAGGTTTTTTCCCCCGTGCATTGTATATATGCCCATCACTCTAGGGCTATCTATGTTTCCATTGCACACTAAGTAACACACTCTCTATTGTGTGCCTTGAGCTTCCTTCGTCTTCTCCAAGCTGTGTGTGTTTCTCTGCAACCCTAATTCCAACAGTGATATGTCAGAAGAATTTCCAGATGAAGATCAACCAGAAGTTGAGGAACTTGATGAGATCTTTGTACTTGAGCAGATTTTGGCACACAAAGAAAGAAAAGTTAAGGCAAAAAAAAGTTGCAAGACATTATTTGGTGAAGTTCAAGAACTGGATGCAAAGTGGATGGAAGAGAATGAACTTTTAGAGTCACCCAATGTATTGCAGCTTTACCTTGAAGCCTTTGGGTTACAACCTACATATGCCTATGGATGAAGTGGATGGAAGAGAATGAACTTTTAGAGTCGCCCAATGTATTGCATCTTTACCTTGAATCCTTTGGGTTACAACCTACATATGCCTCAAAAGAGGGGTGCTTGAACATCATATGTACATACGGATTTAGTGCAATAGAAGTGTACATCGCTCTACAAGTGTTAAAGATACAATGCTCAATTCTATGATAGATGGAGATGACAAAAGTATGAAGGTTTCATTAAGTCATATCTATGTTCCATGACCTTTCTTGCGGATACATGTGAAGATAGAAGGGTGCTAAACGCACTAAATCATCTATGGCATGTATATGTGGCATGGAATCGAGAAGTTTTGCAATTTCAAGAGGAGGGGTGTGTCATGAGGATGTGACAACCACTAACCTTAGTTGTTGGTTTTTTCCCTTGAATTTAATTTGTTCTTTGAGACACTCTTTTTGAAGTCACAAATGGTCATACATTGTATGGGCAGTGTGAAACGGCCAAAGGCCAAGAGTTTCACCTGCAACAGTGAAGGCCAGGTTGCCACGAGTTGGTCAGGCCAAGTAGCACTGAAATCCGAGCGGTAAAAGGTTGGCTGGGCTCAATTCAAATTCATTTAGGCCCCACGTGACACTTTATAAGTTGGCGGGTACTAGGAAATTAACTCAAAACGAGCAAATGGGACTCTTGGCGGCTCTACATCAAATCTATCAGACACATCAGTTGAGAAGGGGCGCCCAAATTGATTTGTGGGCCGCCTTCTTGCTCATTAAGTGCCTACTGTGTATGTGTGAGTAGTGGGTGCAAGTTTCACAACTTTGATGGAAAGCATGCCTTCTCCTCTCCCTTGCTCTATGTAGCACGATGATTCTGCTCTCGTGCACCTCTCTCCCCTTTTGAATACAAAAACGTGATGCCGAGTTCAAGGGCTATTCATCTATATGTACAGTCGTGTGGGTTTTTGCGCGATTGCCCAGGCAATAGGCTCTTCCCAAGGTATTGGATTAGTTAGTGGCTAATCCCCCCGCAGGTACAGGTTGTTCCGGAGATATTTCACGCAAGAAATCTCGTCGATCAAGGGGCAAGTAGCCCTACAGGTGCGGCAGCTCGAAGGCTTGCTGCAAATGCGACCGGCACGCAAACGGAGCCTGAAACCGGAAATTACAGCTTGCTGTGTATTTTTGCAGGTTTATGGTTTTGACCCTTTTTGATCCCTAATAGCCCCAATAGCTTCGAGGAAGCTAGGGGATCGCCATACTGCCGACCTGGTGCATTTTCAAGTCCGAAAACAAAGAATTTAGTGTGCTGTAATTTCTTGCAAGGTTTAGAAAAGAGCTCTAATGCGTTGGGAAAGTCGCCTATGTCATGGGAATTTTGTATGTGAAGCATCCTACAACAGTTATGTTGCCAAGATTCGGCTAGAATAGGCCATTTTCAGCCCATTAAAAGTGGGACAGCACATAGGGGATTACAGATTTTTTTCCAAAGCTTTAATTGAATAAAGAAATGCCAAAAGGGGCGGGGCCAAGGTGGTGTCTCCGTCTACTTGGAAGTACTCAAGCTTCCAAGACGTGGTTTGTTTGAATTGTTAAACTCTTGTACAAGTTTTTTCGAGTATTTGCTTTGTGTCGTAAAGTTCAAGTAAAGATCGGATGAAAGCTAAAGTCTACAACCCTTTAGCGAGTCTACGGGCCGGTTTCAGCAGAATAGAGCCGCACTGACTCTTGTGTATTGAGTTCAAGCAATATAAAGAAATACCGAAAGGGGTGTCAAGATTTAGGGCAAGTGCTCCCTTGGAGTGAAACTCCATCACTCCCCGTCTCTCGTGTCATGCGCTCTCTCAGTTCAGTTGTTTTGAAGTGTTTAAAGTTTTCGCGTCTGTTCTTTTTCATTGGCAGGTGGTGTCCTCTTGTTGCAAATAGTCAGCAACTCTCCTATAACAATAAAAAGGGAGTCGGGCGTTGGAATAACAGAGGGAAGAGAGAGAAGGTTGGTGGTTGTTTTCAGAGAGAGGAGAGGGATTGCTGCCGCTTGGACTGTTTTTAGCAGATTTGGGGTCCGCCTTCTTGCCTTGCTTTATTTTAATGATCGGTTGGTTGCCCACTGATTAAGTGGGCAGCCAATCACCCTCTAAAAATGATGTGAACTTGTTGAAAAATTCAAACAAGGACTTGTGAGCTGAAAATTGATGCTACGCTGCGTGAGGAAAAGCATCTACTTTTCCGAAAAGCACTCAAAAATGTCTTGCTTTTTGAAAAGAGCTTCTTAGAACCCATCTTTATTTGTGTGCCTGCGTCTTTACGCATATTCCTTTATCTAGTTTGAATTTCCTCTAGTCCAATGGAATACTCCCTATACGATGCTCCCACCCATCATGTGACGCATTAGGAATACCCACTTCCCGGTCTCTTCCACTGAACTTAAGGAACAACACCTTTACGATGCTTAATGTCACCCATCATATGACACATCAAAGTTGTCCGTTCTTGATGGCTTTTATCAGTTCCAATAGATCTATAGTTCTTAGCTTTTACAGTTCAAGTGTACACATTTAAGTATCAAAATCTTAGTAAATAGAATTTACTCAGAAAAATAAGAAAATAGTCCATTTAGCAACATCCCTCTAGTTTATAAATAGTTGTCCTCAATTGTAGTGCTTATACAGTCAAAATTTCTGGATAAGATGCTAATTTATGCTCGGTCATCCACTGAGTGTCAGCAGAGTAGTTCTTGAACTTTACCAATCGGAACAGATGGTTGGGAAGGTTGCCGATTGGAAGCTCCCGTACTTTCTAGTGCTGAAGGAAGAGGTACCACCTGGGCATCACAGGGGTAACATGTAATTTTGAAACTGTTTTAAACTTTGCAACACTCGAAGATAATGTTGAGGATGCCGCGAAAAAATGTTGCAAAGCCCGTGTAGGAGAAACTGCAGGTACTCTACCTAATCCATAAACGCAATGTGGTCTTGGGTTCTTGATGGCTTAGGCCCCTTAAGACAAAGCGATGAAGACGGGAGCGCGCTCAATGTGCGATGGACTAAGGGTGGGAGTCACTAGTAAGTCAAGGGCAGGCAGGGACACGAAGATTCGTTGAAGAGAAATTTCTGTAAACTTTGGAAGCGCTATCTTGCTTTGTTTGCTCTTTGATAGGACCGGTATGCTTTTAGAAAAGCACACGACTAGAGCTTTGATACCATTGTAATGAGAAGGCTCCACATGCCAACAAAAAAGAAGAGATTGAACACCTTTAAGCACTTCAAATAACAACTAAACTGAAAGAGATGCACGACACACTAGATGGGGAGTGGCGGAGTTCCACCTCGAGAGAGCACTGGCCCCAAACCTTGGCACCCTTTTCGGTATTTCTTTATATTGCTTCAACAAGGTACAATCCTTGCCACTCTGCTCTGCTTCTCCTATTGGGTAGAATGCAAGAGTAAGAGCCTAGGCCACATATTTAAAGGCCCTTGACCTCTCAAAAGTACTTACATGAAAAGCTTCAAGTTCTAAAAGCATAGCGCGTTTCACGGAAATCCTTACGGTTGCCACATCATCAGCGTAAAACGCAAAATTCCGTGCACCTGCCACGTCAGCTGCCTACAGCGCAATTCGCGGGTCCATATTGTCCTGCCACTCATTAGTTGCTACGCAAGTCTTCTGTGTGTGTGATTGTGTCCTACTTTATTTTATTAGTCTCTGGGTCACCTAGGCCCCATTGAACGGGGTCCCATAAGTTGGTAAGAACTTCTTTAAAAATTGTCCCACTTGGCAAGGCTTTGTAAGTTGGTAAAAACTTTTTGTTCTGCCTTTTCTTCTTCTATTGCTTCTTCTTAGGGTTTAGGCCTCCTCGGCCGGGATCTGTAGGTCGTCGGCAGTTTGTGACATGTACACCCCTGGTGGCACCCATTTTTCACACTATTTGACTTGGGGATCCTACTACAGACAGGTTCTATCTGCAGCATTTGGTGGTGATCGGTCCTCCGGATCAGTGCCTTAGGTGCCATTCATTTGGGCACATGGTTCATGACTGCCCTAACCAGCTTCCTTATTGACTTGAGCCCCAGCACCCTCCACCTCAAGGAACCACAAACAGTTGGCAGTAGCCTCCTACAGCACCAAGTGTCTCTGGATGTTTCTCAAGTTTCAATTACTCCGCCGGACCAGCCTTTACACGACATACCTTCTACTTCCTGACATCCACCCTTGGCAGCTCAAGTTATCAAGCTTTTGCTCCACACTTGCCATGGAGACAAACTTTCTACCTTTACCATCCTCACCAACGCCGCCTCCTCTGCCGCCTTCTCCCACCGACGCTCCAGCACCACCACTATCTGACACCCATCCCCGCTCACCCCCAATACACATGTTGCCCCTACATCTTGGCCTCCTCTATTGTGAACCCCGCCACCTCCCCATGTTCCTCGTTCTCTCATGGCTAATGCTCCAACATCTTGGCAGCCCAGGCACAGTCCCATGCTGTCCTTCTCTCAACCTTTTTCTGGCACAAAGACTTGGACAAAGGCCTAAGTGATGGAGTTTGTTCTTCACCATACTTTGTAGGCTATCCAAAGTTGGGTAGGTTGCATTCTACCATGCATTACCACTGCCAGGCTTGCATAGAGTAGGGAGGCCATTCAGTGACTACACCGATAGTTATTGTTTGCCGATAGTGCTGTCTGTGGAGCATACAACACAGATTCCTCACGCCATGCAAGTTTGGCCAAAATTAGAAGTTTTTAGCACATTGCAATGCTCTACTGACTACTACGGTGCTTGCTCTTTTGTTACAGGACCCTCCTTTGCCCTCTATGGCATGATGAGGATGTTCTTCCTTAAGCTCTTGTTCCATGGCCTTAGCCAAGGATCAAGAGGGCTCGGCATGTTAGTCGTGTAGCAACGGCTACGGTTGATGTATACCTTTGAGGTTTCAGGTTCTCCTATTCTTGTCACATGGATTTACATATTGTTACTTGGAATGTCAATGGATAGCATTACATTAGCATCAATGGCCCGAGACATTAATTTCTTCGCAGAGACTTGCATGCTCATGTAGATCGAAATGTGGATATACTTCTTGTGCAGGAACACAAGCTATGTATGGACAGTTACAGTAGATGTGGGAGGTTACCTGGGGCATCTCATACATTCTGGAAGACAGCGTTCAGTCAGTGTATGCATTTTTGTGGGATCACGTTGGCGAGATTGTGTGTGTGACCATGGTACATGGGTACATGGCAGAACGATGTGGGTTTCTCTTCAAATTGATGATTCTTTGATAGGAGTGATGTGTATCTATGCACCTACTTCAGGTCAAGATAGAGGTACCTTTTGGCAGCAGATTGTGGATGTATTGCCTGCCATAGAGATGCTTGGGATAGATTCCTGTTCTCTTGTAGGATGCTCTCTTGTCCAGGACGATTCAGGATATCTGGTCATTCACTAATTCTGAGATCTGGTGACTCATCTGGATACATGCATTACAACATCATCTCAGACTTGCAGCAGGGACGTGGCGATGAGGAGGGATTTACAGGATCGTTTGGGATGCATACGCAAACAGCTGGAAAAGTGTCCAAGAGATGGGTTTTTGGGTGAGCGCAAGATTGACACGAAAGAGATGCTTAGCCACAACTAGTCAAAAAAATCTCCTATCGTGCTTCAGTATCACATGGATATCCAAAGCAGGCAGGATGAATAAGGATTTCTTTGCACATTTCAGGGAGAGTCCCAGGGGGACTTCTATTAGGACCTTGTGATTTTGCAAGCAGGTTAATTTTTAGCACTTCTTTACTATAGATCAGGTGAATGATGATGTTATAACTGCCAGAGAGGTGGTGTGGTCTCATGTTCAGCCAGTGGGTTATGGAGGCTATGCGTTAGAGCTTACTGGTCCCTTTCACTTTACAGGAGATGCATGATGCAGTGGCTGGTCTAGATGGTGCCTCTTGTCCTAGAGAGAACGGATTAATCGCACAACATTTTTTCTTGCATTTTTGGGATGTCCTCAGTCTAGTTATGCTCTGTGGCTTGCAGAATATTTCTGTTACAGTAGAGATGCCTTCCACTCCTCTGGCTTCGAGGCTCATTTCTCTTATTTCGAAAGGCGAAGATCCATCATCCCTCCGACACAAATTCCATCACTCATGTCTTCCGTGTAAAGATATTAGCCCGCATGATTAGTATGGGCTTAAAACCGATGGTCTATGCGTGATGTGCCCTGTCTGGTACTGTTTGGACTTGTAAAGAGATCTCTCTGTCGCTGAATCTCGAGTATAAACCTCCCTAGCACGCGCTTGCCTGTTGACTCTTCAGGGCTGTGGAGGGAACGCTGCTCCATGAATAGGGTGGTGTATCTCTCTTTGATGGCAATGTAGGGCCTGCAACTGCATACATAGTGCTCCTACCCTCTGTTGTTCACCATCCACCTCCTTTCTCCGTAGTCTGCATATCCTCTTGTCTCTTGGGATCCGATGAGTCTCTATCTCAAGGTGATGTGACAAAACCCTGAGCTGGCCAGCTTTGCAAGCGGATGGTGTTGAGCCAATTGCTCAAGATTTTGCAAAGTCAAGACTTCCTGTTTTAACTGTTTGTCTTGGGTGATATCCACATCTCTTATATATATAGCTGCCGGAGGTCCTGTGTCAATACTCTACTCCTCTCGTCATGTAAGAGTGTGTGTGGTGATCTTTGTCATACTGGAATGGTGGGGGGTCATCCATCTTTAGTCCCTGCTGTGAGAACCACTTATGTGCCCTAGGCATACCAAGATCCTCTATCCCCTACCTCCACCAATTTTGAGATGAAATGAAATGTTAAATGTCTTCAAAAGGCCAAAACCTATGAGACCAACACGATAAAACCTCGGTGGATCTAATACAATGCTTGGGTACAAAATAAAATGAAGTAAAATAAAAGCTAACAGATAACATAAACACCAATATCCAAGGATGCCCGGTATCAGGTGTTGTCCAAGGATGTACTGCATCGGTCGCTGAAGAGCATCATCAATATCGGCCTCTGTAAATTGTCGTATTGGACATCTCCCATGTCGTGCTAGAATAGTCCTGATCCTCTGATGGAACCTCCGTCAATGTCGTGGTGGCCCTCATAGAAGTGGTTGTCTAGCTCTCCCAAGCTCAATGGCTGTCAGTCAATATACCTGTGGCATAGGTGGACTTTGAAGTCCGCTGTGAATCTTGCTCATCTGACTGCCAAGTCTCTGCTCTAAAGAAGTTAGTAATCTCCCTCTGTGAATGTCTTCCACTCTCTAATCTCCTCAAGAGAGAGAGCATTGATGACAGTAGCTGGGGAAAATATTGTTAACACTGCGGAGGAATGGTGTTGTAGCGGGGTTGGGAGAAGGGGGTTGAAACGGCAGCGTTACAGGGAATGAACGCTAAGGGTAGAAGCACGATTGGAGGACGACAGCTGATGACGTGTCAGCAGAACCTAAGCAGTGGCAGCCCTCATAAGGTTTTGGGTTAGGGTTCGGTCATGCAGGTTGCTAGCTCTCTCATATGCTAATTTGTGCTTGTGTACATCTCATAAAAAATCTGAGTCTGTGTTTTTCTTTGGATGGCATGCAGGTCTGGTAGTGAATCTTGGTGATATTACCTTTGAGCCACCTAGGCATGGCAAAACAGTTTGGGAAATAGGAATCCCTGATCGAACAGCAGCTGAGTTTTTTGTACCTGAAACAAATCGAAAATACGTTAACAGATTATTTGTTAATCACCCAGAGAGGTAGGCTTGCCAAGTGCTAGTACTTACTTTCACCAACTTTGAAAAATGAGTTCTCCTTTTCTCTTCACCATGTATGCCCATCACACAACTGAGGATTCTCATATAATGTTTGTTCTTGGGGTGTTTTACACATTGAGGTGGCTTACTCTGATTTATTCTTGTGAATTAGGTACCGCCAATATGGGCTTTGGGAACGATACACTGAGATGTATCCCACTACGGACTTGATATACACTGTAGGATCAAGTGATTGGAGGCAGGACTGGTTCTTTGCCCATGTCTGCAGGTAAGTTTCAATTGTGTTTCTGATAGGTAGGTTGTGTTACTGTCTTGTATTTTTTTAGTAAAGCAGTTTGTAATTGTGCGGAGTCCAATGCCCAAAACATCATCCTTCCAGATTTTCCTCTTGGGATACCTCAATGAGTTTTAGGATGAATGCACTCTCTCAGTTGTCTTGCAGAAGGAAGAAATCCACTGATTTTGTGTCTATGTCGGCATGCTTCTGCTGCTCAAAATGAGCTGTTCATGTGGGTTCATTGAGACCAGAGGGTAGGCAGTATGTACTCTGCAGTTCTATGGTAAATTGCCTTGTTTTGTATGGGGGCGTAGCATTAACAGTACAGAAATCATTTACATGCATTTACAGCTATGTACAAAAAATGTTTGGAGGTGGGAATAAAATTAGTGCTCAGTAGAGATAGAAATCTGAAAACTTTCAGTGCTTGAGTTATGAAAAAGATCTATGAAAATCTGTTTAGTACCCTTCTTTGATCACTTTTAGTGAAAACTGTCAATAGGCTACAATTCTCCTCGCGGCATTCACTCTATATACAATTATTATATCGCGTGCGTCCATGGGGTGTTAATAAAGCCCTTATCCAAGAATTTTACCTATTCAATCTGTAAAAAAATAAATTTGAAGTTCCTGCAATGATACCCCTATGTAAACAAAAATGTGACAAATTTTAGAATTAAAAATATCCTTCTCTTGAATGCACGTGATAGCATAATTGTAGGTAACCTCCCCAGAGCAATTCTCCTAGTATGGTGGGAGTTCATATATGAAAGATTATATGGTTTTTAAGTACAGAGAGAACTGGTCACATGCTCTCACAAGACAATTCTACAAACGAGGGTACATAGAGTGCAGAATTGGTAAAGCTTAACTGACTAATTATAAAATCTCATTGGCATTGTGTTTCTTGATATTGCGGAAGGCTCTAAAACAGAGCCTAGAGGATCTTGTGTTTGTCAATCTTCTGTTAATTGCTTTTCGTAGAGGGGTGTTTCTTTCACAAGATACCATTATGCTGTAGATAGTCGATGTTCTAGAACCAAGCATTGACAAAACATGAAATATTTGAGGTTTTCCTTAAGTTTTTCAATGTCTTATAATGCTGTAGAATCCAAGAAGATGGAACATTGCAACCAGCAACTTGGCAGGTCAAGTTTCATTTGAATGAAGTGAATCATGCTGGTGTATACAAGCTTCGCCTTGCATTAGCTGCATCCAGTAACGCGGCAATCCAGGTAAACCAACGGTTTAGTATTTGGGCCTTTCAACCCATTAAATTGCTGTATGTATTGTGTCTGTAGTGGAGAGGTTTGGTAAATTCCTTGATGTTGTGAGTTGTGAAATGCCAGGGAGTGCCTATGCTGAGGATAATGAAAAAACTTATAGCATGAACAAGTAAAGACTTCTCTACAAACGTATAGCAATGAAACTTTTTGCTTGCCTTTGTGGGTTTAACAGGTTCGATTCAATGATCCTAGCATTTACAAGCCGCACTTTGACACTATGCAAACGGGTAAAGACAATGCAATAGCAAGGCATGGAATTCATGGTCTGTACCATTTGTTTAATGTGGATGTATCTCCACAAGTACTTCACGAAGGTGAGAATATTCTTTATCTGACTCAACGGAAGGCAAGCGGCATATTTACCGGAGTTATGTATGACTATATACGCCTTGAAGCACCACCTTAGTTCGGCTGCAACAACACCTGTGGACAGAATACATAATTGTATTAGATTTCCTTTGACCCTCGAAGGAAGGGTTGGTTGATGACAGCTAAAAGAGAAGCTTTTTCTTCCTTAGAAGCGTTTGTTTGTTTGTTTTTTTCTTTTTTTGGCAATAAAAGTGGGGCTTTTTGACCCATTTTTAAAGTTTCATTTCTTCTTAAGCTTGCTTGGGGGTGTGAATTTTTTCATCTTTGGCGTTTTAAGCTTGAAAAATTTGAACAAGCAGCTCCCTCATGTTGTGGCCAAGAATCACTAATTCAACAAGCAAATAATATAAAATGATTCTCTCTCTCTCTCTCTCTCTCTCTCTCTCTCTCTCTCTCTCACACACACACACACACAATGGTAGATATTGGAGAATATAGGGATACCAGAGGAGATATCACAGTTGTACATTCATTTCTTTGACTCACCAGAGGGTATGCAGCGACAATTGGATGCATTACACAGTTTTGCAGAGGATAGTGGATTGTTTGTAAACCTTGGTAAAACCAACATTATGGTGTTTTAACACCACACCACAGTGGATCAAGAGATCAGCACCGGCTTTCACATATGGTCAGGAGATTGTAGAGTATATAGATGTATACACTTACCTTGGGGTTGGCTTCACTGGGCCAAGGTTTTCTTTGGGGAGAGCAGCAGAGACTAAACTGACTAGAGATTTTGTGGATTTGGGAGGCTTGGAGAGGATGTGTTCACAGGTTCAGTTCCAGGAACTTGTGAACAAAGTTATGGCTCTTTGATACTTTAGTAGCCTCAACTATGTTGTATGGGGTGCAAATATAGGGACCTTCGGTAGGCGAGGATGGGTGGAGACATATGGTATCTATGATCTCTCGAGTGATCAGAGCCAAGGCCTCCGTACCTCACACTATCATTCGAGCAAAGCTAGCTGTCTCTCCTATGGAGATTGAGGCGCTTACTAGATCAATCTCCTTTGTGCACAGCTTGTGGGATACTTTTAGAGATAAATATGCTAGATTGGCCCTTGAGTCTTCAAAACGGTTAGCTCTTGATAGGGGTTTGGCACAAATATGGCTTTCTATAGATAGCATCTTCTCCACCTCATAGGAGATGGGTTTGTGATTCGACCAAGCTACATGGACACACATATGTCTCATGGTTTGTGGTGTGCCATTGGTCAGATACGCACATCCTCACTTCAGAGATTGTATATTTAGAGGGATACCAGCAGATAGCAGGATATGCCAGTTAGAGCCAGAGACGGTTACATTACATATGTCATTGCATAGTGTATTCTGAGATGCGGGGCCGTTTCCACTGCTTATTTAGAGAGGGTTTCGGTCCTTTCTCTAGGGTCATGAGTTAAGATGATGAGAGATGTCTTGGGCTATATCTACTTGAGTTACATAGATATAGAGACACTTTACTCAGAGAGAGAGAGAGAGAGAGAGAGAGAGAGAGAGAGAGAGAGAGAGAGAGAGATTACAGATTTCTTTTCACTAGATATGGGACAGCTAGAGGAGCAGCCATCACTGCAGAGCTCGGCCCACACTCATTCGACCACTATCAGCACTCTCATCGACATGGAGCTATGGAGATCCAAACGGCCACGATCAAGGAGAGGAAGACTACAGCAGTGTGTATATCAATACCTATTGTTTGAAGTTTCAATTACATCTTCATAAGCTTGGATGTGCAAGTTCTTTCCACAGGAAGAATCGAAGTGCCTCCCACGTATCTCCCTTCTCAATGCCTCCATGTGTCGACCTAAAATTGTGAAATAAACATTAGAAAAACTACATGCGTTGTTGTAAAAAGCTAAGTTGATGTTGCCCATGTAAGTACAACACCTCCTCCATCAATTCATCCACAGGAGTGAAAGCATACGCACGATCAAGGAAGCATACAACTAGGTTGTGACAATTGGTGCAACTCTCTCTCTCTCTCTCTCTCTCTCTCACACACACACACACACACACACACATATATTCATATATATATATATATATATATATATATATATAATTTATTTATTTACACAACAGGAGGAGTTGTGGTACAGTCCACCATCTATGTACTTGATTTGCACAAATGTCAAGTAGGGTGCCAAATCAAAGCAGCTCTTTCTTAGAGATGGTGCACCCGCTTTAGAAACAAAGTGAATTCTTACAAATTTTTTCTCAAAGAATGGCACGTGCACACACATACATGTGGTCCAACATGGATACATAGCATGTAATTCTAGTGCTCATTTTTAGCCTTGACCTTAGCAACAAGTCCCCTTTGCCTCTTATGGCTTGGGTGACTGTGTGTGTGTGTGTGTGTGTGTGTGTGTGTGTGTGTGTGTGCGCGCGCGCGCGCGCGTGCTCTCATCTCCCTAGAGATAGAGCTCGCCCCCTCCTTTGTAGGAGATGCATTGACCTTGGAGCACCTCAAGCACCTCAGTTAGCAAGGAGCTTAGTCGGCAGCTTAGTCATCAAGCACCTCAAGCACAGCCCTAGCTTGCCTAAGATCTATGCACATCCCTAGTTTTCCTTAGGTCTAAGCACAGCCCTAGCTTGCCTAAGGTTTAAGCTCAATCCTAGCTTTGCCTAAGGTCTAAGGACTTTTAACACTAACCTTTGGAGTTCTTTAATGAAGCTAACCCTAAGGTCTTTTAAGTGTACATGCGCTATATAGATTCTTCCAAAAAAGGACTATATCTTAAATAATCAAGATATGCTGAAACTGTGGCAAATACAATAAGGAGCCTTTGATCCCTAAACTAGTCCATCGATGTACATTTCAACATGCATACCACAGGTTGCATCTAAAACAACCTTTGAATTAGATATTATGCATGCTAGATCTACTGCTCTTATTGAATGTAGAAAGTGTCCTATGCCACAAAAATTTTACACTTTTCATTCACAAGACCGAAGGATAGACAAATAATAATTCTTCTCAATTGCAGGTATATACATTGCAATGAGAAGCATGATTTACCAACATTATTAGCTAATCTAAATGAAGACAAAAAATCCAAGCGAAAACACAAAAACAAATGGCGGTCTCCTAGTTCAATTCCAATAGCCCCCTCCTTAAACCTCTCTTGCACACACTCTCTAATTTCTCAATCTTGCCATCTACCTACAAATGCTCTCTTCAATACACACACGTTGAATGGTATAGAGTGCAATGCACAATCATTGCAAGCAAGCATATGCCTCTACACTACTCAATGACACATACATGCATGGAGATAAGTGGTCGTGTATGCATAGGCAAACCACTTATCTGAAATCTGAAAAATCAGATGCCTCATGTTGTGGCCAATAATCGCTAATTTAACAAGTGACTAATATAAAATGATTCTCTCTCTCTCTCTCTCTCTCTCTCTCTCTCTCTCTCTCTCACACACACACACACACACACACACACGTGCAAACACACACACACACAATGGTAGATATTGGAAAATATATGGATACTAGAGGAGATATCACATTTGTACATTCATTTCTCTCATAGATTGTGTTTGGTATTTGTTTTGGCCATTTGTATAGGGCCTAAAATTGATGCATATTCCTGCCATCCAGGGCCGTTTTACCTATCATATGTAAAACTATGTAGATACTTGCGGTCCCTTTATACATCTATGCACACATCATGCTACACAAAAGCATGTGAAAGTGGTACTTGTAGTATACCTTTGAAATTTAGGCCATGTTTGTAGATCTCTCTCTCTCTCTCTCTCTCTCTCTCTCTCTCTCTCTCTCTCTCTCTCTCTCTCTCACACACACACACACACACACACACACACACATAAGAAGAGTAAACTAGAATATCCTTTCTATCATCCAAGCTTTCTATATAAGCTCCTTTTGGAGCATCAAATGTTAATTGAGGTCTCTCCAAAGAACATAGTTGTAATTGATTTCCTTCGATTCTCTAAAGAACTGTTTTTTATGACAGCTCAAAGGGAAGTTTTTTCTTGCCCTTGTGTACATCTTAAGTTTTGATAACAATACCGATTGTTTGAAGTTTCAGTTACATCTTCATAAGCTTGGGTGCGCAAATTCTTTCGACAGGAAGAATCGGAGTCCCTCCCACTTATCTATCCTCTCAATGCCTCCGCGTGTTGACCTAAAATTGTGTAATAAACATAAAAGAAACTACATGCGTTGTTGTTAAGAACTAAGATGGTGCTTGTTGGAATTAGGGTTGCAGAGAAATTCACACAGCTTGGAGAAGACGAAGGAAGCTTAAGGCACACAATAGAGAGTGTGTTACTTAGTATGCAATGGAAAGATGGATAGCCCTAGAGTGATGGGCGTATATACAATGCTCGGGGAAAAAAGGCTCCTAAAGAGGAAAAAAAATGCCCCGGCGGTCCTAATGTGTTCACACACATCACTACATGTATATGGTAACAAATCCCCCCTGGAGTGATGCGGTGAACGAGAGCTGGCACATGAGTAAAGGGAAGTGCCATGCCCCGAGGACATGATCACTCCACAGGGGAGTAACCCCAAAGCTTTGCGGAAAGCTTCAAACTTCTCATGAGACAATGCCTTGTGAAAAGATCTGCAAGGTTGTCCTGTGTTGGCACATAAGCCAAGCTGATCTCTCCTGCTGAGAGCCTCTCCCTGACATAGTGGTAATGCACCTCAATGTGCTTTGTGCGAGCATGAAAAATTGGGTTTCTTACAACTGCCAATGCGCTCTGACTATCAGTGTAGATAGTGTTGGCAGTGTCCTGTCCAACACCCAAATCAGCCATAAGGCGTCTGAGCCATACACAGTCAACCGTAGCTGTGAAGACTACCCTGTACTCAGCCTCACAACTCGAAGTGGGCACAGTAGGTTGCTTCTTGCTCAACCATGATATACCTGAACTGCCAAGCATGAAACAAAAACCACTTGTGGACACTCGCGTGTCAAAACAACCAGCCCAATCTGAGTCCGAAAAAGCATGTAAGTCTGGCGGCAATGATCTCCCCTTGGGATAAAACAAGCCAAGATGTAAAGTGCCACTAAGGTAGCGGAAAATCCTCTTGACAGCCTGCCAATGCTTAGACCCTGGGCTATGCATAAATCTGCTGACCTGTGAGATTGCAAACTGAATATCTAGCCTCGTGTTGCATACATAAATGAGGCAGCCAACAGCAATTTGGTAAAGAGTGACATCAGCAGGATCGCCAGCATCATGTGGACTCAACTTCAAACCTGTCTCCATGGGAGTGGCAATAGGTTTGCAATCCTCAAGTCCAAACTTACATAGCAATGTCTCTATGTAACTTTTCTGACACAAGGCAATACCACCATCACACTGCTTAAACTGTATACCCAAGTAATGATGCAACAGCCCCAAATCTTTCATCTTGAAAGTAGCATTCAAATCAGCCTTAAATTCACCAATATGTCTCTCATTTGGTCCAGTGATCAGCAAATCATTGACATAAATAACCACAATGAGAAGTACATCACCCGCATGCTTTACATACAATGTGCTTTCTGTTGGACTGTTACAAAAGCCTCGTTTGACCAAATGAGTGTCATCTTTCTCATACCAAGCACGAGGAGATTGCTTCAACCCATACAAAGCCTTCTTACATCTGCACACTTTGTCCTCTTGTCCTTTTATGACAAAACCGCGAGGCTGTGTTACATAAACTTCCTCAAATATGTCACCATTCAAGAAAGCAGTAACAATGTCTGATTGATGTACATCCCAACCAAAATGAGCTGCCAATGCACATAGAAAACGCACAATAGTCATACGACAAGTGGCAGCAAAGTCTCTTCATAATCTATGCCTTTTTGCTGTGCATAATCCTTTACAACAAGTCGAGCCTTATGGCGATCGATCTCACCATCTGGCTTGCGTTTCAGCTTGTAAACCCACTTCGTACCAATGGCCTTTTGCCAGGATGCAAATGACATAAAGTCCATGTGTAAGTGCATCATATTCTGATTGCATGGCAGCCATCCAATTTTCTAAATTCTGTGCTTCATCAAAAGACAGAGGCTCCTCAACATCATGTAAGCTAGACACAGCTAAAGCATAACAATCTGATGCATAAGCTGCATGGCGAGAGCCTGAACGAGTACGACTAGACAAAGGTGCATCCAATTTATTGTCACGCAAAGTGTGCACCAACCATTTTGGCATACCTCTAGCCTCCTCATTTTCAGCCCTTTTCTCATCAAGTACATCATGGACATCTGCATCAGTAATAGGCTGATCTGTAACATTTTCAGAAACCCCCATAGGCTGTACGTTTGCCTCATTGGAACTTACATTCGTATTTCCACCACTAAAAAGAAGCAACAAATTGTCATAAATGTCCTGTGAGTTTACATTATTTTCTCTAGTACATGACAATAAGGGCTGAATAGAATCTTCCACAAACACTACATCTCATGAAACCAAAATACGTTTTGTTTGCGGATGATACAACCTGTAACCTTTGCTTTCAGTACTATAACCAACAAAAATACATTTGACAGCTTTATCATCCAATTTTTTGCGCTGCACTTGTGGTACCAAAGCATATGCCAAACAGCCAAAAACACGCATGTGCTCAACAGAAGGCTTTCTATCATGCCATGCTTCATATGGAGTAATAGATTGCAAAGCTTTCGTAGGACACTTGTTAAGTACATAAGTGGCACACATGATGGCCTCAAGCCAAAAAGAATGCGGCAAAGCTTGACTTTTGACCATACATCGTGCCATTTCGGTCAATGACCTGTTTTTCCTCTCAGCAACATCATTTTGCTGAGGTGTATAAGGCACTGTACGTTGGTGTTTTATCCCACAACTAGCTAGAAATGCATTAAATTCATGAGACATATACTCCCCCCCTCGATCGGAACGGAGGGTGCCCATAGTACATTTCGAGACATTTTCAGCCATAGCCAAAAATTGGTTGAAGCACATAAAAACTTCGGACTTCGCTTTAAGCGGAAATATCCATGCATGCCTGGAGTAATCATCAATGAAAGTCACGAAGTATAGGTAATTGCCCAAGGACGGAGTTTGCATGGGCCCACAAACATCACTATGCACAAGCTGCAACCTGCATGTGGCCCGAAATGAACCATCCTTTGGAAACTTAGAACGTCGCATCTTACCCAAAATATAGCCTTCACAAACATGTTTGACATGTGCTTCAAGAGGCAGCAAAGAAGCAACCATATCAGATTTCTACAAATGCAGCAAACTGGCAAAATTCAGATGACCAAAACGTGCATGCCGAAGTTTTGCATTTGAAATAGCCCTTGAATCTACAACAGCATTTGCAAAATTTTGTCCACACTTGTCATACAAAGTAAGCTTATACAGCCCACGGTACAAAAGGCCAGATGCAACAATTTCATCACCAAAACTGAGATCATGAACTGTACATCTGTCATCCACAAATTTGACTACAAGTCCAGTCTAGCAAGTGCGGATACAGACAAGAGATTATTCTTGATCTCGGGTACATAAAGTGCATCAATAAGTGTGAAGGAACTGCCATTTGCAGCTGTAAGCACAATCTTTCCAACTCCCTGAACCGGATAAGAGGCATTGTTGGCACAAGTGACTGAATTCCCATGAGGGACAGACTCGAGAGAGGTAAACAATTCACGATGTGAGGTAATGTGCTTTGTAGCACCACTGTCGAAATACCACACATGTGAATCTGCAGCAACTGACAAGCATGCATCATGGACAATAGAATTGTAAGTGCACTCTGCGCTAAAAGCCCATTCTGCATCAACATCAGCAACACAGTCTCCTTTCACAGAAGACTCAACAATGGCTGCATTTGTAGTGGAACTAGCATTTGCAGTGGAACCACCCTCTTTCTTCTTAGTCTCTTCAGCCTTCAACTTAGGACATTGCTTGATCAAGTGATCATTAGCTTTACAATAATGGCAACGCATCTTCTTTTTGCCCTTATCACCAAAATTGCCAGACGAAGTGCTGTCAACAGAAGCATTAGGAACAAAAGTTTTGCCACTCACAGCAGAACCATAAGAAGTGGCTGCATTGCTATTACCACCCTTTCTTTGAGAAGCAATAAAAGCCTGTTCAACTGCACGCTGTCTAACCCTGTTTTTTCTCGAAAGTGACTCTTGCAACAGCAATGTGCATAATGCATCAAACTTGACAACTTCTGGATTTCCTTGGGTCATAAGTTTCAAAGTACTAGCAAAAGTCTGGTAGGAATCTGGTAAGGCATCAAGAATAGTCTGCACAAGGGAACTGTTTGAAATGACTTCACCCTGCAGAAATAAGTTTCTCATTGATATCCTTGACACTAGCAAGAAAAGTGTCCATATCATCTTCCTCATGCATAATCTTCGACTCCAACTCTTTAAGCAGCAAAGCAATTTTAGCCTCATTGCGGCTTGCATAAAGACCTGCTAGAATATCCCAAGCCTGTTTTGCAAATTTTGCTGAACGGATGTGAGGAACAATGGTACGCTTCACAGACAACGCAATCAATGCATGAGCCTGCGCATCCTTTACATCCCAACAAGCTTGTTCTTCCGTAGGCAAAACAACTCTAATAGCAACAATCCTCGCAGCAAGACCTGCAACATCCTCAACATCGCCTGCATCCTCAGAACCAGGACGTACATCAATGCCCTGCACAATATTCTAGACTCCCTTTGACACAAGAACGTGTTGCATCATATAAGCCCACATAGGGTAATTGTCCCCATCCAACCTGTCCTCAGCAGCAAACATCTTGAACACATCTGTGTTGTTGTTGTCAGCCATGGTAAATGTTGCACCTGATGTGAAAACTGCCCGAAAATAGGAGAAACGGAGCGGGAACAACATGTGCTATATAGCACAAATCCTAGAAGACTATGAGACACCTGTTATGCAGAAACGGCACTGACAAAATTTTTGCACAAAATGACAAAATTACCTCTGCAGACCTGCTTGTAGTGAAATGGAGGCCGAAATGAGCCCGAATCAGAGATCTGAGCAGACGCTCGCCAAACCTTACTGAAATCGGAGAAAGTGAGCAGACGTGTGCTGGAGCAGCTGGCGACTAAGCCTGGGAGGACGCAACCTGCTCTGATACCAATTGTTGGAATTATGGTTGCAGAGAAACGCACACAGCTTGGAGAAGACGAAGGAAGCTCAAGGCACACAATAGAGAGTGTGTTACTTAGTATGCAATGGAAAGATGGATATCCCTAGAGTGATGGGTGTATATACAATGCTCGGGGAAAAAACCTCCTAAAGAGGAAAAAAATACCCCGACGAGATTGCCATACGTAAACTTGATCATTTGTGCCAACAACAAACAAGTTCTCATTGATACGAGTTGCATTGTCATTGAGGACATGTCCACAAAAGTTGTATTAAAGTCTGAAAATAGATTTTTCTTATTGAAGCTCTTACATGTATTCCCACTCCTTTCCTTCCACTATATTCTTCAAGCTTTAGTGCTACTTCTACAATGTTCATGGACCATAGGGTTAGCTTTTCCATCCATAAAAATGATACATGAGACCAAGTAGGGGGTATCAGCTGGTACAAATTCAAAAAACATTGAGAATTTAGTGAGATCCGAGGAAGTTGGAGGAGGGAAAATAGCAGGTGTCATGCATTGCGATAGGCAGAGTAGAGGATCTTCATGTGTGGGCGAGCGACGGGCAGGCCAACATGATGCGTGTAGAGCAGAAGGGTGCAAAAATTGAGGGCGACAGTCAGAGGAGCAAAGATTACCTTAGCAATATTTTTTCTTGCTTGAGTTGTCTCCTTCAACAGCTTGATGAGCTTGCTCAAGCGGTTACAGTAGCAACTGTAAAGGTCTTCATTTTTGTGGCATTAGTTTGAAACTCTAGTTCCCTTTTAAAAGGGAAGAAAATTCCCAAGGAGCATCTAGAGCACAAAGAGAATCCGCAAGAATCTCATATTGAATTGAATATAATATGATACGAGCCACTAATTTTCAAAAATGTATGATGTAATTTAGGGATACTAGAGTCTAATTCTAAACAACTTTGACCATTGGACATTGACATAAGAGGCTACTAGCCTACTTGAGGTAGTAAGAGCTAACTCATGAACAACCAAGTAACACCAATTTACAATCCACTACCAATGTCTCTTGGAAGTTGAGTGCAGTTTAGAACACCAAAAGAGCCTACATAATAACTCTATGAACATGGATGTAAGAACCAAATCTCAAACAAAACCAAGCTAAACCTAAATCCAGTAGTGTCCTTCTCTTCTCTAGGAGGTAAGAGTTGTTTCCTCAAACATTAGTGAATCCTTAAGCTACCACTTATGCTCACTTAGAAATAGGAGCATCGGTTCTAAGAAAGCACTATTTTATGCCCTAACTATAAATGGAGCCAACTTGGAGGTAAAAGTATCATCTCATAACAACGAAGAGGTTTGTTGCTATTCTCTTTCCACTTGGAAGTAAGAACAAAGGTTCAAAAAAAGTAAGAGAACTTCCTACACCAAGCCACTCTTAGAAGTAAGAGCAAGTGCTCAAACAACCAAGGGAGCAGCTACAACATTCTTACAAAAACATTCATAAAGGGTTAACTAACTTTCTAACCTAACCCTCAAAGATAATTGATTTCCTATCCTAGTCCATTACACCCTAAAATTGTATGATGTATTAACATGTCATCCTAACACATGTTGGAATTAGGGTTGCAAGAAAACACACACACACACAGCTTGGACAAGACAAAGGAAGCTCAAGCCACACAATTGAGAGTGTTTTACTTAGTGTGCAATGGAAAGATGAGTTAGCCCTAGAGTGATGGCCGTATATACAATGCACGGGGGGAAAACCCTCCTAGGGAGGGAAAAATACCCCGGTTGTCCTAAGTGTGCTCACACATAACTATCACATGTTACCTATGGTAACAAATCCCCCCTAGAATGATGCGGTGAACGAGAGCTGGCACATAGAATAAAGGGAAGTGCCATGCCCTGAAGGACATGATCAATCCACAAAGGGGAGTACTCCCAAAGCTTTGCGGAAAGCTTCAAACTTCTCACGAGACAATGCCTTTGTGAAAAGATCTGCAAGGTTGTCCTGTGTAGGCACATAAGCCAAGATGATCTCTCCTGCTGAGAGCCTCTCCCTAACATAGTGGTAATGCACCTCAATGTGCTTTGTGCAAGCATGAAAAACTGGGTTCCTTGCAATTGCCAATGCGCTATGAGTGTTAGTGTAGCTAGTGTTGGTAGTGTCATGTCCAACACCCAAATCAGCCATAAGACGTCTGAGCCATACACACTCAACCGTAGCTTTGAAGACTTCCCTGTACTCATCCTCACAACTAGAAGTGGCCACATTAGGTTGCTTCTTTCTCAACCATGATATGGAGCTGCCAAGCATGAAACAAAAACCACTTGTGGACACTCGTTTATCAAAACAACCAGCCCAATCTGAGTCCGAAAAAGCATGTAAGGTTGGCGGCAATGATCCCCCCTTGGGATAAAACAAGCCAAGATGTAAAGTGACACTCAAGTAGCAAAGAATACTCTTGACATCCTGTCAATGCTTAGACCCTAGGCTATGCATAAATCTATTGACCTGTGAGAATGCAATTTGAATATCCGGCCTCATATTGCATACAAAAATGAGGCATCCAACAGTAGTTTGGTAAATGATGACATCTGCACGATCACCAACATCATGAAGACTCAATTTCAAACATGTTTCCATGGGAGTGGCAATAGGTTTGTAATCCTCAAGTCCAAACTTACATAGTAATGTCTCTATGTAACTTTTTTGACACAAGGCAATAACACCATCATACTGCTTAAACTGTATACCCAAGTAATGATGCAACAGTCCCAAATCTTTCATCTTGAAAGTAGAATTCAAATCAGGTTTAAATTCAGCAATATGTCTCTCATTTAGTCCAGTGATTAGCAAATCATCCACATAGAGAACCACAATGAGAAGTACATCACCCTCATGCTTTTTATACAATGTCATGTGAGCTTACATTATTGTCTCTAGTACATGACAGCAAGGGCTGAATAGAATCTTCCACAAACACAACATCCCATGAAACCAAAATATGCTTTGTTTGTGGATGATACAACCTGTAACCTTTGCTTCCAGCACTATAACCAGCAACATTGTTGCAAATCTATGTGCTTTGTCATTGCCTATTGTTATGTGTTATAAACTAACACATCGTTTTTCTTGTTGTTGTTTGAGAGGAATCTTTGAATTAGGAATACCTTTTATTTTTTTTGGAAACCATTAGGAATACCTTTAAATTTAATAAGAGTGCATGGAAAGGCAGCGACGTGCAGAGGCGAAGACTCTCTCTCTCTCTCTCTCTCTCTCTCTCTCTCTCTCTCTCTCTCTCTCTCTCTCTCTCTCTCTCTCTCTCTCTCTCTCTCTCTCTCTCTCTCTCCACGCAAATACACTCCTCTTCTCCATAGGATTAGCCAATACTAGTATGTGACCCGTGCAATGTTGCGGCTACAGAAAAGCATGGTCTCTATTCTTGAAACACAATTCTCCCTCTGCAAGCGAAAAAATTACAAAGTTTTTTTGGTGTTTCCACTATGTACTACCAAATATACAATCGATGCTCCATTATCTATGTATACAATCTTTGTCCCATATGCCATTTGTCATAAAGACTAATATCTAATACTCCCAAATGATTTTCTCATGTTAAACTGATCATTTAATGTGGGGAATTACCAAGGGAGTAAAAGCTAGAATATTGGTAAGGTTGCCAGACCGGTCTTTATCAAGGATTCAAAGCAAGAAAAATAGGGATCCAAAGGGGGACAATCTGCAAAAGAGCAATGTGCTTCAATGGGGCTTAAAAGACCTAAGGTTCAACCCCATTAAGATGTCCATAGGCTAAAGTTCCTAATTTTAATTGTAGTGTACAAGGCCAAAGTAGGGGAAATATTGGATGGTCATCCCAAAGCTTTGCGGAAAGCTTCGAACTTCTCACAAGACAATGCCTTTGTGAAAAGATCTGCAAGGTTTTCCTGTGCAAGCACATAAGCCAAGCTGATCTCTCATGTTGAAATCCTCTCCCTGACATAGCGGTAATGCACCTCAATGTTCTTTGTGCAAGCATGAAAAACTGGGTTCCTTGCAATTGCCAATGCGCTATGAGTGTTAGTGTAGCTAGTGTTGGTAGTGTCATGTCCAACACCCAAATCAGCCATAAGGCGTATGAGCCATACACACTCAACCGTAGCTTTGAAGACTTGCCTGTACTCATCCTCACAACTGTAAGTGGCCAGATTTAGGTTGCTTCTTTCTCAACCATGATATGGAGCTGCCAAGCATGAAACAAAAACCACTTGTGGACACTCGTGTGTCAAAACAACCAGCCCAATCTGAGTCCGAAAAAGCATGTAAGTTTGGCGGCAATGATCCCCCCTTGGGATAAAACAAGCCAAGATGTAAAGTGACACTCAAGTAGGAAAAAATGTTTTTCCTCTTAGCAACACCACTTTGCTGAGGCGTATAAGGCATTGTACATTGGTGTTTTATCCCACTACTAGCCAAGAATGGATTAAATTCATGAGACATATACTCTCCCCCTCATTCGGCATGGAGGGTGCCCATAGTACATTTTGAGACATTTTCTGCCATAGCCAAAAATTGTTTGAAGCACATAGATACTTTGGACTTCGCTTTAAGTGAATATACCCATGAGTGCCTGGTGTAATCATCAATAAAAGTCACGAAGTAAAGATAATTGCCCAAAGACGGAGTTTGCATGGGCCCACAAACATCACTATGCACAAGATGCAACCTGTATGTGGCCCTAACTGAACCATCCTTTGAAAACTTCGAACATTGCATCTTACCCAAAATACAGCCTTCACAAACATGTTTGACAGGTGCTTCAAGAGGCGGCAAAGAAGCAACCATATAAGATTTTTGTAAACGCATCAAACTAGCAAAATCCAGATGACCAAAATGTGCATGCCAAAGTTTTGCATCTGAAATAGCCTTTGAATCCACAACTACTGAAGGGGATCGGGGAGCACCATAGACGGAGAGTGAGAGACAGAGAAGGAGAGACACATACGATGTGGGTGGGGAGACTCAAAGAGTGAGCAGCCCCCTATACACTTATGCTATGTATAAGGTATACAAGTCAGTGGGCGCCCAGACTCTGGGCGGCCGGGCAAGGCACAGGCGCCTATACCCCAACAACCTCCCACTTAAAGGCGACTGTGCCTTTAAGCAAGGGAACCTAGTCTAAAGACTACAAAAGGTGAGAGAAAACCGCTCTCAACCGATGCCCACTGGTTGGCTGTGATCGTGTGCATCCGGCTGTCCTGCTCCCGTGTAAGTCCATACACCACTAGACGTACCGCACACGTACTGCAAGTATGTACACAATACCTGCATATCTCCCTCGTGCACTATGCCATCATCAGTCAACAAACGACTGACAACCCCAACTGCAAATGCTCCCACTACAGCTGCGATATCCGGTCTCAAGATCAGCATCTCATACATGAGACCACCGAATGCCGATGCAATGCTAGCGGGCCCTGCCAACTCTACGGAGCATGCATCAACATATATATCCCTGGCAATAGGCATCTCTGACTGACAAGGCGTGTCAGCCACATGCATCTCCTGACTGTCCGCAAAAGACGCATCAACCTGTCGTGCAACCTCAGAGCACACCAGCTGCTCTAGGTGTCTGCTGGAAGACATATCCTGCACAACTATATCCCCATGCTCACTGTCGAGCATAGAAAGGAATGACTGCATAATCGCTGACATCTCAGTCTCCTCTGCAATCATCCACTGCAAACATGACCACTCAATCTGCTGTGACTCACTAGAGCTCTCACGCTCTAACTCCGTATGCATAGACTCTTGCACAATGTCCTCCTGTCGTGACTCACTAGAGCAAGACCGCTCTACCTGTCTATCCTGCATAGAAGTATCTCGCACAACTGACTCTCTGCTTTGCTCAGTCACTAGCAAAGCATGCATGTCTGACTCTGTCACCTCTCTGTGTGACTGCTCAAGTCGTGCCCCAACTGTGTGCACAACGAGCTCACTACTCTGCACTCCATGCAAAGTACCCTGCAACCCATGAGCAAAAGAGACTCGCCTGCTCTCTCGCTCTCTACCTGGCTGCGTGATCACAGAGACAACACCGTCTCTCGCGTGATCCACATGCAATGGGTAACCTGTACCACTCTTGGCACCTCTCGCAATCACTAGCGAACCCAAATGCATCACAAAATCTCGCTCTCGTAGCGAAATCTGACATCCACAATCTCTAAGCTGACCAATCGAGATCAAACTCACTGTCAAATCTGGTACATTGCGCACATGTCGTAACAAGTAAGATGCACCACTCGGTAATGACAGTCTCACATCTCCTGCACCTGCTATCGCATGCACCGATCCATCGGTCAAACGTACACTGCCAAGCATCCCGCTAGAATAGCTACAAAACCATTCACGATGCGGCGTGACATGAAACATAGCATCTGCGTCTAGCAACCACTGCAAAGGGAGTGCACTATCCACATGTATAGCATCTCGTGCATAGCTCGAGGTAAAAGTGACATCCCCGTCACTAGTATACTCCGACACTACATGTGCCTCAACTGTCAAAGCAACTGAGTCCATGGCATCACTACATACATCTCTGAGACTGCCATGTCTCCTACGATGTCGCATACAACGAAAACAACGCCGTTTAACGTGTCCAGAATGACCACAATACCAACATATCACCTGTCGGCATACTCGTGAATGTACATGTCTCACACGAGTCCTTGATGACTCAGATCTATCATACATATCATGTAATCTGCGCCAAAGTGCTCTCGAAGTAGCCTCATACATAACAAGAGCATATACAGATTCCACAAGGTGCAAAGAGAGCGTAGATAGTGCCATCTCCTCTGGCTCCTACCACTGATCGTCAGACATGTTTGAAGGTCTACCTGCATCACCACTCAATGGTCGATGCAACCCTCGCTGTGTCAATGCATCAAGCATACACTCTCTCCATGCCGCAAAGTCTGACCCATCAAACACGTGCATCTGTGAGAGGTCACAATCTGATCGATCACCTGTCTCTGCCATGAGCACAATGTAGCAAACTAGAAAGCAAAACCACCTCACCAACAACACCTGGAAATTGTCTACCAATATGGCTAGAGACACAATGTAAAACCTGTGAGACACACTCCAAAATAGAGCTCCTGCAATGTCAATACAAGCCTCGCCTGCTCTAGTATCACACTGCAATCAAACGCACTACTTACAAGACGCATTCATGACGACCATAACCTTGTGCATAATCTTCACCGAATCAGCCCTGAAATTCAGCCCAAAATTACAAAATTCTCAGCCCTAAACTGGCTCGAATCGCATCAACAAAAGTCTGCAAATATGGCTGTAAAATCTGATGCAAAGTTGCATCAATAACCGTGCAAAGCCTTGCACAAAATCACAAGTCAATATGACTCAATCGCGCATAAATATCTGACAAAATTTTGGCAGAGTCTCCTTTGTAACTGGAGCAAAATCTCAACAGTAAACCTCAAAGAGACAATAATATATGCCACGATGGCCAATCCGGGAATAAACTCGACCGGAATCACCTCACAAAGTCATACATATGAGCATACCCGCTCTTGCCGGAGTACCACTCAACGGCACCGCAAATGACATACATGTGAGTGATGATTGCTGCCAAAATACCTTTCAATCGATGACCAAATGTCTGCCAGATAACTATAGCAACATTTCGCAAAACCTTGCAAGATCTGTCGCTATGCGCAATGCGAAATACGGCACACAAGGGCATACACAAGTGACTCCAAACTCCAACCAAATGATGACTGAAAATCACCTGTCAAAGTGGGAGTAAACTCAACCACTAAACTGTCAAAGAGAAACCTACGGATACGTAGAAGCTATGGCGAGAACCTGAATAAAATCCAACAGATTTCTTCTATAAATTGAGCCAAATCTCAAATAATCTCAGCCACAAACAAATACACAAATCCATATATGGCATACATAAACCGCCAAGACCATGGCAACATAGCTCACTCTCGCATGAGTGGCTCTCTGGACAAATGCATATCCAAAAACCTGTGTATACCTATGAATTTGCTGGTTGCTGCAGAAAATACTCCGTGTGTGTGAGATATACCAAAACCAGTGTTTTTGGGACCCAAAAGTGTACAATTAAACCTGCTGCTGTACCTGCTATAATTCAAAGCATAATTTCAGCAAATAGACATCACCATCGCGTTCGGAGCGTGCCAAAACCCTGACCTAGACTCCTGGATCATGTAGATGTGACTCTGTATGACGAAGCTACGCAAAAAACTGTGTTTTAGAGCCCGAAAATGGCAAAAACGAGCTGCACACAGTCTTGAACTTGCTCCTGCTCCACTCTACGTGATGAAATGTCCTCTCAATGCAAGCTCCAACGCAAGATCTCTGCCACAACAACATCCAAGCACTCGAATGTCAAGCTCTCCTCCGCCGAGCACTTCTCTAACGAGCTCCACTGAGCTCAAAAGCTCCTCTCACCAAGGAAGCCGCAACCGCCTCCTCGACCAAGCTTGACCACACCAAGCTCCTAAGCTCCAAAGACAATGCTCCTCAAGCTAAAATCGCTCTCCGTGAAACTCCGTGATCGAACTCCACCGTCGAGAGAGAGCGAGCTATCGCCTCGAAGCTCTCAAAGCCGTCGTGCTCTCCGCGGTCACCATAGCTCTGATACCAATTGAAGGGGATCGGGGAGCACCACAGACGGAGAGTGAGAGAGAGAGAAGGAGAGACACATACGATGTGGGTGGGGAGACTCAAAGAGTGAGCAGCCCCCTATACACTTATGCTATGTATAAGGTATACAAGTCAGTGGGCGCCCAGACTCTGGGCGGCCGGGCAAGGCACAGGCGCCTATACCCCAACAACTACATTTCTAAATATCTACCCACACTTGTCATACAAAGTGAGCTTATACATCCCACGGCAAGGGGGGATTTATTAAAGTACATCAGGCAACCAAAGTAGAGGACTCGAGTGGGAGGGGACGTGGAGAACTACCATTACGAGTTACAAAAGGGAGAAGAGCAGTCTGCATTGCCGCGGGCAAGAGCTGCACTTGCTGTCGTGACAGGTGGCGCTACAGTTGGGCTTGACATGGTGAAAATAATGAGCCACCTGCCACCACAGCGGGCTAATAAGTTTTTGCCAACTCGATTGCACACACGTGACACGTCACTCGGACGTGTGTGACAGGCACTTTTAGGTTGATGATGAGCAGCCAAAGGGTATGCATAGGTAAATTACGTTGTGGGAGGATGTGTGCTAGAAAGCAGGACTCCGTCGTCGTCGACAATGCTGAAAATTGCAACCCTTCCTTAGGGGTCTAGCCCTGCACATGCATGGCACTTTTGTGATAGGCCTTCCTGGCGAAGAGCATCCAATTCAAAAACCCCTTAGGGGTCTAGCCCTGCACATGCATGGCACTTTTGTGATAGGCCTTCCTAGCGAAGAGCATCCAATTCAAAGACCCCTTCCCAATGGAAGGTTCCTTTTACCTTCACTAGGAAGGGCAAGTTTTGAAAATGCAATTCAAAGACACATTTTTTATAAAATATCAAAAATAAAAAAATCAAAAGTTTCTTAGTTAATTAAAGCTTGAGCTTAAGTTCTAAGGTGTAACTCGGATGTGTTGCATTCAAGATCAACTCATTTGTGTTCCAGCTTTGTGGTGGTAGGAAGGTTCTTTGGTAGCTTATAAATTGTTGTTGTCTTGTGTCGTTTTGTCTTTCTATCCATTGGACATGTTGGGGTGGGGTGGCAAGCACCCCGGTGATGAGGTGGCATGCGTTTCTCAAGATCTTTGTTCAAATATATTGTTTGTAAAAGCCTAGTCTTTATGGTGTCTATGCTCCTCGTGGCATGTGTGATGCACATGGGATTGTCATGGTCTGTAATGGTGGGTTGTGGGTCCGTGTAAAAGCCAAGACATTTATAGTGTTTTTCTTATATAATATAAATAGCTCCTATTGAGCATTGCTTATAAATTAGAAAAGAAACAAAGCCTAAGCTCTAAAGTGGTAAAATATAAGTTTAAATTTATTAAAATTTGAGTCCCACCTCCTAAATCAAAGGAGAGATGAGACTTTTAATTTGTTATTTTTAATGATGACCTTCAAAAAATCAAAATGCGACAAGGTTTGAGAGTTGTAGCTCACTTGTTGTCAAGTGTAGATGCTTTGCAATGCAAAGTTTGATGCAAACCACTATTGCGATGCTTGCCACGTACTCCTCCTCTGATGTCCTAGCCTCTAGCGTATGTGTGACTACAATTGAGTTTGGGCATGAATCTTTTGAAGGAAATGAGGAGATAGCATTGAGCCTCAAGGAAACAAGTCACAACAATGAATGGAGTCGAAGCAAGGATCTCGGATCGGACATTGCTTGAGGATTCAGGAGAGAATACCTACCGGTACTTAAGGTTCTTTGAATCCAAGGATTCCCCATGCCTTATTGGTCATGTAAATTTTTGAGTTGTGGATGTAGAAATTTATTTGTGTGTGTGTGTGTGTGTGTGTGTGTGTGTGTGTGTGTGTGTGTGTGTGTGAGAGAGAGAGAGAGAGAGAGAGAGAGATTAATATAGTTGTCTCAGAGTAGCAAATATTACCAATATGTTGCCTCAATGTTGGAAAATTAAGATTAAGTAGAATTTAGAGAGATGCACTTCGACAATATCAATCTCTCTCTCTCTCTCTCTCTCTCTCTCTCTCTCTCACACACACACACACACACACACACACACACACACACACACACAACACATTTTTGGCCTTTGCATGGCTTCGAATGAGAGACGAACACTTTTGATGTACAATTATCTCTCTTTGCGCCACCAACTGCCCACCTCTCCTACTTGCAGCAATAGCATGCAAGTAGGAGCATGAGTGGTGAAGAGCCACTATATGCGAAGAGACTCCCGAACCACATCTTAGCCCCTCTACCCTTGCATAAACTCTTGGGTCATGTCGTCCCTTCCTTTGTTGCGAATATGCACTAACCAAGACACCTTCCTCTTCTCTCCTCTCAAAGGGACTCACCTCGCTAGATTGCCTCTCTCCTCTTCCTTTTCTCAAAGGGCCTCACCTCAGAAAAGTCCCTCCAGCTTGCACACACTTCTTGTGGCACATGTTGGCTAGAGTGAGTGCTCTCAAGATGTGTGTGTGTGTGTGTGTGTGTGTGTGTGTGTGTGTGTGTGTGTGTGTGTGTGTGTGAGTGAGAGAGAGAGAGGGGGGGGGGGGGGGGGGGGGGGGGAGGTGAAAACTAATGGTGATGCTTTTGGGGGGATGAGGAGCTGACAGAGCTAAGGTATAATATACCAATATTCTAAGAATTTGCTAACCAAATAAAATTTTATTAAAGAATATCTAATATGATTGCTAACATGCTAGCTCCTCTTAAGTATGGAACAACGAAAGATGCACCAAAAGTAAGTGAATATTTCATAGGAGCAAGAAATTTAAGGGGTATCAAGTGACGAGTTGGTGCATTTTTTCCATGCATGATGACGAGCAAAGTGTATGATGGCCCTTCCTCTCCGAAGGCCAACTAAGGGAATTTCCTTTCCCTAGGAAGGACAAGGACACCGCTCGATTTTTAGTCTTGAGTTGCAGGAGTTGATGAGTTCAACAGCGATGCCTAAAATTTGAGCAAGTATCATTGGTGCATCTCTCTCTCTCTCTCTCTCTCTCTCTCTCTCTCTCTCTCTCTCTCTCTCTCTCTCGGGATAGTTTCCTACGATGTTAAAATTCTCTTCTCTTCTGCTTCTTCTTCTTCCTCTCTCTCTCTCTCTCTCTCTCTCTCTCTCATAATAGGTCTTGAGTTCAACTCTCCTTGTCAAATAGATCTTTAAGGTCTCTTGGGATAGTTTCCTACGATGTTAAAATTATCTTCTTCTCCCCAATCCCAAGCCCAAATATGCTCTCTCTCTCTCTCTCTCTCTCTCTCTCTCTCTCTCTCTCTCTCTCTCTCTCTCCCCACACACAAGGTGTCCACCAGTCCCGCTCGATCACCATGCCCCTTTCCTTTTGTGAACCGGCTCAGCCAATTGACCGCATCGTAAGGAAGTCCCCCCCCCCCCCCCCCCAATTACGTTGAGGTGACAAGGCAGGAAGAGCGCTAAGAGCCTGCAAAAGCTGCAAAGTAGATGACTTGGAGCCTATTGGTTCTCTGCTTGGTCTGCACGCAAGACGTCATGATGACAACATCCTGTGATCTAAACTGTCGAGGAGCATCACCATGTGCATGAAGAGGCAACCAATCACACGATCGTTTGTGGTGTCAACGAATGCTCGTTGAGGTTGAACATCTCTCTCTCTCTCTCTCTCTCAAAAGACCAAGCCCAAATATACTCACAAGTGGTTGAGGCTTCACTTTGCCATTATACTATAGTGTAGATAGTGTAGATGAAACAATGCAATGTGGAGTGAGATAGAGAGCTTGAGGATTTAAGAGAATCTTCAGCTCGAGAGAAAAGTTTGGGTAATGTTAGTACTGAATGTTTTTTTAAAATTTTTGAAGTACTCTATGGAAACACATTATTGTGACAATTGCACCAAGGGATTCCTACGACTCGCCTAGTTGAGTTGAGATGTACATTGTACACCATTGACATTCTTTGAAGGTTTCTAGCATCAAAGAATTGTGGGGACATACTAGCTTCAAAAGCTCACAATTAACATAGACCCTTTAATGCCTCCACATAGTGAATTCATTCATTGGCCATGATAGCCAATTGTTAGAGGCGTAAATATGACATGGTCGTTGCTCCATGAATCTATATCTATACTATATATATAATGCAACTTAAATTTTTTAACAAAGGAGAGACCTTCCAGTTGTCACTCACTATTTTCACTTTAAAGAAAATCTTACAAATGTCTCATTTCTCTAAAGCTTGGAATCTCAGAACTTGTGAACCTTTTCAACCTTTGACTTTTAACGCAAGTTTTTTTTTTTTTTTTTAAAAGTTCTGCTCTACTTTTCAAGACTTTACTTTTCCTTTTTGAAAGCAGGCTCAACTTTGCTTTTGGGAAGCCAATGGCCATAAAAGTTGAGAATTTAAGAAATTGTTTGTAAGTACACTATCAAAATTTTATCGACTTATTTCAAGACAGATTTGGAATCTAGCTAGGATTTTGGAATTAATACAATAATCTTTATTTTTAATCGAAAATCGATCAATGGTCTGGAATAGTCCCAAAATGGAAGGGTGTGTGTATTTCCTTTTGAAAGCTAACTCAATTTTGCTTTTGGGAAGCCAATGGCCATAAATTATGAGAACATAAAAAATTGTTCGTATGTACACTAGCAATATTTTACTGGTTTATTTCAAGGCGAACTTGGAATCTAGCTAGGATTTTGCAATTAATACACTAATCCCAATTTTTGATTGAACATCAAGCACTAGTCTCGAATAGCCCCAAAACGGCAGTGTGTGTGTGTGTGTGTGTGTGTGTGTGTGTGTGTGTGTGTGTGTGTGTGTGTGAGAGAGAGAGAGAGAGAGAGAGAGAGAGAGAGGTCTCAAAGAGAGTGCCAAACCTTTTTTATTGCTCGAAATCAATCTATATATTTATTTACAGTGGAGCTTAAATTTTTCAAATAAGAAGAGACCTTACACGTGTCATCCACTCCAGCTTGCACAAACATCCACGTTTGGAACTCCATGTAATAACTGCAGCTTGACGACCTCGATGCTTGAAGGTCTTAGTACAATCTCGATCTACAAAAATTGCTCGTGTGTGTGTTCGCGTCCATGCTATGAGTGTGTGGTGTGTTCATGTGTGTGTGTGTGTGTGTGTGTGTGTGTGTGTGTGTGTGTGTGTGTGTGTGTGAGAGAGAGAGAGAGAGGCAACGCGATTGGCCGTTGGCTATGTGTGTGTATGAGACTCGAATTTCAACCTACCATGCGATTGGGCATTGTGTGTGTGTGTGTGTGTGTGTGTGTGTGTGTGTGAGAGAGAGAGAGAGAGAGAGAGAGAGTCCAATCTAGCTGAGCGAGCCTGTACGTGCACCCAAGACTGTGTGTGTGTGTGTGTGTGTGTGTGTGTGTGTGTGTGTGAGAGAGAGAGAGAGAGAGAGAGAGAATACGATATCACAGCTTTTCGTTGCCTATGCACACGCATGTGTGTGTGTGTGTGTGTGTGTGTGTGTGTGTGTGTGTGTGTGTGTGAGAGAGAGAGAGAGAGAGAGAGAGAGAGAGGGATCACAAATGTCCGTAGCCTGTGCGTGTGTGTGTGTGTGTGTGTGTGTGTGTGTGTGTGTGAGAGAGAGAGAGAGAGAGAGAGAGATCACAATTGTTCACAGCCTCTGTGTGTGTGTGTGTGTGTGTGTGTGTGTGTGTGAGAGAGAGAGAGAGAGAGCATGTGAGATCACAATTGTCCACAGCTTGTGTGTGTGCGTGTGTGTGTGTGTGTGTGTGTGTGTGTGTGTGTGTGTGTGTGTGTGTGTGTGTGTGTGTGTGTGTGTGAGAGAGAGAGAGAGAGAGAGAGAGAGAGGCTCTTACTCGGTGGCGAGAGATAATGAGAGGGTATGTTGGGATTTAGTGGCAAGAGAGAAAGACAATGAAAAAACTTTGGCACAGAGAGAGAGAGAGAGAGAGAGAGAGAGAGAGAGAGAGAGAGAGAGAGAGAGATCAGTTGGTCCCATAGCCAATGACGAACAAATGCAAGTAAGCCCAAGCTAACAAATCCAAGGCACGAAGAAAATCTGGGGCAGGTGGTGAGCAATTGCAAGTTAACAATGTCAGAAGGTGGAGTAAATTGTTGACTATATAAGTTAAAAGCTTCTGTGCTAAATTTCTTTGAACTTTGTAGGTGTTCTCAACTTCAAATTATAATTTAAAGGTAAATCGGATTAAATTGGACCTAGGTTTTCTCTATGAACTTCGTAGGCAATATCACCTTCAAATTAGAAGTAAATCTCAAAATTTGTAGGTGGGGTTACACCAAGCCTAGGTTTTTTCGAGCACCTGGATACACAGTGCTTTTTTTAAAAAACTTAGAAAACCTACATATGAGAAATTTAATCTCGAGATTTAGTATATTTGAGTGTTTTTACACTAAGTTTCTATAAAGTTCATGAATTTTCTCACCTTCAAATCTAGAATTCAAATTGTAGGTGGGATTCCACTAAACCTAGCTTTTTTTCGAGCACTCGGATACATACTGCTCTTTTTCAAAAACTTGGAAAACCTACATATGAGAAAAGTATATTTGAAGGTCTTTACATGATTTTCCAAAAATTTGACTTTAAAATTTGAAGGTTTTTACGAAATTTGGAGGTTGCCATCAAGGGCTCTTAGAGAATCCCACAAAAAATTGAAATTTGAAAAGTGATAAAATTTTAGAGACAATTTACAATATTTTAGGGTTTTTATATATGAATTTCTCAATTTGCATATATGATTATGATTCTATGGTTCCCCTTTGATCTGTAATTCATCCCTACTAATTTCTCTGAACTTTGTAGGTTTTCACCTTCAAATCTAGAATTTAGAGGTAAACCTCAAAATTTACGGGTGGGATTACACATAACCTATGTTTTTTTTCAAGCACTTGGATATACAATGCTTTTTTTTAGATACTTTAAAAACCTCCATATGAGAATTTTAGAGGCAAATATAGTGTATTTGAATATTTTTACATGATGTCCTAAAATTTGCCTCTAAAAGTTTGGAGATTTGCATCCAAAATTAGAAGGTTTTCATCAAGGGCCAATCCTACCAAAAATGTTATGTATGAAAAATTTTAGAAGCAAATTAACTATATTTCAAGGTTTTCAAATTTGATTTTCTCAGTTTGCATGTATGATGATGATTGTATTCCTTCTCTCTTCCAATTCGTCCCAAAGTCAACAAAACTCAAGCTCTCTACCTTGTGGATCCCTCTACAGTGTGTTTTGTTAGTGCCAAATTTCGAGCTTTCACTAAGGAACTTGAAAAGTCATCTCATAATTTCCCTTCCTACAAACTTACATCCAAGTCACTTGCTTCGCGTGCCAACACAACTAGGTTTTTTTCTAGCTTATTAAATGGCCCACAAGATGTGAACATTGGGTTGCACCTTGAAGGTATGTAGCATTATCCAATGCTAACATTTAAGAAGTTAACATGAATGAAAGAATTCATGATGAGATTCTTTTTTTTCCAAAACTCACAATGGTGAGTAGATTATATTAGAAAAATCATAGAATTACAAATTCCTGCCATGCTCGTCACGAGCCATGACATCTTCAACTATTGAGTGATACACATCGGCTGACAGGGGAGCCACCACGACGATAATGGATGGGTCCTCATCAATACCCATTTAGGTAAATCATTACGACATCCAAGGTCATGTTCCATTCATTAGAGTCCATGTGTTTCCCAACTTTTGTTGGAGTTCTTACTTTCAAATCTAGAATTCAAAGGTAAATCTCAAAGTTTGTAGGTTAGATTATAGTAACTGTATGTTTTTTTAAAGCACTCAAATACACATTACTTTCTCCCAAAAACTTGAAAAACTCTCTCTCTCTCTCTCCCTCTACTTAACAAGAAGCGACTTCTATTGTATAACAAACACCATAAACGCTATGACTTGGGAACGAAGCTTGAGAACGAAGTGTAATGTCACCTACGAATTTTGAAAGGTTACCTCTAAATTTTAATTTACAAGTTAAAAAAACATAAAGAAATTTAGTATTGAATGTTTTTTTTGGACACTGATGGGAGAGAATTAAACAGAGAGGAGGAGCAAGACAATATAAATATTACTCTCTCTCTCTCTCTCTCTCTCTCTCTCTCTCTCTCTTTGCTCTCTTCAATAGCTATAAAGCACTCCTAGATCCGTTGCATAAGGAAATCTTACATAACGTGTGAGAACCTATCAAGCTTTTGTGTTAAAAGAAAATTTGCTACCTCTTGCATATAATTTTTTCTTTGAGAATCCAGAGAGAGAGATGGTGTGAATCATTTTATTGAAACACAAGAGTATATACATGTAGAAAAATAGAATCTATTAACATTTTCCACCTTTGTAGTTGTACGAATAAAAGACATGCATTTTTTAGCGCGGCAACACGTATGTCTCTAAAAGTTGCTTATTTGAAGATGATAACATTATACAATGCATAGTTTCAAGGAAAATAACCACTAGCAATGTCGCCTGTAGATCAGCTTTCCATTGCCAACTGTTCATTAGTCATCTTCACAGCCAAGGTTTCAGGTTGCAAAAGACCAAATCATAAGAAGTGCCCCCGACAAACATCGTGTCAAGATACTAGACAACCTAATTAAAAAACATGCTTTGAGCACACCGCACAACATGAGCACAAGGGTGATTCTCCCTCCCCCCCCCCCCTCTCTCTCTCTCTCTCTCTCTCTCTCTCACACACACACACACACACTCAAGCACGCGTGCGCATACATTCAAATACATCCCAAGCAGACACATCCTTCTTGCACAAAATTCCAATTATAAGTTCTTTGTAAATGTAAACCAACACACTTTTTTTTTCTAGGTATCAATGCATATAGTGCCACAGAAGCATCCTTCCTTGCTGGCTCACTTTGTGGTTGTAGTCACGCTGACACTTTCAAGGATAGCATGTACTAATTAGCAATGATAAACTCAAGCATGGGACCTTGCATCATCAGGTATGAAGATCATGTGCAGGCACCAGCAGCACACCAAGATGGCAGAAATGCACGGAACCTAACGGTCGTAGTCCTTCTTGGATGACACTAAAGATGATCGACGCATTTGGAAGGTTACGCGAACGGTTCGTGCAAATGACCGCATCCTTTCATAATTGAGGAACTTGAATATGGTAACAGAACATAACCAATCAAAAGCATCCTGGACAACCTCAACATCTTGATCTTTCTCAAGATGCTCATTGCAGCAACTTGCATATGCTTCTGCCAGAAAGACAGCTGAAATTCGAAAGCCGTTTGAGTGACACTTTCCTCGCAGCAGATTAAAATTTTCCCTTTGCAAAGAATTGAGTGTGATCCACTAAGAGACTGAGCAGTGCCCATATCGCAGGCGAAGCCTAAACTTAAAACCTCATCTCATAGCAACACTTGCAAGCATCTCCCTTTTCCAAACAGACACTGCCGATTCAATAGAAATCATACTTCAAGATAACGTCACAGATAAACCTTTGGCAATTTCCCAAATTGAAGAGTAGGTACCTGCTATGCAGGCACCTAACCCAATTGTTACGAAAGTAATAATTAATACTCTCTCCCACAGAGGTATTCTACCTGAGAAAAGCTTCATGTAGCATAAGCAAGGGATAGTTATTGCCACTGTGGTGCTCAAGAAAGAACCAACCAAAGCCATCAGGTAAGCAAAGAAAGGCACTGTGAGGGCGACAATGACGGTGGACACAACAAGTAGTGTACGTATAATCATTCCCCAAACCGTAAAATTCCAAGCTTTTAAGTCCACAGGAAGCAATTCTTCAAAAGCAGCTGCCAATGGTGTAACAGTTAAGGAATATTTTGCGAATGGGTTTACCAACGTTGCTATGATAGCTATCGTTGTAGCTACTCTTCCTCTTGGCAAATTCAAGGTCACTTGGGACTTGATGTCATCACCAAACATCAGGAAGCCAAGGACCGCAATGCCTCCATAGATGATTGTGCATACCATGAAGCTTACAACTAGCACCTGCAATGAATGACAAGAAACAATGGTTGATACGTGCTAGCATGGAGAAGAATATGCCTTACTTTTGCAAAGTCTAGAAGTTAATAAGAAGGAGATAGCGGAGGAATTTACAAGTGAAAACTTGCCCTTCTCTCGCATTGACCCATATATATTTGGAAACACAGCATGGCCGCAGTAGCAGAATGCATAGAGCCCAACGGCAATCGGAAATCCTTGTAAATTCAGCAGCTGTCCATGGTTTGTAAAGCCAACCTCAAAGATGCCAGTCCAAGCGACAGCTAAGAGCACTGTTATACAGGCAAGTACTCCTCCAAGAGATAAGTAAGATAGCAAACCGAGATCACGAAGCCAAACTGTTGGTAGCATCACAGCAGCTGAAATGATCACAAATGACTTCTCCGAAGAAAGCCGGAAAAACCCAAAATTAAGCCCCTCAAAAGAAATCAGCTGAGTGAGATTATCGCCCTCCAGAATGAGGAACTCAATTGCAACCGCAAAAAGTTCACCATACAGCAAGCCAGACACAACTATCCGCCCAACTCTTCCAAAAGCAGCTTGTCCAATATCAGGGTAACCAGAAAGATGTGGATGTAGGTCTAGGCACCGCCTGAGTAGAACTCCTGTATAGCAACAGACAGCCGCAAAAATAAGAAGACAACTTAATCCGGCCCACCCTCCTTGTGCCACAGCATAGGGCATTGACAGAATTCCAACTCCTGAAAGCAACAAGACCACCATCAAAAGGCTGACTCTCGGTTACACTCAATCAAAGTTCTGCCCCAAAAAATGACAACACCACCACCCTTTATCATGTCCAGCGCTTCTAATTTATGATCATGAACGCAGTCAAAATTATGTACACGATATAACCTGAAAGTCATGTCTACCTGCAAGCATGTTTACGCCATTAAAGACTGCTTGAAAGAAAGAGCTTTTCTGCTGTTGTTGAAATGCTGGTCGAACATCATCTGCAGGGGAGCCCTCTTCGCAAACCTTGTCCTCAATCGTATGGGCGCTATTGAGAAGTGGTAGAGCCTCACTAAGTCTGCCCTCACATTTGTCCACAGAGAGGTCACTGCTCTTTCCAATGTAGTGTTGTTTAGAGTGCTGTAAGAAGCTTTTGCCCGTTTCAGACGAAGGAGAGCGGGAATACAGATCCATGGACCTTTCATAGCTTTGTGGCCAGTACTGCCTTGTCAAAGATGAAGCTAGCGGTATGTCTATTTGCTGCTCAACGAGGTATTCTGAGTCTTGGAGTCTTGTAAATTTAAAGCTTGATTCCTCATCTGAAACTACATGTGGCCCCATTGATCCTTGCTCCATTCAGAGCTACCTGAAGTCAAAGAGAGAAAATGCTTGTTAACGATAAGATGCAGCTATTAAGCTTCCCCACTATAACAAATGACAAAATAAGCAAAAGACTACATGGTGGCCATGAGGGCGGAGCACAACAGTACAATCTGCTATCCATACACGAAAAATGCAGCTACGGCCACCAATTAGTAACAGCATATGTGTGATGAGTTGGATGCCCAAGCTGAAATCGGAATTCCATGATGGCCATTTATAAAGATTCTTGACACTACGTTCTTCCTCAGCCTATGCTTTATGCTGAATGCAGCATAGGTATGCTCTCTGTTGCCTTGACACCGTATTGTGTTTATACAGCGACACCTTACACCTTATGCTGAATTGCAAGGGCTGTGTTTGGGTGCTCTGGTTTAGTCACTCTTTTTGTGGAAATCTTTAGAGATAAGAGTATCAAACTACTTAAGGATCTGAGTGGACCACTGTCTGGTTGCCCTTATGACCCAAATTCTATAGTGCGACACCCTCCCCAAAAAATTTCAAAATCAATCAAAACCCAACCAAACAAACAACAGTATCCAAAATTTGAAGCTCTTGGCCGCATCCGCAAGCTTAGAGACCTTTCTCGAATCAGCCTATGAGACAGGCTACGTGTGCAGGAATTGAAGTGTATTCTGAGAATGTAGTCTCTGTCTTCCATATAACGCAAACAGCTTGCTCCATAAATTGCAGAAACCTTAAGACAGCCCTTACTATGTACATCTTTACCCTGTGTGTGCCTCGTGCATACATGGAATCTCTCTCTCTCTCTCTCTCTCTCTCTCTCTCTCACACACACACACACACACACACACAAAACGCACATGACAAACAAAAGCGCACACAAGTACCAGCTTGTAAGCTTCGTTCTTCGACAGCTAGGAGACTCTCTCTCTCTCTCTCTCTCTCTCTCTCACACACACACACACACACACACACACACACACACACACACACAGCTGCAAACGGACTCTCACGATGACCGACAAAGAGCTGCATAGAAAAGACATACACGAGCAGAGAAGACCCGGGAGTCGAGCTAGCGGGCGGTGCGTATGCATGCGAGTTTCGTATTCTTTCGAGTAGAGTTTCAAGTATACATGCTTGGGCCCAGGCCCAGTCGCCAAAAACATGTGTCGTGTGTGTGTGTGTGTGTGTGTGTGTGTGAGAGAGAGAGAGAGAGAGAGAGAGAGAGAGAGGGGGGGGGAGGGATGAGGACGATGATGCTTTCTTTCCCTCTACCACGACTACGGGGCTTATTAATTTAAAGCATGTGATGTGCATGGTTTTTCCCTTTAATTTTATAGCCTATACTAGAACAAAACCAGTCCGAGGAAGAAACATAATTTTTAACGTGATTAGAACTCCCCAATCTCATAAAAATAAAAATTCTTTCAAAACATATTAATTGTAAAAATTCTTTCAAAACATATTAATTGCATAATTGAAGGGTGAGTTTAAGAAATGAAAAAACAAATGAAGGTGGAAAGTCAAAAGAAGAATGAAGGTAAAAAGTCAAAAGACATTTGTGCCCATATAAATAGGTGTTTTTTTTCTCTTTCATTTTTTCTTTAGCGTTTTTTTTGCGCTCTCTCTCTCTCTCTCTCTCTCTCTCTCTCTCTCTCTCTCAATGTTGTATCCGTCCTTCCGAACTAATATTGTTGCAAATCTATGTGCTTTGTCATTGCCTATTGTTATGTGTTATAAACTAACGCATCGTTTTTTCTTGTTGTTGTTTGAGAGGAATCTTTGAATTAGGAATACCTTTTGATTTTTTTGGAAACCATTAGGAATACCTATTAATTTGATAAGAGTGCATGGAAAGGCAATGACGTGCAGAGGCGAAGACTCTCTCTCTCTCTCTCTCTCTCTCTCTCTCTCTCTCTCTCTCTACACGCAAATATACTCCTCTTCTCCATAGGATTAGCCAATACTCGTATGTGACCTGCGCGATGTCGCGGCTACAGAAAAGCATGGCCTCTATTCTTGAAACACAATTCTCCCTCTGCAAGTGAAAAAATTACAAAGTTTTTTTGATGTTGCCACTATGTACTACCAAATATACAATTGATGCTCCATTATCTATGTATACAATCTTTGTCCCATATGCCATTTGTCATAAAGACTAATATCTAATACTCCCAAATGATTTTCTCATGTTAAACTGATCATTTAATATGCAGAAGTACCAAGGGAGTAAAAGCTAGAATATTGGTAAGGTTGCAAGACCGGTCTCTACTATCAAGGATCCAAAGGAGGGAAAATAGGGATCCAAAGGGGGATTGTCTGCAAAAGAGCAATGTGCTTCAATGGGGCTTAAAAGACCTAAGGTTCAACCCCATTAAGACTTCCATAGGCTAAAGTTCCTAATTTTAATTGTAGTGTCCAAGGCCAAAGTAAGGGAAGTATTGGATGGTCATGGGAAGACTAAAAAGTCTTCCCGCATCCCTAGGAAGGAGGGGGCGATCCCTTATTTTAGGGGATAAGAGAGAAACACACACACACACACACTCCAAAGCTCCCCCTTTACACAAAGAGAATATTGGACATGTGTCACACTCCTAGCCCAGTTGCTCCCAATCTCCTCTCACATCCTATTGGATGGCCATAGAGGTGGACCAATGAAAATTAGGCTAGAGTAAATTTAGTCTAATCAATTTAAAAATGCTTCGATAAAACAACCAATAGAAATTAATCTCTCCAAAAGACTATTGGAAAGTCTACCAAGGGGTCCAATGAGCATCCAACAGCCCAATGGCTTGCCTGATTCCTATTGGCCAGAAGACAAAAAGGTTCAATGAGAGTTTAGATTAATTATTTAATTACCTAAAGCTCTCACAAAAGGGGAATCAATTATGCTTCTAATTTGTGATTGGCTAAGCTTTGCAGGAGCCAATGAGAGGCCAGCATGAGCAAAAAGCAAGAGGGGTCGACCAAGAGAGAGAAAGCTTGGCACTTTTACTCTTACACATTTTGCTACACACACACACACACACACACACACACACACACTAGTTAGGTGTTGAGCGAGAACTCCATCTCCTTCTCCAAGCATTGACAAGTAAAGGCCTACACCAACAACTCTTGGCTATGGAATGAAAATCCAACCAAGAGACAAGCTTCAACAGCATGCTCATCTCCTCTACCATGCTAATTACTAAGCTAAGCTATGCTATTAGAGTGATTATGTGAGGAGAATACTTCTTTCTTGTAAGATACATCTTCTTCCTCTCAACCTCTCCTAATTCCCTGCTAACCCTCACCATTTTTGAAGGTGTGTAAGGTTTTGGGAATGAGGATAGGGACACTAGGTGTGTTTTTCAAGCATAATTTGGTGCATAAAGCTTCCATCTCCATTACACCAACGAGTTTTATCAAGGAACACAAGAATTGTATTGTACAAAAGTCTCCTTTGATGGGAGAATCTATAATACAAAGCCTTTATGAAGGGGGGATCGGCTCCATGTAAATCTGGTCCTCAACTGTTGTCAATTGTTCTATTTCTCTCTCATTTCAAGTATTGTCAATGCCAAATTAGCTAGGTGTAAATTACTATGTTGCTTTCTCAAATTAATTACTCTCTCTATGCTCATTAGGAACTTGTTCTTAATAAAATCCTCAACCATTTTTGCTACACACAAGTTACTAGTGCATTAAATGTTACATTGGTATCAGAGCTATTGGTTTCTCTTTTCTTGCTCAAGAAGAGAGGTCCTCAAGCTTGCTATAAATGGTTGGTGTTATTAATTCCAAAGGATTTTTCATCCTTGAAGGACGCCTGCTTTATGCAGTTAACGGGGATACCATCAATAGCTATGGTCTAAACAATGGAGTCCTATGGACAATGAATGTTGATAGCTTTGATTTTTCTATGAAAGAGCAATTAATGATGCCCCTATGCTTGTAAATTATCTTATTTCTAGGCTTCGACAAGCCCTGGCAAATCCATCCCTCCAAAGGCGAAGTGCTACAGCGATTGTGCATCCATGGTATTCTCCAAACTCCCCACCAAAAAGAGAGAGTACCTAGAAAGCCTCCTTGTGAGACTTCCAAAAGAGGACTCTCTCCGATAAGGGAAGAAGAGGAGGATCCGTACGAAGGGCTCAAAAATTTACTACTTGATGACGCACCTCCCTCTCAAAGGAGAACCCAAGTTTCAACATTAGAGACCCCACCAAAAGAACGAGACAGAAGTGAGTCTCCTGCCACCTCGACGGAGATGGCTTCACGAAGACGGCATGCAAAATGCTCTCCAACACCCCCTAAATAGAGAATACCATTGCATACTTCTCTACACCATAATTCAAAGAGGGAAGAGAGAAAACAAGAGAAGAAAAACGCGAGAAAGTGGTCACCCTCTTCTCCATCTTCCTCATCCTCTTCCTCTTCTAAAGAAAGTGATGGTGCAGACAAGGAGGAACAAGGGAAGAAAAAGGCGAGAAAGAGGTCACCCTCTTCTCCATTCTCCTCATACTCTTCCTCTTCTGAAGAAAGTGATGGTGCAACTCTTGAACCACCTAAAAAAAGACGCCGTAGGAAATCCTATGTTGCTTGGAAGAGGTCTTCCAACTGAAAAAGTTCAAAGAGGGAGGAAAGAACATCTCTTTCCTTACCTACGATGGCACTTTTAGTGCTATGGACAAAGTCTTGGCCTTTATCCAACAATTCGATGCGGTGTTTGGAGATGAGGGCTTCACGGAGTCCTCTAAGCTACGTCATGTAGCTATGCAATTCAAAAGTCCGACTGACAATGGTGGTCTAGCCTACGAGCAATTGGTGAAGCTCCACGAACATGGAAAGCTTTAAGAGCTTCCATCATGAAGTAGTTTTTGGCTACCGATGATGCCAAAGACAAGTACTCACCGAATGGCGAATCTTCAAGCTCTCTCCCTACGAATCTATTCACAAATATGTAGAAAAGTTTTAGGATTTACACCTCAAAGCCACTGTCTTCAAAAAGATGGATTTTTTAGAGAAAAAACAACAATTTTGTGCGGATTTAGCCGAGGATATGGCGGGGAGTACGTTAACTCCCAAAGGCCACGTACCATATATGTGATCATACACCTTACCATATCTGCGATCATACACCTTACCATGGTGGCTTCAAGAATCAATTTCCAACAAGGGGCTAAGAGAAATCTTAAGACCACAGAAAACAAGGACCATAACGAGCCTAAGGGGAAGGACAACGTCCAAAAGTCTCCCAAAGGCAACGCAAACAACAAAGAAGCTAAGGAGAAGGGTGTTTATAAAGGAAAAAATAAACTCTCTCCTGAAGAGCTAGAGCATAATAAAAAAGATAACCGTTGTTTCAAGTGCGGGGAGCAAGGGCATGCCTATCGTGCTTGTCTCCACAAGAATACACGTAACGAGTCTCCTAGAGCTACCTTGGTCAAAATTCAAGAAGAGGATGCTCATCACAAAGGATCTCCTCATGATGCCATGCTTGGGGAAAGGTAAGAGAACATGATGCTTTCATTCTCTTTGTTGACCCTGGTTCTACTCACTATTTCATATCCACAAAGTTGGACCACCAAGCTAGGCATCCAAGCCTATGAGATGGGAGATGTCCTACCTGCCGATGGTGCTTTCAAGGGGCAAGAAGCCTCAGTCACTCCCTTAATTGGGAAATTAAGGCTCCATGTCCAAAGCTATGTGAACAAGGAGGATTTCTTCGTCCCTCCTCTCAAGCATGAGGATGTAATCCTAGGGGCACTATGGTTTGATCGCATGGTTGCCAATGTTAAATTCCTTGAAAGGCAAATTCAAATTAGGATCAGAGAAAAAGATATGTACATAGATGCTAAGGAGTTGGGTAGTACCATACCCCTTGTACATAAGCAAGCTTTCAATAAGTCAATAAAGAGCTCTATTTTTGTGTAACAGTCTGCACTAAGGAACTGTCTGAAATGACTTCACCTGCAGAAATGAGTTGCTCATTGATATCCTTGACACTAGCAAGGAAAGTGTCCATATCATCTTCCTCATGCATAATCTTTGACTCCAGCTCTTTACGTAGCAAAGCAATTTTAGCCTCTTTGCGACTTGCATAAAGACTAGCCAAAATATCCCAAGCCTATTTTGCAGATTTTGCTGAACGGATGTGAGGAACAATGGTGCGCTTCACAGACAACGCAATCAATGCATGAGCCTGCGTATCCTTAACATCCCAACGAGCTTGTTCTGCCATAGGCAAAACAACTCTAACATCAGCAATCCTTGCAGCAAGACCTGCAACATCCTCAACATCGCCTACATCCTCAGAACCAGGACGTACATCAATGCCCTGCACAATGTTCCAGACGCCCTTTGACACCAAAACATGTTGCATCATATAAGCCCACATAGGGTAATTGTCCCCATCCAACCTGTCCTCAACAGCAAACATCTTGAACACATCTGTATTGTTGTTGTCAGCCATGGTAAATGTTGCACCTGATGTGAAAACTGCGTGAAAATAGGAGAAACAGAGCGGGAACAACACGTGATATATAGCACAAACCGTAGATGACCCTAAACGGTCCCTAATACCCCCAGGAGGTTCGGGGACGCGAGGGGACCGCTGTACAGGTGATCTAGCACATTTTCAGGGCTGAAAACAGAGAATTCAACGTGCTGCAGATTCTCACCAGGTTTTGCAAAGTGCCCGTATGCGTCGGGAAAGTCAGTCAATGCGTGGGAATACTGACTGTGAAGGGTCATAGTACAGTTATGCTGCCGAAATTGGGCCGGAACAGTTGAAATTCAGCCAAGTGTGTGCGGGGCAGCTTGTAGGGAACCACAGCGTTTATTCCCTCTTTTGAACAATAAAGAAATACCGAAAGGGGCGCCTAAGTTAGGGGCCAATATGGTGTCGGTCTACTAATACAGGTGCAATCTAGCAGCCTGTATCCCTCTCCCCTTTGTTGTGTCTTCAAAGTACAGGTAAAGTGGACTACACTGACAGAAACTCTGCACAAAATGACGAAATAGCATGTGTAGTACCGCCTGTAGTGGTAACGGAGGCCGAAATGAGCCCGAAATATTTGTCGATCTACGAACGCTTGCCAAAGCTCACTGAAATCGGAGAAAGTGAGTAGGCGTGTGCTGGAGCAGCTGGCAACTAAGCCCGGGAGGACGCAACCTGCTCTGATACCAATTGTTGGAATTAGGGTTGCAGAGAAATGCACACAGCTTGGAGAAGAGGAAGGAAGCTCAAGGCACACAATAGAGAGTGTGTTACTTAGTGTGTAATGGAAAAATAGATAGCCCTAGAGTGATGGGCGTATATACAATGCTCGGGGGAAAAAACCTCCTAAAGAGGGAAAAAATGCCCTGACGGTCCTAGTGTGTTCACACACATCACTACCACATGAATATGGTAACAGAAGACCATCGCACACTTCTCCACACCATAATTCAAAGAGGGATGACAAAAAATAAGAGAAGAAAAAGGCGAGAAAGAGGTCACCCTCTTGTCCATCTTCTTCATCCTCTTCCTCTTATGAAGAAAGTGATGGTGCGGACAAACAGAACCAAGGCAAGAAAAAGGCGAGAAAGAGGTCACCCTCTTCTCCATCTTCCTCAAATTCTTCATCTTCAGAATTTCAAAGAGGGAGGAAAGAGCATCTCTTTCCTTACCTACGATGGCACCTTTGGTGCTACAGACAAAGTCTTGGCCTTTATCCAACAATTTGATGCAAGCGTTTGGAGATGAGGGATTCACGGAGTCCTCTAAGCTACGCCATGTAGCTATGCACTTTCAAAAGTCCACCAAGCAATGGTGGTCTAGCCTACAGGCCAACGGTGAAGCTCCACGAACATGGGAAGCTTTAAGATCTTCCATCATGAAGCAGTTTTTGGCCACCGATGCCAAAGACAAGGTAATCACCAAATGGCGAAGCTTGAAGCTCTCTCCCTACGAATCCATTCACAAATATGTAGACAAATTTTGGGATTTACATCTCAAAGACACTTCAAAAAGATGGATTTTATGTGGGCTTAACTGAAGAAATGGCGGAGTATGTCAACTCGCAAAGGCCACGCACCATATCTGCGGTTATACACCATACTATGGTGGCTTCTTGAATCAATTTCCAAACAGGGGCTAAGAGAAATTCTAAGCCCACAGAAAACAAGGGTTCCAATGAACTTAAGGGGAAGGACAATGTCCAAAAGTCTCCTAAGGGAAACTCCAATAACAACAAAGCTAAGGACAAGGGAGTTTACAAAGGCAAAAACAAACTCTCTCCTGAAGAGCTTGAGCGTTATCGCAAGGATAACGACTATTTCAAGCACGGCAAGCAAGGGCATGCGTACCACGCTTATCCCCAAAAGAACACCCGCCATGAGCCTCCTAGAGCTCCTTGGTCGAAATCCAAGAGGAGGAAACTCACCACAAACGATCTTCTCTATGCCATGCTTGGGGAAAGTTAAGAGAACATGATGCTTTTATTCTCACAATTTCATATCCACAGAGTTGGTCACCAAGCTAGGCATACAAGCCTACGACATGAGAGGGGCAAGAATCTTCAGTCACTCCCTTAATCGGGAAATTGAGGCTCCATGTCCAAAGCTATGTGGACAAAGAGGACTTCTTTGTCTCTCCTCTCAAGCATGAGGATGTAATCCTAGGGGCACCATGGTTTGATCGCATTGCTACCAATGTTAAATTCCCTGAAAGGAAAATTTACTTTAAGTACAGGGAAAAAGATATGTACATAGATGCTAAGGAAATGGATAACACCATACCCATTGTACATATGCAAGCTTTCAATAAGTCAATAAAGAGCTCTATTTCCGTGTACATGATTTTTGTTAAAGATTCTCAAAATGAACCTAATGCTTTAGCAAAAGAAAATATAAATGATCACAAGGAATTAGAGTTAGCCAATTTTCTCAAGGGGTTACAAGATGTCTTTATTGACGACATCCCTTGTGAACTACCTCCTAACAAGGCAATGATGACCATGCAATTGAACTTCTTCCAAGAAGTTCACCGCCTACGAATAAACCTCCTTATAGAGTTTCTCAAGCTCAACAAGAGGAGATTATGCAGCAAGTGCATGAGTTAGTTGAGAAGGGCATGGTTAGGCCTAGCTCATCTCCATTTTGCTCACCCGTGTTAGTAGTGCAAAAGAAAGATAGCACATATCATATGTGTGTCGACTATAGAGCACTAAATAGGATCACTATCAAGAATAGGTTTCTCATTCCACGGGTAGAATACCTATTTGATAAGCTACAAGGGTCCACCTACTTCAGTAGGATTGACCTAAAAAGTGGCTACCATCAAATAAGGATAGTTGATCAAGACATTGTAAAGACCGCATTTCGCTCTTCGTTTGGTCTTTGCGAATATATTGTCATGCCTTTTGGCTTGACCAATGTACCAGGCACATTCAACCGCTTGATGGAGAAGCTATTCAGTCCTCACCGAACCTTTACTGGAGTGTTCTTTGATGATATCATCATCTACTCTAATTTATCAGACGAACACAAGCAACCTCTCCAGGTAATATTTCAAGTCTTAAGAGAGAATAAACTTTATGTTAATCAAAGTTTTTCTTACAAGAGGTTCAATATTTAGGTCACATTATCTCTCAAGATGGCATCCAAATGGATCCATCAAAGTTAGAGGTAATAAAAGGATGGCCTAAACCAAGTAATCTTCATGAATTAAGAAGCTTTATAGGTATGTGTGCATACTATAGACACTTCATAGAAAAGTTCTCACAAATCGTGGGACCATTACATGACCTAACAAAGAAAAACGTTAGGTATACATGGTCTGTCGCCAAGGAGAACAATGCTTTCAAAAAGCTTAAAGAAAAGCTTATCTCTCAATCTGTGCTTATACTACCGGATCTCTCAAAGCCATTTGAGGTCCAATGTGACGCTTTTGGTGATTGCCTTGGAGCTGTTTTGCTCCAAGAAGGGCATGCCATAGCCTATGAAAGTCGAACGCTCGACCCTGTTGAGCAAGCTCTAGGCATATATGAAAAGGAACTCCTTGCAGTTCTACATGCCTTAGAGTCATGGAAGCACTATTTATTAGGGACTCCTTTCATTCTGTGAACGGATCACCAAAGTCTTAAGTACTTCATGACGCAGACCAAGATCTCCGACAAACAAATGAGGTGGGAAAATTTCCTTTTGCAATTTCATTTTCATATTGCTCACATTGCTGGCAAGCATAATCAAGTAGCTGATGCACTCTCAAGACGGCCAAGAGTGAATGCAGTTTCCATAGAAATTCACAATGATTTATCTTCAATGATAGATGAGTATGCTATTGATCCCGATTTCAGAGATGTGATTTCAGCCCTTGCATTAGGGAAGAAAGAGGAACCATTTACTTTACAAGATGGTTATCTACTCTATGAAAATAGACTGTGCGTTACTAACTCACTACGTGAGAAAGTAATGTATGAATCTTATACATTTAATGGTCTAGTAACTTGTGTGTAGCGGAAAATAGCATGAACATAGTGAGCATTTCATTAGAATAGCTTCCTAATGAGAATAACAAGAGTGCTTGGGTGGAGAGAGCAACAAAAAGCATAACGCCTAGTTAGATAGCATGAACAATACTTCAAAAGAGAAAGAGATTAAGCAATTGACAACAGTTGAGGACCAGATTTGCATGGAGCCGGTCCCCCCTCCAAAAGGCTTTGTATTATGGTTTCTCCCATCAAGAGAGACATTTTACAATACAAACTCTTGTGTTCCTTCAATACTAGCTAGTGCAATGAAGATGGAAACTTCATGCACTACGCAAAACACTTATCAAACACAACATCAATTCCCTCACGGTCTCATACCCAAGACCTCACACACCTTTGAAGATGGTGAGAGCTAGCGAGGTATGCGAGTAGATTGAGAGGAAGAAGGAGTATTCTTACGAGAAAGATGTACATCTCCTCACATAATCACTCATATTAGCATAGCTTAGCTTAGTAATTAGCATGGTAGAGGAGATGAGCATGCATTGAAGCTTGGCTCTTGGTTGGATTTGCATCACAAAGCCAAGAGTTGTTGGTGTAGACCTCCCTTCTCACAAGCTTGGAGTAGGTGGTAATATTTCCATTGAAGCTTGAGAAGGAGAGAGAGAGAGTCTTCTTTGCTTCACACATAAGATTGTGTGAGTGTGTGTGTGATAATGCCTTGCAAAAATCAGCCCCCTCTCTCTCTTGGTCGACCCCTCTTGCTATTTGCTCTTGCTAGCATCGTATTGGACCTCCCCAAGCTTAGCCAATGGTAATTAAGCAGCATAAGTGATAGCCTTCTGACATGTGTCCCCCTTTCCCCTTTTGTGAGAGATTTAGGTAATTAATAAATGCAACTAAACTCTCATTGGACCTTTGCCTCCTGGCCAATAAGAATCAGGCAAGCCATTGGGTTGTTGAATGCTCATTGGTCCCCTTGGGAGACTATCCAATAGTCTTTTAGAGAGCCTAATTCTTATTGGTTCTTTTATTAAGTGTTATTAATTAAACTAGATTTACTCTAGCTTAATTCTCATTGGTCCACCTCCAAGGCCATCCAATAGGAATTGGGTACACCTTGTGGGAATCTAAGCTAGGGAGCTGACATGTGTCCCTCATTCCCTTTGTGTAAAGGGAGCTTGTGTCTCTCTCTCTCTCTCTCTCTCTCTCTCTCTCTCTCTCTCTCTCTCTCTCTCTCTCTCTCTCTCTCTCTCTCTCTCTCTCATCCCCTACTTGCAAGGCTCGCCCCCTCTTATGTAGGGATTGATAAAGACTTTTGGGACACACAACAAAGCATCCAATTCCCCCAATGTTTGACCTTTGGACACAACCTTTGAATTTTGGAACCTTAGCATTTTGGAAGTCTTAATGGGCTGAACCTTAGAGTCTTTTAAGCCCATTTTTGCACATGGCTCTTTTATAGATGCCCCCCCCTTTGGATCCCTATTTTCCCACCTTTGGATCCCTACTATGGCCAGTCTGCTAGCTTAACCAGTTTCTAGCTTTTTCTCCCTTGGCACTTCCCCATATTAAATGATCAGTTTAACATGAGAAAATCATTTAGGAGAATTAGATATTGATTATTATGACAAATCTCATGCTCCTCCTTATGTGGGGCATAGAGGGATTTAGTCTACCCTAAAAGGGATTGAAACATATTTCTATTGGCCTACCATTAAACCAAACATACAAGAGTATTTTTCTAAATGTGTTGTATGCCAAAAGACGAAGTTTGATAGAGGGAAACAACCTGGATTGCTTCAACCTTTGACAATCCCTAATTCACCATGGGAGAGCATATCCATGGATTTTATCTTTGGATTGCCTAAGTCTATCCATGGGAATACGGGAATATGGACAATAGTAGACAGGTTTAGTAAACAAGCTCATTTTATACCTTTCAAAAATACTATCAAAGCCCATCAAATGGCAACCTTCTTCATTTCACAAATCTTCAAGTACCAGGCTTGCCAATGTCCATAGTGTCGGATAGAGATCCTAGAATGACCAGTAATTTTTGGAAGGGTCTCTTTGAGAATTTAGGGACAAGGCTAAATTTCTCTTCGGCCTATCACCCGTAAACGGATGGCCAAAGTGAAATAGCTAACCTAACAATTCTTGATTTACTAAAATCCTATGTAATGTAAGTAGATCAAAGGTCCCAATGGGAGAAGTACTTACCCTTAGTGGAGTATGCCTACAACAACACTTTACATACTTCCATGGAAAAAGCACCTTTTGAGGTAATTGAGGGAAGATAAAAAAGTCCCCTGCTACTTAAGGTACACGGGAAGATCTTCGCTACAGATGAGTATAGCCGAGACCTACAACAATCTTTCCAAAAGATTAAGGATGCTATCTCTATCTCACAGCAAAGGCAAAAGGCTGCTCTGCTGATAAGCACAGAAGAGCGCAAGCCTTTAAAGAAAATGATTGGGTATTACTTAAATTTCCCAAGGCTCGTTTAAGGCACATGATGGGCAAGAATCCTACGGGACACCAAAAGTACTATGCTAAGTCGGCAAAAAGGTACTATGGCCCCTTCTAGATTCTTAGGCCAATCAATGAGATGGCCGATCAACTCAAGTTGCCCAGCCATTAGCTCATACACATTGCTAAAGCCTTACAAAGGAAAACCACCTCAAGAACCAACTATTGAAGACCCACCGGAGATCGAGAACCAAGAAGAGGTGTTGCAGCCCAAGTCCATTCTCCGACATGAAGACAAGGTATTAAGAGGCGGTAAAACTATCCGATGATATCTTATTAAGTTTAAGAATTATCCTTTTGAAGATGCTAGATGGATGCAAGACACACAATTAAAAGATAACCTAAACCTTGTCAATGCTTCCAATGCTTCCCTAGAGTAAGCAAATGTACAAATGTTTAAAATGAACAAATTTTTTGTCTTGTCATAATAACTAATATCTAATTCTCCTAAATGATTTTCTCATGTTAAACTCATCATTTAATATGGGGAAGTTGTGCCAAGGGAGAAAAAGTTAGAATATTGGTTAAGCTGGTAGACCGTCCACAGTAGGGATCCAAAGGAGGGAAAATAGGGATCCAAAGGGGGGGCCATCTACAAAAGAGCAATGTGCAACAATGGGCTTTAAAGACCTTAAGGTTAAGCCCATTAAGACTTCTAAATGCTAAGGTTTCAAAATTCAAAGGTTATGTCCAATGGTCAAAGCTTACTAAAAATTGGATGCTTTGTGTGTGTACCAAAAGTCTTCATGAATCCTACAAAGGAGGGGGTGAGCCTTGCAAGTAGGGGATGAGAGATAAACACACACACACTCTCTCTCTCTCTCTCTCTCTCTCTCTCTCTCTCTCTCCTTTACACAAAGGGAATGAGGGACACATGTCAAATCCTTAGCCCAGATGCCCACAAGGTGTACTCTAATCCTATTGGATGGCCATGGAGGTGGACCAATGAGAATTAGACTAGAGTAAATCTAGTTTAATTAATTTAAAAACACTTAATAAAAGAACAATAAGAATTAAACTCTCTAGAAGACTATTGGACAGTCTCCCAAGGGGTCCAATGAGCATTCAACAGCCTAATGACTTGCCTGATTCCTATTGGCTAGGAGACAAAGGGGTCCAATGAGAGTTTAGTTGCATTAATTAATTTCTTAAATCTCTCATAAAAGGGGAAAGGGGGACAGATGTCAGAAGGCTATCACTTATGCTACTTAATTTTCATTGGCTAAGCTGGGAGAGGTCCAATGGGGTGTTAGCATGAGTAAAATGCAAGAGGGGTCGACCAAGAGAGAGGGAGGGCTGAATTTATCAAGTCATTATCACACACACACTCACACAATATCATGTGTGGAGCAAGAAGACTCTCTCTCTCCTTCTCAAGCTTTAATGGAAAGCTTATCCCCTACTCCAAGCTTGTGAGATTAAGGGCGGCCAACACCAGCAACTCTTGGCTTTGTTATGCAAATCCAAACAAGAGCCAAGCTTCGATGCATGATCATCTCCTCTACCAGATAATTACTAAAGCTATGCTAATATGAATGATTATGTGAGGAGATATACATCTTTCACGTAAGACTACTCCTTCTTCCTCTCAATCTACTCTCATACCCTGCTAGCTCTCACCATCTTCAAAGGTGTGTGAGGTCTTGGGTGTGAGACCGTGAGGGAATTGATGTTGTGTTTATAAGTGTTTTGCTTAGTGCGTGAAGCGTCCATCTTCATTGCACTAGCTAGTATTGAAGGAACACAAAGAATTGTATTGTCAAATGTCTATCTTGATGGGAGAAACCTATAATACAAAGCCTTTTGGAGGGGGGGCCAGCTCCATGTAAATCCGGTCCTCAACTGTTGTCAATAGCTTAATTTCTCTTTCTTTTGAAGTATTGTTCATGCCTATCTAACTAGGTGTTATGATTTTTGGTGCTCTCTCCAGCCAAGCACTCTTGTTATGCTCATCAGGAATCTATTCTAATGAAATGCTCACTATGTTCATGTTATTTTTTGCTACACACAAGTTACTAGGCCATTAAATGTTACACTTGTGATATACCTCCCAAACGAGGGGATGACGAACATGCAATGAGCTTCTTCCTCAAGGGATTCCAAGATGTTTTTATTGACGACATATCTTGTGATCTACCTCCCAAACGAGGGGATGACGACCATGCAATTGAGCTTCTTCCAGGAAGCTCACCACCTAATAAACCTCCTTATAGAGTTTCTCAAGCTCAACAAGAAGAGATTATGCGGCAAGTGCATGAGTTAGTTCAGAAAGGCATGGTTAGGCCTAGCTCATCTCCATTTTGTTCACCAGTGTTATTAGTGCAAAAGAAATATGGCACATATCATATGTGTGTCGACTTATAGAGCACTATAGGATCACTATCAAGAATAGGTTTCTCGTTCCACGGGTAGAAGACCTATTTAATAAGCTACAGGGGTCGACCTAATTCCGTAGGATTGACCTAAAACATGGCTACCATCAAATAAGGATAGTTGATCAAGATATTGTAAAGACCGCATTTCGCACTATGTTTGGCCTTTACGAGTACAATGTCATGCCTTTTGGCTTGACCAATGCACCAGCCACATTTAACCGTCTAATGGACAAGCTATTCAAGCCTCACTAAAGCTTTGCTGGAGTGTTCTTTGATGATATAATCATCTACTCTAATTCATTAGACGAACACAAACAACACCTCCAGGTAATATTTTAAATTTTACGAGAGAATAAGCTTTATATAAATCGAAAGAGAAGTGAAATTTTCTTCCAAGAGATTCAATATTTAGGTCATATTATTTCTCAAGGTGGCATCCAAATGGATCCATCAAAGTTAGAGGTAATAAAAGGATGGCCTAATCCAAGGAATCTACATGAATTAAGAAGCTTTATAGGTATGTGTGCATACTATAGACGCTTCATAGAAAAGTTCTCACAAATTGCGGGACCATTACATGACCTAACAAAGAAAAACGTTAGGTATATATGGTCCATCAAGGAGAACAATGCTTTCAAAAATCTTAAAGAGAAGCTTATCTCTCAATCTGTGCTTATAATGCCAGAGCCATTTGGTGTAAGAACTAGGAACTAGACTCTAGGATCCTCCTCCCAACCTCCCTTTATATAGGCGGGCTCCTAGCCCCTTACCCTAGACGGATCCCTTGTCCACACTGCCTAGCCCGACCCTTGGCCGTAGTCCATGACTATCCTAGTTCTTAGCGTACAGGACCCTTGTCCTGACATTACTCCCCCCTTAAAGAAGAGTTTTTATCCTCGAAAACAAAAGTGGGAAACTTCTTCTTAAGAACACTAATGTTTTCCGAAGTGGCACCTTCTTCAGGTCGGTCTTTCCACTTGATTAAGGCTTGTTGTCGTACATGATGGCGTGTACACAACTCATGGTAATCCATAACACGTTCAGGGTCATGCGGTAACGTAGGAGGTTCAATGTAATCGACCAAAACCTGTTGGTCAATGACGTTGTCGTCCCCATGTAACCGCTTTCGTAGACGGCTTACATGAAACACCGGATGAATGCGAGAGTGTGATGGTAGGAGTAGTTTGTAGGCACCATCACCAACTCGCTTGAGTATTTTGAAAGGACCACAATATCGGGGAGATAATTTGGGTGTCGGTCCAGTTTTCAGACTTTCTGAATGTTCCGGCACCCGTAAAAATACTTCCTCCCCTTCTTCGAAAGTAACTTGCCGACGTTTCTCATCAGCGTATTTCTTATACCGATCCTGTGCTTGTCGGACATTGTGACGAGCAAGTTTCAGCATATCCATGTGGTCTTGGAGCTCTGCTTTGTTAACTTGACATTTCTGGCAATGCAAGACATAAGCTTGAACAAAGCCATGTAGGCCTGGCCAGTAAAACTGGCGTCTTACGAGAGAATAAGTTTTTCTAATCCCCGGGTGCCATGCACTTGGACTATCATGACATTCATAAAGAATTTGGCACCGAATGTCTGTGTCTGTCGGTACACAAACTCTCCCCTTGTGGAGTAGGTACCCATTGTCGATGGTAAAATGCTTCCATCGCTGTAGTTCATCACTTGATAAAGGAGAACTAGGTGTGGAGGTTAACTGTACACTACCTGCATTGGAGTGAGAAGGATCTCTCTTTTGAACATGGCTCCACACTTTGGAATATGTGTCATCTTGCTCATATTTGCCCTTGAGAGATTCTAAAAATTCACTATGAAGTTCCGTGAACAAGAGCGAATTGATCTCTGGCATTCGACTGAGAGCGTCTGCCACTATATTGTATCGGCCTTTGCGATACCTTAACTTGGCGTCATATTCCTGAAGGATCTCGGCCCCACCTGGCTTTTTGACCCTTTAAATTTGTTTGTTGTGTAAACCATTTGATGCTTTCATGGTCAAACAAAATCTCGAACTGAGCATCATACAAATAGTGACGCCATGTCTTTAAGGCAGACACTATTGTATAGAGTTCACGTTCGTAAGCAGAATAATTCTACTGAGCTGCATCCAACTTCTTACTTTCAAATGCAATTGGTCGTCCGTCTTGTAACAGGACTGCTCCAATAGCACGGTCAGTAGCGTCCGTTTCCAAAACGAATGGTTTTAAAGGATCTACAATAGCCAATATAGGAGCTGTAGCTAATGCATCTTTGAGTGTTTCAAAACTCTGTTGTTGAGCGGAACCCCACTGAAAAGCCTTACCTTTGCCTTTTAGTTGGTCCGTCATAGGTACAACAAGGTGAGCATAGTTTTTAACGAACCTTCGGTAAAAACCTGCGAAGCCTAAAAAGATCTGTAATTCTTCTAGATCTTTAGGAGGTGGCCATTTCCAGATGGTATCCACTTTGGATTGATACATGTATAGGCCATTAGCTGAAATAACATGCCCTAAATAATGAATTTCTTCCTTGAGAAAATCACATTTAGATTCCTTGGCATATAACTTGTTTGCACGTAACAACTCAAACACCTGCCTGAGATGTTGTAAGTGCTCTTCTTCAGAAGCACTATAAACTAGAAGGTCATCGAGGAACACAATGAAAAATTTGCCCAAATATGGTTTCAAGACACTATCCATAAGTGTCATGAATGTCGCGGGCACATTGGTTAACCCAAAGGGCATCACCAAAAACTCGTAATGTCCAAACCGTGTTCGAAATGCAGTCTTAGGTATATCAGCAAGCCAAATACGGACTTGGTGATATCCTGACCTCGAGTCAATTTTTGAAAAAATTCGTTTATGAGAGTTAGCTTATCAAATAACTCATCGACTCTTGGCAATGGGTATTTGTTCTTAACTGTAACCGCATTTAAGCCCCAGTAGTCTACGCACATGCGCATACTGTCGTCCTTTCTCTTCACCAAAAGTATAGGCGAAGCCCATGGTGAAGAACTAGGTTGTATAAACCCTCTGCTAAGGTAGTCAGCAAGCTGACATTCCACCTCAGCAGCCTCTGAGTAACTCATACGGTAAGGTGGTTTACTAACAAGTTTACAGCCTGCAGTCACGTCAATGCCATGTTGCACTGAGCGTGTCGGTGGTAAACCTGATGGCAAATCATCAGGAAAAACATCTTGAAATTCCTTTAACAATTTTTGTAACTGATTAGCAACGTTTGCTTGTGTAGAATTAGAAATTGGTGGAATAGAGGAGAGAGAAGTATGCGGCGTTGAGGAATGTGCAACAGACTCAATGTTAGAAAGAAAATGAGACAGTGAGTAACACAAGAAAACCTGTTCTATTTCATTATCAGAAACGAGTTGCACAAGCTCGGCAGTACAAATCAGTGGTGATGATGGTATATCCTTTTCTCCTAATCCTAACAACAACACATGTGTGCCATGGGAATCGAACATCAAACTATTGTGCTCATAGCTACGCTTCAGTGATGGTCCTAGGCTATGCAACCACTCCCTACCAAGAACCACATCAGCCCTTTCCATGTTCATAACTTGAAAATCCAAACAAGTAGAGTACCCTTGTACTTCCAATGGAACAACTCGCCATTGAGTATCCCATATTCACTATCATGTCTATTCATCATTGCTACCTTGTAGCGGTGGGTACTCGGAGTTTGAGGCAGTTTGAGCTTTTTCACCAATCCACAATTGATGAAATTGTGCGTAGCACCGTCATCTACCAAGATGCGCACCTTGTGCCCTTGCAGATATCCGTGCATACATACTAACTCATGTGGTCCAAAGGTCTGTTGCCACATGGAAGCTGTGAGACAGCATTCATGCACCACCTCAGTATGTGTTACTTCCATTGTAGAGAACTTGGAGGAAGACTCGAGAGGAAGTAGTTGCACCATGTGCACTGCTTTCTCCTTCCCCTGGGCAGCAGATTTCCCCTTGGGACAATCCTTTTTGCCATGTCCTCTTCCTAAGCATTGAAAACATAGCTTCTCTTTCTTGGACTTATCAAAATCCTCAGGGGAGAGAGGACCCCTGGACCCCTTGGGTTTTTTAGATGCATCTGAATTAGCAACTATAAATTTTCTTTTATTGTGCCCATACTGAGTGCGTGTGTTACTATGTGTACTAGCAGGCACGTTACTGTTATGTGTTTTCTTATCATTAGGGTCATCATGAATATGTGCTTTCACTATGGCTTCCTCAAGTGTTTTAGGGTCCTGGGATTGACATACTTCTTAAGTTCTGGAGTCAGACCTTGTATGAATCCTCGTACTTGTTGAAAGGTATCCAATCTTTCCAACTTGAGGATGACGTCCCTATAGTGAGAGATATATTCAAGGAGTGACGGAAATTGGCACATGGAATACGTGTCCCAAGCGGTCCAATTCTGATCGGCCTCGTTTGTAGGAAAAAAATCCTTGCTAAACATTCATTCAAAGGCTTTCCAACTCTGTGGTATGATGTTCTTCTCCTTGAGAGACATCCACCATTTGTAGGCCTTGCCTTGTAGAGTTAAGCTCGTTTGCAGAGCTCTTACTGCATCCGGAGTTCGCCGTAAGGCGCGAATTCCATCTGATTTACTGAGAAAGATGTTCACTGCATCCTTATTGCGATCCCGGTCTTCGCCTTTGAAAACTGGTGGTTTGAAATTCTTCAACAAATCATCTACCTCTTTGGCAGTGAGAGTATGCAGTGTTTCATTAATTGGGCCTTGCCCTTGTGTTCCAACGTGCTCATGCATGTGGGTGTCAGCCGGACTCTTAGTCTGCTGTTGCATCAATTGAATGAATAAAGTGGAAAGTTTAGTAACATTTTCATTTAAAGCCTTAAAATTTTCATCCATGACTGTCATGCGTGTCTGAAGTGCACGAAATTCCTGAATATCGAGCAATTCATAAGTATCTTCTCCTGCCGTAGCATCGCGGGTACTCTCCTTGAGAGTATCTGTCCACGAGCCATCATTGGCAGGATCGGGAGTACTTTGCTCAAAATTGAATGTCATGTTGATATCCGAATCTATGGCTACACAGTGCAGTGTAAGAAGTACTCAGGAAAAATACCTGATGTTGGTAGCAATTGCAAAGTATAGCGAACTCCGCGTCGTAGCAGTGAGTCGTCGTAGCACTTAATCGAACTCCGCCCCGTATATTGTTGAAGCTTTACCTTTGAGTCGAAGCTTAATTGAAATTGAACTCCCCACTATGTATGGTTGAAGCTTTTCCTTTGAGTCGAAGCTTAATTGTTGGAAGCGTTGACGTCCGACCTCGGGAAATTCAACTTGAAGCCGAGAGTTTTCCTTGCTTGTTTTGCTTTGGCTTGCTTCACCGCTTTTAACTTGCTGAATTCCCTGTGGGAAAGGCTTCTTACAGTGGCCAAGGCCTAAATTTAATGGCCAAAGGCCTCACAAGTGTGAAAATCACAAGTTATGAAGCAAAAAAAAACGAGCAACAACATTCTCAGAACTGCGAGGCCGAAGATGATGAAGGGGAGGCTAGCCGAGGTCGGTTATGGCCTAAAGGTGATAACACACTGCTCTACTTCCCCATGGCGCCCCCTCCAAGCAAGGAACCTCTCGATTTCATGCACCATACACTCAGTTCCCAAATGGGAAAGGCGTCCCGTTTTGGAAAAAAACTGTCTAATTTTGGAAAAGCCCCCAAAAAGCCACGGTTCTCACCAAAATAGCTTGCTTTTAGGGATCTAAAGAGACCACGCCTAGAGAGAGAGAGTGTCAGAGACTCCTAAGCTTTGATACCAGTGTAAGAACTAGGAACTAGACTCTAGGATCCTCCTCCCAACCTCCCTTTATATAGGCGGGCTCCTAGCCCCTTGCCCTAGACGGATCCCCTGTCCACACTACCTAGCCCGACCCTTGGCCGTAGTCCATGACTATCCTAGTTCTTAGGGTACAGTACCCTTGTCCTGACATTTGAGGTCCAATGCAACGCTTGTGGTGATTGCCTTCGAGCTGTTTTGCTCCAAGAAGGGCACACCATAGCCTATGAAAGTCAAAGGCTTGATCTTGTTGAGCAAGCTCTAGGCATATATGAGAAGGAACTCTTAGCATTTTTACATGCTCTAGACTCGTGGAGGCACTCTTTACTGGGGACTCCTTTCATTCTGCGAACGGATCACCAAAAGCCTTAAGTACTTCATGACGCAGACCAAGCTCTCCAACAAACAAATGAGGTGGGCAAATTTCCTTTCGCAATTTCATTTTCATATTGCTCACATTGCTAGCAAGCATAATCAAGTGGCCGATGCACTCTCAAGACGACCGAGAGTGAATGCGGTATCCATAGAAACTCACAATGATCTATCTTCTAGGATAGATGAGTACACTATTGATCCCAGTTTTAGAGATGTGATTTCAGTCCTTGCACTAGGGAAGAAGGAAGAACCATTTACCCTACAAGATGGTTATCTTCTTTATGGCAATAGACTACGCGTTACTAACTCACTATGTGAGAAAGTAATGTATGAATCTCAAGCTCCTCCTTATGCGGGGCATAGTGGGATTCAGTCTACACTAAAAGGGATAGAAACATATTTCTATTGGCCTGCCATGAAGGCAAACATACAAGAGTATGTTTCAAAATGTGTGGTATGCCAAAAGAAAAAGTTTGATAGAGGGAAGCAACCTGGATTGCTTCAACCATTGCCAAACCTTAATTCACCATGGGAGAGCATATCCATGGATTTTATCTTTGGATTGCCAAAGTCTATCCATAGGAATATGGGAATATGGACAATAGTCGACAGGTTTAGCAAACAAGCACATTTCATACCTGTTAGAAAGACTATCAAGGCCTATCAAATGGCAACCCTCTTTATATCACAAATCTTCAAACACCATGGCTTGCCAATGTCTATAGTGCCGGATAGAGATCCTAGAATGACCAATAATTTTTGGAAGGGTCTCTTTGAGAATTTAGGTACAAGACTAAACTTCTCTTCGGCCTATCATCCCCAAACGGATGGCCAAAGTGAAATAGCTAACCTAACCGTTCTTGATCTACTAAAATCTTATGTCACAGAAGTAGATCAAAAGTCCCAATGGGAGAATTACTTACCCTTATTGGAGTATGCCTACAATAACATTGTACATACTTCAACGGGAAAGGCACCTTTTGAGGTCATCGAGGGAAGATTGAAAAGTCCCCTGCTACTCAAGGTACATGGGAAGATCTTTGCTGCAGATGAATATATCCGAGACCTGCAAGAATCTTTCCAAAAGATTAAGGATGATATATCCATCTCTCAGCAAAGGCAAAAGTCCATACAAAATGCTTTCCATGTGAGCCTACTAAAGCCTTACAAAGGAGAGCCACCTTAAGAAGCAATTATTGAAGACCCACCGGAGATCGAGGACCAAGAAGAGATGTCGTAGCCCAAGTCCATTCTCCACCACAAAGACAAGGTATTACGAGGCGGTAAGACTATCCGATGATATCTTATCAAGTTTAAAAATTATCCTTTTGAAGATGCTAGATGGATGCAAGGAATACAATTAAAGGATAACCTGAACCTTGTCAATGCTTACAATGATTTCTAGTATAAGCAAATGTAATTATGTTTAAATGAACAAAGTTTTTGTCTTATAAGACTCTCTTTTCTTTATTGTGCACAAATGTCAATGAGTATGCATGCTTAGGATCATGTTTGTGGAGACGATGTCTCTCGAACACCAAGTAAAGCTTGTCACTCTACTATGGAAGATTGATATGGACTAATGTGTAGACATGCTTGCGGCAGCTAACGCTCTCAAGCACCAAATGGATTAGTCATCCATTCTGGAACGGTGTCGTAGGGTAAATAGGGATCCTCTACCCGCTAGCAAAAGGAGTAATGACTAGGCTTTATCTTCTCTACCTCATAGTCGAGAACGACTATGATTTATGAAGAGAAGTAATATCATAAAAACTAATATCTAATACTCCCAAACAATTTTCTCATGTTAAACCGATCATTTAATATGGGGAAGTACTAGGGGAGTAAAATCTAGAATATTGGTAAGGCTGCCAATTCTCTCTCAGGAATCCAAATGTGGGAAAATAGGGATCCAAAGGGGGACAGTTTGCAAAAGAGCAATGTGCTTCAATGGGGCTTAGAAGACCTAAGGTTCAACCCCATTAAGACTTCCATAGGCTAAAGTTCATAATTTTAATTGTATTGTCCAAAGGCCAAAGTAAGGGAAATATTGGATGGTCATGGGAAGACTAAAAAGTCCTCCCACATCCCTAGGAAGGAGGGGGCAAGCCCTTATTGTAGGGGATGAGAGAGAAACACACACACAGACACACTCCAAAGCTCCCCCTTTATAGAAAGGGAATACTCGACACATGTGAGGCTCCTAGCCCAGCTGCTCCCAATTTCCCCTCAAATCCTATTGGATGGCCATAGAGGTGGACCAATAAAAATTAGGCTAGAGTAAATTTAGTCTAATCAATTTAAAAAATCTTTGATAAAAGAACCAATAGAAATTAAGCTCCCCAAAAGACTATTGGACAGTCTACCGAGGGGTCCAATGAGCATCCAACAGCCCAATGGCTTGCATGATTCCTATTGGCCAAAAGACAAAAAGGTCCAATGAGAGTTTTGATGAATTATTTAATTACCTAAAGCTCTCACAAAAGGGTAAAGGGGGACACATGCCACAAGGCTATCAATTATGCTTCTAATTTGTGATTGGCTAAGCTTTGCAGGAGCCAACTTCTCAAAATGAGAAAGCGTTGAATCTCAATTTTATTGCAGTAATGTTGGCCTCCTCTCTATGGAGGTGTGTCTGATTGTGGAGGTGTGTCCACAAGAAGTTTTGGACAAATTCTCACAAGAATTCCCACATTGTGACTTACCTCAACATCATGAGCTTCTGCACCGCATACCTAGCTAGGTATACGGAGCCTCTCGAGCAGAAGCTCATGATGTTATTCATTGTATGAAAAACACTGGAAAAGACTCCGTTTTCCTACATGAGAAAATTTCTAAATCTTCTTGTGGTCTGATTTAGTTCAAAAACTCTAAACCAAAGAGTGTAAGTGCGTTTCGAGGAAAGGGAAGTACCTTTGAGAACTTAAGTTCCCCTCTCTCTATTCTAAGTTGACCTCAAGTTGTGGCGAAGTAACAAACATTTTCACAAAAGTAAGTTCTTGTTTTGTGCCTTTCTCGTCTTGTGTAAGAATGTTTTGTGCCTTCTCGTCTTGTGTGACAATGCTTTGTGCTTTTGCAGGGCCAATGAAATCTTGTAGAAGGGCCGTTGAAGCTGCGCTGTTGGAGGACTTGGGATCGTGGGGTGGAGCTTCTCAGTGTATTTGGGTGGCGGGTGGCTACCAAGGCTCAGAAAGGTGGCCGCGATCGTTGGCGAACGGTAAGGGTGATGCTTTATGGATCTCTTAGTATTGATACTTGTGGTCGGTGATGGGGGGGTTCTTGGATGGCAACAGTAGCCTCTCCGGTGGCATCCCCGGGTTAAGAATGCAAGCTTTGTTTGCAAGGTGGTGGAGCCTTCTTCTCCCCCCTTATGCAGTCGTATGAGGTATGTAGCTCAGTTTTTGGAGATGAGATTGGTGGGGTGGCTCCCTTGTTAGCCGCTATTTTTTTTTGGGTTTGGGTACTGCTGGTTTGTGTGATGGGTTGCACCTTTTAGCCAATGTATCTAGGGTGATGTTTTGTGGCAGGCATTGTATCTTGGGACAGTCTATGGTGCCATGGCTTGGTTTGAGCATGGCATAGTGTTGTAATTTTTTGGTGTGCTAATTTACTATGCTTGCTATTCTGAGTTTTGCAAAAAAGAAAACAGGTTTTGTGTTTTTTTTTTTTTGCCAAAATTGTTTTGGTATATGAAAACATGCCTTTTAAGGGAAGAGAGGAAGGCATAAATTTCTATTTTTGAAGGTTTTTTCGCATAGATACTTAATGGTCTCGCTTGTAAGCATTTAAATAAACCCTTGGTTTGAATGCCCAAGTGATGTCTTCATCGTGTTTTCTCCTTTTTAAAAACAAGCCTTTTAGTGAAGAAAGGAATTAGGCATACATTTGATCTATGGGAGTTAGGTTTGAAGTATTGACTATCTATCTATACTTATATAATAGGCGTGTTGGCAAATCCTTCCTCCGGCCATCCTCTTTATCCCCTTGTCGTGTTCTGAAGAGTTCGTCACAACTTTGTAGAGAGTGCCCACAACGGCTACGGGAGTTAGGTATGAAGTATTGACTATCTATCTTCTATACTTATATAATAGGAGGAGGGATTCAAGCTGCCACATGTTGGCAAATCCTTCCTCCGGCCATCCTCTCTATCCCCTTGCCGTGCTCTATTTGTTACAACTTTGTAGAGAGTGCCCACAACGGCTTCGGTCGTGTGTTGCATCCACCTTTAATGTTACCTGCTCTTGACCCGTGCACAACCCTTCTCCTCAACTTGGCTATGCTCCTACTCGCCTTTGGGTGTGCACATTGCACACCTGATCACAACCTAACCCTTCGTCTACTCTTAGGTCCTCATGCTTGCCACATCATCAACCTTGCCAACCTCGTTACCTCAGATCAAGTAGTGGTGACGAGGGTCCACCCTGACAGACAACTCTGCTTCGTGTCGTTTCTCCGATCAGAGAGCACTTTTGGTAGTCTTTATTTGTGCAACCTTTGCATTGGTATCTCTACTAGAAGAGCTTCCAATATCTCCAGATCATATGTGGGACAAAGGAGCCACGTTCTCGGCTTATACGGGACCATTGTTAATGATCTCATTATCCTCTCCTCTAACATCTTCAGAAGGAGAGATAGGGTTTGGTAGTAGCATTGATGACTGTCTTACTTTCTGCTGTGAGAGAGAGAGAGAGAGAGAGAGAGAGATGGTGCGAGTGCAACATAAAAAATTCTCTCTGCATGTTTCCTTCCAACATACACAACACATCAACAATGGCATCCTCTTTTGCCTTCAATCCGGCCGGGGTCCCATCTGCACCTATGTCCAATCTTCACCAAGTAGAAGGTCCACTTGGACGTGGTTTTGTGCCTGTGAGAGAGGCTACACCTCCTCTCTTTGCAAGGCCTTCTCCTCTTGATGCTCCTACTTCTTCAACCCTATTTTCCTTGGCCCCTCCTCCCTCCTCCTTTGTCACAATTGACTATTTGGGCCAGTCCGCTAGGGAGCTCCAATACTATTTTCATGATTGCAAGGCTGAGCGGCAGGCTGCTGAGGGACCGTGATCAAGATTGACATTGGCAATTGTAGCTGGTGGGCGATATTTGGCAATATTGCAGCTGGGCTACTTAGGGAATACGCCACAGATCAGACTTTTCTGACCAAATGAAGATTATCATCTCAAACCTAGGCATCGCTGATCTGGAATGAGAATTAGCGAAGAGGACGAGCTGCTAGAGTTATTTTTTTTTTGTTTTGTAAACTAGCCCATATTCCCATCTGTTGTATTTTTGAATCGGTAGCAGAAGTGCTGAATACCCGCTCCTGACCCGTGCACAACTCTTCACAGCAGCTTGCTGCAGCATCAACCTTGTCTGCCTCGTTAACTCAAGTCCTCAAGTAGTGGTCACTGGTGATGAGGGTCCACCCAGATCAGGCAACCTTGCTTCATGGTGTTTCTCCGATGGGAGAGCACTTTTTGTAGTGTTTATTTGTGCAACCTTTGCATCAATATCACTACCAGCTCCATATCATTTGTGCAACAAAGGATCCACGTCCTCTGCTAAGGAAGCATTGTTAATGATCTCATCTCATTGACATCTTCAGAAGGAGAGCTAGGGCTTGGTAGTACCATTGATGATTGTCTTATTGCCCGCTTAGAGAGAGAGAGAGAGAGAGAGAGAGAGAGAGAGAGAGCAGTAGGAGATGGTGCAAATGCAAGAGTGTGGCAACAAATAGTCTCTACGTGTTCCTTCCTACATACATAGCACAACATCTATACTTATATAATAGGAGGAGGGATTCAGGCTTCCATGCATTGGCAAATCCTTCCTTCGGCCATCCTCGCTATCCCCTTGTTGTGTTTTTAAAAGTTCATCACAACTTTCTAGAGAGTGCCCACAACAACTACCGACATGTGTTGCATCCACCTTTTATGTTTCCCGCTCCTGACCCATGCAAACTCTTCACCTCAGCTTGTCTCCGCTCCTACTCGGTTACTCTCTGTAACAGACTTGGGACACTCCAAGTCAAGAATCAATCGCGACAGCACCAAATAACCACTTCAAAACAATTCACAGATCATAATAGATTTGCACTGGCCCGACGGAGTTCTGTGCCTAGAGATATTGGCCCCAAAGACTGACATCCCTTTCGGTATTTCTTTATGCATTAAAATCAATGTTAGAGTACAAATAGCGGTTAGGGTTTCACTCTCAGACTGTGCGTCCAGATGCTCTGCAGAGTGAGCTCTAAACCGTGTATATAAAAGATTACAAGGGATGCCCAAAAGGAGAGCCCCAAAAACTCTCAGTTCAAAAGCAGTTTCTCTTTCTCTCTCAATGAGAGCAAAATAAAGCAATTGTGCCTTTCTCTCTCTCTATCTTCCAAAGCGTAGCCAAAAGCTGGGATTTGCGTCGCTAAAAAAAAATAAAAATAAAATTTTCATCTCCGTGATTTCTGAAAATATTCATACACTTCTGTCACGTGGCATGGCCTCCTGCTTTTAGGGTTTCTAGCCATTTTAGGATTTCAGCCAGCAATTAGGATTAGGGTTTCTAAAAATTAGGGTTTTTTGAAAATTAGGGTTTTTGGCAAAAATTAGGGTTTACAAGATTTGTAGGGTTTCTGGTAGAAATTAGGGGTTTTGCTACTGGTAGTCACGTCATCACTTTGTGATATACCCCCCTCTTGAAAGCATTGTAATCGACCACGATTACGCTTGCAAAACCGACAAAAGCCATAAACTGTCTTAGCAGACACTGACAGTTAGTACCTATATACTAGGAACACACATCTAGCACATGTACCAAATCGATAGTCACATCACACGACATCACTAGACATTGCAGGACATCACATGACATTCAACATTCATTCGGATCTTAGACCATGATTTATCAACAATGTAGCTAGCAATCACTTCTAGTTCCAATCGGAACCTCATCGATGTCCGATTGACTAACCCCTATTGCAACCATGTCTATTCGAGATCAATCAAACCAAAATGCTGCAGCCATTTCATCTATCAGTTCTTGCACTCAAAAGAAGTTAAGAACAAATCAGTATCATTATCAGGAATTCCATTTCATAAAGTCATCCACGAGAATGCTGTCAGCTCTCAGTATCCCTGAAGCTCAAAGAGACATCAGTGACTTTAGTATCAAAATCAAGGCATTTGTTGACAAAGGAGTGGAGTGACTCCCCTCTTGTGCATCTCACTGCACCAGATCTCCGGCCAAGCTGAATTCTGGGTTCCGTTTGGAGTAGACTATGTTAAATCAAAGCATCGAGGTAAAGTTTCACACCGAGGAGTATCTGCTAGGTCCTCCTCCTCCATCCACTTCGCATCCAATGCAGTATAGTTCTTGAACTTAACCAAGAACCACCTTCGGACTTTACCTTTAGTCTTCGTATCCTTATGTGCCAAATCTGTTCAAGAACAAGGATCTCCTCGTTTTCTTCCACTTCGGGTTGCTCATCAGGCTCCCCATCATCAGGCACATCACCCTTAAAAGGTTTCAAGAGACTCACATGCAATGCATTGTGAATCCTCCAAGTATCTGGCAGTTTCAATCGAAAGGAGACATCATTTATCTTCATTAATCTAGAAAGGTCCGTAGTATCCCATACTAAGCTTTGGAAAAACCCTCTACTTTCCCTTTTTCTTTCTTAGGCGTGCCTTCTCAAAATGTAAGAGCACCCAATCATTCTCCTTCAATTTCAAGTCGCGGCGATGGCGATCCGTTGCCTTTTTCTGTCGTTCTTGAGACTTCTGCAAAGTCTCGCGAACCTTGACAAAAGCCGTATCCAAGTCTTGCGTATATTCATCCGCTTCAAAGATCTTATCTTTCGTGCTTAGGAAGGGTCGAATATTCACAGCACCTTCAACAATCTCAAATGGCGCCTTCCCCGTCGAAGAGTGTATCGTGTTATTGTAAGCAAATTCCACCAAAGGTAAGTACTTGTTAACCCTCATGGCTCACGGACACCCTATCACCTACGACGGACGTTGTATTATTTACTTGGTAGAGTCAGGTACCGGGCTTGTCGGTCCAATAAGAAAAGGATAAGAGTGATCGTCGATGAGAGGCGCACTCTAACTGGAACATTCAAGGGATTAGTTGGCTAAGCATGGGCGTCCAAGTGTGAATGGAGCGACGAGCTCATATAAAAGTCAACTAAACCTAAAATTCATTCATTCTCTCATTTGTGCAATTGAAGAGTGCCTTTGCTCCATCTTCTTTATCTTCATCTCTTTGTGTGTGTGTGTGTATGCGTGAGAGAGAGAGAGAGAGAGAGAGAGAGAGAGGGAGAGAGAGATAGAGTGTGCGATCGAGCATTGCGACGACGACACAGCGGTGGTGAAGCGGTTGAGCGCAGCGTAGCGACGTCTCCCTTCTTCGCGACGAGGAATCCTCCACGACAGCAAGCGTAGAGCGGTGAGTGACACACCATCACCATCTTTGAGCTTACTAGTTTAGGCTTGTTGTGTGCTTGGAGCCATTTGTGGCTCGCACACAGTGTATCGGCAAGTTCCTTGCATTGACACGTGCGACATACGTGCACATTTTTAGCGCCGTTGTTGGGGAATGCCATACACTAAGCTTGAATGGCACTCTGTGCTTCTTTTGTGGTGCAATTTCAATTGTAGGAAAGGTAAGGAAGGAGGGTGTGTGTGTTGAGAAGAAGGATTTTGTGTTACTACTTTGTATTTTTTTTGTTAATGGAGTTTCCAAAGGTACTGTGTTTTTCTCTGTGTAAGGTGTTAGTATTAAGGTTGTTAGTTCTGTGTAATGTAATGTACAGTATGTAGGAAGTAGATCTGTGAGAGCTAATAGAGTGTGTTAGTGTGTAACAGTAGGTGTATTAGTTGGAAGTAGGAAGGTAGAGTGTGTGTGTGCTCTCGCGCAGGCTACGAAGATTTTATCCTTTAAAATAATAATAATAATAATAATAAAATTTAAAAAAAATAAAATTTAAAGGTAGGACCGCGATCGGGAATATCTTTTAGACCCAAGCCCAAGCTCACGCTCAGGCTTAGGCTTCAGTCGCCTTATAAAATTACGAATTTTAGCTTCACACGTCGCTAAAAATCGATTTTTTGAGGACCAACGGAGCTTCAAGTGACCGAACGTTGTGCTGTAAAGCACACCGCTGCCCTCTGAGAGATACGTTCGTTTTGAGCTATCACACACTTTAATAAAAAAAATCGAACATCCAAAAATATTAAAAAACATAAAAAAACGAGTGAAAACAAACGTCTAAAAAAGTAAGCGGTTAACCTTCGAGGTTATTCGCCGACGCTTGTAGGTTGTCAAAGGTACATGCATCAGCGCTCTGGTCGTGTGCTAGAGACGGAGCAACTAGAGAGAATTTCGACTTACGCGAGTTCTCAATATCCACCTACCTTAGGTTCCGGGCCCTCGGCGGGGACCCAAGGTAGTACAAACGAAGACCCGAACATAGCGGCTAGTGACTCTTCCTTTGACTACGACGTCATGGAGGGTTCCCAATGCCTAATCCCGATAGCTTAAGCCAAGACATGCATGCCATGGGTCCGCGGTCCGGGCCGAGCGTACTTAGCTGCCTGAAGGAAACCTTTAGTAGAGCCACTCGCTCCGAACATGGAGTTAATGATGTAAATGAGGGGGGTGGGGAAGTAAATTCTCTATTCATGACCAACGTAGACCCTATACCCTTAGAGAATGTGCACGTGAATACTTCATTCACTGCACCTCCTGACTCTTCATAGTTATTTCCCTCTGAGGTCATATTACCCGATGGTAGAAGCCTTGCCTAAGTGCAAGAGGTTGAGCAGTATATCCTTGCAGCGAGGGAAAAGGAAATTGAGAGCTTACGCAAGGGGGAACAACGAAGAGAGTTAAAAGCGAAAGCCTCTATGTCAATATCTTTGCTAAGAGAGTAATCGAGTGTTCCTGACTTAGCAATCACTAAGGGCTAACCCCTAGAAAGCAACATTGCATCTAGCTCAAAGGACACCCCTAGCACCTCAATCCTAGATGGAGCATCCTTAAATGAGAAATGGGAGTACGAACTATAAATGGAAACTCAGACCGACCTATACACAGGTCACACCTATCACGTGGGTTGGTTAGATGTCCTACAATCCACAATGGGCGCTACTAGTGTGGAAGATCAACAACAAAGAGTTTGTGAGGTCATCCATAGGGTCATTGAGTTAGAGAGACAGAACAAGGGGATCAACATGCCTTCAACGGATCTCATGAGATTCTTGGATACAAGAAATGCTAAACAACTGACCTTATCGCAAATGGAGACTCTCTCAATGAGTCCGATGGATCCTCCATATGTTGTTTCTCCAGGGGTCTCAGTGCAATCTGAGCCCACAAGTGATAGCTTTACCTTTCCAAGTCTAGCTCATCTTTCCCTTGATGACACCACGGCTACCATGCCTACCCCAATGATGGGCATGCCGAGAAACACGCCATGGATCTCATTTGTTAGTAAAGCACCGCTACATGGTAGCTCAATGCCTGCAATAGTACCTACAAGTGTGTACCAATCGTGTGCACCTATGGGTCATCGTACTCATGTAGTCCCTACTCCTCCCATTGTTTCAACTACCTATTCTTCACAACCACAACACCCAAGTTCTTATCCATGGGACTATACCGGCTAGCATTAGCATGCCACATTCGACGTCTGCTATGCCTAGGGCAACACATATGAACTTTGGGCCACCGTATGGCACAACATCGTACCCAACGTGGAACCCAAGGGCTTTCTATGCGCCAAGCCCAATGCCAATACCTACTCCACATGTAGTCTCTGGAGCGCCTTCACCCACGGTTCCTGCTCACTTAGGTGACTTGGCAACATTTGCTCAAGCTATTGGTCGATCTATTGCTGAGAATATGTGTAACACGGTTGATAGAGAGTCTAGAAGTAAGGCAGTACAAATAGCCAAGCTCACACAAAAATTTAGTGGAGACGGGGATGTGAGAAAGCATATCGCAGTATTTGAACAAATATGCGATTCTCTAGGAGAACACAATGACCTGCATAAGAGTAATGCTTTAAGCCTAACCTTAAGTTGGAAGGCAGGAGATTGGTATAGAACCCTAAGGGTGGAAGAAAAAACAATTTATCCTACTCTTAGGAGACTATTCTTGAAAGAATACATACGAGAGGGAGTGCTTTGGGGTGTAGCCTCTCAGCTCCAGAAAACCCAACGAGAGGAAGGAGAGTCGGTGAGAGACTTTATTAGTCGCTTGAAGCATTTGAATTCTCGTTGTAATCCAAATGAACGCTTCAACAATAACCAATTGCTGGATAGATTCATTCGGGGATTACGACATGAGGATATCTACAATGGCCTAGTCATTAGAGGTATCACCACTTGGAAAGCAGTCACCACCAATGCGATCCAATTGGAGGATAATTTAATGATTCAAGGAGAAAGAGTGTCTGTTGAGTCTAAATCTATTAGCTCACAAGCATCTGTGCATCATCCAATGACCCTAAAGCCTATTGCTAAGGAGCAAAGATATCTGAGATGACTTTAGCAGATCTCACCAAGGCTATTCAAGAGAGTCTTAGAGATAATCGTGCTCCGCAAAACAATCATATGTATCCAAGAAGGGAGCAACAATGGTGCTCAGTATGCTATGGACCGCATAGTACTAGTGAATGCTCTACTTTTAGAGTAAAACTGAATGGGAACTGCAATGCCTATGGGAGGTATGGTCATCAAGCTAAGGATTGCATAGTATTTAAGCGCGCGATGGCCAATAGACCAACCATAGCATGGACAGACACACCTCGAGTGCCTGCATTGATACCGGCCCCACCTCTTGAACAAACAGCACAACACATGGTCCTTAGGGCCCAAAATGTTGTTCAAACAACACCTTTACCACCTCCAATGCTAGGACCGCAACCACCACATCCGAGAATCACTTCACTGAATTAAGTGGGTTGTGAGTCATCTATTGCTTGTTTGGAAGGCTGTGAGGAAGATATAGATCCTAATATTGCATATGGGATGGATGTACTTGAAGAAAGTCCACAATACTACATGGAGGACTATTGGGGACAAGTCAAACCTGTATATCAAGTAGCTGCTCTTACAGCAAGAGGCCAAAATATCAATTACACTGCTAAGAGACCACCTCTTCAATCCTATGAGTGTGGAGGTCCACATCATGTAGCGAGTGTCCTATTAGGCTACAAAAGAATGCCACACTAATGCAAACCAATCAAGCGAACACGTCTACAATGCTGATACTCATGTGTAATCAATGTGGCATAGATCATTTGATTGCCCAATGTCCAAATAATCCAAATGCACCAAAGATCATGCCATTAAACTTGATTGAAGTTACCGAGGAGCCATCACAAAGTACACATGTGGTACTAGTAAACGTACTCACACGATCGATGTTCCAAAAACAAAATTATATTCTTGAGAAAAGAGACACGGCATCAATTGCTCAATCTTAGAAAAAGAAGAAAACACGAAGGAAGAGATCGCAAAAAGCAGCGAAGTCAGACCCTAGTTCAAAGACCAACATAGGGACTGGTGACGATCTCGTATATATGAACGACGCTGAAGAGGATTCTGATTCAGGTGAAACCATGGAGACCAAAACAACCACTAAGATAGAAACCAATAAGGAAGATCTTCATGAGCCACAATGGCAAGGATCCAAGATGAAGATAGGAACTTATCCAAACCCTACAGAGGATATCGAGCGAGTCAAGCAATTAAGGAGTTTGGTAGAAGATACCCAAAGGAATCTAGAACCAACACCTAAGCAGATCCAGATTACAGACAGCGTGTTCCCGACGCAACAACAACCTCACCAAGTCCATAGACCCTTAGCCATACCTAGTGTCATCCAAGAAGAAAGTGACTTAAAGTCATGGGAAAGTGGGCGTACTCACTTCTTGATGGAAAGAATGTTTACAGAGGGACTACTTGATCCTATCGAAGAAATGGAGATCCCATCTTCCCCACGTCAAGGGACTCAAGGCCAAAAGGTGTCGTTAAACATTGTCAAATTGATGGATTTCATGTCTTCAGAAGTTAGAACCACCATCATGTCCAAACTATATAAAGACCCCGAGGTAGTCTCAGCTCTTCGAGCCTTCTTCAATAGAGAACTAAAGTTTGGGCTACCACAATTTGCACAGATGGATGGAGTGGGGGAGATGCCAATAGAGGAGGAACACTTAAATCCACAACCCAACCTAGATGAGAACCTTGTTATAGAAATACCTGTTAACAAGTTGGGACAATACTTTGAGGGTGATGAATTCAATGCAACCATACCAATAACTACTAAGGGATTAACTGTGAAGGAAATCCTTGATGGTGGCGCTGGGGTTAGCATTGTGAACTAAAAATTGATGGGAAACTATGAGAAGACCTCACCTTGCAACCACAACCATAGTAGTGAAGATGACCAATGGGTCTATTGTTAAACCTATTGGGATGCTAGAAGATCTCAAGATCAAGGTCTTTGGACATAAAATAAGGATTATCTTCATTGTTATGGATTTCTCCAAACACACTGTGGCATCGGAGATGATCTTAGGACGTCCTTTCATGAGGGAAGCAAAAATGGTATATGACTGGTCTAAAAACCATGTCTATCTGCAGTTCCAAGATTCTGTCATTCGAGTGGATCTTGTGATGGGTCAAGCACATCCCCTAGGAAATAGGTTTATAATTGATCATAGATCTGACACCACAGTTAACTCGGCCCCATTGCAGTATTGTTACACGTGTAAATCGGACACTGATGTTTGGGAAAGACTCTCCTTATATTGATGTACTACCTGGGATGACTGAGTCGGACAATGTGGATTGGGTCCACCTAGCATCAACCATAGACACTTGGGGAAACAGGGGGACGACCTGGGTAACACCTAAGGGGGATGAAATGCCCGTATCCTTAAATATGCTACAAGCAATGCATATAGCTTCTGACAAGACTCATCCTAATGTAACGAAGAAAACATACAAGTGGGTCCCTAAAGCTTCTTTAGCGACCATGGCTAGTACTAAAAAATAGAGGCCTTGTAAGAAACGTCGCACTCGCCCCAAGAAATGTAAAGAAACGTTGCATTGGATCCCTAAAAAATTATTAGAAGCCCAAGGATACTATCAAGGAAATGATCAAATCTGGGTGCCAAAACGTAGATTGTGTTCTTACTTGTCACCTGACCTATGTGATCCCAATCCTGTAGCTCCAAAATGAATTGACAATCTCCGAAAGAAAAAAATCACAAAATGCTACACACCTGCTCCAGAGCTAGTTTGGGTACCGAAGAAAGAACCAATTGTTCCACCTAGCTTAGGAAGGGGGAAATCACATGAAGCTTCTAGCTCCTCATGTAATGCTTCCATAGAGGTAAAATCTTCTCCACAGCCTCCACCTACAATAGTGGAACTCCATAAAGCTACAAAGGAATCCACACCTCCCAGTGTTCAAGAATCACATGATGAACCACTTCAAGTTCGATCCTGGGAGAGTACTTTACCGCTCTTGCAACTCGACGAGACACCTAATGTAATAGAAAACTAATGGCAAAAATCCTCACCTATTACCAACTGGAACAATTTGTTTCAAAGGGTGGCAAGCACATTTCAAACGGTATGATCTATCCAAGGAAGGGGGGAAGTCTTCATTCACGTTAGCCTATTGAATTATTTTCCTCTCACCCTTGTTTTCCTGACCTCTCAATCACCAATTTTAGGGAATGTATATATATAGCCTTATACTCACAAAAAAATAAAAATAAAGAGCAAGAGCAATAAGCAAACGAGTATGCACAATAAAAGTCAAAACATTTGACCTAGACCTACACATTCACATTCGGTACACTGAAATAGGAACCTATGTCATAAAACACCTTTGATCCTCATCACTCAAGTGATGGAGGGTAGGTAGGATTAGTACAATCGAAGTGTTTCTGTTTTAGAGTTTACTGATTTAGCAAAGTTCTTTTTTCCCACTCATGTGACTCTTAGAGGTATTCTTTGTGTTTCCTCGTGTGTATAGGAACGTGTTGCTGTTGTTAGGATTTGGACCTTCATGGAATCTTTCCCTCGTTCACACTTAAAATCAAGCACGACCATCAACACAAACATGTGTTTCTTGTCCATTAGCATTGCCCCTTATTTTTTTTGCATCCATGTTTGTCTGCTTTAATTGTGATTGGTAGCATAATATTCAGTGCCTTTGTTTAGTATCAAACATTAAATTCAATGTAATTTTTGTCATAATCACTTGTCTAGGCTTAAAAATCAAGCAGTCCGACTAAGCTAGTTTGACCAAGCTAGGTCTCTTAATACCATGGGGAATGTCTTCCTAATAATCAATGGTTACTTAAGTTCTTAATCCGATTTAAGCAGCATTGTGGGAAATGTACTAGGGCTTTCTATTGGGCTTAGTCCCTATTGACCTTTAGCTTAAGTATTATAAAGGGAGTTTACTAGTATGATGAGTCTGAGGAGGGTAACAATGTTATATAACCCTCCAAAGTTATAAAATTAAAATGCTGAAAACAAACAAACAACAAAAACGTCAAAGTACCACAATGTAAAATCTTAAGCTGAAAGAGAAATCTGAGCTTGATTTGGTACTTCACTCACATGTATCGCCTATGGTACTAGAGCTCTAGAGGTTCCCAGTGTGGACGCTTTTCCTTGAAAAGCCAAAAATCCAAGGCATACAAAATAATCATACACATCAAAATTGAAACACTGTGAAAAGACTTTGGAGGGTCAAAGAAAAGAAAATAAGTCAGGCAATGATTTCATGAGAAATTTCTTTTATCGTAAACTACAAGGTCTTCTACGTATAACCTCTAGTCAGCTCTTGAACATGAAATACTTGGCTCTCGCGATTAAACAACTTAATTGACCAGAGAAAATTAAGAAGCGTACCCATGGTATCAATAGTCGATCTTTAGTGCTTTTCAATCGTTAAATTAACCACCTTAGACTTGTTTAATTTTTTACCTTTACAATTGTTTGTGCGTTTGATTATATTGCAATTTAATGTTTATTACTGACAAATGATTTAAAATTCTGTTACCAATCAAATTGTCTGCCTACAACTGCATATGCTTTTTAATTGCCTATGAGAATGCAATTACAGTGCCAATGTTGTTTGATTTTGCAGTGACTGAAGAAGGCTAAGGACATTCATCTCAAATGCTCTTTCACCTCGACAAACGAGCTGCAACTCAATAGCTTCCAAGGACGGAATCTACATCAAGAAGGGGGGTATATTAACCCTCACAGCTCACGGACACCCTATCACCTACGACGGACGTTGTATTATTTACTTGGTAGAGTCGGGTACGGGGCTTGTCGGTCCAATAGAAAAAGGGTAAGAGTGATCGTCGATGAGAGGCGCACTCTAACTGGAACATTCAAAGGATTAGTTGGCTAAGCATGGGCGCCCAAGTGTAAATGGGGCGGCGAGCTCATATAAAGTCAACTACATCTAAAATTCACTCATTCTCTCATTTGTGCAATTGAAGAGTGCTCTTGCTCCATCTCCATCTTTTTCTTCTTCATCTCTTTGTGTGTATGTATGCGAGAGAGAGAGAGAGAGAGAGAGAGAGAGAGAGAGAGAGAGAGAGAGAGTGCGATCGAGCATTGCGACGACGGCACGGCGGCGGTGAAGCTGTTGAGCGCGGCGTAGTGGCGTCTTCCTTCTTCTTCGCGGCAAGGAATCCTCCACGACAGCAGGCGTAGAGCGGTGGGTGACACACGATCGCCATCTTTGAGCTAACTAGTTTAGGTTTGTTGTGTGCTTGGAGCCATTTGTGGCTCGCACACAGTGTATCGACAAGTTCCTTGCATTGACACGTAGGACATACGCGCACAGTACTTTTTCCATTGAGTCTTCTGATCCGAGATACAAGACTTCAATAAATCTAAAACCACTGAATTTGGCAATCTCAAATTGCCCATCAGTCTGCAAGTGAAACGATGACGAGAAATGCAACTGTGTGCCAACGTTCTCCCAAATTTGCCTTCTAAAACAAACTCATAAATCTGGGGTCTCTGTCGGAGATAATCATCTCAGACATGCCATGTTATCAAAAAATCACCGTGACCATTCTGTGTTCTCGGGAGATAAAAAATGAAATCTGCAATACTTTCCCAGGGGTGGATGGATATGGGTAAAGGCCGTAACAATCCCTGTGCTGTATGCCTGTCAAACTTGACCTTCTGGCATACTGAGCAACTGCTCACAAACTCTTCCACATCCTTTTTGAGTCTCCGCCAAAAGAAGTATCTCTCTACCCTCTTCATGGTGGTAGCAATGCCGCGGTGACCCGTAAAAGGTGGATAGTGATATTCAGTCATAACCTTTTCCCTCAACGGCTGTGTAACGCACATGGTTTTTCTCATCAAGTAGCCTTCCCGAAGGGGGTATCGATCTACTGTCTCCCCATCCCGTATTTGTGTGAAAATATGTGCAAAATCTGTATCTGTATCCTCGAAGCTCCTATGATGTATCGCGAAAATAGCTAGAACCAATGGCTTCCGAGACAAAGCATCTGCCACCACATTTTTCTGTCCCTGCACATGGACAATCTGAAAGTGAAACTATGAAAAGATGTTCGCCAACCGCATCTGCTTTTCCGACAGCTGCTTCTGTGACAAGAAGTAGCGCAAACTCTGATGGTCTGTAAAGACAGTAAAATCCTCTCCGAGTAGGTAATGCCGCCACTGAGTAAGAGCATGGATAACCGACAAAATCTCTTTCTCATATATTTGTGCTGTCATCTCCGGCCTAGAGAACAATCGGCTCTCGTAAGCAATGACATGGACTTCTTGCATCAAGACCCCACCCAGACTACGACCACAAGCATCACAATATACTTCAAATGACTTCTGTAAGTCCCGCAAAGTCAAAACTAGTCCCGTAGTCAATTTCTCTTTCAATGTCTGAAAGGAAGTCACCTCTGTGGATCCCCACGAGAAAGGGACTCCTTTCTGTATCAAGATATGCAAATGGGAAGCAACCTCTGTAAACTTTTGAATGAACCGTCTGTAGTACGAACACAGTTCCAAGAAGCTTCCAACTTCATGGACATTCTTCAAATCGGGCCAATCACGGATAGTGTCTATCTTGGCCGGATCTAGTTGCACTCCTAAAAGTATCCCAAAAAAATTGTATCTCTGAAGCACATGATCTCTGTGTTCTGCCTCGTTCTTGGAGAAAACAATGATATCATCAAAGAAAGTGCCAACAAATAGCCTGTACTCTCAAAAAATCTTGTCCATATCCGATTAAATGTCGCAGGAGCATTGGTTAAGCCAAAAGGCATCACCAAAAACTCAAAATAACCCAAAAGTCGTCCGAAAGGCTGTGTTGTAGACGTCTCCCCGCGCGATTTGGATCTGATGATATCCACTCTTCAAGTCAATCCTGCTAAAGCACGAGGATCTCTGTAACCTGTCGAGTATATCATTGATCCTAGGAATCAGAAATCTATTCTTGATGGTGATTTTGTTGAGAGCTCTATAATCGATGCACATTCTCCAAGATCCGTCTTTCTTCAAATCCAACAACAGTGGAGAGCAATACGGTGAAGTACTATGCTGGACAAGACCCTTTTCCAAGAGGTCTTTCACTGGGTTCATATATAATATTTTCATTATGTACTCGGCTCACACAGTAAGGTGGCCGGTTCGGTGGCGTGCTTCCAGGTATCAGGTCAATGGTTTGATCTTCAGGCCCTCTGAAAAGCAATCGGCATGAGTGTGGAGAAAAATCTTGGCGTTCTTTTGATCAGGTCAAAACATATTCAACCTTTATCCATCGTTCAGTTCTCTCCCAGAGGAATGAGTAAGGAAACTGAAGTTCATCAACTACAATCTCTGAGCCCTTAATTTATCAAAGTCGCTTTCTCGGCCCGGTAGTCAACCACGACGTAGTTCTTGTGGTACCAAGGGATCCTGAGTAGAACGTCACTCGTGTGCCCTGAACACCCCTATCATTGAAAACGAAGTTTGCCAATGCTCGTTGTAATGTCAACATCCCATATGGGTGCCAGCCGAACTATCTCCGCCTGTGGGGTCAGTCTGTCGGGCATAATTCCAAATCGAGCCGCCAACTCCAAGTGAAAAGAAGTTGGCCTTGGCCTCTTCAAAAGAGCTTCCCGATCCTTCACTTTGCCCAAAAAGCGGCAAAGTTTGTACTTTCAGTCATTTGATTCGGTGCAGGTCCCACACCATGTGATACCCGTTTTGCTTTTCTATCTGCCTTTCCTGCCACGTTCCTCAGCTGCTCTCGAACTCTCAGGCCTATCGTCGTCTTTATCATTCTGTTCTTTCTGTGTCTTTTTAGGACACTTTGCGGAGATATGTCCATGTTTCCCGCATCCAAAGCACTTCCCCTCTCTGATGAAGCTAGCTCTCTCCTCAGGAGTAAGGCTGGGTCGTGCTTCCTTTTTCTCTGGATTTCACTTTTTTCTTTCTACTTTCATTCCCAGAAGTCTGTTCTGCTCGTTGTGTCATGGCCTCATCTGTGGGGTAGGTCAGACTGCCAGAGTGAATGGCAAAGCCACGCTTCGCATGACTCATCAGCTCCTGAACAGAAGCTGACTTCTGTTCCAAGCAGTGATCTCGGATCTCTGTAGGTATACCCAAGGTGAACCGCTCAATCTGTTCTCTGAACGAGATCTTCTTGAATGAAGAGGCGGGTAGAAAAGAGCTCCAGAATCTTTCACAGTAAGCATTGATTGTATCTTTCTTGGTCATCCGAGGATGGTTCCAAGGAGCTCGTACATCTTGTTCATATTCTTGCGTCAACCAAGAAGAAATAAAAAGCTTCTTAAATTTCAGCCATTTAACTGGTGCAGTCTTGTTTAAAAGAAGCGTGGACCACGAAGTACGAGCATTCCCCTTAGAGTAAGAGGCAGCTCTTCGAATCTTGGAGTGCTCTGAATAGCGTCCTCCCGCGAAAGCGATGTCAAACTGATGTATAAAAGACAAAGCCTTCGAAGTATCTAAGTATCTTGAAAAAGTATCAAACTTGAATAAGTGGCCACCTTCCTTAAACTCTCAGACTTTCTTGCTTTTATCTTCGAGAAAGTCATACTGGTTGGCTTTGTAAAAATTCTTCTTGTTCGCATAAAAGTTTCCGTCATTGGAATCTGAACTGTCTGTAGACGAGTCCTCAGTAGAACTGTCAGTCTCTGGGCGAGATTTAGCCTTCTTTGCCTTTTTCTTGCCCTTTCCGAAGCTTTGTTTCTTGCTTCGCTTTTTACCTTTTCTGTCTTCTTTGCTCGAATCTAAAGAGCTAGAAGAACTGTCAAAAGAAGAAGAAGAAGAAGAACTGGGTACTCCTTCAAATCGAACACGCTTCTTCTGTTTCTTTGCCTTGTCAAATGCGACTGATGACCCAAATATCCCGGGAAGTCAGTGCTTTTCTTCTGCTTTTTGTCGTGCTTTTTGGCTTTCTTTTGCGCGTCAAAAAGCTGAGCAATCCGTGCATCAACCACCTCTTGTAATTCCTTCTCTGAATACTGTTTGTGATCAGAAGGTTTCTTGAGAGTGGGTTTCAGGAGTGTAGTGGTTTTCTGCCACTGCGCATGCACTTCTTGAAAAGAAGTCTCGCTCATATATTTTGCCAATTTCGGATCGTTCGTAAAATTGAGCATCATCTTTGTTGCATCGCCGATCAATTGATGAGGCTTCATCTCTCTTTGCTCCACTTGAGTAGGCCGAGGTGGGCCATACTCTTTGCTGGAATCTTCATTGTGATCCTTGCCCACATCTCCAGATGCAAAGGGAGTCGACTGCTCCTTGCGTGAAGCCATAGGTGCCGCGGAAAAAAAATTGGGGATCGGATTTCCCATAGAAGATAAATCGGTCGTGCTCTGATACCACTGTAACAGACTTGGACACTCCAAGTCAAGAATCAATCGCGACAGCACCAAATAACCACTTCAAACAACTCATAGATCACAATAGATTTGCACTTGCCCGACGGAGTTCCGTGCCTAGAGATATTGGCCCCAAAGACTGGCGCCCCTTTTAGTATTTCTTTATGTATTAAAATTCATGTCAAAGTACAAAGAGTGGTTAGGGTTTCACTCTCAGACTCTACGTCCAGATGCTCTGCAGAGTGAGCCCTAAACCGTGTATATAAAAGATTACAAGGGATGCCCAAAAGCAGAGCCCCAAAAGCTTTCAGTTCAAAAGTAGTTTCTCTCTCTCTCACGGAGAGCAAAACAAAGCAATTATGCCTTTCTCTCTCCCTATCTTTCAAAGCGTAGCCAAAAGCTAGGATTTGCGTCGCTCAAGAAAACAAAACAAATTTTTTTTTCCACCTCCGTGATTTTTGGAAATATCCGTACAGTTCTGCCATGTGGCATGGCCTCTTGCTTTTAGGGTTTCCAGCCATTTTAGGGTTTCAAGCAGTAGTTAGGATTAGGGTTTCCAAAAATTAGGGTTTTTGGTAGAAATTAGGGTTTGTAGGATTTTTAGGGTTTCTGGCAAAAATTAGGATTTCTACTGTCGGTAGCCATGTCATCACTTTGTGACACTCTTCCGGATGTGCACATTTCACACCTCATCAGAACCTAACCCTTTTTGGCTACTCTTGAATCCTCACGCTTGTCGCAACATTGACCTTGCCAGCCTCACTACCTCAAGTCCTAAAGTAGTGGTGATGAGGGTCCATCCTGATCAAGAAACTCTGCTGCGTGGTGTTTCTTTGATAAGAGAGCACTTTTTGTAGTGTTTTTTTGTGCAACCTTTGCATCAATATCACTACCGGAAGAGCTTGCAACATCTCTAGATCATTTGTGCGACAAAGTAGCTACATCCTCTGATGAGGGAGATATCATCTCAATATCTTTTCCTCTAACATCTTCAGAAGGAGAGCTAGGGTTTGGTAGTAGCATCGATGACTTTCTTATTGTCCACCGAGAGAGAGAGAGAGAGAGAGAGAGAGAGAGAGAGAGAGAGAGAGAGAGAGAGAGAGAGAGAGAGAGAGAGAGAAGCAGGAGATGGCGAGAATGCAAGAATGTAGCAGCAAATAGTCTCTCTACGTGTTTCCTTCCTACACAGACAACACATCAAAACAATGGCATCCTCTTTCACCTTCAATCTGACCGGGCCGATGTTCGTCCACATCCTATCTTCACCAAGCAGAAGGTCCACTCAGGCGCCCTTTTGTGCCTGTGACAGAGGCTACACCTCCCCCCTTGAAACTTCCCCTTCTCCGACCCTACTTGCCCCGTCCCCTAATCCCTCCTCCTTTGTCAACATTGTTGACTATTAGCACCAGTCCTCTAGGGAGCTCCGATACTACTTCTAGGATTGCAAGGTTGAGTGGCAGGTTGCTGAGAGAGCGTGAAGAATGACATTGGCAATGGCAGGTGGGCAATGTTTGGCATTGTGGTTGGGCTACTCAGGGAATACACCACATATCAAGATTATTTGACCAAATGAAGATTATCATTTCAAACATAGGCATCATTGATATGGAATGAGAATTAATGAAGAGGACGAGCAAGAGTTTTTTTTTTTTTTGTAAACTAAGACATATCCCCACCTGTTGTATTTCTAAATCGATAGCAAAAGAGGGCAAAAGAAACAAATTTGCTCGCTTCTATGCATGTGATTACCTAAATGTTGCTCATGGTTTTTATTGTTGTATTATCACGTATCACACAACACTCATTGAATTCATCATTTGTGTGTGTGTGTGTGTGTGTGTGTGTGAGAGAGAGAGAGAGAGAGAGAGAGAGAGAGAGAGAGAGAGAGAGAGAGAGAGAGATTTGGGTAGCCAACTTAATGCTACAGAGTCCAGATTGAAGCTCTAAAGGCCCTTTTATGGGTGTGTGTTACATGTCTAAAGTTGCGGCATGCATGATGGGTGAGAAAGCAAGCGGTGCTTGTGGAAGGCAAGCTCTGATTTGAATCGATACTACCCGTCCATGCAAAAGGGGCTTGCAACATTGAGAGGAAAAGAGAGAGCTATTGGCGTTCTTTCTTGAAACACGCAGAGAGAGAGAGAGAGAGAGAGAGAGAGAGAGAGAGAGAGAGAGAGAGAGAGAGAGAGAGAGAGAGAGAGAGAGATTATCTTTCAGTGAAGTCGAAAGCGGCCTAGAGCTACCTTCTTGCAAATGAAGCAAGTCCGTGAGCAAGGGCACCTCAATGTGAGTGAGTGAGTGAGAGAGAGATTTTATTATCGTCCTCAAAGGTCAAGTATGACCTATGGGACCAAAGTTACATGTGATGTAGTATGTGTGTGGCTAATGAATGATTCTCGATGCTCCAAAATTGTGGCGATGAGAGTCACAATGAAGAGCCCACACTGTGGCTGGGAGAGGAAAGTGTGTAGGTCTACATCATAGCTAAAAATGTGAGGGAAGCAAGTTCGGATGTGACCAAAAGCTAAGCACTCTAGTATTGTGTGGTACTCAGACTCTTGAACTTGCAGTGAGAATAACGTGCTTACTCAATTTGACTCTTCTCCATTTTCCTGACGCCCTGTCTCTCATCGGAGGGAGTGGGAGCTAAGCTGAATGGCTGCAATAGGGGCCTGTCGCTCACAAGGGGATAGGCTCAAGAATGTAAGGGTTAGTACGGTTTCCACTTTCAGTAAAGAACATGGTTTTGTAGTTGGGGGCAATATGGGTGGTGTAATATATGAAGCATGACCCCCCAGATTTCTCCCAAGCCGTAATACATTGGTGTGTAGAAAAGCGTCATTCACTTGGGAGTCTATTGAGGGATCATTTAGCAAGTGTAATGCATCCCATCTTCCAAAACACTTATATCTTGCATCCATCTTGTGGCCAAGATCTTGCTTTTATGCGTCTTTTGAACTTTTCGCTTGCTTCCGATGCAATTGTAGGAAGTCAATGTGAGAGGTTTTGACGCATCTTTATCATGTACTACACAACACTTTCCATGCCTATAACTTCAATTAGAAGAGATCTCGACTCAAGAAGTAGGAGCATATATCGTGTTTGTGTCTTAACTTGGAGAAAGTTTGTAAGAAAACGCTTTTGGACAGTCTAAAACTCTTTCCAAGTAGACTTTGAGATGCTCCCATCCCGCACTTCAACTCCATAAAGAAGAACCTATTTTAGTGGCAGGCTTTCGTATTTCACTTCCTAGACTCGTTTCCAGAGGTGATTTGGACAATCTTTGTTAGCTAAGGAACGCCATCTAGCCCCTCCTCACTATTGGGAGCTATTATCTCAGGTGTTCCGATATTTGTTAAAGTTTTTCTCAACTCTTCATCACGTGCGTGTTTCCTTTGTTCGATCTGATCTCAATTTTTGCTAGTTTTCCTATGAATTCTAGCTAAGGCTTTTATTTCTCCAACATAGATTGCATGATTTGCACTAAGTTTTTGTAAGATTTAAGTTTGGCGAATTTCATGTCAAGTGCTGGGTAATTTTTCCATTTTGTTTCTAATGTTTGACCCACTTTCAATCTCTCTTGAAAATCTTCTAGGGCTGCATTGATTGATTCATATATTTTGTCTACCAATACAGATCCTATCGATATTGGTTTCGATTCTTTAAATTCAGATGATATTGTCTGCACTAATTACTCTAATTTCTTTTGCACTTTCTCTTCAATCTCCCTTTGTTGCTTTTGTCTCCTAAGATAGAATCGTTTACGTTGTGATTTTTTTGAGTCTTTTGTTGATTTGTTGGGTGTGTCTGACTCGCTTGCATTTTTTTGTCTGCAACCTAGTAACTGTCTGGATTGTAATTGTGGGTTGCCCCTTTGATGAGCTATTCCACATGACTGGAACTACATTTATGATTGCCTTCCCTTTGTTAGCTAGATTCCTTGGATAATCTTCTGGTAAATTTCCACCCTTGCAACCACACTGTAAGAAATATGCCTCAATGGGCTTAGCGCTCTTATCTGGCTTGGGAAAAGCATTTTTCTAGTGGTCATTTGATCCACAATTATGGAAATTATTGGTTTTTGGTGTAGGCATTGGTTTCATCATGGGTGGCATAGCCCCTTGGTTTGCAATGAATTAAATCGATGTTGCATCCAGAGGTGCTTGATAAACTTGTTCTCTTGTGATGGGAGTTGACTGAGTGTTCCACTCATCCTCTATTTCCACTATCACAGAGCTGGCTTCATTATACGACGTGATTGGTACTAGCACCTACTCATCTAGTTGCCCTCCCTTCAAGTAGCATGTACTTGACTGGTACAACATTGTTTCCTCGTAGTGGCGACTGCTGGCCTAATACGGGGTTGTGGTCTCTCCATAGCAATAGGTGGTTTCTAAACTGGTGCCATGTTTGGTGAATATCTATACATGGGTTGTTCCTGTTGTTTCATTGGCACATACTAGACATTTTTGTCATATTTAGGCTTATTATAGCATTCATTCATTTTGTGATTTGTCCATTTTCCTTCAATGGCACACCATTTCAATGGTCTGTGTTGACCCATAGGTTATCCTTGTGGTGGACCGACCCTCTCATAGGCATCGTTTGCATGTTTGTCATCATGTCATTCATGCGCTTAAGAATGTCCTCCAAATAATTGAAAGGAGTTGCCACAGTTGATCCTAATTGTGCAGACACAGTAGATGTGGTCCGCTCACTTTGCGTATCCTTAACAATGCTTTCCTCATTGAAAATATTGCAATTGTTACCCAAGTCAATTCCATCTATGTTGCATGCTTCCCAAGTTGTATGTTTTTTACAATACAAAATGGCATGCAACTCCTTGTTAAGTAATCCTTTCAGGAACAATGAGACAAGTCTCTCCTCGGTTGGAATTTCCAACTCTGGACATCTGTTGAGGTATTGCCTCATCTGACTCACACAATCTCTTACGGTTTTGTTAGGAAATATGACATAGCTAAGTAGATAATTGAGTAGATTACTTAATGGAGAGAGATTATTTTCACACACAAGAGATTATAGAGTAGAGAGAGAGAGAGAGAGAGAGAGAGAGAGAGAGAGAGAGAGAGAGAGAGAGAGAGAGAGAGAGAGAGAGAGAGTACACACGATATACGTAGTTCACCCAATGTGGGTTACATCCATGGAAAAGCAGCCACTTAATGGCTTTAGTACTTCAAATAAAAAGTAGGTTACAAAGGGATTATACCCTTAATAGAGCTCTCGTTTTGCTTCACTCTCACCACCTCACACCCACCTTGTTGCATCAACTTCACATTGTGAAATGTGTGTAGAAATGGCCTTTTTTTATAGGCCAAAAGGGCTACCCTCTCTCATGAGAGACAGCCATGTGTAGCCGTCTTTATGTAGATAATTCCAACTTGGACCCTCCAATCCACCCATGTGTGGCCGTCCTTGAGAAGACAAATCCTCCTTTGAAATCGGCTACCGGTCATTGACTACCGGCTATCAGCCGACCGGCCAAACGATCGGTCGTTTTTCGACCACTTTCCGGCGATCGTCTGACCATAATATTCCAGTGAAAATTTTATTTTCCGGCGAGTGATTTTTCTTCACGCACGATGGCTTCTCCTCATAATGGGGGCCTTACAAATGTGCGTTTTTAATATAGAAAATTATAAGGGGTAAATCAGGCTTCATACTTAACAATCTCCCACTTGGAGATTGATCTCCAAACCAAACCTGTGACTGCTTTCCATCTTGGCTTCTTATCCTTGAATGCCAATTGAAGATGAGCAAAAGCTCAACTTCTCCTTATTGACCACCTTTGTAAACATGTCTGCAGGATTTTCACTTGTATGCACATTTCTTAGCTTTAGTTGTCCCTCTTCCAAAAGAGTGCGTATGAAGTGATATCTCACCTCAATGTGCTTTTTCCTTGAATGAAAGGTTGAGTTTTTCACAAGATGGATAGCACTTTGGCTATCACTGTACAAGACACAATTGTCTTGTTTGAATCCAAGATCTTCTAAGAATCTGTGAAGCCACATAATTTCTTTGCTTGCCTCCGTCATTGCTACATACTCTACTTGCCTGGTAGAAAGTGAGACCACTTTCTGCAGCTTTGAAGCCCAGATTACTGCTGTACCTCCAACCATGAAGAAATAGCCAATAGTGCTCCTTCGAGTATCTTTGTCACCTGTCATATCTGCATCAACATATCCTTCTAGAAAAATATTAGTTCCTCCAAAATACAAAGCATTTGTTGTTGTACCTTTTAGATACCTAAGTATCCATTTCACAGTTTGCCAGTGCCCTTTACCTGGGTTGTCCATGAACCTACTTACAGCTCCCACTACGTGTGCAATGTCTGGCCTTGTCCAAATCATAGCATACATAGGAGAACCTACCACTGCAGCATATGGAACTTTAGACATATAGGCTATCTCCTCTTGTGTCTTTGGACACATATCCTTGGTTAGTTTAAAGTGACCAGCCAAAGGTGTAGAAACCGTTTTTCATTTTGCATTGTAAAAATTTCTAGTACCTTCTTGATGTAATCCTCTTGAGATAGCTTTATTGTATTCTTCGTCCTGTCCCTTGATATCTTCATACCAAGTATCCTCTTTGCAACACCTAAATATTTCATTGAAAAAGATTTAGACAACTCCTCTTCCTGCATGTTAGCACTTGCAATCAACATGTCATCAACATACAACATTAGGATGATGAACTTCCCATCTCCCAAATCCTTCGTGTAGACGTAGTGATCCGAGTTGCATCTTGTGAATCCATGATCCAACATCCATCGATCGAACTTCAAGTACCATTGTGTTGATGCTTGCTTTAAACCATACAAGCTCTTCTTTTAATCTGCAAACCATTTTCTCCTTACCTTTTACTCCATACCCCTTTGGTTGAAGCATGTAAATTTCCTCCTCTAAGTCACTGTGAGGGAATCCTGTATTTACATCCATTTGCTCATGATTTAGATCATGAGCAGCCACAAGGCTTAAGACAAGCCTAATTGAGTTCATTTTTACAACAAGAGAAAATATTTCATTAAAGTCAATACCTTCCTTTTGAGAAAACCCTTTTATCACAAGCTTAGACTTGTACCTTTTCTTCCCACCTTCTTCTTCCTTCAGCTTAAAGTGCCCACTTACCTTTAGGCAACTCAACCAACTCCCATGTTTGGTTGTGATGTAATGAGTCCATCTCCACTTGCATGCTCTTTATCCATTCTTCTTTGGATTCGTGCTGCATAGCTTCTTCGTATGATTCCGGCTCTTCACAATTGAGATCAAGAGATGGTTGAAGGAAGGAACGAACCTTTTTGGAGGTCTACTTGCTCTTGTAGGTTGAGGCTCCTCATTTGGTTGACATTGTTGCACATTGTCACCGTTTGCAGTCCTTGAGTCTTCACCGTCGTCAAGCTCCAATACTCATCACCTGTTTCTTTTTTTTGTTTTCTTTCCAAGTAATCTTTGTACATATTTTGTTCGTTAAAAATTACATTCCTACTTCTAAAGATTTTACCATCTTCAGGATTCCATAGGTGATACCCAAAGTCACCTTCTCCATAGCCAAGGAAGAAACACTTTTTGGACTTTGCATCTAGCTTTGATCTTATGCATCTATCTATATTCATGAAAGCCTCACACCCAGACACTTTGAGAAATGCATAATTCATCGGTTTACCTGTCCGTGCCTCTTCTGGAACTCCCCCATCCAATGCCGTTGAGGGTGACCGGTTGATTCAGTACACAGACGTACTTACAAATTTTGCCCAAAGCTCAAGCGGTAGGCCTGCATGTAGCTACATGCTTCGTGCTCGCTCCATGATTGTTCTATTCATCCTTTCTGAAATCCCATTTTGTTGAGGTGTCCTTGGGGTTGTCTTTTGCCTCCAAATGCCATTGCTAGCACAAAAGCTTTCAAAAGCTTGGCTGCAATATTCACCTCCATTGTCGGATCTGAGGTATTTAACCTTGGTACCTACTTCATTCTCCACAAAGGCTTTCCACCTTTAAAATATGGAAAACACATCGGATTTATTCTTCATGACATAAACCCATGTATTCCTAGTCGCATCGTCCATGAATGTTACAAAATACAATGAGCCACCGAGTGATGGTGTACTTGTAGGACCCCAAACATCAGAATGAACCAACTCAAGTTTTGTATTTTTTCTTTCATTTCCTGATTTTTGAAATTTTACCCTCTTTTGTTTACTATAAACACAATCTTCATAGAACTCTAAGTCCACTTCTCTCAAACCTGGTAGAAGCTTCTTTGTTTGAAGGATTTGCATTCCTTTGGCACTCATATGTCCAAGCTGATAGTGCCACACCGCACTGTCGACTTACGTAGCTATTGCGAAGATTGCGTATTAATAGTACAAAAATAAAGTGTACCGACCTTTTCTCTTTGGCAGCCACTAAAGATCCCTTTGAGATCTTCCACCGTTTGCTTTCGGATGCAATGTTTTGACTTCATCGTACAATTGTCCTGTAGAGATCAAATTTTTGCAAAGAGAAGAAAATGCCTAACATCTTTAAGCTTCCATTCATTTTCGTTAGCAGTTTTGACACAAACTGTACCTTTGCCGACAATTTCACAAGCTTCATCATCTCCCAAGTATACATACCCAAAATTACCTTTGGTATAATCTTGTAAATGTTGCTTGTGTGGTGTCGCATGGAATGAAGCCCCAGAATCTACTATCCAAGACTTAGACACATTGTCTAATGAGAGAATTAGAGCACCTTGCTCTACTTTACCTGCCACATTGGCCTCTGATGTTGGCTTGTTGTCTTGAGACTTCGACTCCTTCTTCTTCTTGGACTAGCAATCCTTCTTGACGTGGCCCTTCTTGGTGCAGTTCCAACATTCAAGAACTGACTTTGTGCGTGACTTGCTCCGTCTTGAGCGATCACGACCCTTTTGGTTTTGGAACCTCTCCTTAGGCCTTCCTCTTGTTTCCACTGATAGTGTAGCACTTGATGATTCTCCTGTGCTTCTCCTTTGCATTTCCTCGCTTAGGGGAACACCCACAACATCATCAAACTTAAGAGTATTTGTGCCAACAATAGAATTACTTACAGCCATCACAAGGCTGTCCCAACTATCCGGTAGAGACGATAGTATAAGGAGAGCTCACACTTCATCATTGAAATTTATTTTCGTCGATCGAATTTGACTTATGTTGGTCTTAAAATCATTTAGGTGTTCTGCAATTGAACCATTCTTTACCATCTTTAGATTGAACAAGCGATTCATGAGAAATACCGTATTGGATGCCGATGGTTTCTCGTAGAAGTCGTCAAGTGACTTCATTAAGTCCTCCGTGGTCTTCATCTCCAAAACGTTGAAGGCCACGTTGATGCCAAGTTAATCAGATTGTTTCCAGTGCCTTTCGATCAAGGACAATCCATGCTTCATCTATCATCGTTGCTGGCTTCTTTGCAAGACCGCCTAGTGGCAAATATAGGTCCTTCTGGTAGAGATAGTCTTCAATTTGCATCTTCCAATGTTGGAATTTTTACCGTTGAAATTCTCGATCTTGAGCTTCCCTTCCTTCCTTTCCTTGAGATAATTTAGCTACAAGCAAACCTTGCTCTGATACTAGTTGTTAGGAAATATGACATAGCTAAGTAGATAATTGAGTAGATTACTTAATGGAGAGAGATAATTTTCACACACAAGAGATTATAGAGTAGAGAGAGAGAGAGAGAGAGAGAGAGAGAGAGAGAGAGAGAGAGAGAGTACACACGATATACGCGGTCCACTCAATGTGGGCTACATCCACGGGAAAGCAGCCACTTAATGGCTTTAGTACTTCAAAGAAGAAGTAGGTTACAAAGGGATTATACCCTTGATAGAGCTCTAACTTTGCTTCACTCTCACCACCTCACACCCACCTTGTTGCATCAACTTCACATTGTGAAATGTGTGTAGAAATGGCCTCCTTTTGTAGGCCAAAAGGGCTGACCTCTCTCATGAGAGGCAGCCATGTGTAGCCGTCCTTGTGTAGATAAGTCCAAATTGGACCCTCCAATCCGCCCATCTGTGGCCACCCTTGAGAAGACAAGTCCTCCTTTGGAATTGGCCACCGGTCATTGAATTCGACCACCGGTTCCACCGGCTATTGACTTCCGACCACCGGCTGACCGGCCAAACGACCGGCCATTTTTCGACCACTTTTCGGTGGCCGCCGACCATAATATTCCAGCGAAAAGGAATACTCCGGTGGTCGTGAAAATTTTGGTTTCTGGCGAGTGATTTTTCTTCACGCACGATGGCTTCTCCTCATAATGGGGGCCTTACAGATGTGTGTTTTTAATACAAAAAATTACAAGGGGTAAATCAGGCTCCATACTTAACACGTTTTTCCTTGTTTTTGTTTGAAATTGTAGATTTGTGCCATGGTGCTATGCTCGATTCCCATCTTTGAGCAAGCTACAATATATCTCATAGCCAAAGTTGGTAGATTGATTATTGATCTAGGAGGTATGGTCTAGAACCATGTCTAAGCTTTTCCTTCTAATGTCATCCCGAACCCCTCAGGTCGCATGTGGAGGACTGTTATACGTTGAGTTCTCAGGACTTGTATGAAGCTGGCTAAATGGTCATACGGATCCCCTGACCCGCTATATTTCTTGACCCAATTCTGAAAATCACTTGGTCTGACTCTATGGAGATGTTCCACACCCAGTCTCTTGGTTTGTGTTTCTCCCATTAAGCCTTCAAACCAGTAGTTTGGTAGGTGTGACTCGTGCGACCTCTTCTTTTCCTTATGTCACTCATTCTTCCCCTGTCATAGGTGGGTTCCACCTCTCTACTCCCATTAATTCTATCATTGAGGTGACTGCTTCGTGCTGTACTTCCCCGCTGATTGGCCGTGCTACCATAGGATCTCTCATTTGGTCCCAAGTTCTGTCCTGCTTCAGGGATTGTTCCCATAATGATTTCTCGGATTGAGTGTCCCTGGTATTTTTTCTGCTCAATATTCTTTGGAGTCATCATAACAAAATTATAGCTATAACAATCCCTAAAGAGGTGGGCGAGATTTTATGCTATGCCCTTCTCCCTTATTACATGATTTTCAAGGATGTCAACTATCCATATTTGGCATGAGTAGTCTAGACCAAGTATGTAGCGTTGTTGTCCTCCTAACAATAGACTCCAAGCCTTGGGTTGTCAATAAGTATACACTTTAGAGGTTTGGTGTCTATCAAGTCATATCCTTCTAGTTCAAACACTCCCGGCTTTCACAGTCATGTTTGGAATCAGAGTGTGAACTTCCAATCCCCATGTGTCTACAATGTCAGGATTTTCTATTTTGAGATATTGCATCCCGTTTCTATCCATGTAGAAGGTACTTGCTTGTTTGCTCTAACCTCCTCTTTGAAATCAACAATATGGTCCTCTATCCTAACGACATATTCCTCATTAGGATCTAGATAAATCTGGGCCCCATGCTTGTTAGTCTTATAAACAGTTAGAATGTGCTTGAACTTGAGTGAGTTTCTAGTCCTTAATTGGGTGAAAAAGAAGCGTTTCAAAACTTGAGTTGGAGTAAGTGTTTGTTCTCTCTTCGGTGGAAGCCCTACTCAAATTTTCTCCCAATGTGCCAAGATTACCTAACACCCTACCAGATCTCAAGTTCATAATGGACACAAGCAATTAACAAAACCGATACCCTGCACAATAGCACTTCAAACCGTACGTGATTCCACAATTGTTAATTTGAAGTCATAAAGTATGTGACAATTCCTATCACAAATCACTGGGTCCACTCAATGAGCCAAAACACCACTAATATATGCAGGCTATCTTAGGTGCGCTGAAGATGGCTACACCCTTATTGAGAGAGTAAATTTGATTTTGACCACTTGAATGGAGTCCTATGGTCATACAAAGCTAACCCTAGTGTCAAGTAAAAAAAATACCCCTTCTGGTAGACTTTCCATCTTTGGCGCGCCGAAGATAAAACTTCATTATTTCAAGAGATTTTTGCTCAAAATGATTTTCCTAGGTATTTACATGCAATTTCAAGTTTCTCACTAAGTTTCACAAAGTTTAGAGTATACGTAAGTGTTTTTACCACCCCTTTTTGTCCTGTTTTGAAGGTTTCTAACTGTTTTTGTGTTTTCAGACTTTGCAAAGCTTCAAAGTTGTTCAAACTTGCTTGAGAGCTCTATGATCTTCAAGTGAGGCTCTATCAATGAAAATGTTGCCAAAATCACCTTTCTGGTTGATTCTCTATCTTTGGCATGTCGAAGATAAAATTCTCCAAAATCTCATATTGTTTCGCAGATTGATTTTACCCAATGTTTTTGAGGCTTATCCATGCTCTGGTTTCAATGTTTGGCCAAAAATTGACTTTACTTTTTCCAATTTCCTCTCAAATGGTAGTTCTTTAGTGGTTCAAATTGTACCTAAATTAATAGTGAGGGTCAAATCCTCTATCACCTTGCAAGTTCAATTTTCAAGTTCAACCCCAAATAGTCTCAATTTATCTTCAACACACCGAAGATAACTCACACAAATTTTTTGATGTTTTTCAAAGCACCTCAAATCAGATGCAATCCTTACTGTTTTCTACTTACCGTACTCCTACTGAACATAAAAAAGAATGCAGTATTGTGGAAAAAATCAACTTTCAGTACCAAATCTCTAATTTCTACCTAGCTGCTATCCTTCCCAACTAATCAATAGTCTCAAGGACCCTTCACCCAATCCTACCAGCTAATGTAAAGCTACCAAGGTCTTGACCGAGTATCCCTACTCTCAAGCACCTCTCAATAGTGATAAAGTCAAAAAGTGTTTTACGCTAGTCAAAATGATAGCACATGTGATATTCCACTCATTCTACAACCTCCCCCCATGCATTGTAATACAATTCAATAAAAAGGGTGAGATTGGAGAAGGAGGTACACACACACACACACACACACACACACACACACACACACACACACACACACACACACACACACACACACACACACACACACACACACACACACACACACACACACACACACACACACACACACACACACACACACACACACACACACAGAGTCTTAGAACCCATGTTGCATGCGGAAGTAGTGTGCGCCAAAATAGTTGTCGCGTTGATGGAGCAAAAGAAAGAATGGACCATCATGGCCTGTGATATGATAAACAAAGTAGAGCTTTCCTCTAAAGGGGCACATGGAAGGAGGCCAAATGCACGATAATATTTTGGCACATTCCTTAAGCTTGGCAGCATTCCTTAAGCTTGGTGGCAGCAGAAGGGAACTATCACAAAAGTGTACAAACGGCTTCAACCCTAGAATGGGGGGAGAAATGTAGATACTTCAAGGGCTTCTCTCTCTCCATTGGCCCCCATGGTTGAGGGCTCTTCAAACTTGGAAGGGGTTCTTGAACCCTTTGGAGGGAAGTGGTTCACCAAGTAAGAAACAAAGGAATCTCTAAAATTTTTCACCTTTGGGATGGCAGAAACCTCTGTTGAAAGGATGTGGAGCTATGAGTGATACACCATAATTTGGGTTTATACAAAAGGCTTATGATCCATAGACTCTTGGAAGTGTTGTCATCATCACCTTCACCCATCTTCATGTCTGAGATAGTTTGGAAAGCCTGGCATTGACCAAAAGATATAGTGTTCTTGCTCCCCAAGGCCGCCAAGATACCTATTGTAAGGTGGTATACAAAGGAGAATTTTTTGCCCCACTCACCAAAATATGGGAGAAAAATTGGTTGGAAAAGAAGGGTTAATGCAATATGGGAGATCGAATGGCCTAAATAAATGAAATTTTTATTTGGAAGGTACTGTGGGGAGCCATGCCTATTGGGATTAAGGTTTGTGCTAGAGGGATCAGCACTGGTACTTGCTTAGGTTGCAGAGCAGCTTCTGAGGACCCCCTACATGTGTTTAGCAAGTGCCCTACCTTATAGGGACTGGCTGCTAAAGTCTGCAAAGGGCTACGGAAGATATGGAAGATTATCTTCTTTACATATGACCTGATCCTGGGAGGGTTTCACTTCCAAAACCAAGCCATTTTGGTGTGCACTCAAATCACCAGATTTTGTTATTTTAATCAAGTAGAAGTCTAGGAAGCTTCGGGTGTTTGAGGCTAAACTGGTTGTGGTTCATTTTGCTGATATTATGCGTCTAAGCATCGAGCTCATTCATGTTGTGGGAGCTAGAAGAGGAAAAACATGTAAAGATAAAGAGTGGTACCATGCATTGAGTTTCCTAGGCTTCCTATAGCACCCCTAATTTGGTTTTGGTTGTGGTTGTATTCAAGCCCCCTATGGCATTTTTGACACCTCAAGGCACATGTAGTGCTTGAGGGAAATTTTATTCTTTTCAAGTTATTATAAATTCTCTCCACTCACAATTGTGAGTATGGAAAAAAAAAGACACACTAAAAACCATAAACTCAAAAACCTTAGAGGATTCTTAAGTTAAAAATAGAATCCCCATTGAAAAGGTTGAGCAAAAGGAGTGATGGCGTGAACTAATTTTTCCTTGCTATTGTTGGGAGCAGGGGTATTGTTGAGAGTGGGTGTAAGGTCATCAAGGTGTTTATGCAGCTAATTTGGGTCAGCATGTAAGCTAATTAGAGTGGTCTGAAGCTTAATTCATCTCCCCTGTGAGGGTCTTCCATCAACAAGCGATAGTCCTTGGGATTTTGCTTCGTGGATGGGAGTGGTGGGGTGAGTGTGGGTGGGATTTGAGGGTGATTTTGGGTGGGGTCTTTCATTGGAAGACGGCTCTCTCTCTACCTGTAGGGTCGTCTTGGGAAGCCTAGATTTTGGAGCGCAATCCATTCCACCATGGATTATGATCATTCATACAACCTAATTGGGTTGTAGCCCTCAATTTATGTATTGTGAGTGATTGCTTGAGAAGGTTCAAACACCATCTCAAAGGTCTGCATGACATCATGTTGGTTGAGTTGAGTGGCGTGCTCGTCCTGGGAACACGACCATTATTGATGGCTACCCCATGGGGTGAAAAACAACAGATACCAATACATCACTTGTGACAGGTATAAAATTTATCTCAGAGGGTTTTAGAGAGAGAGAGAGAGAGAGAGAGAGAGAGAGAGAGAGAGAGAGAGAGAGAGAGAGAGAGAGAGAGAGAGAGAGAGAGAGAGAGAGAGAGAGAGAGAGAGAGAGAGAGAGAGAGAGAGAGAGAGAGAGAGAAGGGGGCTAAGGTTTTGCACCCCCATTGTGGGCTAAGATTTTATTATGGGTCACGTCAACCTCAAATATGGAGCCCATGGATAAAGGACATAAGCCTTCATATACATAGCAATGATGGGGAGCAGTAGTGAAGAGAAGGTCCCCTCACTTGACGGCGATAAAAGCCCAAAATAGGTGTGGGCGGTTAGGGAAAGGGAGGTGGTAGCCCTGAAGCAACAAGGGTGGACAAAATGGGGGTGGCCGGAACGGCATCTTGGGGCTAAATAAAGAGGATCTGAAAGGGAGCAAGACTCAGATTGAGAAAGAATTGGCCAAGATTATGACCATGCTATCCCTAAACAAAAGGACGCTAGAAGAAGCTGAGACACCCATCGGGTCTATGGATTTCATGAAGGGAAACAAGGCCTATCAAGCCATTAAAAAAAGGCTCACAGAAAGTGTGGAAGTGGATGATGACACACCACCATTATGGTTCCTCCTGGTCCAATTAAGGAACAGTTTTCCGAGCTTGCTAAATTTACATGGACAGCATGCCTCCCAGAATTGAGCTTATCAATTGGATCCATAGCTTTAATGTCTAGAATTAGGGGTGATATATCTCTAATGTTGAATACCTAGCAAAAGGCTTCTTCTTAGTGTAGTTTAGTGATGAGGTGGTCGTGACCAAAGTCTTAGCCGACATCTCATTATTTCTTAATCGGCCACTAGTATGCATGCTCCCTTGGGATCCCTCCTTTGAATCCGCTGATGCATTCCAAGACATGTGTCTAGTTTGGTTGACATTTGTCCCCCTCTTGATGTGGTTGAGAACTAACTTCAAAGACCTAGCATCAGGCCTAGGTACCCATCTTTTTGTACCATCTAGAAGAGTAGTAGGTACGGTTGCCAATAAGGTATGTATCTGGTGGGATCTACGAAAGCCATATGCCAATAATCTAGTAGTGAATGTAGGGGATAGTCTCAAGGCCATTCTGCTAAGATTTGGCACCTTGTTTGGGGCGTGCTTCAAGTGTATCAAATCTAGGCATTTTGCTAGATTTTTTCTAGCTACTCTTGTTACAAACCAAGGCCCAATAGCATGTGAAAAAGTTAGTCCTAAAATGGGACACATGGATACTAAAGAAGAGACTCCACAGAAGGGTGTTGAAAAGGCACAAAAAGATGAACATCCTAATTTTGACAAGGCAACCCTAGGAAGCATGGAGAAACCCACCAAAGCCCACATTATCAATAATAAGGCGACCCCTGGTTACCGTTTCATGTCCACTACCCAAAACAAATCATCATCCCCTATGGATCAAAAGATTTTTATGTGTCCCATGTTTAAAAATAGAGAAGAAGGATGGCACCAAGTATCCAACATTTCATGCAAGCGCTTCAAATCCTAGGTGAGGGTGGTGGGAGAGCTGAAATAAGACTTACCAGATATTGCCAAAACCACCTAAGCAGAAAGAGGGTGAATTAATATGTAAAGCGGTAGAACGGCTCAAGAAATATATCAAGTTCTGTCCAAGAGAGGAACTACCTTCGCAGGCACGATTGATGCTGATTTTTATCTAGGGAATGAGATATGCAGGTCTAGAAGGATTTACATATGATAAGGAGCCTGACACTAAACAAATTGATAAAAGAATCTCTTTATATGGTGGATAACTTCTGTGAGGAATATAAAGAAAAGGATTATAAGAGTCAAGATGACAACGCGTCCTCTCAACATAGTGATTCACAGATGAGTGAGTCCATTGCAAAACCAACGGCATCTATCGATCAACAAAAATTTATCGATGAAATGGTCAAGAGGTTAACTCCTCTTGTAAGGTCTGATCCAAGGGAGCCTAAGTGGTGCAAAATTGAGAGGAAAAGGACAAACCATAAGAGGGAAGAGTGTTACCATAGCATTGAATATGCTAGGGAGAGGTATGTACAACCTATTCCAGTAGTACCTAATCCATCCAGATATGCTACTAGGAATGCATTAGGACCAGTAGGAGTTTCACGACCACAAATTGTCTTAGGACAACAATCTCCACAGTCAGGTGCTAGAATGCCTATAGACATGAGATACACACGTGTGATGGGAGCATATAATAAACAAGCACTAGTACCAACTACAATGTACTATAACAACGAATGCAAATACTACCCTTCAAAGCAACAAAAGATGAGAGAAACACATGGAGTGGTCAGGCCGGTACAACCTCCACCTCCTGCATTTTGACTTGAAGAAAGAAGGTATGAGATGGACAAAAGGACATTACGGTTCATTGTGAATAGAGGCTTAGCTAGGTTAGAGCCTGTTTACAGCTAAGAGAAAATGCAAGAAGAGTCTCCTCAACCAGAGGCAGATTGACACAAAAACCATGACAACCACTTGGTCAAACAATGTCCTCAGACGGAGATCACTCAAGTGAATGCTTATTGTCTTGATTGTGGTGTCATTCACTTGATCCCCGATTGTCCAAAAATTCCAAATCGAATCATAAAGATCACTATGAATGTCTCATGAATCATTCCACTACCCAATAGCGTGAAAAACAAAAACGTCGTACCAGTTCAAGTAGTTACGAGAGAGCAAGCTCAAAAGGAAGTTGATGAGAACCCAAAGACAAATAAAACAAAAAGGATGCGAGTCCAGAGCTGGGTGAGCCAAAGACCAATGCGCCTAGTCAAAAAATAAAGAGCAAACGGAATAGTTGGAAAGGATGAAAGCACGAAGGGAACGAGAACAAAAATTCCTCACTGAGGAGCTTACCCAAGTTAAAGAGAAGATACGACAACATGAGAAGAGGGTTGCACCTTCTCTTACACAAATGTCTCAACCTCCAGAAGAACCATCTACAGAAGAGAAATCAAGAAGTGCTAGTTCAGGAGGATCAGTATTGGTAAAAAAGGTTAATGAGGCACTAGATGCCCTGTTGAAAGCCTATGAAACACAACTCAAAAATAGCCAAACCCAAGAACAAAGGTGAATGACATATCCATGTGTGGAACTAGAAAAGCAAAGGCTTGAAATGTGCCAGAAAATGATTCAAACAGCCCAAGCTTTACTAGAATCATTAGTTGAAAAACCTGAGGATGTGATCCTCGTCCCACGTACACAAGTAATCCCACCAAACCAGGAACAAATAGAGCTAGATTTCAGTCATGAGCACAGACCAAAGTGTAAGGATTGTGGGTTTTGCAACAATCCCCATGTGTAAACGCTCTCCATGTGTCAAACTATATTTGTGTGTTGTGTTGCCTACCATGTGTCAGCCTATATGCATAACCATGTGTTAACCGGTGTGTGTCAACCATGTTTTAGTTGGTGTGTGTGTCAAACATGTGTTGTGTGTCAATATTGTGTGTCCTTGTAGCTCTATATAAGATCACTTTTGTACAAACTTCAATAACGAATCTAGCACCTAATTTTGCATTTATATCTCGTCATGTTTCTCAAGTTATTTTAATAATTAATTATTATCTTTTAGTTATGAAAGACTCCTTTAATTATCCGCCCTAAAATCCTACAACTGGTATCATAGTGTGTTAGGTCCTAGGCTATTTAGGCATAATCTCCTTGCTAGATTATCTAGTTCTTCTTCTACCTAGGAGATCGATTCAACTTTCTTTATACAAGCATTATTAATTGATTGTAAATATTTTTATCTTTTATTTTTCTTTTGTTTTTAAGTGCCTCTCTATCTTCATGCATGCTAGGTATAAGCATCTTCATAGTCTAAGTGTCTCATTCAGGTTCTGATAAGTGGCATGGAAAGCATGGGAGGATAAGCCAAGAGCCAATAGTTTTTTTGTCTTTTTTATCTAATGAGAGAGGTTTTCAAGTTTTCAATTGGGGGATATTATCACTTTTTATAAGCTGGCATCTAGCTCAATTACGGATTTCAAGGCGCATAGTGACCATTGTCCCTAATCCTTTCCACTGTGTTATGAATTTTTCTTTTCTACTTGGCGCTACTAATCAGTGCTACCCATAGTGTTGCCCATAGCACGTCTTGCAATTATCACGCCTTTAACGGCTTCAGCTAGAAGGTTCTGCCTGTGATTGACTGCACTCCTCGGCATCACACCCATCTTGTGCACCTTTTGCAGTCTTAAACCGCACAACCCAGTACTGATTGCTTGCACGTTCTCAACTTGGCACCTGCAAAGCTTGATCCTACACTGTCGTGCGTCGCCATCATCACCCTGTTCTATTGCTCTGCTTGTCCCCAACACATCATGGCTGGTTGCCTCGCCCTCGCGCTCTCTTGCACCTGCCGGTTGCCTCATCCCTCGCTCTGCAATCACCCTGTGTCGAAAGCACGCACACACACACACACACACACACACACACACACACACACACACACACACACACACACACACACACACACACACACACACACACACACACACACACACACACACACACACACACACACACACACACAAGCGACTTCAACTGGCTGTTCACGTCGTCATCTCCACATTGGTTCCTATCAGTGCTAATCCAGCTCATCCACCAAGGACAATTAAAGCTTTATTGTCATATTTTGTGTAATTTTTTTTTAATCCATTGAAGCCTGGTTCCCACCGAGCTTTAGCGGTGGTCACTCCACACCACCTACGAGGCATTTCCCTGGGGAGTTCACCTAATAAAAATGTAACCTATCACGTGAGTTCAACAGAAGGGTATTTAAAGTTCTTGAAACTTACATAAATATATATACAGAAGGGCATTGTTTTTTCAACTTTGAAAAAAACTTATAGATTTTAAAAGAAAAGGGTATATTATATTCCTAAAAAAATTCACATATAAGGGGTTTTAGAAACATGTCTTGAACACACGTGATATGGTAGTTTTACACATAGCAAACCCCCCGAGGGCATTTCCTGTTGAGATGTCGAGCTCTACACCTTGAGCTGGCATCCACTACGGGTCTTGGCCGCTTACGGCATTTACTCACTGGCGCGTTAGGTGACCGACACGGAGGATCTCTGCCAGTGATTCTACAGCTGGACTACACTTATAGTGCCAGCCTAGTACGCTTCTAGCGAGTTCACACTTAGTGACCGCATGTACATATGTGCTACTTTTCAACTTTAGCACTTAGTCATTTTGTACTCTCTTTTCTGTGAAGAAGAAGAAGAAGCTTTCCATCTCTGTGTGCTTTGTGCTTGTCTTGTGTAGCTCTCTTGCATTCCCATTCTTTACATGGTATCAAAGCCTGGTGCAGGCAAGAGAGGCTAAGAGAGCAAGTACAAGTACAATGGTTGTATGTACGCTTGATTGTGGACACTCGTTGAGTGTAAAAAGAGTTACAGGTACCACGATAGCAGGTTCAACAGATTTGCAGGTTTTTGCAGATTGCAGCTATTTTGTCTTAGTGCTTCAAGATGTCTGACGGTTTCAGTCAGATTGTTACTGAGAAGCTTGAGAAAAATAACTACCTTGCATGGAAGTTCATAATAACAAATTTCCTAAAAGTAAAAGGTTATTGGGACTATGTAGAAGGAGACAATGAAAAGGAACCAGAGATTCCCGAGGCAAATGCTACAGCAGAACAAAGGAAAGCTTTGTGGGACTGGCAACAAGGCCAGAGCAAAGTGATGTATTGGCTTTCTATGAGCATCACAGATGGCATGATGGGCTATCTACAGGATGCTGAAACCCCCGCCATTGCATGGAGAAACTTAGGCAGAGTGTTCGAGGTGAACAGCAAGGCCAGGAAGCTTCAACTAAAGTCGGAGCTAAATCAGGTTAAGAGGAACAACCTCTCAATCAATGATTATGCCTTGAAGATCAAGAGTATCATTGAGGCTCTTGGATCTATTAAAGTCTCAGTGGAAGACGATGACATTGTCCGTGCATGCTTGGATGGTCTAGGAGATGAGTATGTACATTTTAGGTCTTCCATGAATACAAGAGACGACATCCCCGTGTTCCAAGATTTGATTTCTATGCTTATTCTTGAGGAGAAGAACCTTGACACATCTTCTTCTCATGGCAGAAATAATTCTAAACAGGCCTTCTATTCTAACTCCAACAAAGGTAGAGGTAGAGGTCGTGGTCGAGGCCCAAGGGGTTGCAGGGGCCAATTTCTGGAAGGTCAATCAAATCAAAACAATACAGGTGGCAGGGGAAACCAATCTCAAGGCAGGGGGAGTCAAAGAGGTCATGGTGCAGGATCAAGCAGGCAGCAACATACTCCAGATAGCAGAGAATGTTGGACTTGTGGTGAAAGAGGTCACATGTCACATGACTGTCCAAAGGGAAAAGCAAGTGGAAAGAGAGAACAGGGCAACTATGAATCTACTAGCAGAGATGCAGATGACAGCAAAAACGAGCGCATGTTTGTTATGTAGCATGTAATGAATACAATGACTACAGAGAATTCCACCCAAGATGATGTTTGGTATGTGGATTCAGGTGGCCCTAATCACATGACGTCTCGTGGAGAGTGGTTTAGAGATATGCGCAAACAAGATGTGTCAGGCTATGTGCAGACATGAGATGACATAGCTCGCCCCATTGCTCATGTAGGAGACATACCTCTAAATACGAAGAGTGGCAAATCAAAGTACTTAGCAGATGTACTTCATGTCCCAAACATTACAAAGAATCTTGTTTCTCAATATAGGACCAAAGTATATTTACAGGGTATCCCACATTTCTGATAGTACCAAAGCCTATATGTAGAGTACCAAATAATATCTATAGAGTACCAAAGCCTACCGACAGTACCAAATCTACGGTACCATATTTGGAACCTTTTGGTACTGTTGAACTTGGGTGCACGTCTGTCCACTATTACAGTACCAAATTTGGTACTTTTGGGTACTGTTGAACTTGGGTGCACGTCTGTCCGCTATTATAGTACCATATTTGGAACTGTCGAAAGCCAGTTTTGGCACTACTGCAGTAGTGAAATTTTACCAGTACCATGATGTTGGTTTTTTTCTGAATTGTTTTGTTTTTGTGCCATAGGTTGAGCCGTACCAAAGATTAAAGAAGGCTCACTCAACAGTGGTAGTGTCTCTTAGATGCTTTGAGGCATTGAAGCCATACTTTGTACGGAAGTTGAAGGACAGAAATACTTGCTATTGTGTGGTTCATGTGTAGATGCTCTATTTCAAAGAGGCCCTTAATCAAATGCGGCAGAAAAAGTTCGGGCACCACGAGAAAGGTCACCTTTGCACTTGCTCCGTTTGTTGCAGAGGTGATGAGAGAGGAACGTGTTTTGCAAACCAAGCAGTGTGTCAGCACATCATCGTTATGTGGGAATCCATCATGTGCCCAAAGCCTCCAAATTGTGAATACCATGCAAATAAATTCTTGATGGGGGACTGCTCACAATGTGGAGTACGGAGGTTGACATTTTGTCCCGATGAGATAGCAGAGGATAGCAAGGAGGTGTCTGTGAAGGTTTTCATGGAGGTTGGAACAGGACAGGTTCACGAAGGTGGGAGTGAGAATAAGAGAAAGGACTTGATTGTGCAACGGATGAAAAGTGGGACTTTTCTTAGCCTATTTTCAGCCCATATGATAGGCTTCATCAGGCACAACTTTGTCTTCCACTGGCAAGCCCAACAATTCAAGGACTGTTTGCAGAATTTTCCTAGCAATGTTTTAGTATCTGTTATTGACTTTGCGGAGAATTATTCCTTTAAAGTTCAGAATGAAATTCAGTCAATGCATTGGTGGTCTACCCAAGTCACAATACTTGTGCACATCAATTATTTAAGAAATGCAGCAGGTGGTACACAGAAGACGCTACACTTCTACATATCGGATGACAAGCAGCATGACACATTGTTTGTACAACATTGTTTCTTGCTGCATGACAAGTGGCCGAAAGAACGAGGACATTCTCTGCAACAACATTGGGTTTGGTCAGATGGTGCTGCTTCAGAATTCAAGGCTCGTAGACCTTACTATTTTGTGGCCAGGTACTATCAAATGACAGGCTTGCACATGATGCATAACTTCTCTGCATCTGGCCATGGAAAAGGTGAACATGATGGGGCAGGGGCAGTCATCAAGAGAACTTTGACGCATGAGGAATTGAAACCAGATGGATGGCGTATGAAGTGTGCAGCCGATGTTGTCAACGTTTTGAAAGCAACTTTTCAGCCAAGAGAATAGTCTCAGAGGTGTAATACGCAAAGAGTATTTTGGCTTATTGGCGCGAATGCAGTGCAGCGCAATCTGCAATGGGACTGTGAGCGCATCGTTGGCTCCCACTCATTTCATTGTGCTGATGGCTATTCACAGGACAACCGTACCGCCATACACTTTCGATCACTTTCATGCTTTTGTGATCCGTGTATGCGTGGGTTGTGGAGAAGATGCAGGAACAGAATGCACATTGAAGAATGGAAATATGTTTGTATCAAACCCTTGACACAGTCCGGGGATACAATTAGGGATGATGAATCAGATGACGAGGAGGAGGGTGGAGATTCAACATCGATTCCGATGAGCCAAGTGCCCAACCTGCCACTATATGAAGGATGCCCTGAAATGTTAAGTGGCATGCTGTCCATAGGGGATAATTTTGCAGTAAAAGCAGCTGAGGAAAACGAAGACTTCTACATTATCAGATGCACAGAAGTGTTGTACCAAACGGTGAAAGCACAAAAGGATAAGTGGCATAACAAAATTGCTAGAGGAGGGAAGGTTGTTGAAGGCTTTTTTTATGGCCAAGTTGAAGGAAAAGCTGATACATACCGGCTATTGGATCACACATCTTCAGTAATGATCTACTCACATCTTGTTAGGGCCATACGTTTCCTGATGGAGCCTATTGCAGGATCCCTAGGTCAAATTTTACAATACAAGTTGTCTATTGAAGTATATGAGAGGATATACAATAGCATGCCATATCATGATGATGAGAGTGACGAAGGTGCGTCCATGTTACTTGAGGGCAATGAGAAGCCCTAATTGAACAATTGAATCCGGTAGTCAATAATGAAATTCCCACTATGTTCATGCTAATTTCCTCTACACACAAGTTTTTAGGTCGTTAATGTTACATTGGTATCAGAGCACAAGGTTTCTCTTTTCTTGTTCAAGAAGGGAGGTCCTCAAGCTAGCTATGAATGGTTGGTATTATTAATTGCCTGTGAGTAAGTAGAATAGGGATTTTTCAGCCTTGCAGTGCGCCTGCCTTCGTGCAGTTAACGGGGCATCACCGTCGAGAGCTATGGTCTTAATAGTGGAGTCCTATGGGGCTTTCCTATGGCTTAACCACTATTGAGCTATTAGAAGCTTGATAGGAGCCGGTGCTGTTTTGGTGTTGAAAGACCCTCTCTTCTATTCCTTGCAATTAATGGTATTCGAGCCACGGGTATAGTAGCTTGAGTGCTTTTTCTAAAGGGGTAAAGAGGAGTAGCAACTAGGGCTTGAAGTTCCAAAGTACACCTAAAAGTTGTTAGAATGGCTGACAATAGTAAAGAGAGTGAAATTAATGTTGATAACTTTGATTTTGCGAATGAGCAAGCTAGTAATGATGCTCCGATGCTTGTTAACTATCTTGTTTCTAGGCTTCAACAAGCCATGGGCAATCCATCTCTCCAAAGTGAAGTGCAACGGCAGCTCCGTGCTCACGGGATTCTCCAAGCTCATCACCATGACGAGAGAACACCTAGGAAGCCTCCTTGTGAGACTCCCAAAAGAGGTCTCTCTCCGATTCGGGAAGAAGAAGAGAATCCATACGAAGGGCTCAAGAATTTACTTCTTGATGATGCATCTCCTTCCCAAAGGAGAACTCAAGAGCCTCCACCGAAGGAACGAGAAAGAAGTGAGTCTCCCGCCACCTCGGCGGAGATGCCTCCACGAACACGGCGAGCTAAACGCTCTCCATCACACCAAAGCGGAGAAGACCATCACACTCTTCTCCACACCATAATTCAAAGAGGGATGATAAAAAGCAAGATAATAAAAAGGCGAGAAAGAGGACACCCTCTTCTCCATCTTCTTCATCCTCTTCCTCTTATGAAAGTGATGGTGAAGACGACAAAGATCAAGACAAGAAAAAGGCAAGAAAGAGGTCACCCTCTTCTCCACCTTCTTCAAATTCTTCACCTTTTGAAGAAAGTGATGGTGCAACCTTTGAACCATAAAAAAGAAGAGGCCTTAGGAAATCCTATGCCGCATGGAAGAGGTCATCCAAGCTGAAGAAATTCAAAGAGGGAGGGAAGAGCATCTCTTTCCTTACCTATGATGGTACCTTTGGTGCTACGGACAAAGTCTTGTCCTTTATCCAATAGTTTGATGTGGAGTTTGGAGATGAGGGCTTCACGAAGTCCTCTAAGCTACGCCATGTAGCTATGCACTTTCAAAAGTCCGCCAGGCAATGGTGGTCTAGCCTATGAGCCAACGGTGAAGCTCCACGAACATGGAAAGCCACCGATGCCAAAGACAAACTACTCACCGAATGGAAAAGCTTAAAGCTCTCTCCCTATGAATCCATCCACAAATATGTAGACAAGTTTTGGGACCTACAACTCAAAGCCATTGTTTTCAAAAAGTTGGATTTTGGAGAGAAAAAGAAACAATTTTTTGCTGGCTTAACCGAAGAAATGGCGGAGTATGTCAACTCCCAAAGGCCACGTACCATATCGGCGGTAATACACCATACTATGGTGGCCTCTCGAATCAATTTCCAAACGGGGGCTAAAAGAAATAATAAGCCCACGGAAAACAAGGGTTCCAACGAGCCTAAGGGGAAGGACAATGTCCAAAAGTCTCCTAAGGGCAACTCCAACAAAGCTAAAGAGAAGGGAGTTTACAAAGGTAAGAACAAACTCTCTCCTGAAGAGCTTGAGCATTATCGTAAGGATAACCAGTGTTTGAAGTGCAGCGAACAAGGGCATGCGTACCGCGCTTGTCCCCAAAAGAACAACCGCCAAGAGCCTCCTAGAGCTACCTTGGTTGAAATCCAAGAGGAGGAGACTCACCAAACTCACCACAAAGGATCTCCTCTATGCCATGCTTGGGGAAAGATAAGAGAAAATTATTTTTTTATTCTCTTTGACCCTGGTTCTTCTCACAGTTTTATATCTATAGAGTTGGCCACCAAGCTAGGCATACAAGCTTACGAGATGGGAGATGTCCTACCCGCAGACAGTGCCTTCAAGGGGCAAGAAGCTTTACTCACTCCCTTAATCGGGAAATTGAGGCTTCATGTCCAAGGCTATGTGGACAAAGAGGACTTCTTTATCTCTCCTCTCAAGCATGAGGATGTAATCCTAGGGGCACCATGGTTTTGACCGCTTGGCTGCCAATGTTAAATTTCCTGAAAGGAGAATCTCCTTTAAGTTCAGGGAAAAAGACATGTATATAGATGCTAAGGAAATGGGTAACACTATCCCCATTGTACATACACCAGCTTTCAACAAGTCAATAAAGAGCTCTATTTCCGTGTACGTGATTTTTGTTAAAGATTCTCAAAATAAACCTAATGCTTTAGCAAAAGAAAATAAAAGCAACCAAAAGGAATTAGAGTTATCCAAATTTCTCAAGGGGTTTCAAGATGTTTTTATTGACGACATCCCTTGTGAGCTACCTCCTAAACGAGGTAATGATGACCATGTAATTGAACTTCTTCCAGGAAGTTCACCGCCTAACAAACCTCCCTATAGAGTTTCTCAAGATCAACAAGAGGAGATTATGCGGCAAGTGCATGAGTTAGTTGAGAAGGGCATGGTTAGTCCTAGCTCATCTCCATTTTGCTCACCTGTGCTATTAGTGCAAAAGAAAGATGACACATATCATATGTGTGTCGACTATAGAGCACTAAATAGGATCACTATCAAAAATAGGTTTCTGGGTAGAAGACCTATTTGATAAGCTACAAGGATCGACCTACTTCAGTAGGATTGACCTAAAAAGTGGCTATCATCAAATAAGGATAGTTGATCAAGACATACTAAAGACCGCATTTCGCACCACATTTGGTCTTTACGAATACATTGTCATGCCTTTTGTCTTGACCAATGCACCAGCCACATTCAACCGCTTGATGGAGAAGGTGTTCAGGCCTCATCGAACCTTCACTGGAGTGTTCTTTGATGATATTATCATCTACTCTAATTCATTAGACGAACACAAGCAACACCTCTAGGTAATATTTCAAGTTTTGAGAGAGAATAAACTTTATGTTAATCGAAAGAAAAGTGAATTTTTCTTGCAAGAGATTCAGTATTTACGTCACATTATCTCTCAAGATGGCATCCAAATGGATCCATCAAAGTTAGAGGTAATAAATGGATGGCCTAAACCAACGAATCTTCATGAACTAAGAAGCTTTATAGGTATGTGTGCATACTATAGACGCTTCATAGAAAAGTTCTCACAAATTGCAGGACCATTACGTGACCTAACAAAGAAAATCGTTAGGTATACATGGTCTGCTAAGGAGAACAATGCTTTCGAAAAGCTTATCTCTCAACCTGTGCTTACACTACTGGATCTCTCAAAACCATTTGAGGTCCAATGTGATGCTTGTGGTGATTACCTTGGAGTTGTTTTGCTCCAAGAAGGGCATGCCATAGCCTATGAGAGTCGAAGGCTTGACCCTATTGAGCAAGCTCTAGGCATATATGAAAAGGAACTCCTTGCAGTTCTACATGCCTTAGACTCATGGAAGCACTATTTATTGGCGACTCTTTTCAATCTACGAACGGATCACCAAAGTCTTAAGTACTTCATGATGCAGACCAAGCTCTCTGACCAACAAATGAGGTGGACAAATTTCCTTTCGCAATTTCATTTTCATATTTCTCACATTGCTGGCAAGCATAATCAAGTAGTTGATGCACTCTCAAGACGGCCGAGAGTGAATGCGGTTTCCATAGAAACTCACAATGATCTATCTTCAATGATAGATGAGTACACTATTGATCCCGATTTTAGAGATGTGATTTCAGCCCTTGCATTAGGGAAGAAAGAAGAACCATTTACCTTACAGGATGGTTATCTTCTCTACGGCAATAGACTATGTGCTACTAACTCACTACGTGAGAAAGTAATGTATGAATCACATGCTCCACCTTATGCGGGGCATAGAGGGATTCAGTCTACCTTAAAGGGAATTGAAACATATTTCTATTGGCCTACCATGAAAGTGAACATACAAGAGTATGTTTCTAAATGTGTGGTATGCCAAAAGACAAAATTTGATAAAGGGAAGCAACTTGGATTTCTTCAACCCTTGTCAATCCTTAATTCACCATGGGAGAGCATATCCATGGATTTTATCTTTGGATTGCCTAAGTCTATCCATGGGAATACGGGAATATGGACGATAGTAGACAGGTTCAGTAAACAAGCTCATTTTATACCTGTCAAAAAGACTATCAAAGCCCATCAAATGGCAACCCTCTTCATTTCACAAATTTTCAAGTACCATGGCTTGCCAATGTTCATAGTGTCGGATAGAGATCCTAGAATGACAAGTAATTTCTGGAAGGGTCTCTTTGAGAATTTAGGGACAAGGCTAAACTTCTCTTCAGCCTATCATCCACAAACGGATGGCCAAAGTGAAATAGCTAACCTAAAAATTCTCAATCTACTAAAAGCCTATGTAACGGAAGTATATCAAAGATCCCAATGGCAGAATTACTTACCCTTAGTGGAGTATGCTTACAATAACACTGTACATACTTCCACGGGAAAAGCACCTTTCGAGGTAATTGAGGGAAGATCAAAAAGTCCCTTGCTACTTAAGGTACATGGGAAGATCTTCGCTGCAGATGAGTATAGCCGAGACCTATAAGAATCTTTTCAAAATATTAAGGATGTTATCTCTATCTCACAGCAAAGGCAAAAGGCTACTGCTAACAAGCACAGAAGAGCCCAAGCCTTTAAAGAAAATTATTGGGTCTTATTAAAGTTTCCAAGGCTCGATTAAGGCACACGACGGGCAAGAATCCTACGGGCCACCAAAAGTACTATGCTAAACTAGCAAAAAGGTACTATGGTCCCTTCCAGATTCTTAGGCCAATCAATGAGATGGCCTATCAACTCAAGTTGCGCAATCATTGGCTCATACACAATGCTTTCCATGTGAGCCTATTAAAGCCTTACAAAGGAGAGCCACCTCAAGAACCAACTATTGAAGACCCACCAGAGATCGAGGACCAAGAGGAGGTGCTATAGCCCGAGTCCATTCTCCGACATGAAGACAAGGTATTAAGAGGTGGTGAGACTATCCGACGATATCTTATTAAGTTTAAGAATTATCCTTTTGAAGATGCTAGATGGATGCAAGGCATACAATTAAAGGATAACCTAAACCTTGTCAATGCTTACAATGCTTCCGAAGAGTAAGCAAATGTACAAAATGTTAAAAATGAACAAAGTTTTTTTTTTTTATAAAACTCTCTTTTTCTTTATTGTGCACAAAAAAATGAAGTAGTATGCATGCTTAGATCAAGTTTGCGGAGACGACCTCTCCCAAACACCAAGTAGAGCTTGTCACTCTACTATGGAAGATTGATAGGACTAATGTGCAGACATGCTTGCGGAAGCCTTAGGCTCTCAAGCGCCAAATGGACTAGTCATCCATTATGGAATGATGTCGTAGGGTAACATAGGGATCCTCTACCTGCTAAGAAAAGGACTCATGAATATGCTTTACCTTCTCTACACCATAGTCGAGGATGACTATGATTTCAAGAGAGAGGTAATGTCATAATAATCAATATCTAATTCTCCTAAATGATTTTCTCATGTTAAACTGATCATTTAATATGGGGAAGTGCCAGGGGAGAAAAAGCTAGAATATTGGTTAAGCTAGCAGACCGGCCAAAGTAGGGATCCAAAGGAGGGAAAATAGGGATCCAGAGGGGGGGCCATCTGCAAAAGATCCATCTGCAACAATGGGCTAAAAAGACCCTAAGGTTCAGCCCATTAAGACTTCCAAAATGCTAAGGTTCCAAAATTCAAAGGTTGTGTCCAAAGGTCAACCTTAAGGGAATTGGATGCTTTGTGTGTGTACAAAAAAGTCTTTGCAATCCCTACTTGGGAGGGGGCGAGCCTTGCATGTAGGGGATGAGAGAGAAAGACACACACACACACACACACACACACACACACACACACACACACACACACACACACACACACACACACAAGCTCCCTTTTCACAAAGGGAATGAGGGACACATGTCGGCTCCCTAGGCCAGATGCCCACAAGGTGTACCCAATTCCTATTGGATGGCCTTGGAGGTGGAACAATGAGAATTAGGCTAGAGTAAATCTAGTTTAATTAATTTAAAAGCACTTAATCAAAAGAACCAATGAAAATTACGTCTCCTGGATGACTATTGGACAGTCTCCCAAGGGGTCCAATGAGCATTCAACAGCCCAATGGCTTGCCTGATTCCTATTGGCCAAGAGGCAAAGGGGTCCAATGAGAGTTTAGTTGAATTATTAAATTACCTAAAGCTCTCACAAAACGGGAAAGGGGGACACATGTCAGAAGGCTATCACTTATGCTGCTTAATAGTCATTGGCTTGACTTGGGGAGGTCCAATGAGGATAGAGCAAGAGCAAATAGCAAGAGGGCTCGCCCAAGAGAGAGAGAGAGGGGGCTGATTTTTGCAAGGCATTATCACACACACACACTCTCACACAGTCTATGTGAGAAGTAAAGAAGACTATCTCTTCCCAACCTTTAATGGAGAGCTCATCACCTACTCCAAGCTTGTGAGATAGAAGCCTACATCGACATACTCTTGGAATGTGGATGCAAATCCAACCAAGATCCATGCTTAAATGCATACTCATCTCCTCTACCAAGCTAATTACTAAGCTAAGCTATGCTAATATGAGTGATTATGTGAGGCCCGATGTACATCTTTCTCGTAAGATACTCCTTCTTCCTCTCAATCTACTCTCATACCCTGCTAGCTCTCACCATCTTCGAAGGTGTGTGAGGTCTTGGGTTTGAGACCGGGGATAATTGATGTTGTGTTTGCTAAGTGTTTTGCTTAGTGCATGAAGCTTTCATCTTCATTGCACTAGCTAGTCTTGAAGGAACACAAAGAATTGTATTGTACAATGTCTCTCTTGATGGGAGAAACCATAATACAAAGCCTTTTGGATGGGGGACTGGCTCCATGCAAATCCGGTCATCAACTGTTGTCAATAGCTTAATTTCTCTCTCTTTTGAAAGTATTGTTCATGCTATCTAACTAGGTGTTATGCTTTTTGTTGCTCTCTCCACCCAAGCACTCTTGTAATTCTCATTAGGAATCTATTCTAATGAAATGCCCACTATGTTCATGCTAATTTCCGCTACACACAAGTTTTTAGGCCATTTAATGTTACATGTCTCTTCATTTTTTTGTGTTTATCTTTTGATTTCAGAGTGTTCACAGGACACCAACAATGTATTGCAAGGGGGAAGTGCGATCAACGGATTCCTTGCAGTTGGATGGGAGACTAAGGTGGTCAACCACCAGGGAGATAGAATCAAGTGCTCTATAGTTACTAATAGTGTGGAATTTAGATACCATATTGCGAAGCAAATCTTGTCAATGGTCTTTCCCTATAGAAGATGGAAGCTGGAGATGGGAGAATGGGAGGCACTATACTTTGATGTCGTGCTAGAGAATCAATTGACCTACAAATATGCCTCCACGACGATGCAGTGCACTACATTATAGTGAATAAAGACTGGCACCTCAGTCACCTTTGCGAGTATCTTAATCTCAAATATAGCTTTCCCAAGCAATATCTCTTTCTAATCAATGAAAATATTGTTCGCTCTAGAAAAGAGAAGAGCTTTCTATGTGAGAACGTTCTGTTTCTGCGATGTATCTTTGTAAAAACTTGTAACTGACAAGGATTTTTCTCCCATTAATACATATAGTGTTTTGAATCTCGCTTATGCGCATACTTATTTATTCTCAACTTGTTCAAGTTTTGGATTGAAACGTGCAATTTCTTTGTTGTGGAGCACAAATGTTTTCAATGTTGGTGTCTTTCAATACTTTGTTGCGTGATTTTGTTTAAAATTATAGTTTTAAGTTCTTTTGACGTTAAATTTTAAGTGCTTTTTAAAAAGTGACTTTGGGTATAAAAGCAACTTTCTAGGTTTTAAACTTCATTTCTCACATTCACAAAACTCTAGCTCTAAGCTGTCTTCGCATCTTCTTCACGAACGAATCCATGCCAACATCTATTGATGCACTTCTCACACAATTAGAAAAGGTAGCACTTTTAGGTTGAACACATGAACTACTTAGTGTATCGAGGGGAAAATTGACATTCTAGCCACTTCCAACCTTCATGAAGAGGCATTCAAAGGCTTTCTTGACTACATGGCGCAGCACATGGAAGAATACGCGCCCATAGTCTTTGAGGGGTCCAACACGGTGTGGTTGCTAGTGTATTTTCTCAAGCATCTCTATGCGACTGACAAAAACTTTTCCTTTTGCTTGTTGAGGTTTATTAAAGGCCTCACAAAATGGGACTATAGGACAGAGGATGAGAATGATCTCATAGATGTGGGCATGGGGTGCATTGGGACATGTTTTTGACCTTGCTTGTTCTTGAGGGCATGGATAAGGGAAAATGAAAGGAAAAGGTCAACAAAGACTACTTGTGACCATTGTGGAAGAATCAAATGAAGTTATCTAAGAGATTGATGAGCAGATTGAAGCATCTATGGCACTCGTCCTCTTGTAAAAGCTCAGCTCCACACTGAGGAGGAAGATCATATGATAGAGTGCGATGAGGTGCTAGAGGAAGTCCCACACCTCCAAATTCTCACTTTGCATGCAATGGTGGTGGATGATCATCACTTTCTGTTCCTTGATGACATTGCCAAAACATTAGGACTCAGAGAAGATGAGTCGCTCACATTGCTTGCTATCTATGCAGGCATAAAGGATCCCAGTGGAAAGGAAGAGAAAGTCAAGTTTCAAATTGACTTTGAAAACCAAGGGCTCCCAGAAAAGCCTCTCTTTCCTCCCTAATGAAAAATAATAGAAGTTGGTGCAAATAGTAGTAAGTACACTTGTGGAAATCAAATAATGTGCCTCATTCTATGAAAGTGTAATATACCCAATTTTTTTTTAATAAAAGTATTTCATTTACTTTGCAAATATTAAAGGTTCGTATTTTGTTAAGTCATAAAGCTTTCAAATGGAACGATCGGATTGAAAATCGGACTCTAGAACTACTAATTATGACCCTTATTCACTTGAAACAATAGGTTGATAGAAAACTTAAGCCTCAAGTCTATTTCTAAAGATAAGAGTTGATCCTTAAGAAAGAGGGAGTATTTTTAGGAAAGAAAGAGGAGTTTAAAGTTCTTCTCTTGGAAGCCAAGCTTCTTTTAAAATTGGAGAACGAAATCACGAATCGAAATCCGTGTCCACAAAAAAAATAAAAAATAAAAATAAAAATAAATATATATATATATATAACAGCCATGAACTTATCTCTCTTTGCTTCCCTCTATTCTTAGTTGGCCTTGAGAGCCTATATAAAGACCCCTCTCCCTTCACTTTGAAGACACACACTCTCAAAAGTAGAAGCTCTCTTGCCCTTAGTCAGAATTACCTTCTCCCCCTCAACCTCTCTCCCTCAAGCTCTTACCTTTAAGCCATCTCCATCTCCAACTCTTTCTCTACCATCGATGTGTTGCCCTTCGAATTCTAAGTTCTCTTTCTCTCTTTCTCTTTTCTCTACCTCGTTATTACAATGACCCCAAAGTGAGTGAACCAAAGCTCGAAGAATGCTCATGTTGTTCCATCTTCACGAAAGGTGCAAAAGAAGATATCATCTACTCCAATCATAACTCAAGCGGAGGTATCAACTCTGAAAGAAGGTCAAATTGTCCAACCTCAAACACGGGAGGTAATCAAACATGTCGCTAATCCGGTAAGATAAATTTATAATTCTGTATTGCTATTCATGCTGACTTGGGAAGCTCGGCATAGGAAATCCCTTAAACCGTCCAAGAAACTCACAAGAAACAAGCATATGTTTTTATAGATTAGTGAAGAAACTGTTTGATAGATTGTCACTGTTTGTTAAATTGTTATTGTTTGATAAATTGTTATTGTTTGATAAGTTGTTGCTAGTTGATAGGAAGAGTTGGTTGATCATCTTTGACGAATCATTTAAAGAGAATAATTGTTGAAAGAATATTGTTTGCTCCTCTTGGGTAGCGAGATGATTCTACGGTTAGTGGAGATTAAGATGAGTTTATCGTCTCTCTTTTGTTCCTCGTGGTTAGCTGGATGCCTTGGGGGTAGCGAGATGCCTGGCGATTAGCAAGATGCCTCGCGGTTAGTGGGATGCCTCGTGGCAATCGAGATGGAAAGGTTGCCCATTTCGCGATTAGTGAATAAATCCTTTGCAAAGGCTCTGTTGGCTAGACAGAGGAAGTCCGCGGGTAGCGGCAAACTCATAAGAAATTGAAAAAGTTCTTTTGATTGAAATATAGGACTGTCTTTATTAGGCCTTGTTTGAATTATTTTGGTATTGTTTGAAGGGCTGTATAAAAGAGCTTGTGCTTGGAATTAATTAAGGAACAATGTTTGTATATGTAAAACAGTGTGGTAGTAATTAGAAAACAAGCTAAAAGTGTGAGTGTGGGGTGGAAAGTGGGGGGGCTGGCTCACGTTGATAGTCAAGGATGGGTGGTCTCGATTAGTCAAGAAACTCTTCACTCCCTCTTATTAAGAGAAGAGAAATTAGAGACTCATTGTGCATATAGTTGAGAAGTCCCAAATATACGTGCCCTTGAAAGATGTGGACCCAATTAGTTGGGTACTTTTCACAACTTAGTTAATACTATGTCTCATATCATATTCAGGGTTTATGAGTGACGGCCGTGCCTCTCAAACGTGGGGAAAAAGATGTTGTTTATGGATTCTACATATGTCAATGGGATTTCATCTCTATGTTATATAAATTAGCTTCCATTAGAATCCTTGATTTATTTACCTGGCTTGTGGCGTATGACCCTTATAACCACGAACATGATGGATAGAGGACTTCCTCTCTTCTGTTGCTCGTATCTCTACTTTGTGGAAATGGAGTAGGGTGTCGTCAAAGGAGCTTGAGAACAAGGGAAGGCCATCTATCAAGTCGCCCCAATATTCTTGGGGTTGGAGACCTCACAAAAAGCGTATCGGAAAGAACATGTTATTAAAGAGTTTGGGACTTTAGAGACATTTAGTAATTCCAAATCAAAATGGATCCCATTTGCTTGAATTTTTTTTTAATTTGGGACTTAGTGAAGCATGCATTCTTTCTCCATTTTGTCTTATCGAGAAACCAAAATAAACCTTGCTAACAAGTGCATATACTCTATGTGGGAGTTTTTTGGTCATGATCTGGTAAGGAGATTGATGCAAATCAATGATAAAACCTTTCATATATGGGTGGTGTTTAGAAACACTTTATGAGTCACCTACTTTGTGAAGCCGATTAAGATTAGCCTTGGTGAGAGGCGATTGACATCTACATTGTAATATCTAGCACCTCAAGGCTCGATCTCAGCTTGAAGTTGTCTTGTAATTTTTATGTTGTGATTAATACAATTGAATCACAAATTTAATTTTGAAAAAAAAAAACATCTTATGAGTTTTGTGGCCGAGGTTTCTTGTGGTTCCAACTCATACCTACTTAGAAAAGCTAAAATTTGAATGAATTGCGAGTCTTCTAGAGACCCACGATTTAGTCACATGGTCAAAACTAGGGGCTTTGGTTAGTCTAGAGCCTAGAGCCAATATTCTATGTAATTCATCTCATACGCTTGAGTGGATATACGATTCATGCCAAAGGAAGAGAGGAAGAGAGAGAGAGCTAGAGAGAGAGAGAGAGAGAGAGAGAGAGAGAGAGAGAGAGAGATGGTGGGGGGAGGACAAGGGACAAGATATATATATATATATATATATATATATATATATATATATATATATATATATATATATATATATATATATATAGAGAGAGAGAGAGAGAGAGAGAGAGAGAGGAAGGGAGATTTAGCAAGAAATGGACAAGGAGGGGAGAATAGATGAAACACAAATAAACACACACACAAGAGAAGGGGAGAGATAGGAGATAAGAGACAGAAAGAGAAGAAGGGAGATTTAGGAAGAAATGGACAAGGAGGGGAGAATAGATGAAACACAAATAAAGAGAGACACACACAAAGAGAGAGAGAGAGAGAGAGAGAGAGAGAGAGAGAGAGAGAGAGAGGACAGTGCTCATTGACTTAGGGAATATGAGGAAAAACATCGCTACTAACCATTTGACCATGTGGAAAAAATTGAGGGTGACCTATGGGACCAAATGAACATGTCACGTGGTGTGACTGGAGGTCATAAGTGACTCTCGATGCTCAAAAATGGCTAAAATGAGCGTCGCAATAGAGAGTCCACATCGTGGTTCGGAGAGGAAGGTATGTAGGGAGAGCTCATGGCTGAATATATGGGGAAAAGAGGACCTAATGTGGTCAAAAGCTGAGCACTCAAGTAGTGTGTGGTACTCACTCTCTCACACTTGACGAGGGCATAAGGTGCAAAGTCGATGACACTCCTCACCAGTGCCCCAACGTCCTGTCTTGTAGCGTAGAGAATGGGAGCTAAGACGAATGGAGGCAATGGTGCGGATTGCACTCAACGGGATGGGCTCAAGGATGTAGGGATGGCAAAAAGAGAGAGAGAGAGAGAGAGAGAGAGAGAGAGAGAGAGAGAGAGAGAGAGAGAGAGAGAGAGAGAGAGAGAGAATCACAAGAATAATGAGAGCCATTGACAAAGGAAGAGGGGAGAGAGAGTCAAAACATCCACACTAAAGATTTGACCATGTAGATAGAATAGGTTCTAGAGCTAGAGAGAGAGAGAGAGAGAGAGAGAGAGAGAGAGAGAGAGAGAGAGAGAGAGAGAGAGAGAGAGAGAGAGAGTTCTATTATCGTCCTCGGAGGTCAAATTTGACCTATGGGGCCAAACGAACATGTCACTGGTGTGAGTGGAGGTCATAAGAGTAAGAGAGAGAGAGAGAGAGAGAGAGAGAGAGAGAGAGAGAGAGAGAGAGAGAGAGAAGAATGAGACATCCATTGAAATGAGGGGAGAGAGCGTGTTAGAGAGACAGGGAGGGGTAACCCCGGGGCAGTCACTTATCAAAAGCTTCCTATATCACGTGCGTTCAAGAGGTTATTAATAATACCTCAATATACATACTATATTTACACTACGTGCCTATTTAAAAAACCCCCACCCCCCTCTGTATGTATACATTTTGATCTTTTAATAATCCTCTCCGGTTAACTCACGTGATAGCATACACATTCTAAAAAGTGACCGCCCCGGGGGGGGGTAACTAAACTCACTGGCTTAGGGTGTGAGTGAAAATATGCACACTAAAGATCTGACCATGTGGACAAAACAAAGGGTGGGAGGAGGATAAAGGATGGGGGAGGGGGGGAGGCCAAGGTCACTAACTTAGAGAGAGTCAGGAGAAGCATTCTCATTGATGGTTTGACCTTGTAGACAAAATTGAGAGAGAGAGAGAGAGAGAGAGAGAGAGAGAGAGAGAGAGAGAGAGGAGAGAGAGAGAGATGTTTGTACATTAGGGGAAGAATGAGGCAGCCATTGACAAGGCAAAGAGGGGAAAGAGGGAGAGGGGGAGAGAGAGAGAAAGGGGAGGAGGAGATAGATTGATAGAGAGAGAGGGGGATAAAACTCACTTGCTTAGAGAAAGTGAGAGGAATTATTCTCACAAAAAATTTGACCAGGTGGACAAAAGTGAGGGTTAGCGCGGGGGGCGGGGGAGAGAGAGAGAGAGAGAGAGAGAGAGAGAGAGAGAGAGAGAGAGAGAGAGAGAGGATAAAAGTTACTCACTTAAAGAGGGTGAGGGGAATTATTCTCACAAAAATTTGACCAGGTGGACAAAAGTGAGGGTTAACCGGGGGGGAGGAGAGAGAGAGAGAGAGAAGAAGAAGAAGAAGAAGAGAATTTTAACATCGTAGGAAACTATCCCGAGAGACCTTAAAGATCTATCCGACGAGGAGAGTTGAATTTAAGACTTGTCATTCAAGAGTTAACTGGCATAACCAATTTATCACACTTTTGGGGGGGGGGGGGGGGGGGGGGGGGGGGAGAGAGAGAGAGAGAGAGAGAGAGAGAGAGAGAGAGAGAGAGACAGAGAGAGACTGACGTACACAAAACACATACAAATTTTTTTGATACTATAATATATATAGATAGATATCAAAAAATATATATATTAATGTATTTACAAACATGTGTATTATAATATGCATACATACATATATATAATATGTATATATAGACACTCTCACACTACCTCATGGCTGAAAGCATGCCATGGTGGTACAAAAAAAAGACCTTTTTTGTGTGTACCTAGTTGGTACTTCTACAAAAGCAAGAGGTTGTTTTGGAGGGAACCATTTTTGGCCTCTAAAATTAGATGTTGCATGAGGGAAGCTAGTAAAAATCATAAATCCAGTGACCACTCCGTTTGAAGAGACATCATGGGTGGGGCCAATGATGGATTGGATTTCTTGCACGTTTGAACTCGTGTGACGTAGCGTGTATGTCCTGCGTAGTACTAGTGGCTTTTCTAGTGGTTCTCGACTGCACAACGCTGTCACAAAGATCTCAGGCATCACCTTTAGGATTCCCCTGTGCAGCTCGCGCGCCACAATGAGGACGCCCGTGAGGAAGTCTGCTGCTGCCAAGGGTTCACTCGACAAAGGCAAGAAGCCTAGGACAATGGATGCAACCTTCCCCCTCAAAGGCACAAAGTCTCCCCGAAGCATCAACACACTAAACGCAAGGGCTAGCAAGGGGAGCATTTCTGTGGAGAAATCAGGAAAGTCTGCAGCACCTTTTGCCGAGGACGAGAATTGATCTTCAACTAAAACAAGAGGTTGGTGTTTCTACGCTGTCATGTCCTATCATAGGATTTGATTTTGTTTCATGAGAGGTAGCTATGTCAAAGGTTGCAAGGTCATTGCATGCAAGTTTATGTACTGTTTTTTGCTCAAGAGCCTTGCCTTATGCATTCATAAAAGCATATGTGCCTTGAACCAAACACATTTTCATGAAAAACAATTGCATGAGTGTATTGTTTCATTTATGCATTGCATGTAAGTCAATGTTTTTCTTGCTCATGAGCTTTGCATTTCTATCCTTTTTCGCATTGCATGCATTCATGATTCAAGCATATGTGCCTTCAGCCGAACACAATCTCAGGAGATTTTTCAACAATTGTGAATGTATTGTTTCATCTATGCATCTATGCAGAAGGGTCTTCTTGTATCCCTATTATCATATCCTATAGGACAAGAGGGTTTACTAAGAGAATGAGGAAGTTTAGAGTACAAAATATGGTACTGTACCCTACCAAATTTGGTATTGTACAATGATAACTCTGTATAGCCTCAAAATTGGTCAGTACAAAATTGTGCATTGGGAAGAACATCTTTGTGACCAAAGGGTTGTTTAGGGTGTAGGGTTTAGTTTGACATTGCTGAAATGTTGCCAATAGAAGGTCGTTTAGGAAGCATGCTTAGGTATTTTGGATTGGTAGACGGAGCATGTCTAACATTTGAGCTTTGTGTTTCCACATTGCAGGCAAAAACAAAATGGAAGAATACCCTATTTTGACCAAGTTCTGTTATACAGCCGAGGAGCTTCACGAAGAGTATGGTCTCAGCATGGAGGGGGTGCTTGCAAAGGATCTTAGGGATGAAGACCTCCCTCACGCGACGAGTGGATGACGGTGTTCAAGAAAAGCTACCAGAAGAATGCAAAGATCTACTTGAATCATGTGCACCCAAGACTCCTTGAAGATTGCAGGTTCCTCTTCCACAAGGTATATCAAGCCCCTCCATCTTATGGGGAAATCACTGCGAAGCTTGCATGCTGCTATGCTTTTGAGAGATTCCATGCGGCAACAAAGGACCCTGCGCGCCATAAAGTCGCATGGGTGAGGTTTGGAGAGGTAGTACTGAACATGTGTGCCAGCCACCCGGGAGGGTTGGAGCGGAAGGTCAAAACTTGGCGAAGGGAAAACGGTGCCTCCCACGATGATTTAGGGTCATCTGTTAAGAAGCTTCGCCTTAAACAAAGTGGTAGTAACCTCTGTACAGAGTTAGACCCCCCACAACTTCACATAGAGTTTCCTGATTATGTTACAGAATTGGAAAGAATTGTTGAGAGAGTGCCTCAGAAAAGTGCAGTTGCATCAGACAGGCTGAAAGAGCTAAAAGCATCTCTGCAGCAGAAAAACGAAACATCGTTGAGAGCCGAGGGTTCCAATGTTTCTGTGAAGCGGATAAAGAATGACAAAGAGCACTATGAAGTGCATCTTGCAAAACTAAATCAGGAAAACCCTTTCAATGATGAGGACCTCAAAGAGGTTGAGGCTGATCTAGGAGCCAGTCGATGCATGCTTCGTCGACTTGGAAACAGTGAGGACATGCTGAAGCTAGAGAAGGAGGTTCATCTACAGCAAGTAATTCCTATCATGTCTTAAGAAAGTGGTTTTGGTAGTGCATGCAGCTTTTTAGTATCTATAAATGCTGCTTTGCTAGTTTGACAGAGTTTGGTGGTTTTGCTTCTGTATGGCAGTTGCATATTCTAGGTGGATTGCTAGGTCCAAGTGGATTTTTTGAATTTTCTCTATGTTATTTTGCTACTTTTTGTCCATACTGGTATCTTTTGGGTTTTTTTGGATATACTTTCTTGTTTTGGTATCTTCTATCATGTTGTTTTTAGTAGTTTGGTAGTTTGATAAAATCTGCTGTTTTGGTAGTTCTGGTTATGTTGCTAGTACCATTAAACCCTTACAGGTAGCTTTTGGTAGTTTTTGGTAATGCTTTGGTAGTTTCTGGAGTGGATCTAACAATGTTCTTTTGCTAGTTTTGGTTGCTTTTGGGTACTTTATTGGTGGACTTGGGTGTATTTGTAATGCTTTTGGTACTAACTGGTAGCATTTGGTACTATTCTGGCACATCCTTTGGTAGTTTATGGTTCTTTTGTAACGACGCTATTTTAAATGTATGGTACTTTTAGGGTTTTAGGGTAGCTTCTTAAAATGCTTTTTGGTGATTGTTAGGATTTTTGGTACTAATTTGGTAGCTCATGGTTATGATTTGGTACTAATTGGTAGCTCATGGTTATGATTTGGTACTAATTGGTAGCTCCTGGTTATGATTTTTGGTACTAGTTGGTAGCTCATGGTTATGATTTGTACTAATTGGTAGCTCATGGTTATGATTTGGTACTAATTGGTAGCTCCTGGTTCTGATTTGGTACTAATTTTGGTAGTTTACGGTTGTCTTCCTGCATTGATGACCTACTAGTTTTTGGTACTAATTGGTAGTATGATGGTTTTGGTACTGTTTGCTAGGTTCTGGTACTGATTAGTAGTATGATGGCTTTGGTACTGTGTACTAGTTCTTGGTACTAATTGGTAGTATGATGGCTTTGGTATTGCCTACTACTTTTTGGTACTAATTGGTGATGGCCTTGGTACTATCTGCTAGTTTTTGGTAGTAACTGATAGTATCATGGCCTTGGTACTGTTCGCTATTGTTTGGTATTGATAGTTTTTGGTAGTAACTGATAGTAACTGATAGTATCATGGCCTTGGTATTGTTCGCTATTGTTTGGTATTGATTGGTAGTATGATGGCCTTGGTACTGTCTGCTACATTTTGGTACTAATTGGTAGCATGATGCCTTTGGTACTGTCTGCTAGCTTTTGGGTTCTAATTTTGGAATGTTTGTATTGCTGCTGGTTGACAACAGGTTGAGTATGATGTGCTGGAGGCAACATGGAAGGAAGCACAAGGCCATGTCCTATTTGTGAAGCAGATGATTGGTGATGTTCAGTCCGGGAAGAGATTTATGTTATATCATAGGCCCAGGTTGTTGATTCGGGGGAGATGATCCATGTCTTTGGAATGTGTGTTGCATGTGGTAAGCTCTTGGAGTCTGCAAGAAATGTAGGAACCTTTATGCTTGAGTGCCGACATCAGTATCACCCCCTTTGCTTTAGTGCTTTGCTACTACATAGGGATCATTCTGTCAAACCTGGTTGTACCATGGTGATCCCCGAGGTGGCAAAGTCTTGGGTCGGTGAGCATTGTGGTGTGACGAGTAAGTATGTGTGTGTTCTGCAAATCATATGCTTACCTGCACTGAATGTGAGGTTATTTGTAAGTATGTGTTGTCTTTCTCTATTTTTGCAGAGGAAGAGGATGCTGCAGCAGCTGGGCCCGGTTGGAAAAATGGACAGGCAGTCAAGGATGGACCAAATGCCACAAAATCTGCTGCAAGTCATGCATGGGAGGAGGATGAGGATACTGCACAGATAAGGGATGTTCTCCGGGATTTAAAGCATGGTGGTGTGGAAGGGAAAGGGACTGAGAAGGGACAACATTGTGATACCATGCGGGACAGTGAAGAAAACAGTGACTGTGAGGACAAAGATGCTAAAAGGAATAAAGAAAATGTTGGAGGTAAAGTGCCTCACATAGTGGAACTCGATGGTGCAGGGAAAGAGGCCACTATGGGGGAGGAGGACAAGGAGGGGTTTGAGGGGGAGGCCAAGAGGGGGGTGGAAGCCAGGGATGACAAATGTGTAGAGGATGCCAAGAAAGGGGATGATGGGGAGGCCAGGAAGGGGGAAGATGCAAAAAAGGAAAAGGCAGGAAGCCCAAGGATGCCAAAATGGAAGTGGGAGTGTAGGATGCAACAGTGGACAGTACTGACGCGAGTGCGGATCCTGAAGCTGAAGATGTTGTGCAAAAGATGTCAGGTGATTCCACTGATTTGGTGACCCTGTTGGAGCTTTTTAGTCTGCAAAGAAAGAAGTGCAACCGTGCCCGTGACTAGTTTTCTCGTGCATGCAAGCTGTAGCCCTTCTCATATGCTTATGTATTTTGCACAATGTGCTTTTCATTCTACCAATACAATCAACTTTTGGCCTTTGTCTTTCACCAATTGTGTTCCAATGTAACTGTTCACTATGGTACGATACAGTTTTCCAATGTTACTGCTCACTATGGTACAATGCACTTTTCCAATGTTACACTACTACAGTGCAATACAATACCCAATTTGGTATTGTATAGCACCAGATTTGGTACTGTATAGTACAATGCATTTTCCAATGTTACACTGCAGTTTGGTACAATGCAGTTTTCCAATGTTACACTTCTACTGTGCAATATTGAACCACAATATGATACTGTATAGTACAAAGCAGTTTTCCAATGTTACACTTCTACTGTGCAATATAGTACTTCGGTACTATATAGTATCAACTTTGGTACAATACAATAAAAATTCTGTACAGTACAGTATCAAATTTGTACTTCTTGTGTCATAGTGGTGCTCTATTTTCTATATAATGTTTGCATTGTATATTTTCCACCACTCATTTGGACTGTTGGTATTGTAGTAAGATCTTGGTGGCAAGATGAGATACAACCAAACACAACCCTTGCGGCTAATCTGGCTACTAAACCTGGCCGGCTGATTGTGGTTGACCTTAATGGGGTCTTGTTGACAAGTTACACAGAGCTGCCAGAAGGCCTTTGGGTTTTGGTGGATGAGCACCAACCATCGTCCATCCCAATAACTCGTTGGTGTATTGTATAAGGCCAGATGCTGACGAGTTCATACGAACTCTTAAGAAGAAAGCCAAGATAATTGTGTGGTCCTGTTGTAGAAGGCAAAAAATGATAAATATGTTGAACGCTTGCTTCCCCCAGCATGTGAGGCAGAAGTATTTTGTAGCTAACAATGCCTTGGGTGCTTTAGATGTTAAGCTACTCAAACTTCTAACCGCCTTTATGGCATGGCAGATATACTACCACAAGAAGACCGTGAGACCTGGCGGCAGAGTATGGCAAAGGTGCCGCACATGCCCAACGTTGTGGCCAACAAGCCTATTTTTCTGAAGAACCTACGGACAGTGTGGGCAAGACACCCCAATTTTGATGCTAGCAACACAATACTGGTGGATGATTGCAGATACAAGTCGCTGAAAAACGACTATGAGAATTGTCTTGCCATTGAATCATATGAGCCTCTGGTGGTTGAAAAAGATTACCCTTTTTACTTGATGGACCGTATTTTGCCTTGGTTGCAAGGATGGATACATGATCGGTACCCAATAGCATACATTCGCAAAAACCCAATTTTTGACACACAAGATGATGTCTCTCCATACGTTGCTGATTACTTCATACAGATGGAGGGGTACTCTTACAGATTAGATCCCCCTGACCTAGGAGATTCCTAAATTGTTGTACTTGGTGAACTTGTGTATCATGTCACATAAAATGTAATGGAGATTCCTGAACTTCGGTACCTGAACCAAATTTGTATTGTGTCATGCACATATATAATGGAGACCCACTTTTTTTGTAAACTGTCTTGGAGCTTGAACTGTACTGTCTCTTTTTTGGTGTTGTCTAGTAGTTTCTAGTCTAAAAACATCTTGTTTAAGATCCCTGACATTGGTGTTAATACAATGGTATCAATAAGTACCAGTACTGTGTGTATCTGGGTGTTACATAGTACTTGATTTGGTACTCACAGTACCAACTTTTGGTACTTCCAAAGTACCAAATTGTCTGTTTGGTACTTGAACTGTACTGTCTTTTTTTTAGTGTTGTCTAGTAGTTTCTAGTCTAAAAGCAACTTTTTTAAGATCCCTGATATTGGTGTTGATACAATGGTATTAGTAGGTACCAGTACTGTGTATCTGGGTGTTACATAGTACCTGCTTTGGTAATGATACTCACAGTACCAACTATTTTCTCTCTGTTATTGGTACTGTTAAGATTGTGTTACAGTACCCAGTTTGGTAGTCTGTAGTACCAACATTGTATGCCAAGGTTTCTTCATCTTGAATAAAGATATTCCTTTTAGTATATCATTTTCTCTCTCATACATTTCAGTTATATACTTGTCATTCTCACATATGGCACAAAGATCCCTTCACTCCCCTATTTTTCACATGGTATCAGAGTGAAGGGAAAGTTTTTAGAGACAGTGAGTAATTGGAGACCCTGTTGTGCATACTTGTATTTGGTAGCCTAGGGTTGCAGATTGGATCCATGGTCTTATGATTATGAAAAGTTGGCTAAAGTACCAAATTTTGGTACTTCTTGTCATTATTTTGGTACTAGCTAGCACCCTTTTGGTACTGGTTACTATTATTTTAGTTCAGGTTAGGGGCAAGTCTGAAGAGACAATCAGTAATTGGAGACCCTGCTGTGCATACTTGTATTTTGGAAGTGAAGGATAGAAAGAACAACAGTAAACCACGAGGACAAAAACATATATTCTGACAAGAGGAAAAGCATGGACTTGCCCACTTAGGGGTTTTGGCATTGTGTAACTTCAAGTATCATGGATGCACAATCATCACTATCATCATCATCATATGGCATGCTATTGTATATGTTCTCATATACTTCAGTAGATAACTTGAACTGATTAGGGACTCCATCAATAGGCTCCATCAGGAAACGTATGGCCCTTACAAGATGTGAGTAGATCATGACTACAGGTGTCTGATCTAGTAAGCTATATGTATCAACTTTTCCTTGACTTGGCCATAGTAGAAACCTTCAACAACCTTCCCGCATCTAACAATCTTGTTATGCCACATCTCCTTTTGTGATCTCACCGTCTGGTACAATTCCTTTGTGCATTTGTTAAGGTAGAAGTCCTCTTTAGTCCCGGTTGCTTTGACTACAAAGTTATCCCCAATGGACAGCATTTCACATAACATTTTAGGGCTTCCTTCATACAATGGCAGGTCAGAAACTTGGCTCATCGGCACAAAATTTGAATATCTGTCATCCTCTTCATCGTACCTTCCTGTATTTACAGACTCCGGCAGTGGTTTGATGGAAACATATTTCCATTCTTCTATGTGTAGTCTATTTTTGCATCTTCTCCATAGACCAGTGATATATGGATCTAGAAGCATGAAAGGGTTCGAAAGCGCACAGCGCACGGGTTGTCCTTTGAATACCCATCAGCACAATGAAATGAGCGGAGCCCACAATGTGCTCACAGTCCCATTGGAGATCGCGTTGCACATCATCCACGCCAATAAGCCAGAAGACTCTCTGTGTAGTACACCTCTGAGACTGATCTCTTGGCTGAAATGTTGCGTTCAAAAAGTTTACCACATCAACTGCACACTTCATAGGCCAGCCATCTGGTTTCAATTCCTCATGTGTCAAGGTTCTCTTGATGACTTCCCCTACCCCATCATGCTATCCTTTTCCATGCCCAGATGCTGAGAGGTTATGCATCATGTGCAAGCCTGTCTTCTGATAATACTTGACCACAAAATAGTAAGGTCTACGTGCTTTGAATTGTGAAGCCGCACCATCTGACCACACCCAATGGTGCTTCAAACAATGTTCTTGCTGTTTCAACCACCTGTCATGAAGCAAGAGACAATGTTGTACAAACAATGTATCATGTTGCTTGTCATCAGATATGTAAAAGTGCAGCGTCTTTTGAACACCACTTGCTGCATTTCTTACATAAGTGATGTGCACAAGTATTGTGACTTGGGTAGACCACCAATGCATTGACTGAATCTTATTTTGAATTTTAAAAGAATAATTCTTTGCAAAGTCAATAAATGATACAACGACATTGCTAGGAAACTTGAGCAAACAATCCTTGAATTGTTGGGCTTGCCAACGAAAGACAAATTTGTGCTTGATGAAGCCTGTGAGATGGGCTGAAAACAGGCTAAGAAAAGCAGCACTTTTCATCCGTCGCACAATCAAGTCCTTTCTCTTCTTCTCACTCCCACCTGCATCAAGTTGTCCTGTTCCAACATCCAAGAAGACCTTCACAGACCCCTCCCTGCTATCCTCTGCTATCTCATCTGGACAAAATGTCAACTTTCGTATACCACATTGGGAGGATTCCACCATCAAGCATTTCTTGGCATGGTATTCACTATCTCTTGGCCTTGGTCACATGATGGATTCCCACATACTAGTGATGTGCTAACATACTACCTGGTTTGCAAAACACTCTCCAATATCATCACTTCTACAGCACACGGAGGAATTGCAAAGGTGACCTTTCCCATGATGCCCAAACTTGTTTTGCGGCATCTGATTAAAAGCCTCTTTGAAATAGAGTATCTACACATGGGATACACAGGAGCAGGTATACCGCTCTTTCAACTTCCGAACAAAGTACGGCTTTAATGCCTCAAAGCATCTAAGATACACGACCACTGTAGGGTGAGTCCTCTTGAATCTTTGGTATAGCTCTACCTATGGAACCAATACAATAAGAGTTAGAAAATTCCAACTTCATGCAAATCGTAAAATGCCACTAATGTGCAGTAATACCAAAATTGGGTGTATACAGTACCAAAGAATGTATTGTAGAACTAAAATTGGTTTTAAACATTACCTAAGATAGTAATGTACCAAAATTGGATGTACACACTACCAAAGCTTGTAGTGTAGTACCAAAATAGGTTGTAAACAGTACCAAAGATAGTATTGTAGAATCAAAATTGGATGTAAAAGTAACAAAGATTTTATTGTAGAACTAAAATTGGTTGTAAACAGTACCAAAGATGGTAATGTACCAAAATTGGATGTACACACTACCAAAGATTGTACTGTAGAACCAAAATTGGATGTAAAAAGTACCAAAGATTGTAGTGTAGAACCAAAATTGAATGTAAATAGTACCAAAGATAGTATTGTAGAACCAAAATTGGATATTAACAGTACCAATTTTAGTAATTTAGAACCAAAATTGGATGTAAACAGTACCAAATATTGTCCTGTAGTACCAAAATTGGTTGTAAACAGTACCAAAGATAGTATTGTAGAACCCAAATTGGTTGTAAGCAGTACCAGAAACTGTACTATCTGTCTGCTTTTTGACTCATTTTAGAATTTTTTGCAGAAGAGTACCCATATGGAAACTTTGCAAATGCTTTGGTGATAAACAAGAATGTTTTGGTACTATACAAGGAATAGTTTTGGTACTGCACAAAGACTTTTGTACTACACAAGTAGGCTTTGGTAAAATAGAGTGAGGCTTTGGTACTAAAGATTGAGGCTTTGGTGCCTATAGGGACGGAAAAGGTACTGTACAGAGGCTTTGGTATTGTACATATAAGCTTTGGAATCACTAGTATGCAGAAGACTACCAAATTTGATATTGCACAGGGGATTTGGTTCTTTACAGAATAGCTTTGGAACTACATAGTAGTGCATTGGTATTGTATATAACCTTTGTAACGTACTGTATACCACCACTGCCATATAGCAGACTACCAAATTTGGTACTGCACAAGGGCTTTGGTTCTATAAAGGATAGCTCTGGAACCGCACCCAGGAATGCACTGGTTCTGTATTAGGTATCTACCTCCCTCTAGCTCTACACCCTCTGTATCTATTCATTAGATAGATAGAGGACAATAGGAATAGAGAGAGAAATAAATAGGAGTAGATAAATGTCCAATTTTTCTCTCTCTAGTCTATTGCCCTCATACTATCTCTCTCTACCTCTCTATAAAAGAGAGTGCCGCGAGATAGATAGAACTTAGTGATTAGAGCCTAGGTTTCTTTCTTCTCTACCTAAGAAGAGATGTACTCCTCTAATCTATGAAAGGTTGGAGTTGTTTATTGCAATAGGGTACGCAAGACTGGGATTTATTATCTCAATCATCAAGCATTTCTTCGGCTGCAAGTCCATGGCTGCTCTAGCAGCATGGCACAAGGAGAACAAATCTTTGGATGGTGTACTACAAATCCATGCATATTGTGCAACATGGAAGCATATTGACGACACGGATTTTGCTAAGAAAGTTAAAATTTACAAATTGGCTTGGCTATGGATGGCATAAATCCATTTGGTTAGAGGTCGACATCTTACAGTGTATGGCCTGTTGTCTTTGTCAACTACAACATTCCCCCGTGGCTGACCATTAAGAAGGGATACCTATTTTTAAGCTTGATTGTGTCGAAGTGATATAAAGTGAAGAATATGAATATGTATTGAGGCGGTCCGGGGCGGGCAACAAGAAGAGCAACCTCTAGACACCCTTCAAGGCTCCCGTGCTGCTCAATGGGGCTGGGGCACAACACAACACAAACCAAAACAACAAACCCCCAGCCAAATCCCAACTACACAAGGGGCACCGCCTAGTTTAAGAGCGAACTAGGACGCAAAAGAGGAGAATCGTTAGAGCAACCCACAAACAAGCAAGGAATTTACACTAACCCTAACACCAATGGAATACTCTCACACACTAAAACACGAGAGAGAGAGAGAGAGAGAGAGAGAGAGAGAGATAGAGAGAGAGATGATAGTGCTCGGCTGCTTTGAAACGTATTGGCAATGATCAAGCAAACACAACTATATATTTAAGAAAGAGAGAGAAAGGGGGAGGGGGTGCTTGTTGCATTAATACCTTCTTACAAATCTGTCATGACAAATCAAAGTGAGATTAGTATTTGTTCAACATAGCTTGCGTAAATTTCACCACAACAAATCACAAGAAAAGCCACCCCAATCACTGTCTTAAGGCCAGGGGAGTCCTCTCCACCCTGTCGCCTTCTTACAGTATGTGGGATTTATGGCTAGATTGATGACAACACCATGAGACAAGCTATCAAGAACTTAACAAAAAACACCAAGACACTTACGCATCATTGTTGTCCATTACTTCACGTTGGAAAGGAGACAAAGTATCCAAGCTTAGTCCAAATCCACCCTCCTTGATTCAGCAAATGTTGGGCTTACACTAGTAGGAGAAATGATAGATTTCCTACTCTCAATTGAATGATCACTCTCTCTCTTACAATGGCACAGAGTTCCCTTGCTAATCCCCTATTACAACACATGCACATGCATAAGACAATGAGCTTCCACTCAAGAGCTCCTTCTAGAGAGGTTGAGCTTGGCTTCTCAAGCTATAGCATAGTGCTCTTGCTTATGGCTCCCCCTTTTTGTGCTAGCTACACCCTCCTTTTATAGCAATTTTGAAGGCTAGGGTTACTCCTCTAACCATGGTTGGGTTAGATTTTCATCAATTTATCTAATTTCTTTTGCTTGGAATTATCAAGAAGTTGGTGGGGAAAGAGAGAGGAGAGAAATGGAGGTGATAGGACTTTTCATAGTGGGTTAGTGTTAGTAGAGTTAGTATTAATTTACAAATGGAATTGGATATTTACAATGGGAGTATCCATGTAGGATACAAATAAGGAAGAAAAACTCTTAAGAGGTAAGAAAAGGTGGATTTCTTACAAGGTTGATGCTCCAAGTGTCTTGAGTAGGGCCGATTTTGACGCTTGTTGACGGTCCACTAGCTTTGACGGTACATTTTTTCTCCACTCTTGACCTTCCTTGAGAGACAAGGTAATTGAAGCTGAGTAATCAACCACCATGATGCTGTATTTTAAGAGAAGAGGCTGAATTTTGTGGTTTTTTTGATAGATATGGGTAATTTGGAGGAGGAAAAATGAGACTAGGTGGTCAATTTTGGAATGGAGTTGTGTGTGGGAGGTATGAGTTCACCATGGTTTCTCTTATTCTTCAAGGTTGAGGAGAAGGTGAGTAGGGTGCAGAGAGGAGTGGTGAGAGAGGTGGGGATGATGAGTGGAGAAGTGTGTGTGAAAGAGGAAAATGATAAAGTGGAAGAGAGAGTGTGGCTGCATAGCATGGGAAAACTGGGGTCCACTAATAAAATCATAGCTCACAGCTTGTAGCTCAAAAAAATATGAAACAATTTGAGGCAAAAGTTCAGCCCACGAGCTACAACTTTTGTTTGTATCACCTTTTCAAATTCGGAGAGCAAGTGAACTTTAAAAATTCAGCAAAACCGACCGTTTTTTTCCACTGCACAAGGTCCTTGTGGGGTCCTTCTTTGGATGATTCTTTTGAATACCTCCAAGAGTGAGCCCTCCATAGTGCATGTATGCATGCCACCTACCCTTGACCTTATTTGGTAGGTCTATAATTGAAGATATTGTTGAGATTATGATATAAGTGAATAGTACAACTAAGAAAATCAAATATTGAGGGGTCTAAAAAATATGTACATGTCAAATATAAATAATATAAGTGGAAAAAAATATAAAGGGGTCAAAAGAAATCTCTCTCATTATGAGGCTACCATAAAAAGATAAATATTTTTGGTGTTCTAATTTTTTAGAAAAAAAAACAAAATAGATGTAGGAAGGGAAAAATCACAATAGTGAAAAAATATACACATAAATAAAACTAGTTTTTTTGGATTTTTGTTGGGGTGGAGTTACACCAAATATAAAAGAAGCTTACATGAAAATATTTCTATATGGAATAAAGAGTATGAAAAATGGTAAGAAAAAATTGTGGTAATGGTGAGACAATGTACAGAGCATAAATAACACACACCTAGGTAGAAATATTTAAATAAATAACAAAATAATTATGAAAAAATCTTTTATTTAGGCCCTATATACAAAGGAATATTTACATAGGCATGGGCCATAATATACTTATATTTTTTATTTTATTTTTTGGCTCAACTAGCCCAATGCCTAGCTAATTGAGGGTTTTTTATTTCAGTAAGGAGATATGGGAAAAGTCCCGTGACTCACGCACGCCTATGTACAGTGAAATGGTAGGGATAGCCACAGTGTTTGGGTGATTTTGGTAGGGTGAGGTAACTCACTGTGGCAATTACAAAGAGCCGAAAAACGGCTATCATTAGCCCTCCCCCTGGATGATGGTATATTCATGTACCATCATAAAGAATCTTTTCCAAAGATAGTGCTTCAGAGTCCTTGACAAGATCTTCATTGTTTGGCCCCTCAGAATTTTGGCTGGAGTTACACTCATGCTTCATGTAACAATACTTACATGAGACAGCGGCCTTTGGATAGATCTTTGGTAGATCCTTTGGTAGAAGGCGACTCAAATAGGGCTTCAAGCAAAACCCGTTTACCTTCCTGGAGTGCTCTTTACCATTCAAGTCCATAAGCTGATAGTAACTAGAATTGAAAGCCTTCTTGACTATGTATGGCCCTTGCCATCTAGTTTCAAACTTGGCATCAAAACGATTGTCAAGTCGATTGTCATACCTTAGCACAAGCTCTCCTTCCTTGATGCCTTTGTCCTTCAGTTTCTTGTCGAGCTTCTCCTTTGTCTGTGTGGCTTTCCTCTTATAGCACTCTTATGCTGCTTCTCTTTTCCACTCAAGCTCAGCTAAGGTAAGAAGTCGATCCATCCATGCTTCTTGATCATCTTGTGCTGATTTGCCATGAAGTCACATTGTTGGAATGTTTAGTTCGATAGGCTGCAAAGCCTCTTGACCATAGACCAAGTGAAATGGTGTAAACTCCGTGGCTTCCCTATATGTGGTTCGATATGCCCACAAGGCACCATCCAAGAAGTCATCCCATAATTTTGTCTTGTTTTGCACCATCTTTCTAATGATTCCTGCAACGACACCATTAGCCTTCTCCACCAATCCATTTGACTGTGGGTAGTATGGTGTGCTATGACGATGTAGAATGTGAAGTTCTTCACAAACTTCTGTGAGCAAGCCCTTCCTAAACCGTGGACCATTATTAGAAACAATCTCCAAAGGTGTGCCAAATCTGCAACAAATGTGATTGTACACAAACTTGCTAACTGTCCTCTCATTCACTCTTGCCACACTTTGAGCTTCTACCCACCTAGTCATATAGTCTACAGCCACTAGAATGTAGAGTTTACCATTTTTTGTCCTAGGAAGAGGACCCATAGCATCAATGCCCCACTTTTCAAAGGGTCCATTTGCAAGCACTATTTGCCTCGGGCCATGCACCAATCTTCTATTTCCATTTATTTGACAATTGTGACAGCTTTTACACCAATGTTGAACATCCACATGCAAGCTTGGCCAGACATACGCCGCAAGCAAAATCTTCTTCACAGTTGATTCTTGGGCAAAATGACCACCACATGCCTCTTCATGCAAACCTTTTAGAATGGCTGGAATTTCCTCGATAGTTGGTACTCTTCTGCACACTTGATCCTTCCCTCTTTGATAGAGGGAACCTTCTAGGAAGAGATATGCGCTTGCCTTCTTCATGAGTCTCCTCTTCTGAGCTTTTGTGAAGTCTGGTGGAAACTCACCCTCCAAAATGTAGCCAATGATGGGATCCAATGACTCCAATCCCTGGTACCTCGGTTGCTTCACAGCAGCCGCCACCATGATGACCTGCACTTCTTTCTTTACACATGCAACGGCTTGTTGTGCAAGTAAATCAGCATCTTCATTTTGTTTCCTAGGAATATGATATAATTGCACCTCCTCAAATTGATTAAATAGCCTACGGATGGTATGAACTTTGGCCCTTAGTCTTTCATTTTTGCATGCCCAGATGCCTAAAATCTGCTTCACAATGAGAAGTGCATCCCCTTTTACCATGAGACGTTGTATACCATGGCCAATACATATTTTTAAACCATGAAGTAGTGTGTCATATTCTGCTTCATTGTTGCTAGTTGAACCTGGTAGATTGACCTTCTCTTTCATGACCACCTCTCCACTTGGGTTGAGCAATACTAGCCCTCCCCCTGCTTTCCCTGTGGCTCAACGAAAAGCTCCATCAAAGAACAAGGTAAAAGCATTAGGAATACTTTTTGGTGGTGGCAATGGTAGGGTCTTTACTTGAGGCACCTTAATTTCCTTCTCATGTACCCTATAAGTGAGAATCCCTGCCAATTGTGCACGCACACTATCTTCTACCTTGAAAGAGTATTGGAACTCTTGCAACTCCATAATCCACTTTGAGATCCTAGTACTAAGATTCATTTGAGATGATGCCCAAGGGAACAAATTCTCTGCAGTGAGAATTACAAAAGGTTTTGGTAGCAGGTAGGATCTAAACTTTCTCACCGCAAACATGAGAGAAAGCATCATGAGTTCTGCTTCTGTGTAGTCTCTCTCCAAAGCATTCATGACCCTACTAGCAAAGTAGATGGGTCGCATCCTTGTACTGTGGGGATCTTGTTGTAGCAACACAGCACCAATTGTTTCCCTTCCAACACTAGAGCTAACAAAGAATGTGTACTCCCAACAAGGAGGCATGAGCGTTGGTAGCTCTGACAAAATGACTTTAATGTTACAAAAATACTCTTCAAGCTCATCAGACCATGCAAATTCTACTTGTTGTGTCAACTTTTGCAAAGGATGAAGCAACTCCGAGGCTAAGTGAATGAAGCGTGACATATACTTCACCTTCTGAATGAAAGAGATGACCTCCTTAAGACTCTTCGGTGATGGGAGCTCAATAAGAGCCTTTGCCTTTGAAGGATCCACCTCAATGCCTTTATAGGAAACCTTGTGACCGAGCAAGATCACTTCATCCTCACCTATGTGGCACTTGTAGAGGTTGAGTTGACCTCCCATATCATAGAGCTTCTTTAAACCTTCTTCTACCCTTTGTAGATGCAATGATTTTGAGCTATAAATACAGAAATCATCAATGAACACCCTAATTGACTTTCCAAAGAATGCTTGAAACACCATGTTCATGAAACGTTGGAATGTTGCAGGAGCATTTGTCAGACCAAATGGTATGACTCTAAAAGCATAACAACCCCAAGGAGTGATAAAGGTTGTTTTCAATTGATCCTCCAATGCAATCCCTATTTGAAAGTAACCTGAGTAGCCATCACACACAGTGTACTTCTCATGACCAGCTACCTCATTTAGTATCTCATCCTGAAATGGGAGGGGAAAGTGATCTCTTTTTGTTGCCTCATTGAGTGGACGGTAATCCACACACACCCTCCACTTTCCGTTTTTCTTAGGAGTGACAACAACGGGAGAGACCCACTCTGAATTCTCCACTGGATAAATGAAACCTGCTGCTAGAAGCTTTCTTACCTCCTTGAGTAAAGCCTGCTCCTTGATGACTCCTAGCCTTCGTAGCTTCTGAGCCTTAGGTATGGCCTCTGGCTTCAACTCAATTTTGTGTTGAACAGCATCTACTCCACGCACATCAGTGTAGTCTTTAGCAAAAAGCCTAGGAAACTTCCTTAGCACACATTTGAACTCCTCTCTTTCATCCTTTGTAAGTGTTGTTGATAGCATACCTTCCAGCATCCCTTCATCTTGAACACCTTCGTTCTCTTGAGGACCTACCTCCTCCAAGCCTTGACAAGAGGTCTCTTGGTTGCTTGGCTTAAACCTTACCCCCATGACTTCGATGGAAGACTCCTCTTCAGTAATGCTGCCGCTACTTTCTTCTTCTGAAGTGCTATCGGTCCAACCTTCTTCTGTCTCACTTTGAGATGATTCTTCATGGAGCTCCTCTTGGCGTTGCTCCTCCATGTCAAAGACAACCTTCTTATGATTGTCATTCCTGCAAAATAATTTCCCACTCTCCCAATCCTGCAAAGCTCGCATTTTCATTAGCCATGGTCTTCCTAGGATAAATGGATAACCACTTCCCTTGGTCGACATAACATAAAAATCCACCGCTTTCTTAATGCCAAAGGCCTCTACAAAGACATTTTTACAAATGCCTACACACCTAGCCTTGCTATTGTTTGCCATCTTGACTTTGATTTCAGGTGTCTCATGGATGTGCATGCCTAGTCTTTGCATGAGTCCCTCTGTCATGATGCAAATTTGTGCACCCCCATCCACTAGACCTTTCCTAACCAATCTTCCTTTGATGTAACAGTCTAGCACAGGTGTAATGTCCTCATTCATTTCAGCTTGTGCAATTTTTACAACAGGCACACTCTCTTTTACCTTTCTCCTAGTGCTAACTGCCCTTGTTAAATCCCTCCTTACTTGTGGACATAATGCAAGAAATTGAGGCCATGAAATATCAGGACCCTTACCTCTCATGTCTTCCAACAAGTTGTACGGAGCCATACCATGTCCAAGAGGGAAGTCTTGGAGGTTGATACGACGTCGAGTCCTCTTGGTTTCCTTGGTCTCCTTTGCCTTTTTGCCTTGTCCATGGTCACTCTGTGATGTGACTCCTTCTTTCTCTTTACCTTTCCCTCGGCCACGCTTAATGCCATTGGCTTCCATGTCAACCTCATTTGAATTTGTCACCTCTACCACATGCACATTTGGATCTGGCAAAGGTGGAACTCCTTCTACCCCTTGTGGAGGTGGTCTTGGTCCATTTGGCCTTTGTAGAAGCTTTGGTTGTTGACCAACTCCTTCTCCTGCATTCATCACTGGATAATTCATGTTAGGTCTCCCTGGCTCTCCACGGGGCCAAGGACAATTATACATCCCATGTCCAGACTCTCCGCAATTCCAACATTGCAAGACTCTCCTAGGTCGTGGATCTCGCTCTTCAGACTTCTTTGCTTGTCCCTTTGGACCTACAGCTTGTGCAAGGTGAATTGACAGGCTGCTTAAAGATTCGTTTAACTTCTCAATTACTTCCGTCGTTACCTCAGGAAGATCTATCGATGTTGATGCTTGTGACTTACCTTTGGGTCTAAGACCTTCTATTGGAACCTCTCCCCTTAAGCACTTGAGTTTCCTATATTTCTCAGCAGCCCTAGTTTCAGCTGCATCAAAGGTAGCAGGTGCACCCGCCTCAACTTTTACCTTAAGGTCAGGAAAGAGTCCGGCTATAAACCTCTCCTTCTTTAAAAATTTTGCACCATCACCAGGGTTAGCAACATTTCGTATCCATAGAGCCCAAAGACGTAGAAACTCTTGCTTGTACAAGTAGTAGTCATCTAAGTCTTTTTGCTTATGAGAAACAATGTCTTGCCATAATTTTTGAGTGTTTTGGGGATCAAAGAAGTATTTCTTGAAACGATTCAAAACTTCTGTGTAATTCCCCTTAACTTCCTCAGGCAAAGAGTCAAACCAAGTGCTAGCATCTTTCCTAAGGACCACCTCAAACATTTCTACACGTTCTTGATCAGTTATTATCCTCTTGATACGGCAAGACATCTTGAAATTCGCTAAAAATAATTTTGCATCCTCTCCAGGCTCTCCAAAGAAAAGAGGATACCCAGACATTTGGCGTTGGCTTTCCATTGAATTGATTTCAAAGTGACACCCGTTTTTGTTTTTCTTTCTTAAAAAGATTTACAAAATAATGTTTTCTAGCTTGCAATCTATTCTACAACAAAATAAAGATATTCACATCAAACGACCTATGATAATCAATAAGAGGTAGGATGACAGGGTTTGGTGATGCGAGAATTTCTCCTACTCTTTGGGCACCAAACATGAACACCATACGTTGTTGAAAATGGATTTTCCTACTAATTGCAATGTTTATTCTAATGTGTGGAGTGAAATGGAAGGGGAAAACCTCTATTCCTGGGCCATTATACATGGTCTATGCATGACCTAATGCTTAAAACAAAACAAAAATATAGACGTCCAAACTAAGGTCGTACCTAATGAGAGGCAAAATAAAAGGATTTACTGAAGCGTTTATCTCGGCCAACCTAAGAGGACCTAAAATTCTACGAATGACACGTTGAAATTGCAACTTAGTACTAACAATTATGTGTACCTTTTGCCTTGCAATGGGAATGAAGGGATCATACAAATTTTCGTGATTCATGCAAACTACTTGACTATGCTGAAGGTTGATTCTACACAAAAATACACAAGCCGTCCTCCGTGGGGGCACCAATTTGAGGCGGTCCGGGGCAGGCAACAAGAAGAGCAACCTCTAGACACCCTTCAAGGCTCCCGTGCTGCTCAATGGGGCTGGGGCACAACACAACACAAACCAAAACAACAAACCCCCAGCCAAATCCCAATTACACAAGGGGCACCACCTAGTTTAAGAGCGAACTAGGACGCAAAAGAGGAGAATCGTTAGAGCAACCCACAAACAAGCAAGGAATTTACACTAACCCTAACACCAATGGAATACTCTCACACACTAAAACACGAGAGAGAGAGAGAGAGAGAGAGAGAGAGAGAGAGAGAGAGAGAGAGAGAGAGAGAGAGAGAGAGAGAGAGAGAGAGAGAGAGATGATAGTGCTCGGCTGCTTTGAAACGTATTGGCAATGATCAAGCAAACACAACTATATATTTAAGAAAGAGAGAGAAAGGGGGAGGGGGTGCTTGTTGCATTAATACCTTCTTACAAATCTGTCATGACAAATCAAAGTGAGATTAGTATTTGTTCAACATAGCTTGCGTAAATTTCACCACAACAAATCACAAGAAAAGCCACCCCAATCACTGTCTTAAGGCCAGGGGAGTCCTCTCCACCCTGTCGCCTTCTTACAGTATGTGGGATTTATGGCTAGATTGATGACAACACCATGAGACAAGCTATCAAGAACTTAACAAAAAACACCAAGACACTTACGCATCATTGTTGTCCATTGCTTCACGTTGGAAAGGAGACAAAGTATCCAAGCTTAGTCCAAATCCACCCTCCTTGATTCAGCAAATGTTGGGCTTACACTAGTAGGAGAAATGATAGATTTCCTACTCTCAATTGAATGATCACTCTCTCTCTTACAATGGCATAGAGTTCCCTTGCTAATCCCTTATTACAACACATGCACATGCATAAGACAATGAGCTTCCACTCAAGAGCTCCTTCTAGAGAGGTTGAGCTTGGCTTCTCAAGCTATAGCATAGTGCTCTTGCTTATGGCTCCCCCTTTTTGTGCTAGCTACACCCTCCTTTTATAGCAATTTTGAAGGCTAGGGTTACTCCTCTAACCATAGTTGGGTTAGATTTTCATCAATTTATCTAATTTCTTTTTCTTGGAATTATCAAGAAGTTGGTGGGGAAAGAGAGAGGAGAGAAATGGAGGTGATAGGACTTTTCATAGTGGGTTAGTGTTAGTAGAGTTAGTATTAATTTACAAATGGAACTGGATATTTACAATGGGAGTATCCATGTAGGATACAAATAAGGAAGAAAAACTCTTAAGAGGTAAGAAAAGGTGGATTTCTTACAAGGTTGATGCTCCAAGTGTCTTGAGTAGGGCCGATTTTGACGCTTGTTGACGGTCCACTAGCTTTGACGGTACATTTTTTCTCCACTCTTGACCTTCCTTGAGAGACAAGGTAATTGAAGCTGAGTAATCAACCACCATGATGCTGTCTTTTAAGAGAAGAGGCTGAATTTTGTGGTTTTTTTGATAGATATGGGTAATTTGGAGGAGGAAAAATGAGACTAGGTGGTCAATTTTGGAATGGAGTTGTGTGTGGGAGGTATGAGTTCACCATGGTTTCTCTTATTCTTCAAGGTTGAGGAGAAGGTGAGTAGGGTGCAGAGAGGAGTGGTGAGAGAGGTGGGGATGATGAGTGGAGAAGTGTGTGTGAAAGAGGAAAATGATAAAGTGGAAGAGAGAGTGTGGCTGCATAGCATGGGAAAACTGGGGTCCACTAATAAAATCATAGCTCACAGCTCGTAGCTCAAAAAAATATGAAAAAATTTGAGGCAAAAGTTCAGCCCACGAGCTACAACTTTTGTTTGTATCACCTTTTCAAATTCGGAGAGCAAGTGAACTTTAAAAATTCAGCAAAACCGACCGTTTTTTTCCACTGCACAAGGTCCTTGTGGGGTCCTTCTTTGGATGATTCTTTTGAATACCTCCAAGAGTGAGCCCTCCATAGTGCATGTATGCATGCCACCTACCCTTGACCTTATTTGGTAGGTCTATAATTGAAGATATTGTTGAGATTATGATACAAGTGAATAGTACAACTAAGAAAATCAAATATTGAGGGGTCTAAAAAATATGTACATGTCAAATATAAATAATATAAGTGGAAAAAAATATAAAGGGGTCAAAAGAAATCTCTCTCATTATGAGGCTACCATAAAAAGATAAATATTTTTGGTGTTCTAATTTTTTAGAAAAAAAAACAAAATAGATGTAGGAAGGGAAAAATCACAATAGTGAAAAAATATACACATAAATAAAACTAGTTTTTTTGGATTTTTGTTGGGGTGGAGTTACACCAAATATAAGAGAAGCTTACATGAAAATATTTCTATATGGAATAAAGAGTATGAAAAATAGTAAGAAAAAATTGTGGTAATGGTGAGACAATGTACAGAGCTACACACACCTAGGTAGAAATATTTAAATAAATACCAAAATAATTATGAAAAAATCTTTTATTTAGGCCTTATATACAAAGGAATATTTACATAGGCATGGGCCATAATATACTTATATTTTTTATTTTATTTTTTGGCTCAACTAGCCCAATGCCTAGCTAATTGAGGGTTTTTTATTTCAGTAAGGAGATATGGAAAAAGTCCCGTGACTCACGCACGCCTATGTACAGTGAAATGGTAGGGATAGCCACAGTGTTTGGGTGATTTTGGTAGGGTGAGGTGACTCACTGTGGCAATTACAAAGAGCCGAAAAACGGCTATCAGTATCTTCATCCATTATTGAAAGAGCTACAATAGTTTTGGACATACATAGAAATGGTAGATATGAGCGGGCATGCAGGTCGATGCAATGCCTTGATCAGAGGTATTCTAATGTGGACGATGCATGACTATCCCAAGCTAACAAAATAATTAGGTGAGACTCAAACTTCTATATGGCCAGGTTTATTTTTATGTGTATGGGTGCACCGCTTCAATGGGTTTATTATCGTGTGACGTATACATGTAGGGCTTCATATAAGCGGTTACAACGCATGCGTCACATGTGATCGAGACTTAATGTACATTGCATGCCCTCACTCAAGAAGCAAATCTGAGAAGGTCATTGAGCATATCTTCCAAAGAATCATGAGTTATGAGAGGGTTTCTTGGAAAGAGAACCACCAAGGATGTCTGCTTGCTCATGGTTAGAGCAGAAGGAGATATGTGAAGATAGTCTACCCCTAGGGATGAAGAGATTCTCTCTATAGTATGAGTTGCCATACTAGCCCATACTTAAGATCAATCACTTACTAAATCCAATGCACATATTTAAAAATGTGATTAATCTGATGTGGATCATCTCATCGGCAAGAAAGATACATCAAGAGCCAGAATCAAGCTTAGGGATGTTGATCGTATTGAGCAATACTAGCCGTAGATAGCGATCGACAGATCGATAAAGCTGCCTAAAGCACCATGGATCTTGACAGGATAACAAGAATACAAAGTAAAAGGAATCATTCGATCCGTACGTACACCCACAGGCATAATGCACTCGCTTCAGACAACATTCGCAAAGGAAAGGACACTTACTAGTTTGAAGTCACACGACTAACATAAAATGAAATAGATCATAGTAGAATGTGCATAGTATTACCTGTGTGTGGACTTTGATCCGACTACTAAACTTTTTTTGCAGTTTTTTTTGCCAGTGGCCATTCATGGTAGTTTGTCCCCTAGCGTCAGCAAAACAATCTACCAACTTGCGAAATTGGTGCCATGGATCTCCTAGAAGGAGATTGATGCAGTTTCTATACCATCAACCAAACAAAACGTTGTGAAGGTCGTTTGCATGTTTGAGACACACTTTCCTACTACCATGCTAACCATTCAAGTGCATCTTCTCATTCATGTAGTTGACAAGGTGAGAATAGCAGGCATACTGAATTCCAGGTGGATGTTCTTTTTAGAACGTTTTATGAAAACGCTTAAGGGATATGTGTGTCAGAAGGCACGTCTAGAGGGTAGCATGGCACAGGGTTAGCTATTTTCAAAGTCCCTTGTGTACATTGGAAAGTGGCTCTCTAGAGCTGGTCATGCAAGAGATACGCTTTGCCACACCATTGATGATGAGTGCATATCTAGGATTGTTATGTGCAATCTCGGTGTGGAAAAGAACATGACAAAGAATCTAGAGGCTAAGATCACTCTATTTTGCATGCTTCACAACCCATTGATGCAAAAGTAGATTTTACAGTACAAAGGATAGCACTTAAGTGGAGACACAGAAGACGACCATCGGTGCATTATCTAGTGGGTCTTAAGAGCCTACCAACATTCATGAGCCTTAAGATGGTTGCACAATGCCTTGAAAAGCGCACAACAACATGGAAAATAGGTGACTCAGAAAAAGTGAGAGGACTTGTGAGGATACAGTCCCACGGTATGCTTAAAATTTTAGACCGGTGGTATATTTTTTGTATTGATGGCCACTCATTATTGTTGTTGGTTGTAGTATAAGTCATACAAGGTAGCATGGTGTAAAGATTGGCATTTCAGGGTACAATGGATTGACAAATGGTGTTTCACACAAGATTGTAGATTCATGACAAAATTCAAACAATCAAGTCGACGATGGTCCTTCGATGCAAATCTTGTGGTAGCAGAACTCACTTACTTTGGCACACTACACGAAATTTTGAGATTAGACTACAAAGAATTTTTTGTGGACTTATTTGATGTGCGATGGTTCAATCTAAACATGGAGGTCTACAATGCTACTATACGTAGAGGAGAGTTGGGTTTCCTTGAGGTGGACTCAACCAAAAAGTGGATCGACCTTCGAGACACTTTTGTATTACCCGAGCATTGTAAACAATTAAGTCGACAAATTTTGTCTCATCGGATTTTAAAGGAATTGTGTGTCTTGATCACTCATGTAAGATATGTCACTCTTGCATGTGATATTCCATCCTACGAAGTCACAAGCAAACTAGTGGTATGTTATAGAGGTAGCCCCATACAGTGCAGGGGGTATATGAGGGGTACAATTTTCTAGTCACCTGGATCCGTGGAGGAGACCGGAGAGAAAAACAAACAGAAGCCACAGATGTGGTGCCACACAAGCCTAAAACTTCTTTTGAAAGAGGGATGCATGCGGAGGACCTCCTAGATGAAACAAAAGACATTTTCTTCGACGAAGAGCTCTATATAGACATAGGGAGTTAGGCTGCGCTATGCGAGGATGAGAGAGAGACCTCTTAAAGTCATAGACATTGTATCTAAGCAATTTTGCTCTCTTTTGTCACACACATTGTATTTGGGCAATTTTATCCCCTCTTGTCTCTGTACTAAATTTTTGAAACTTAAATTTTCAATCAAATTGTAATCGATTTGGATTTCCTTCTTCTTTTATCATTAACATGTTTTAACTCCAAACATGTGTTTTTTTAATGTAGGCATGGATCTAGATGAGTTTTATGCTTCTTTGGACCCCGAGCAGAGAAGATGGTTCAACGTCACCACAGCGTCAGCTCATATGTACATAGTTCCACTCCTTCGGAAACTCCATCTACTTCGGAGAAATCAGCATGTTCTGAGAGCTCAATGCAAACTAGATGGACTACACACTCCTCTAAGCACCAATGCTCTAGTGGTGGAGGCGGAGGCTGATGTGGAGGAGGCTCCACTGATGCCCAGTTGACACTCCTAGCTTCGGAGCCCAGACTCCCGTAGAGACACCTACGCGCCCCCTATCGCGATGCTACTTGAGACTCCTGCCGAGATACCCCCATTGACACCTACACTCGCACACACAAACACAAAGTTAAACCCTAAACCCTAAATCTACAAGTAAACATGAAAACAATCTCACCATAGTGTTATGGGCTAACCCACAAGCAAGATAAGAACTTTCGAATGTTTGTTTTGCACCAGATCTGTTAGAGGTGAGGAAGGAGAGAGCTTCACGAAAGGTGCAAGAACAAGTGAAATGTGTAGAGAAAGCCCGTGGTTTCTTTTCTTGCAGGTACTAGCAGTACAAAAATCGGTATAGGCATCAGAAAGCGCGCTAGAGAAGGCGTTAAAAACTGCATGCGCGCTGACGTCGGAATAGACGCCAGAATATGCGTCAGAAATTTAAAAATCAAAATTTTTAAAAATTTTAGCTCCCTCCATACATACCTACACATATATCGACGCCCGCCAGTGACGCCAGTAATGTGACGCCGGATTTAAGTGACCTCTTGTAGTGATTAGTGAATCTGGTTAACCATTCTATACTAAGATGAACATTAATACACATTGCCTAAATCATTGAATCTATGTGCATGTGACCAATGGACTAGGCATGCACAAGGCATAAAAGACGAAACATATACTATCTGTGTGACACCAGCTTGGTGTAGGTTGGAATAGTGAAATACGTACCAAGTGTTGTCAACCATCCCAAATCATTTGAGCTTATGTGAGTAGTTGTATATCTCAATGAAAAATCATCTCAATCAAAATTTTATTCAGTGCAAGTACAAGCCTTGATGTTAGAATTAATATTTTTTATTTCACAGCTCATAAGACAATCTACGTAAAGAAAAATATCTCTTCCTTCCAAAAGTGGCCAATGAATTCTATGCAGGAAACTAGATGAGCATTGAAAGACATTACAGTGATGCATGCTTAAATGGATGCATAGAACGTTGTTTATTACATATATATTCACAATATCAAATATTAAGTGCATATCTACATAGATTTAATAATTCAAAATGATATAGCATTGTGGCTTAACTATAAGACCATGAGAGATTTGTTAGGTTTAAATTATAATGTGTTTAGAAGTACAAGTTCAAAATAATGACTATCCTGTGAGTAGTGAGTTGGAAGAGACTGGTGTCTTAAAGCTTCTAATTGAACATGATAATTCATGATCTCATCTTGAAGTTATTTAGAGGTGTAGCTAGTAATGGTAAATGTTCACTCACATCAAGTAGGTCTCACCAATCTCAGAAAAAGAAAAAATGTTGCAAAAGCATTATGATTCCTAAGATGAAAAGTAAATAATTTGGAAGGATCGAGTTAGAATTTGGAAAGTCAAGGGTGTCGAGCAATATCATACTCGATTGAATTAATAATTTTCATCGTATCAGAGAGAGAGTGTCCTTTTGATGACAAAAAGACTTGACGAAGTGTGTAGGTTTCAATAGAGTAGCAATACGTAAGCCTCAAACTTGCATAAGTCCCGCAAGGGTAGTCTCTTCATCGAAGCCCTGCAACAGTGAGTGCATGAGCTAACTTGAGTGTTTTTTTTTTGTGAATTTGATTATGCAAAAGTCGTAGCATTTGTGGCAGTTGCAAAGAGGAGCATTTGTAGGTGTAAGCAATGTATGAACGTTTGTAGGTGTGGGCGTTTGTAGCTTGGGCGAGGCAGGGTGTCTTTGAGCATGCCTTTGTTCTAGGCAAATTCGATGCATGTCATCATTCAGCTAGAGTGCATTCTATGGATTTTCTTAGCCATTGTGTCGATGATGCCCATCACATCGTTGGCTCATCATTGGCAAAGCCACAAGAGAAGGTTGTCCTCACCAACCAGAAGTGACGTCTAATTTGCATATATCACCCTTTAACAAGAGCTTGTATCTATTAGGGATGACTACATTGAAGTGGTTTGAGAGAGGCCTCTCTCTCTCTCTCTGTGTGTTAAAACTAATGTTCTAGAGTGTAAAAAATGAATGAATTTTAAATTTTTTCTAGATCAAATAAGGACGAGAAAAAAGACCTAAAATTTATCAAGTAGTTAGAAGATTATGGAAGGTGTATGGAAAATAAAAAATACAAGATAAGGGTGAAGGCTTAGAAGGTCTTCTTAGTCCAATTGGTAGTGTTTTTTTTAAGGATTCATTTAGCATTGGCCATATGATTGCTAGGTTTATTGCCATTACAAAAGCAAAACAAGTCGTGATTGAGTTGGTTGGGGTGGTTAGAGTATGTAATAGTGCTAGCAATGCTTGAAGTAAACCTAGGATTAGTGTAATATTCTATACAAATTTTGAGATTTACCTCTAAATTTGAAATTTGAAGGCGAAAAAACCTAAACAATTAGAGAAATTTAGTGTAAAAACCTTCAAATTAAGTCAATGCATCTATAAATTTGTTTGCCAAGTTTTTGAGAAAAAAGGTATTGTTTCAAGCCATAACATGTATTTATTACTACCATTCAATGAAAAGGAGGAAATGACCCTGCCTATTCATGGTGAGAGTGGCATCCCCACAATATTGGCGTCCTACATGCTCGATGTTGTGCATATATTGTTGACCTATTTTCCCTTACCTATCGTGCCACGTTGATGCCATGTAATGTTATAATATTTGAGTGGATTGTGTGTTGCCTAATAAAGCAGTGCAACACAGTTGGGGTGGAGAAAGTGTGACTCCATGTGAGGGCACTCCTCTTTTTGCTTGTACTAATTCCCAAGAATTTGTGATGCCCTATGATGACCCTTTTTTTTTTTTCCCTCCCACCTCCCATACGGGCATAATTTCCTACAAGTGTTGTATCGCAATTGCTCCCGTATCTGATTCAAAGTCTATTTGTTATTCTAAGTTTGAAAGTACAGAAATAAAAATCTCAGTGTGGAACCTTGCCTCCACATTTCCTATGAAATATGTGTTTTTGTTTTCTTTTCACTTGGTGAGCCAAAGCTCTTTTTTTCGAAAGAGGCCAGAGGATTGAGCCACTTGGCTCAATCTGGACCCTAGATCCCCAATTATTACTTTTTCAATCCTGACCCTACAATCATTATTAAAAAAAAAAAAAAAACCAAAAACAGCGGGCTTTTTTCACCACACTGCAGCTTTTTATCCGCGCTGCTATTAAAAAAATAAAAATAAACAAGCAAGCAGTCGCAAGCCAGAACTAGAACCAGAACAATGAAGCGCTGGAGAAGCTGAGCATGATTGATCAAGTGGATGTCTTGATAAGGGCAAAGCAGCACGTCTGCTCTTCAAGAGCTTTTCAACGGGCCGTATGCTAGTCTTAATTGGAGAAGGAGGTGGCCGTACATCGCTTGATGGAGAAAGCCCTTGAGTTAGGGAGCCCGATTTTGCTAGCATCGTTCTTGAAGGTCAAGATGAGCAAAGAAGCGAGCATGGTGGAGGGAGCAGAGGGATTCTATAGTAAAAAGGTAATATATGGCGAAACTACTTGATTGAAGATGACAACAATAGACAAAGCAGAGGAGCCTTGGCCGCTGCAAAGCGAGGGCAAACGTCGACGAGTAGCAAGACAAAGTGCAGGACATTGCAAGGGCAGTCGTTAACGAGCAGAGCACATGGAAATCTTGAAGCAAGCGAAGAGAATGAGAAGTGCCGAGTGAGCAGGGATGAGAGAAAAAGGAGGCCATAGGCATCGCTTACTGAAGAATTACGATGAACAGATTGAGGGATAGGAGGAGGTTGCTGCAAATGATTACAAAATAGAAGATGTTGATAAAGACCAGGTGGCTATTGCGAAAGAAGCCAAACCTGACAAGGATTTGGGCAAAGCCAAAGTGCAGACAAGAGTGGAATTTAAAGAGCCGACAAAGCGACGCTCAGATCAAGAGAAAGAGATTGTCGTGCTTCAGAGCTAGAAAGAAAGGAGCCAATGAGCACTAGATAAGAGAGGATGAGGGTGTGCAGCAAGTATAGGAAGGTTGAGGAGCGACGTGCAGGTAACCATTTTGTGCAGGTAACCATTTTCTTCAACACTTCAAAGGAAAAAAAGAAACTTGATTGTTACTTGGTGAGCCAAAACTCCTTGCTGGACAACCACGACCTTGTTGCCGGGATGGACTGTTGGTGTGGCGTCTCTCAAAATGGCATTGCTAAGTAGGAGATGATCTAGCTCTCTAGATGTTGGTATCTTTTGAAGGATTTCAAGAGGGCTTTGAAAGCACATTGACACACTCATGGTCAACACCATCAACGGTTATCAGCAACAGTCCATCTTGCTCGTCATCGGCTGTTAATTGTCCAATCAGTATCTGCACCAGCACACATGGCAAGTGATAAAAGTTGCTCTCTCTCTCTCTCTCTCTCTCTCTCTCTCTCTCTCTATGAAAGAAATGGGATCACATATGTAGGGATGCTAAGGCGTGATATACCAGGAGGTGCCAACGCCTTTGAGTTGGTAGCACGCTTCTATTACAATGCATCGCGGATGGACGTTGAAGATCTTTTTTAATGGGGGTAGATTTGATCAGGATCTCGTCTCAAAGAACAAGAAGTTTTTCTTTACGCAACTATGGATTTCTCTTTTCAATGTTAATGCCATAAACAATTTTCAGAACACTTCTCAGCTCAGCTTCTCAGTGCTGCTATGAACAATATGCACCACTCATACTCCATTACTAGTTGAGATGTGAGATGATGTTGAAACTCTAATGTTGATATCTAAACAAACTTCTCCTTGTTTGGCCACTTGCAATTATCATTTCAATCTCACCCCTTCTAGTTAAAAGCATGACATATTTTGACTTGATCAGTAGCCTCCAATGAGCGACTATCGATTCTCCCCCACACCTCACACGCATGAGGCCACCTGCAATTATCATTTCAATCTCACCCCTTCTAGTTAAAAGCATGACATATTTTGACTTGATCAGTAGCCTCCAATGAGCGACTATCGATTCTCCCCCACACCTCACAAGCATGAGGCCACCTCCAATTATCATTTCAATCTCACCCCTTCTAGTTAAAAGCATGACATATTTTGACTTGATCAGTAGCCTCCAATGAGCGACTATCGATTCTCCCCCACACCTCACAAGCATGAGATAACAAGAATCATGATAAGAAAATATCACTTTGACACATAGAGCTATGGGGGTGAGGTGGATGTGAGCTACAAAATCAATAAGCAGCTCATGTTTTTGAGAGCTTGCTATGTGTTGCAAGCTTCGAAGACCAATTAATGAAGATCAATGAGGACTTTCACCAGTTTTGTCATGCAAAATTGAAGGCAAGGAAGAGAAAGGTGAAATGGGTGACCAGATGGCCATCAAAGCGCTTGCAGGTATTTTTGCTAGACACATATATTCACAACAGTGGACGTTTTGATTGCACAAGCACAACTCCAACTCGACAACACTGCAAGGTCCATTATCTGCACCTAATTCTCATGTCTATGCGTTTTCTTGGCGCAACACATAAATGCTACGGGGCAGGGCACGGCTCTTATAATTTTGGAGAGACCATAGTGCCAGCTCTCCACCATACTTTTGTATGGCACTTTTGTATGGTGTGCAGTATATAATTAGAATTTTCACTTTGTGATACTTTGTTGCAATACGAAATGTTTAACTATTTACATTGGTTCTATGTAGCGTGACACAAACATTGTCCTCCGGCTTGGATAGTTGGACGACGCTCATATGGGATTATCAGATCGGTAGTACTGCAATCTCATTTTTTATAGTTTGTTGATGCTTTTTGTAATTTCAAAGCTTGCTTAGCTACATGTTTTTCTCACAAGTTCTCACTAGTACATGCTCACTCTCAATCGCCATATCTATATATCAAATAGATACACACTACTTTTCTTTTCTCATAGATACTTGATGTCAATCTTGGTATGTTCTGTTATGTTCTATATCAACACCCACCGGGCAAGACTAGCTACTTAGTGAGCCAAAGCCTCTTTTTCCTCTATCTTCTCGGACAAGCCACCACATGGTACAGCTTCAAAGCTTCAAATATAAACTAAGTTTAATAAAAAAAAGTTCAAGAAAAGCGACACTGGCTGGCAAGCAAACAAAAGCAGTATCGTAGGTTCATCGAGGTGTCAGTTTGGAGCTTCACAAATGCAGCAATTCGGAAGTTTGCAGATGCGCAACAGTTCCGAGACGAAGCTTTGCAAAGCTAGAAATTCAATATTCTTTGAGTAAGTCCTTGGCCATTCTTTGAGAGAGAGAGAGAGAGAGAGAGAGAGAGAGAGAGAGAGAGAGACTATGAAAATCTCTAATTGTTTACCGCGGTCTTTTATCGTGTTTTGTAGGAAGAAGGTCCAAATTCAGCTGGAGAGGGAAGAGAGAGGAAGACGGGGGGGATTTTTTTTGTATTTAAACTATTACCATAACTATTTTGGCTATTATTTTTGCATTTATTACCTCAATTATTACCACTAATATCACCGCGTTTATTTTTTGAGGGGAGATTTAGTGCCTAAACTTACAAATTCTGGCTTAAACATCCCCCCCCCCCCCCCCCCTCTCTCTCTCTTAAATTTTGGCGTTTCCCTCCTCTCAATAAAAATTAAAAAGTATTATATGAAATTTTTAAATTCAAAAAGGAAAAGATACAAACATGTAACAATAGTTATCTATTTAAGATTACACTTGGTTACAACTAAACTAATCATTGTCACTTGATTAACATAATTGAGAATGTTCACAAAATTAGAGAGAGGAAGAGAGGGGGGAGAGACGAATGGATTACACAACCAAAAATCTTCATAACTTAAAGTATGGAAAATGTTTATGAACCATCTTCCAAAAGAACCTTACATGAAGCATCATCCAATTCTAGCGGCCCATGGGCTCCTAAATCAATAAAGAGAGAAACAAAATTGTCATTTGTGGATGCGTTGGCTTCATCATCTTCGAATACGTCATTTTCCATCTCATCATCTTCATCATCATGACATTAATCATCCTCACTAAGACTTGCCACCGCCGAACTTGATTCATCGACCTCCCTCTCCTCTGTCTCCACCTCGACATCCAAAGTAGGAGGTGGAAGAAGGTCGAATATGGTCTCCACTTCATTAGTGGAAAAAATGGTTCTCTCTGAGGTGTTACGGAAATTACAAACCAAAGTTTTGGTTGGTGGATTGTTGGGATATAGATGACCTATAGAAGAAAATCTCAAAGTGAGTAACATTGGTATAATTAATGTTACAAGCAAATAAGAATAAAAGAGGTAGTCACTCACCTGCTCATAATTACACGGTAAAACTAAACTGTCATACCTCCCTATGTGATGCACACTAGAGTCCACCATGTAGATGACATTCTCATGTCGTTTAAACACATTTGCAAACCACTTGCACTTGAAGGTGAAGGTATGAAAGGTTCTAAAATTAACCTTTAGCATCCTTTCAATAATTCCATAGTACCTGGATTTATCACCGTCTATGTCAAAGTTTCCCATGATATTGGCACAATCCATGGTGGTTCTATGCTTATAAATATGGCGCATACGAAAGTGACGACCCTTTGACCACATAGAGTTAAAGGAAAGGCACTACAAAATAGAAAAATATATTTTATCAAATACAAAGATAAAATCAAGAATTAAAATTACAATATGGTTTAGGCACATGAGTACTCTACCTTTGGTACACAGCCTTGTGCATACTCCCATTCTTTGTTGGTGATGTCTTCTCCGCGCGCTTTTGCTTTGGTCATTCTCCATGAATCCACTCCGCACTAATGAGATCTGGGAAACATACAAGAAGAACACCCATTGTGCCACTACAAGAGGTTGTGTGCTCTTGTGACGCTGTTAGCGACGGAAATACACTGGGTTTTTATAACCCCGGCGTCGCTAAAACCGTCGCTACGAGCGTCGCTACGAGAGCGTCACTATAAGCGTCGCTATAGGCGTCGCTATAAGCATCGCTATATAGCGACGCTCATAGCGATGCTCATAGCGACAGTTATAGCGACGTTTACACAGAAGACTATAGCGACGCTCATAGCGACGCTACAGAGCCATAAATAGCGACGGTTATAACGACGCCCGAGAGAATTTTTTTTTGGTGGCAGGGCATCACCATCAACCATATTGTACTTGATTCACTTTTTTAAAAAAGTGCAAGGGTAGATAATAGACCCAAAATAGTCACCCACAAGACGCATTGTTTGCAAAATTGACAATTGTACACATCATAGGCAAAATGAATTGATTGGCAAATGTAATAATGACAATTGTACAACATCATAGGCATAAAGAATTGATTGGCAAAAGGAACTGCGGTGACAAATGTAATAATATACATGGTTCAAAAAGACGTATAAAATCCATCTCATGACACATAAGCTATGAGAAACCCTAAACGAATGCTATCTAGCTACGGCTAAACTGACGTCGTCTAGTCAGACGTCTCATCGCGTCCAAGCAGCGTATCTGTCGGATTCTGCAAAAAAAGACAATAAGACAGCTTTCAGTAAGTATAAACATATAACGACATTTATAAAACAATACAAAAAATAAAAAAGAGTAAACCCTAATACTAACCATGCCGCCGCGAGAACTGAGAATGTCCATCAGGGCGTTTAAGCCCTTCCTGCCTGCGTACTCGCGCTCGTACGGTGTGGGATCACGTCTTGTCATCGACCACTGTCAAAACATACAAAGATTTCATTATGTTAGAATTAAAAAACTCATAAACCCTAAACTATCGAACATAAAGAGCAATGTGAAAACACTTACAAAATCAGCCTCAAATGATGCCCATCCACCGCTCCCCAAGTGGTGCGAGCTCCCTGCCTCTAGTCGCGCTCTGGCTGCATCCTTTTGTTGCTTCCACTTGTCGGGATTCTCGCGCGCTGCTTTCTTCGCATTCTTCCAATCTTCTTTGGCCAGCCAATCTGGCCTGTTCCACACATTCTTGATTGCTTTTTGCACTTCGAAACGCTTGTGTTTGCAGTAGTCGCGCATTCGAATCTTCATCAGGTCTTCATTGAAGCGCTGATCCCGTGTTGGAACGGGAAACTCATCATGAAGTATGCTGATGACTCTGTTTTTTAAATCACTTGGTACTTCACTCCATTTGTTTAGTATGTAGTGTCTAAACAGCTGAGAGCAAAGACCACGCATGTGCGAGATCACCTTCTTGCCGTCATCATCCATGATGATGCCGCCGTTGAAGTCGATGGAGTAAGACAAGCCCTCTGGCCGGTGACGCGTGAACCTGGGTGTCCCGGCAGGGGTCTCTAGCGGCGTGTCGATGGGGGTACGGACGTCAGGTGTCTCCACCGGCGTCTGGGCCCCGAAGCAAGGAGTGTCGAGTGGGGTGGCTCCTGGCGGAGTAGGTAGAGGTGTGTAGCTTCTAGGAACAGTCAGTCGTGCAAAACCTGGCGTAGATGGCGATGTTGTGGCTGGTGTGGGGGCGGGCAAAGAAGGGGAGGGTAAAGAGCCTCGTTGAACACGAGGCGGTGTGGAGGCATCGGTGGCGGAATCCCCACAACAACCGCCACCGCCACCACTAGAGCGCCGGTGTCTAAACGAGTGTGAAGCTCGTCTCATCGACGCCGAAGCTTCGGAGCGCGCCGAATGCTCCGAAAGAGAGGGAGATGCGGATGGAGTAGGAACGCGCGATGATGCGCCAGAGCGATGATGCTCCACGTACCACTGTCTCTGCTGCGGTGACAAAGAAGAAAGAAACTCCTCATCATCCATACCTGCATTAAACACACGAATATTTAAACTTAATATTGAATGAATAGAGTAGACAATGAAGCAAAGACCATTAAATACAATGACATAATGACGCATATAAATACAATGACGCAATGAATTGAGTGATAGAAGAGGCAAGTCGAAAACTCAGAATTTTCAATCAAAAGATGTGAGCGCGAGTAGAAAAGAGCGTTATACACCATGGAAGGTACTTAGAGAGCCAGAGCTTTTACAACACGGAGCAAAATTGTTCAAATACAATATTTGTGGCTTTAAGAGATCTCTCTCTCATCCTCGCATAACTCAGCATAACTTCCTATATCTATATAGAGCTCTCCGTTTAAACACATATCCTCTGTTTCATTTTGTAGCTCCTCTGCATGCACCCCATATAGAGTAGTAGCATCTTGATGCTCGTCTGGCACCACCGCAGCGGCTTCTGATTGAGCATCTTCTCTGATCTCGTCCATTGATGTCGTTGTGATTGGCACATGGTAGCCTTCATACGTCCTTGCACTACGAGGGGCTACCTCTATGACGTACCACCAGTTTGATGTAGACTTTGTAGGATGAAATATTACCTGCCAGAGCCACATAACTTACATGAGAGCTTTCAAGCACATAACTTGTAAAAGGGGGATGTTAACTATTTACATACTTACTTGTTCACAATGCTCGGGTAGTACGAAAGTGTCTCTTAGGTCAGTCCATTTCTTAGTAGAATCCACCTCAAGAAAACCAGACTCTCCTCCACGCACAGTAGCGTTGCGACCCTCCATGATTATCTTGAACCATTGCACGTCGAACAAGTCGACAAAAAATCCTCTGTAATCGATCCTCAAAATCTCTTGCAGCGTGCCGAAGTAAGTGAGTTCCGCCACCACAGGATCTGCATCAGAGGAACGCCGTCGACTAGACTGTTCAAATTTTGCCATGATTCCACAATCTTGAGTAAAACGCTTTTTGTCGATTCGTTCCACCCTAAAATGTCGACCTTTACACCATGCTGCTGTGTATGACTTATACTACAACGAACAAAGATTATGAGTGGCCGTTCAAACGTTTATAAATAAAGTCACTTGCTAGTCGTACATTGCAAACTTACCTTGGTCGCGCAACCCCGAGAGTACTCCCACACTTCTTCAGTCACTTCGTCACCGCATTGTTGTGCGCTTTTCAATTGGTTGTGCAACCATCTTAAGCTCATGAAGGTTGGTAGGCTCTCCAGAACCGCTGGATAGTGCATCGGTGGTCGTCTTCCCCGTCTCCACTCGATTCGTGCCCTTTGTCGCTCTTGCTTTGCATCCTCATATTGTGAAATCCACTTTTGCATCACTGGATTGTGAAGCATGCAAAATCGGTTGATTTTAGCCTCTAGATCTTCCGTCATCTTCTTCTCAACACCGAGATTGCACATGACAATCCCAGATATGCGCTCATCATCTATGGTTCGCCATAGCGTGTCCCGGGATTTATCAAATCCGTCTAGCCACTCTCCAATGTACACTAGGGACTCTGATACCAACCAACCTTCTGCCATGCTCCCCTCCGGACGTGCCTTTTGACGCACATATCCCTTAAGCGTTTTCATGAAACGCTCTAAGAAGAACATCCATCTGGAATGAACTGTGCCAGCTATTTCCACCTCATCAACTATGTGAACAAGAAGATGCACCTGAATGGTTAGCATTGTAGTAGGAAAATGTTTCTCAAACATGCACACAAGCTCCGCAGCATTTAGTTTGGCGAATGGTATGGAGTCTACGTTGATCTCCTTTTGTGAGATCCATTGCACCAGCTTTGCAAGTTTGTAGATTGTGTTACGGATGTCAAGAGACAAACATCCCTCAATGGCAACCGGTAAAATAAACTGTAAAGTATGTGCAGCAATGATATTAAAGTCCACATTTTATGCAATGATATTAAAGTCCACTATGAACGTACCTGACACATTTTATGCCAATCGTGTGACTTCAAACCGGTAAGCTTTCCTTCTTTAGTAAAACACGTTTGGAGCGAGTGCATTACGCCAGTGGGGGTCTGCAAAGATCGAATGGTCTCTTTTACTTTGCGTTCTTGAGCTCCTGTGAAAATCCATGGTGCTTTAGGGAGTTTTATCGATCCATCAGACGCTGTTTGCGGCCAATATTGCTCCATACGATCCACATTTCTAAGGTCAACTCTGGCTCCCAAAGTATCTTTCTTGCCGGTCAGATGGTCCCATAGTAGATTACCCACATTCTTGAATATGTGCATTGGATCGAGCAAGTGATTGATCATGAGTCGGTGCCAGTATGGTAACTCGTACCATAGAGATAGTCTCTTCATCCCTGGAGGCAATCCGTCATCGCACATCTCCTTCTGCTCTAACCATGCTTGTGCAGACATCCTTGGTGGCTCTCTTCCCAAAAAGCCGTCGCATAACACATGATTCTCTGGAAGATACGCTTGATGACCTTCGTAGATTTGCTTCTTCAGTGAGGGTGCCCTACGTGCATTCAGTCTAGGTCCACATGTGACACATGCTCTGTATCCGCTTGTTTGAAGCCCTGCTTCTCCACACATGATAATAGATCAACTATGGGAAAAAACAAGATTTACAGTGTCTGAGTGAGGAGTGTCAATAGATCACCTGAGCATTCTGTTAGCCCGGGATAGTCATGCATGGTCCACATTAGAATGCCTCTGATCAAAGCATTCCGTCGTCCTGTGTGTCGGCTCATATCCACCACCTCTATGCCAATCCACAATTGTTGTAGCTCTTCCAATAGTGGACGAATATACACATCCATATTCCCCACTTTATATCGCCCTGGCACAATCAAGCTTAGCCATAGGTGCCCCTTCTTCGTAGTCAACCACGGGGGAATGTTGTAGTTGACAATGACAACGGGCCATAGACTGTAAGATGTTGATCTTTGACCAAATGGATTTACGCCATCCATAGCCAGGCCTAAGCACAAATTTCGAGCTTCCCTGGCAAAATCTGACCATGTTCCATCTATATGTTTCCACGCTACGCAATCTGCAGGAATTCGTAGCACACCATCCGAAGATTTGTTCTCCTCATGCCATGATGCTAGGGCGGCCATGGACTTACATTCGAAGAAATGCTTGATGCGAGGAAGCAGAGGGAAATGTCGCAAAACCTTTTGTGGAATTTTTGTTCCGTGGAGATCTACTCGATATCTTTCGGAATCACATTTCGGCACTTCTCCATGTCTATGTATTCCCCTCTGAAAAGAATGCAGTCATTAGGACAAGCGTGGATAGAATTGTAATCCATCCCCAAGTTTCGCAAAATCTTTCTTGCTTCATCTCGGAAATCTGGCATCACATTGTCAGCTGGTAGTATGTGCTCTTTCAGCAATCTACACAACATAAAAATATGATACAGTCGTGTAAAAATCTATCAGATCATTATACATTTAGAGTTTTATTAAAGTAAACTAATTGTAATAGATCACCTGAAAAGCGCTATGACGCTAGTGTCACTCCATCCAAACTTTGCCTGCATGTTGAGAAGAACCAGGAGTTCTTTCAATCTAGACATACGTGCTCCATTATACAATGGCGTATCAGCTTCACTTTTCATATCATCATAGATAAGCCTTTCTGAATCCATGATCATCTCGATCATTTCATCAATCTCAGGCTCCAACATTGCCTCGTTGGGAATGTGCTCTGCATGATCATCCCCCGAGCTGTCAGAGGCTACATCTTGTGGCCTCACATTTGGTGCTTGACCAAAGCGCCTGCGAACACGTCTATTGGGTTGCAAGATTGCTGCTTGTTGGCCAGCGTCAGAGTCCGACGAGTTATAATTGGCAACAACTCGATCTATAATAGATGGATCGAACTCGCCAAATTCGCGAACGTGCTGCAAAGAAACACGTCTTGTCCGTCGCACAGCATGCTTGCATTGATTACAAGGACATAAGACCCTCGTTGAGAGATAGATGTTTCGGTTGGACGGTCCCACATCCTCGTCGCTACTCATAATGAGGATAAAAAACTTATAACCTGGACAACAAATTTAATATTCTATTGGCATTCTTCATCTTATCTCTCTCTCTCTCTCTCTCTCTCTCTCTCTCTCTCTCTCTCTCTCTCTCTCTCTCTCTCTCTCTCTCTACCTCACATTCTCTAGTCATGTCCAATCCCCGCACACCTCGGTCTAGAGGTGCACGGAGATCAGAACCACCGGGTTATAATCTCGTCTTTATTGGTCAATACCTATATTTGTGGGTACAAGAAATCTACACACCCACGTCTACATGATACTGCATGTAGTGGACAAAACCCCTTTGCCTCTTCTCTAGCTGTAGCACTTCACAGCATCTTAACATCTTTTCACAGTAGATCTTTTCACTGTTCGTCTAACTCTAAACCCTAAACCGTAAGTAATTCTTGCGTGGACTCGATCTAACGTAAATAAGCGTAAATCTAAATAAACATAAATCTAACTAAAAATAAACCTAAATCTAATTTAACGTAAGTCTACATCTAACCTAATCTTTAATGTCTTTTGGGATAGTTTCCTACGACGTTAAAACTCTCTTCTTCTTGTGTGTGTGTGTGTGTGTGTGTGTGGGTAAACCTAAATAAACCTAAGTCTAATCTAATATAACATAAATCTAAATCTAACGTAAATTATGTTATATTAAAAACAAAGAACTAAAATAACAGGGATTATAAGAACCTTAAAACTGATTTAACACATAATTTTTCACATAACTCGACAAGAGTTGGCATTCTCATCACTAAAGATATGAGAGTTAACTTCCGGCGGTGACGCTGCCTCATCTCCATCCACATCTGACGACAGCAATTGGCCCTTTAGACCGTTCTTGCTCTTGTTACTAACTTTGAAGTTGCTGTTGACTGACTAGAGGTTGTCTAGATGGTCATTGTGTCGGGGATGTAGTGACTCTTGCCGCCCTGAAGATCCACCTTCTTCCCTATCTTCTGAAGACATTTCACCAGTACTTTTGGATCGACGGAGCCCACCATGAGTGAAGACACCAATACCCTATATTCCATTGAGGGCTTTCTTCACCCGCTTCATGCAGGCATCGCAGTCTATGGAGACCTAAATCTAATCTAATATAACGTAAATCTAAATCTAGCGTAAATAAACGTAAATCTAGTTAAAAATAAACCTAAATCTAATTTAATGTAAGTCTACATATAACCTAATCTTTAACGTCTTTTAAGATAGTTTCCTACGACGTTATAACTCTCTTCTTCTTGTGTGTGTGCGCGTGTGTGGATGTGTGTGCCAATAAAAAGAGATAAATGGTATAGCCTTTCTATCACCCATGCCAAGTATGATAGATTGATAATGCCATTTCCCTCTTGAATAATAGGTCTTGAGTTCAACTCCTCGTCGGCTAGATCTTTAGGTCTTTTAATTTTAATTAGTTTCCTACGACGTTAAATTAGTTTCTCTCTCTTTCTCTCTCAATGTGTGTGCGTTTTTTTGGATCGTATGCATGTTTTCTCTCTCTTTTCCTCTCTCAATGTGTGCGTTTTTTGTTTATGCATGTTCTCTCTCTCTTTTCCTCTCTCAATGCGTGCGTTTTTTGTTTATGCATGCTCTCTCTCTCTTTTTCTCTCTCAATGTGTGTGTGCATTCTTTGTTTATGTATGTGTGTGTGCATTTTTGTTTTTGTTTGTACTCTCTCTCTCTCTCTCTCTCAAAAACACTATGTGTGTGTGTGTATGTGTGTGTGTGAGAGAGAGAGAGAGGGAGAGAGAAAGAGGGGAAGGGAACATGAGAATGAGGAGAGGGAAGGAGCATACCTGGCTCTCCTTCCTCTCCTCGTGTGTGTGTGTGTGTGTGTGTGTGTGTGTGTGTGTGTGTGTGTGTGTGTGGAGAAGAAAAAGAGAGAGAGAGAGAGAGAGAGAGAGAGAGAGAGAGAGAGAGTGAGGGAGAGCGTTACCTGCTCCTTGCTTGAGGGCGGCGAAAAACTTAGATCTGAGATCTGAGTTTTTGGGCGCGCTCGGTTATTTTTTTAGCCCAGCCGGCGTCGCTATGAGCGTCGCCGGGAATTTTTTTTTTGAGCGTCGCTGTGTGAGCGTCGCTAATATGAATAGCCTCTTGTAGTGTGCGTGCACTACTCCACATATAGGGATCTCCTCCACCACGTGAACCAAGAGGTGGATATGACTAAGAAGGACCAATCAAGAAAATGCATCTTGAATGACACACACATTTTCTGTTACAAGTGTTTGAGCAATAGGGATAGCATCTATTTCAATTTTGTTGGAGCTCACAAATCTACAAGAAAACACACAAGGATACACTAAGTGCTAGTTGAGATGATTGTGTATATAAAAAAAGTGTAGTTGAGTGGAGTCTTGTGGTGTACCTTACTAGCTCTCCAAGTTTGAAAATAGCATCCCCGACTTTCTTGTCCTGACATATACACATACTCATCGGTAGAATGAACTACAATGTAAGTTAGGGGAAGGGAAAGTGAGAGAAAGTCATACACACAAATCATAGATAGAATAGGGAGAGGGACATTACTTGAAGTATCTTGTGCCAATCATGGACTTCAGCCCATACAATTGAAATCTTCCACCCTTCTTCGCTTTTGTGAAAGCTCCCTTTAGCAACCTCATGTATCGTGTTAGTGTGTGAATAGAAGCAATGGTACCCTTCACTTTGCCTAATTCTTCTTTGGCTAGCATCCATGGTGCCTTAGGAAGCATAGTATTTCCATTAAGGGACACGACATCGAGTAGCAGAGGCAGGGAGACGTTTCAAAAGCCTCAAATCCTCCCTCGCACCCAATGAATCCTTCTTGCCAATAATGTGGTCCCATAGTGTTTGGGATGCATTCTTGAATATGTGCATGGGATCCAAGAGGTGCTGTATTTTTAAGTCCTTCCAATATGGAAGCCTTTAAAATATGGAATACCTTGACATACCTTTTGGTGGAGGACACAGAGCCGGATGGTTATTGTAGTGCTCTTCCCAAATGGCTATCCAATTTGCCATCGTGAGCTTTAGAGGTGTCTTCCCATTTGTTGAAGCCTTGTGCTTGCTATGACCTTGGGGTAAGAAACAATGGTTGTTTGGCTAGATTACCTTGTGCAAGCCATTGGGCCTCTCTGTCACCAATGATGGCCCGCAAGTAGGACATGCATTGTGACCCAATGTGGACAACCCTGCATACATATCATATCGTTAGAGAGATAGAGGGCTAGAGGGAGAGACAGAAAGATAGAGATAAATGATATACCAAAAATATCTCCAAGCCTAAGATAGTCATGCATAGTCCACATAAGTATTCCCCTCATAATGGCTTCTCTCCGCCCCTTTGCAAGTGAGACATCTACAATAGGAATGCCTCTCTATAACTCCTCAAACTCCTTGATGAGGGGCTCGAGGTAGACATCAATATTTGACACTTTGTTCTTCCCTGGCACAAGCAAGGAAATAAGTATATTGCTCTTCTTGGTTGTCTCCCATGGTGGAATATTGTAGTTGACAATCACCACATGCCAAGTGCTCCATGAAGTAGACTTAGTTCCGAAGGGGTTGACACCATCACTTGCTAGCCCAAGCCTCAAGCATCAAGGCTCCAACCCAAAATCTGGCCATTGAGTTTTCACGTGGGCCTCCATGCACGTGAATCGGAAGGGACATGCATCACATCGTTTGAGCAGTGGGTTGCGTGCCACGCGAGAAGCTCCATGATAGACCTACTTTTAAACATGTATTGAATGCGAGGAATTAAAGGAAAATGTCGCACTACCTTGCGGGTTAGATGCGCCCTACTCACTCCAAGGGTCTTGTATCGTGCTTCCTCGCACACGGGACATGAGGTAGCATGTACGTGCTCATTGCGGTATGGCATGCAATCATTGATGCACGCATGGATGCGCTCATACTCCATTCCAAGTGTAATGACATACAATCTAGCTCGTCCGACGATCTAGAGGCATGTGGTAATCTTTTGGCAACATTTTCCCATCAAACTACAAAAAACAAGCAAATTAGTACAATTGCAAGGAGGCGGTACCATAAAGCAAAAGATATAGAGAAAGAGTCATATTTCAAACTTACCCAAAGAGTGCATCAACACTTGCATTGCTCTAGTCGAATTTTTCTTGCAAGTTGATAACTTCCAATGATGCCCAGAGCACCGAGTACTGTGCACCATCATAAAGAGGTGTTTGGACACTTGCCATCAATCTGTCCTCCATTGCCGTTGCCCATTGAGTGCATGGCTGGCAATCCTCCTCGCACAAGTCACGTTCATGAGCCAGTAACTCATCACACATGTCAAACATGTGCTCATCCTCTACCTCAAAGTGTGACTAAGAGGGGAAAGGAGCTGTTGAAGTAGAGCTAATGGGAGGATCACCATGCGGTGCACCCAATTCATCCAATAGCTCTTGCCTCTGTCGTTCGGCTTTGTGCGTTGGTGCACCACCACCAAACACAGACCAATGGAGCACCTCCTCAAGCATGGGGTGAGTGGTGCTCTCATCTCTCCGAGTGCTTTTTTGAGGATGCGAAAGCCCTTCGTTCTCCACGTGCTCCAATGCAATGCGCCTCAAGCAAGGGATTGTCCTTTTGTACTTGGCGCAAGGACAAGAGAGTTTTTTCCTTGAGCCAATGATCGTGTTCAGGCCCTTTAGGGAGGCCACAATCATCCCAATTGACGTCCTTCACAGACAATAAATCTTTTATTTAGTCATATGTGCCCTAAAAAATAAACAGTTAATAAGAAAAAAACTTTTCAATAAAAAAATATGACTTTATAGTCAAAGAGAATAAAGTGCAATAAGTGCCTTTATTTTTAAAAAATAAAGTACAATCGGTGTGCGCACTAAATGGGTTGATTTTTTAGTCGCAAATATCTAAAAGTACGTTTTAAATGCACTTAAAAAATATATAAAAGTACTACAAATATAAGTACTCATAAAAAAAATAAAAGTCTTCACTAAAAAACTCAAAAGGCTAAAAATAAATTTATTGATATCTAAGGGTACAGGGGGTGGTTTGTACCCCCTCCCCCGCAACCTCAAATACATTTGTATCCATTGAAATGGTGTGGCACAACAATAACCGCAGTAATGTCCGTGGTAATAGTTCCGGTAATGCCTGGCGCCTAAAAAAAGAAGAAGGACAGCGTATGCCACGTTTTTGCAGCTGCATACCTTGCCTTCTTCCTCTCCGCCATCGTGCTTGCTTCAAGCTCCTTCCCCCCTTCTACACCTCCCACACCCTCTCTCTCTCTCTCTCTCTCTCTCTCTCTCTCTCTCTCTCTCTCTCCCTCTCCCTCTCCCTCTCCCTCTCCCCTACACCTCCCACACGCTCACTCTCTCTCTCCCACAAACACAACAACATGCACACGCACATACACACATACACATTTGGTTTGAAGGGGAGCTTCGGTTTGTTTGCGATGTTTTCATCATAGGGGGTTTACCGCGTTTGTCTCTGGAAGCTCAACCTAGCAGGCAACCTTTCTACAACCTAAGGTAATCACTAAACAACCCCCCACCCCCTTCTTTCCCTAATGGCTTCTACTTTGTTGCACACACACACATACAAACACACATTTAAAGAAACAAAGCACACGTGCACACACACACACACACACATAGATTACCCCTAGTAGATGGTAGCTTTCTGTCTCATTCAAAATTCTTGTTCGGAATCCCTATCCTGTATTTTCAATATGATTATCCTTGACAGGGGTTGGTAACCCAAACCCATTTCCATTCTTGTTCCATGTTCATACTTTCTCCCAGTGGATCTTATGACATAGATGCCAAATTTCTATCACCTTATCTACTCCTCTTGCCACATGGTCCAACAGTAGGGATCACATGCATTCCGTTTGTCCCAAACAGGGCGCATGCACCTCTTAAATTGCGTATAAAGCATGATATACCTGTACAATTACATATTTTCTTAACCGGCACTTAACTCATTGCATGTGGACTCCTTTCTTGATCATTTGGCATATGAACACTAGAGGCTATTACTATGCCAATTTTACAATTTCTCTCACCCACCGTATTAACCTCTTGTGAATGCCTTCATCACTAGCACATGCACTATCTGTCCCCAGTTTTTGTGGCTACCCTATCTACACACATATGCATAAATGTGTTCGTGCATGGCTCATCTTCCGTAGATACAATTCACTCGCTCTCTTAATTAACCGGCCCCAGGAATCTCATAGACCGCCATATCTACTCGCCCTAACCAGCTCAAAGCTGATGCATGAGGATATTTCAACACGCACACACACACACACACACACGTATTTTTGCTCAAAAATGCCTGTAGCAAGGGAATGACCATAACTCTGACGTAGCTACAAATACTTGAGCACACTCACACAAACTTTGAAGTGGTGGACAGATTTCATTGTCAAAGGAGGCTTCATTAAACCCATGTGAAGGGACTTTTTTAGGCTAGTTGCTCATCTGTATGATGGCTTACAAGGGGCAATAATTTGGTTAATTCCTGACCATATGGTTTTAAAAAAACGGCTTGCACATAAGACCTCTCTCAACACACGCATGCCGTCTTTCTCCTGCTCACTCGCACAACGAGCATTCCCTGCACTCAATACATCAGCCCTCATGCCATGCTAAGTATGTTGATACACACACACACACACACACATGTCGTAGACTCCCTATCCTACACCCATTATGGCCACATTATATTGATTTGGCGCACATAAAGGGGAGATAGGTGTACTTGCCATACAACACCGTCCTTCATACCTTCCACACACAGACATGGTCACATGATCAGGACAAGACCATGGCTACCATGTCCAGTGGCAGGTTTGTGTTTGTTTGATGTGCACACCCACATTAACTTCCTCATATGTGCAAGCAAGTGGAATGATATCAACCTTTACGAACCTTGGCAATGACACCAATCGACAATATTATAGCTAGGTGGTTATGCACCTACTCAATATATCGTGTTTTTTTATAGATGAGAGTACTTTTGAAGGTTTCTTTGTTACTATGGGATTTGGTTTTTTGCACACTCAAACTATGGTCTTTACTTGCTGATATGGTAATCCCCCAATGTTTGGTTGTTAATACATCACTTTATCGATACGATCTGACCTACATACAATAGGTAACTAAAGTTAAAATGCAATAATCATACTTGAGGTTGTAAATGACTATGATGTGTATCTAGACTTTGAGATAATTTATTCAAGGATTCAAGTAGATACTCTTGCACATACTTAGTACTTAAGTTTTTCATGATGGGTGAGCTATTGCTTCTTTAACACATGCATATGGGGACTCATATGGGTTTTTTTGATAGCCAGGCTATGGTTGACTTGATAACATATGTATCACTACATATATTAACCTAAAAATTTGTAGGTCATGGTAATAATTTCAGTATGGAAGATGATTAGCTGTGAGACTGTAAACTCTCATAATGGTGACTCGAGATTTGAAACCTTTGTCAAATTATTTTCATAAAACTTTGTACATTTGAAAATTGGAATTTCATGGTTTTTAGATAACAAATTTATAGATTTTATCTGCTCCAAAAATTGGAGGTTCTTGAGGCTAAAAGAGGATCACTATTTGGACGGTTTTCTGGATCCACAAACATGTCTCTCTGATGTAAAACTTTGCACATTTGGTGAAGTATTGGTTTGTGGGCTTTGAGCTTAGATTTTGGTAATGATATATTTAGACTTACATAAGAAAAGCAAGCTCGAGCCGGTATTTGTGGCATATCTATACTGGTGAAATTTTTGCAAGGGGTTCTCAACACAAGATATAGGTGGATTATTTTCAATGGTATTTGAAAGAAATCTATTTAGATTAAACCATAAAACCTCATGTGAAGATCTTGTTGGCGATGGGTATGACTGTTGATTTTTGAAAGAATTAGCCTCAAACAACAAGATACTGTCAAAACTTTCTCATGAATTGTGACAACACTACAAGAGGTTGTGTGCACTTGTGACACTGGTAGCGACGAAAATACATTGGGTTTTTATACTCCTAGGCATCGCTAAGACCGTCACTAACAGCGTCGATACGGGAACATCGCTATGAGCGTCGCTATAGCCATCGCTATATAGCAATGCATATAGTGACAACCATAGCAATGCTTATAGGCCACCTATAGCGACGTTCGTAGCGATGCTGCAGAGCCTTATATAGCGACGCCCGAGAGTAAAACTTTTTGGTGGCAGGGCATTCATCCATCAACCATATTGAATGTTTCAATAGAAGAGTAAATTTAAATGAATCCAAGATAAGCCTAGAGTCACCTTTGAAAGAAAGTGCAAGCTTAGATATAGACCCAAAGTAGTCACCCATTAGACAATATAACCATTAACTCCATCATCCATAGTATTGTTTGCATAATAAAGATAGAAAACTGACAAAAGTAAATTGATGAAAGTAAATCAATGACAATTGTACACATCATTGGCAAAATCACTTGATTGTTAAACTTTGCAAATGTAATAGCTACAACACCATTGTCATTATTGAGAAAATATACATGGTTTTCCAATAGTTACAAAAAGACATATACAGGTCATCTCATGATATATATGCTATGACAAAAGGAAACTAATGGTATCTAGCTACGGCTAGACTGACATCATCTAATCAGACTTCTCATTGCGCCCAAGTGGTGTATTTGTCGGATTCTGCAAAGAAAAAACAATAAGACAGCTTGTTGTAAGTATAAACATATAATTTACAAAACAATACAACAAATAGAAAAGAGTAAACCATAATACTAACCATGCCGCCGCGAGAACTTAGAATGTCCATCAGGGCGTTTAAGCCCTTCTTGCCTATGTACTCATGCTCGTACAGTGTGGGGTCACGTTCTTTCATCGACCACTCTCAAAATATACAAAGAATCCATTATGTTAGAATTTTAAAACCCCTAAACCCTAAACTATCAAACCTAAAGAGCAATGTGAAAACACTTACAAAATCGGCCTCAAATGATTCCCACCCACCACTCCCCAAGTGGTGCGAGCTTCCTATCTGTACTCGCGCTTTGGATGCCTCCTTTTGTTGCTTCCACTTGTAAGGATTCTCGCGCTCTGCTTTCTTTTCATTCTTCCAATCTTCTTTGGCCAGCCAATCTGGTTTGTTGCACCTATGCTTTATTGCTTTTTGCACTTCAAAACGCTTGTGCTTGCAGTATTCGCGCATTCAAACCTTCATCAGGTCTTCATTGAAGCAGTCATCCCATGTTGAAATGGGAAACTCGTCATGTAGCATGCTGATGGCTATGTCTTTTAAATCACTTGGTACTTCACTCCAGGTGTTTACTATGTAGAATCTAAACACCTAAGAGCAAAGACCGGGCATGCGCGAGATCACCTTCTTGCCTTCATCATCCAAGATGATGCTGCCGTTGAAGTCGACGGAGTAAGGCAAGCCCTCTCGCTAATGATGCGTGAACCTAGGTGTCCCCGCAGGGGTCTCTAGTGGCGTGTCAATGGGGGTACGGACGTCAGGTGTCTCCACTGGAGTCTTTTGGCCCCGAAGCGAGAAGTGTCGACTAGGGTGACTCTCGGAAGAGTAGGTAGTGGTGTGTAGCTGCTAGGAACGGCCATCAGCCGTGCAAAACCTGGCATAGATGCGATGACGTGGCTAATGTGGGGGTAGGCAAAGAAGGGGAGGGTAAAGAGCCTCGTCGAACACGAGGCGGTGTCGGGGCATCGGTGGTGACATCCCCACAACAACCGTCGTCGCCACCACTATAGCGTTGGTTCCTAGACAAGTGTGAAGATCATCTCATCGACACCGAAGCTTCAGAGCGCGTTGAATGCTCCAAAACAGAGGGAGACGCTAAAGGAGTAGGAACGCATGATGGTGCTCCAGAGCGATGACGATCCACGTACCACTGCCTCTGCTGGGGTGACAAAGAAGAAAGAAACTCATCATCATCCATACCTACATTAAACACACAAATATTTAATCTTAATATTGAATGAATGCAGAAGAAAACATGGACAAGGAGAGAGAGAGAGAGAGAGAGAGAGAGAGAGAGAGAGGACTCATAAAGGGGGTGGGATTCCTGTGTAGAGAGATTTTGTTGAAGTTTGTGAATTTGTAAAAGCTTTCACTTTGGGTGCGATGGAGACTGAAGCTACAATCATGAAGGTTATCCGTCTCTGCTCATAGATATTGCTTGCCCCACCACTAAATCTAGTCGATCGGATGAAAGAGACGCTAAGAAGCAGTAGTAGTGCTTCTTAGCATCTCTTTCACCCAATCAACTAGATCTAGCGGTGGGAAGAGCAGCATCTATGAGCATAGACAGATCACTTCCTTTGCGATTGCAGCCTCAGCCTCCATCGCACTCGAAGCGTAGTGCTCATTGTCCCTACTTGTGAGAACATACCTAGAGCATGCATACCTAGAGTGGATGCAAAGACCATTAAATACAATGATGCAATGACGCATATAGACAGGAATGGACAAAAATCCACGTGAATATAATATATACTATAAACTGCAAAACACGTGCAACAATGATATTAAAGTCCACACACGAATTTGTTACACAATTTCCGCTATGATATATTCCACTTCAAACATACCTGACACATTTTATGCCAGTGGTGTGACTTCAAACCGGTAAGCTTTCCTTGTTTAGTAAAACACGTTCGGAGCGAGTGCATTACGCCAGTGGGGGTCCGCACAGATCGAATGGTCTCTTTTACTTTGTGTTCTTGGGCTCTTGTGAAAATCCATGGCGCTTTAGGGAGTTTTATCGATCCATCGGATGTTGCCTGCGGCCAATATTTCTCCATACAATCCACATTTCTAAGGTCAACCCTGGCTCCCAAAGTATCTTTCTTGCCAGTCAGATGGTCCCATAGCAGATTACCCACATTATTGAATATGTGCATTGGATCGACCGAGTGATTGATCATGAGTCGGGGCCAATATGGTAACTCGTACCATAGAGAGAGTCTCTTCATCCCTGGGAGCAAACCGTCATCACACATTTGATCCTTCTGCTCTAACCATGCTTGTGCAGACATCCTCGCTGGCTCTCTTCCCAAAAAGCCATCGTGTAACACATGATTCTCTGGAAGATACGCTTGATGACCTTTGTAGATTTTCTTCTTCAATGAGGGCGTCCGATGTGTATTCAGTCTAGGTCCACATGTGACACATGCTCTGTATCTGCTTGTTTGAAGCCCTGCATGTATACACATGATAATAGATAAGCTTGAGAAAAACCAAAATTTACAGTGTTTGAGTTTGAGTGTAAATCACCCGAGCATTCTGTTAGTCCGGGATAGTCATGCATGGTCCACATTAGAATGCCTCTAATCAAAGCATTCCGTCAACCTATGTGTCGGCTCATATCCACCACTTCTATGCCAATCCACAATTGTTGTAGCTCTCCCAATAGTGGAAGAAGATACACATCCATATTCTTCACTTTATACCACCCCAGCACAATCAAGCTTAGCCATAGGTGCCCCTTCTTCTTAATCAACCACGGGGGAATGTTGTAGTTGACGATGACAATGGGCCATACACTGTAAGATGTTGATCTTTGACCAAATGGATTTATGCCATCCATAGCCAGGCCTAAGCGCAAATTTCGAGCTTCCTTGGCAAAATCCGACCATGTTTTGTCTATATGTTTCCAGGAATCGGTAGCACACCATCCGAAGATGTATTCTCCTCATGCCATGATGCTAGGCCATGGACTTACATTCGAAGAAATGCTTGATGCGAGGAAGCAGAGGAAAATATCGCAAAACCTTTTGTGGAATTTTTGTTCCGTGGAGATCTACTCGATATCTCTCGGAATCACATTTCGGACACTTCTCCATGTCTATGTATTCCACTCTGAAAGAAATGCATTTGTTAGGACAAGCGTGGATCGAATTGTAATCCATCCCCAAGTTTTGCAAGATCTTTCTTGCTTCCTCTCTGAAATCTGGCATCACATTATCAACTAGCAGTATGTGCTCTTTGAGCAATATACACAGCAATCTATCAGATCATTATACATCTAGAGTTTTTTATTAAAGTAAACTCATTGTAATAGATCACCTTAAAAGTGTTGTGACACTAGTGTCACTCCATCCAAACTTTGTCTGCATGTTGAGAAGAACCAGGAGCGCCTTCAATCTAGACATAGGTGCTCCGTCATATAATGGCATATCAGCTTTACTTTTCATATCATCATAGATAAGCCTTTCTGAATCCATGATCATCTCGATCATTTCATCGATCTCGGGCTCAAACATTGCCTCGTTGGGAATGTGGTATGAATGATCATCCCCCAAGATGTCAGAGGCTACATCTTGTGGCCTCACATATTCTGCTTGACCAAAGCGCCTGCGAACACGTCTATTGGGTTGCAAGATTGCTGTCTGTTGGCCAGCGTCAGAGTCCGACGAGTTATAATTGATGTGCTGCAAAGAAACATGTCTTGTACGTCGCACAGCATGCTTGCATTGATTACAAGGACATAAGATCCTCGTTGAGAAATAGGTGTTTCGGTTGGACGGCCCCACATCCTCATCACTAATCATAATGAGGGTGAAAACCTTATAACCTGGACATAAATTTAATCTTCTATTGGCATCCTCCATCTTTTATCTCTCTCTCTCTCTCTCTCTCTCTCTCTCTCTCTCTCTCTCTCTCTCTCTCTCTCTCTCTCTCTCTCTCTCTCTCTCTCTTTGTTCACACTGTAAACTATCCCACATTCTCTAGTCATGTCCAATCCCCACACACCTCGGTCTAGAGGTGCACGGAGATCAGAACCACCGGGTTATAATCTCGTCTTTATTGGTCAATGCCTATATATTGTGGGTACGAGAAATCTACACACCCACGTTTACATGATAGTGCATGTAGTGGACAAAACCCCTTTGCCTCTTCTCTAGCTATAGCATTTCACAGCATCTTAACATCTTTTCACAGTAGATCTTTGTTCAAGGGATTACTTAGCACATTACATGTTGGCCTCCAATCTCAGTATCATGCCGTTGAAAGCTTTCCAACTTAAGGTCACATTCATAGAGAGGAAGAGAGGGATCACCATTCGTCTAACTCTAATTTTTTTACCGTAATCCCAAAGGTAGACTCTAATATAAAAACTCAATCCAAAATCTAATCTTAAATCTAATCTAATTGAACATGTGGTGATCCGTGGCTAATTGAATATGGTTAGTGTGTGAGTTAATAGGTGTCAGATTCTGATGGGAATATACATATTGTTATTCTTTGCTCTTGTTATGGTTAGTGTGGCTAATTGTTATGGTTAGTGTGTGAGTTAATAGGTGTCAGATTCCGATGGGAATATACATATTGTAACTAGTGTTTGCTCTTTGGGCAAAGTGCGCCTTCATTGACATGCACTAAAATCTAACCTAAATCTAAAAAAATCTAGTCCATCGAACATAAATCTAGATCTAATCTAATTTTAAACTCAAAATAAACCTAAATCTAATCTAATCTTAAATCTAACGTAAACCTAAATGTAATCTAATTAACTTAAATCTAAATTTAATCTAGTTAATTTTAAATCTTGTCTTAATCTTAAATCTAAATCTAATTTAATATTGAACTCAACGTAAACCTAAATCTAATCCAATCTTAAATCCTAAACCTAAATGTAATCTAACTTGAATTTAACATAGCTAGCTAATCTTTAATACTTTCCTAATTTTAAATCTAACATAATCTTAATCTAACGTAAATCTAAATCTAACATAATCTTGAACTCAACATAAACATAAATCTAAATGTAATCTAACCTAATCTAATTTAAATATTAACCTAATCTCTCTCTCTCTCTCTCTCTCTCTCTCTCTCTCTCTCTCTCTCTCTCTCTCTCTCTTTGTTTTCTCCCCTTACCTCTCTCTTTCGTCTTCTCCCCCCATCTCTCTCTTTGGTTTTTTATTCTCTTTCTCTTTCTCGTTGTTTTCTCCTCTCTCTCTCTCTCTCTCTCTCTCTCTCTCTCTCTCTCTCTCTCTCTCTCTCTCTTTTCCTCTCAATGTGTGTGTATATGCATTTTTTGTTTATGCATGTGTGTTTTTTTGTTTATGCATGTGCTCTCTCTCTCTCTCTCTCTCTCTCTCTCTCTCTCTCTCTCTCTCTCTCTCTCTCTCTCAAAGACACAATGTGTGTGTGTGTGTGTGTGTGTGTGTGTGTGTGTGTGTGTGTGTGTGAGAGAGAGAGAGAGAGAGAGAGAGAGAGAAAGAGGGGAAGGGCACATGAGAGAGAGAGAGAGAGAGAGAGAGGGAGAGAGAGGGTTACCTCTTTGTTTGAGCGCCGAAAACTCAGATCTGAGATCTTAGTTTTTGGGCGCTCTCGGTTTATTTTTTACCCCTAACTGCATTGCTATGGGTATTGCTATGAGCGTTGCTATGTAACAAATAAAATAGCGATGCCGTGGATTTCACTTTTGAGCGTCGCACTGCAAGCGTCACTAATGTGAATTACCTCTTGTAGTGTAATTGGGGTTTGGAACATAAAAACATGAATAGTTTTTAGGGATATATCTAACTCATTGATTATATATGTGAACTTTTACTCAAATGTAAATCACTCATTACTTTTTACAATAGCTCTGACCTAAAGCCAAATCTGTGGACACTCAGATCTGGTTTACATAGATTGGGTTAATTTTGATTTTTTACTTACTAGCTTGAGGTATTATTGATCTTTCCATATTGTCCAATATTTTTGTTATTTTTGGTTTGCTCACTTTGAGACTTGCAGGAAAAAGTCTACATACATTGACATGGTCTAGTTGGAAAATGGTTTTTGGAAATGATTTTCACTACTTGGGTTGCCTACAACCTCATCTGAGAGTCTCAGTGGGATGGCATTGACGGTTTTCTTAACATAATGAGCAGATACTAAAGAATGGCTTGTAATTCAAGAAAACGTGCCCACATCATGTGTGACTTGAGAATACTGTAGCGTCATTTAAGGGCTACCATACCCAACTTTATTAGTTGGGCACTACTTTAACTAGTGTTCAAGGACACCAAGACCGTATGCGTAGCTGTAACATAGTAGATAAATGCCGTAACATAGTACTATAACTTTACATGAACTTGGTCATGGACACAAAGTTCTTATACTTCTATCTTTTTATATAGGAACAGTTCACTTTTGATCAAGGTAAGTATATAGTGGTGAATTCACAACTGTAATGTGCTTTTTGATGCTTTTTATACAGGGACTCACTTTTGATGAAGTTAAGTATATAGTGGTGAATTCACAATTGTAATGTGCTTTTTGACACTATAATTTACTTTGAAATTTGTCCAAAGATTGTTAAAAGAGCCTTAATCCTCAAGTGGGGTTCTCGAATGAGATGGCATTAGACTCGGGGGATTCACCATGAAAAACTTACCGTACCACGTAAATGCAGGGGAGGGGGTTTTTACAAGTTACATAAACGTATAAGTTAGGGGCAGGCCCCCAATAATTTATCTCCCAATCTGAAAAATAAGGGAGGGGGGTATCATATTTAGGGGGCAGGGGGGGGAAGGGGGACTAACCCGGGTTGATTACTTGTAACAATTGGTCACCAATGTGCACTAGAACTCGGATAAATTTAGGAAAGTTTTTTATCAGGTCACACATCAAATTTTTCATCAAGTCGGTCATAGATAAGGACTGATTTTCAGCAGATCAAGGGTTGATTTACACCAGCTTTGGATGGGTCAGAATTGTAAAGTAGCCAGAGTGCAAGCTGATCGAGCACATAGTTTGAAAGTCAAACTAAGACACATTGAGTGTACATCTAGCTATCAATAGAAGTGGTTACTTAGTACATTGCCAGTCACTATGCTACACACTCTTTGGCTAGTTTTACTCCATTAGATCATGTGAGACCTTAATTTTATATGTAAGATAGGGGTATGATAGTTTTCTTTATTGATTGTCGTATAAGCATAGAAAAGGGGTTCATATTCTCTCATATGAGTCATATATAGGGGGTTTATCAAAGTTTTCTACTCACAGGTGGTGTCTCGTTTAGTATACAGAGTGAATCCCCCGGGGCATTAGACTGGAATTTTGAGAATTGATCCAGCTTACAAAGGAGATGTTGTCCGATTTTTTTTTGGAAATAAATGATGAAGACATTATCATAAATGAATGGCTCATCTCTAAACATAATATTTGATATATGTTATGTTCTAAGTATTTGTTGTAATTTTTGACACCGATAACAAGGGAAGGGAGTTGTTGACACTGTCAGGCCAAGGGCTAGGACGGACATGCGATCAAGGGGAATCCTATGTTTAGTAGGCAAGGCCTATATAGGGTACGGTTGGGTGGAGAGTTGCATGGTCCAGTCCCCCGCGGTCTAACATTGGTATCAGAGCCAGGGGAGATTGAGGAAGGAGAAGGAAGAAGGAGGCATGGAGGAGTGTGCAAAGCGAGCAAGGCAAGGCTCGTCATGGTTCCTCACTCTCTCTCTCTCTCTCTCTCTCTCTCTCTCTCTCTCTCTCTCTCTCTCTCTCTCTCTCTCTCTCTCTCTCTCTCTCATTGACTCTCTCTCTCTCTCTCTCTCTCTCTCTCTCTCTCTCTCTCTCTCTCTCTCTCTCTCTCTCTCTCTCTCTCTCTCTCTCTCTCTCTCTCTCTCTCTCTCTCTCTCTCTCTCTCTCTCTCTCTCTCTCGCCTTAAGGAAGGAAGAAGGCCCAGAGGGTTGCCTGAAAGCATGCATGAAGTCTCTCTCATGGCAAATTTGAGGAGTGCGTGAAGGCATGCAAAGGAGGAGGATGGTCGAGGACGTGCAGGAAACCGCCTCTGCTAAGCCAAGAATAATCGATTTTGTTACACGTGAAGCAAGGCTTGCATAGAGAAGAAGGGTCGATCGACCTGCTCGGATTTGCATGCAATTTACATGGTTTGGTTTGTGCTACAGCAAGGTTGATTTTCCATTTTTGGAGAAACCCCATTCGGGCTCTTCAAGTCGCCCTGGTTCCTCCCCTATAGCCTGCGCATTTTATTCTACCCGCCATGACCAATTGTGAAGCTTTTGTTCACACCGGCCAGCGTCCAACGTCCAAATTGACCATTTATTTTAGGCTTGGGGTGCATGCACACCCCGTGAAGCCGAACAGGGTTCCGACAAACAGTTTGCAGACGAAGTCATGTGGGCAACAAAAGTACATAACAGTTTTTGATTGTTGTGAATGTTTACATGTCCTGTTGGTAGCAGAGAAAAATTCAAGGAAACTCGCATGCACAATTATGTGGCCTACAAGGACGTGGAGCTATGAGCAGATAATTGAAAACAATCAAGTTCTCTTTGAAATCGGCAAACATCCTTAACGCTTCAGAACTTCGGTAGACATCAGTTTTCATGAAGCAACACAAAACCAAAGCGGGTTTTGCTTATGGGAAAGGTAACCCTTACGAGAATGAGGTACTTTCCCATCATGGCTTGACATAGTCCATAATGTTGATTGCTTTGAGGATCTTCGATCCGTTGATTGAGGCACTTGAGCATGGCTCGAGATTTAGCACTGAACATCGGATACGAAACGCATGACATGCATGCTCGTGCATCCTTCCGCTATAACACCAGACACTCTGTGAAGGACAAGGAAAGTTCTGGATTGTTTAAATATGCTTTCTGGTTTGCTGACAATGCACAACCACACTAAAAGAACATAAATCTTGGTCTTAATTCGCCGGCAAAGTGCCAAATTAAGTCTTCTTAGTACAATCACAACCACATACACGGTAGGTGGGCCAGTCTGTGACTTGTTTGTGTTTTTCTCTTACCTCTCTTGATGAGAGAGTCATAGCAGAAAACTATTGCATGCTTATAGGATAAGATGCACATTAGGCATAAGATGCACAAGAGCATGGCAATCAACTATACACGTCATAGTCATTTAGGGAAAGTTCCTCAGCCCAGCATGCTCTTATTTTCTCTCTCAAAGAATAATGAAAACTTTTTAAGAATATTTTGATACGTTTTGCTCGTGAGTCGGCCTAAGCCAGGGTGCTTTAACTCTCAGCTCATAAGTGGCCAAGACGCCACTCCAATTGGTCTTCATCGGTTCCTCGATTGAACACTAATTTGTTATTGGCATAAGGGTTATGAGCCACACAGGCTGAGAGCTATTGTCATACCTAGGGTAAGACCCAAATGATGGTATTTCTTGGGTGGTTGTTCTTCAGCTTGAACAGATCTACCCCGTGGAGTCCCCATTGATGTTCTGTAATGGACAAGCAAGGGTCTTGCCATTACAGATCTTTTGGGTGTTTTATAAGCACTACATGTTTTTAGTGCGATGCTCGAATTGAGTTTCTGATCATCTTAAACTCACATCCGCTGATCTAATCCATGGAGTATAGATGCAGCAATCAGTTGAGACTGCATGGCTGTCCATAAGAGCTAGGCATCTCACTTGGGTGGATCTCTTGCTCTCTCTATAGCACTACGAGTGTCTATGGCAGCACAAATTTGGGGTTAGACCTAGCAGATGATTACTAAATCACTCCATCGGCATTGAGGATCACAGTTTGATCTATTCCAGTTACACTTTCAAGAAAAGAATTCCGTAATCTACCACGAGGTAGCGGACAAATCAACTTTTCTAGTTGATTCCAATCATTCTGTACACGGTTGACTATGTTGGTTACCGTTACCTGCTAATTGAGCAGTTTCTACAAAGGGTCTTACCAAGTGGTTTGACTATGTAGATTCTAACCAATGGGTTTGGATTGAAAAGGCAACACCCAGGGTTTCCAGTGCAATGTTGCTTGGTTTTTTCAAGTCGTATAAATATGCTTGAATGTTTCAGACCCATGCTAAGGGCATGTCAGAACAAAGTATTTTGGGCCGTAGTGTCCACTATATATTATGTAACATTTAATGGCCTAAAATCTTATGTGTAGCGGAAATTAGCATGAACATAGTGAGCATTTCATTAGAGTTGATTCCTAATGAGAATTACAAGAGTGCTTGGGTGGAGAGAGCAACAAAAAGCATAACACCTAGTTAGATAGCATCGACAATACTTTCAAAAGAGAGAGCAATTAAGCTATTGACAACAGTTGAGGACCGGATTTGCATGGAGCCGGTCCCCCCTCCAAAAGGCTTTGTATTATGGTTTCTCCCATCAAGAGAGACATTGTACAATACAATTCTTTGTGTTCCTTCAAGACGAGCTAGTGCAATGAAGATGGAAGCTTCATACACCCAGCAAAACACTTAATCAAACACAACTTGAATTATCCCCGTTCTCAGACCCAAGACCTCACACACCTTCGAAGATGGTGAGAGCTAGCAGGGTATGAGAGTAGATTGAGAGGAAAAAGAAGTATCTTACGAGAAAGAAGTACATCTCCTCACATAATCACTCATATTAGCATAGCTTAGCTTAGTAATTAGCTTGGTAGAGAAGATGAGCATGCATTGAAGCTTGGCTCTTGGTTGGATTTGCATCCACATGCCAAGAGAGTGTTGATGTAGGCTTCTATCTCACAAGCTTGGAGTAGGTGATGAGCTCTCCATTAAAGCTTGGGAGGAGATAGAGTATTTTCCCTTCACACATGGTCAAGTGTGAGAGTGTGTGTGTCAATGCCAAGCAAAAATCAGCCCCCTCTCTCTCTTGGGCGAGCCCTAGCTGCTAAGTTAGTCTGGCTTTTGCCTCATTGGACCTCCCCAGGTCAAGCCAATAGGGATTAAGCAGCATAAGTGATAGCCTTCTGACATGTGTCCCCCTTTCCCCTTTTGTGAGAGCTTTAGATAATTAAATAATTAAACTAAACTCTCATTGGACCCCTTTGCCTCCTGGCCAATAGGAATCAGGCAAGCCATGGGGCTCCTGAATGCTCATTGGACCCCTTGGGAGACTGCCCAATAGTCTTCTAGGACACTTAATTCTTATTGGTTTCTTTTATTAAATGTTTTTAAATTAATTAAACTAGATTTACTCTAGCCTAATTCTCATTGGTCCACTTCAAGGGTCTTCCAATAGGAATTGGGCATACCTTGTGGGCATCTGGCCTAGGGAGCTGACATGTGTCCCTCATTCCCTTTGTGTAAAGGGAGCCTCTGTGTGTGTGTGTGGCTTTCTCTCTCATCCCCTAGCTTTGGGGCTCGCCCCCTCCCATGTAGGGATGTAGAAAGACTTTTTGGGCACACACTAAGCATCCAATTTTCCCTAAGGTTGACCTTTGGACACAACCTTTGAATTTTGGAACCTTAGCATTTTGGAAGTCTTAATGGGCTGAACCTTAGGGTCTTTTTAGCCCGTTGTTTCACATGGCTCTTTTTCAGATGGCCCCCCCTTTGGATCCCTATTTTCCCTCCTTTGGATCCCTACTGTGGCCGGTCTGCTAACTTAACCAATATTCTAGCATTTTCTCCCTTGGCACTTCCCCACATTAAATGATCAGTTTAATATGAGAAAATCATTTAGGAGAATTAGATATTGATTATTATGACATTACCTCTCTCTTGAAATCATAGTCGTCCTCGACTATGGTGTAGAGAAGATAAAGCATATGCATGAGTCCTTTTCTTAGCGGGTAGAGGATCCCTATGTTACCCTACGACATCATTCCATAATGGATGACTAGTCCATTTGGCGCTTGAGAGCCTGAGGCTGCCGCAAGCATGTCTGCACATTAGTCCTATCAATCTTCCATAGTAGAGTGACAAGCTCTACTTGGTGTTCGGGAGACGTCGTCTCCGCAAACTTGATCTAAGCATGCATACTACTTCATTTTTGTGCACAAATAAAGAAAAAGAGAGTCTTATAAGACAAAAATTTTTGTTCATTTTTAACATTTTGTACATTTGCTTACTCTTGGGAAGCATTGTAAGCATTGACAAGGTTTAGGTTATCCTTTAATTGTATGCCTTGCATCCATCTAGCATCTTCAAAAGGATAATTCTTAAACTTAATAAGATATCGTCGGATAGTCTTACCGCCTCTTAATACCTTGTCTTCATGTCGGAGAATGGACTCGGGCTGCAGCACCTCCTCATGGTCCTCGATCTCCGGTGGGTCTTCAATAGTTGGTTCTTGAGGTGGCTCTCCTTTGTAAGGCTTTAAGAGGCTCACATGAAAAGCATTGTGTATGAGCCAATGATTGGGCAACTTAAGTTGATAGGCCATCTCATTGATTGGCCTAAGAATGTGGAAGGGACCATAGTACCTTTTTGCTAGTTTAGCATAGTACTTTTGGTGGCCCGTAGGATTCTTGCCCGTCGTGTGCCTTAATCGAGCCTTGGGAAACTTTAACAAGACCCAATCGTTTTCTTTAAAGGCTTGGGCTCTTCTGTGCTTGTCAGCAGTAGCCTTTTGCCTTTGCTGTGAGATAGAGATAGCATCCTTAATCTTTTGGAAAGATTCTTGTAGGTCTCGGCTATACTCATCTGCAGCGAAGATCTTCCCATGTACCTTAAGTAGCAAGGGACTTTTTGATCTTCCCTCAATTACCTCGAAAGGTGCTTTTCCTGTAGAAGTATGTACAGTGTTATTGTAAGCATACTCTACTAAGGGTAAGTACTTCTCCCATTGGGATCTTTGATCTACTTCCGTTACATAGGCTTTTAGTAGATCGAGAATAGTTAGGTTAGCTATTTCACTTTGGCCATCAGTTTGTGGATGATAGGCCGAAGAGAAGTTTAGCCTTGTTCCTAAATTCTCAAAGAGACCCTTCCAGAAATTACTGGTCATTCTAGGATCTCTATCCGACACTATGGACATTGGCAAGCCATGGTACTTGAAAATTTGCGAAATGAAGAGGGTTGCCATTTGATGGGCTTTGATAGTCTTTTTGACAGGTATAAAATGAGCTTGTTTACTGAACCTGTCTACTATCGTCCATATTCCCGTATTCCCATGGATAGACTTAGGCAATCCAAAGATAAAATCCATGGATATGCTCTCCCATGGTGAATTAGGGATTGGCAAGGGTTGAAGCAATCCAAGCTGCTTCCCTCTATCAAATTTTGTCTTTTGACATACCACACATTTGGAAACATACTCATGTATGTTCACTTTCATGGTAGGCCAATAGAAATATGTTTCAATTCCCTTTAGGGTAGACTGAATCCCTCTATGCCCCGCATATGGGGGAGCATGAGATTCATACATTACTTTCTCACGTAGTGAGTTAGTAACGCATAGTCTATTGCCATAGAGAAGATAGCCATCTTGTAAAGTAAATGGTTCTTCTTTCTTCCCTAAGGCAAGGGCTGAAATCACATCTCTAAAATCGGGATCAATAGCATACTCATCTATCATTAAAGATAGATCATTGTGAGTTGCTATGGAAACCGCATTCACTCTCGGTCGTCTTGAGAGTGCATCGGCTACTTGATTATGCTTGCCAGCAATGTGAGCAATATGAAAATGAAATTGCGAAAGGAAATTTGCCCACCTCATTTGTTTGTCGGAGAGCTTGGTCTGCGTCATGAAGTACTTAAGACTTTGGTGATCCGTTCGCAGAATGAAAGGAGTCCCCAATAAATAGTGCTTCCATGAGTCTAAGGCATGTAGAACTGCAAGGAGTTCTTTTTCGTATATGCCTAGAGCTTGCTCAACAGGGTCGAGCCTTCGACTCTCATAGCCTATGGCGTGCCCTTCTTGGAGCAAAACAGCCCCAAGGCAATCACCACAAGCATCACATTGGACCTCAAATGGTTTTGAGAGATCCGGTAGTGTAAGCACAGGTTGAGAGATAAGCTTTTCTTTAAGCTTTTCGAAAGCATTGTTCTCCTTAGCAGACCACGTATACCTAACATTTTTCTTTGTTAGGTCATGTAATGGTCCCGCAATTTGTGAGAACTTTTCTATGAAGCGTCTATAGTATGCACACATACCTATAAAGCTTCTTAGTTCATGAAGATTCCTTGGTTTAGGCCATCCTTTTATTACCTCTAACTTGGATGGATCCATTTGGATTCCATCTTGAGAGATAATGTGACCTAAATATTGAATCTCTTGCAAGAAAAATTCACTTTTCTTTCGATTAACATAAAGTTTATTCTCTCTTAAAACTTGAAATATTACCTAGAGGTGTTGCTTATGTTCCTCTAATGAATTAGAGTAGATGATAATATCATCAAAGAACACTCCAGTGAAGGTTCGATGAGGTCTGAACAGCTTCTCCATCAAGCGGTTGAATGTGGCTGGTGCATTAGTCAAGCCAAAAGGCATGACAATGTATTCGTAAAGACCAAATGTAGTACGAAATGCGGTCTTTACAATGTCTTGATCAACTATCCTTATTTGATGATAGCCACTTTTTAGGTCAATCCTACTGAAGTAGGTCGATCCTTGTAGCTTATCAAATAGGTCTTCTACCCGTGGAACGGGAAACCTATTCTTGATAGTGATCCTATTTAGTGCTCTATAGTCGACACACATACGATATGTGCCGTCTTTCTTTTGCACTAATAGCACAGGTGAGCAAAATGGAGATGAGCTAGGCCTAACCATGCCCTTCTCAATTAACTCATGCACTTGCCGCATAATCTCCTCTTGTTGAGCTTGAGAAACTCTATAAGGAGGTTTGTTAGGCGGTGAACTTCCTGGAAGAAGTTCAATTGCATGGTCGTCATTACCTCGTTTAGGAGGTAGCTCAGAAGGGATGTCGTCAATAAAGACATCTTGAAACCCCTTGAGAAAATTGGATAACTCTAATTCCTTTTGGTTGCTTTTATTTTCTTTTGCTAAAGCATTAGGTTCATTTTGAGAATCTTTAACAAAAATCATGTACACGGAAATAGAGCTCTTTATTGACTTGTTGAAAGCTGGTGTATGTACAATGGGGATGGTGTTACCCATCTCCATAGCATCTATATACATGTCCTTTTCCCTGAACTTAAAGGAGATTCTCCTTTCAGGAAATTTAACATGGGCAGCCAGACGGTCAAACCATGGTGCCCCTAGGATTACATCCTCATGCTTGAGAGGAGAGATAAAGAAATCCTCTTTGTCCACATAGCCTTGGACATGAAGCCTCAATTTCCCGATTAAGGGAGTGACTGAAGCTTCTTGCCCCTTGAAGGCACTGTCTGCGGGTAGGATATCTCCCATCTCGTAGGATTGTATGCCTAGCTTGGTGGCTAACTCCATAGATATGAAATTGTGAGTAGAACCAGGGTCAAAGAGAATAAAAGCATCATGTTCTCTTACCTTTCCCCAAGCATGGCATAGAGGAGATCCTTTGTGGTGAGTTTGGTGAATCTCCTCCTCTTGGATTTCAACCAAAGAAGCTCTAGGAGGATTTGGCGGTTGTTCTTTTGGGGACAAGCGCGGTACGCATGCCCTTGTTCGCCGCACTTGAAACACCGGTTATCTTTACGATAATGCTCAAGCTCTTCAGGAGAGAGTTTATTCTTTCCTTTGTAAACTCCCTTCTCTTTAGCTTTGTTGGAATTGCCCTTTGGAGACTTTTGGACATTGTCCTTCCCCTTAGGCTCATTGGAACCTTTGTTTTCCGGGGGCTTATTATTTCTTTTACCCCCCGTTTGGAAATTGATTCGCGAGGCCACCATAGTATGGTGTATTACCGCCGATATGGTACATGGCCTTTGGGAGTTGACATACTCCGCCATTTCTTCGGTTAAGCCCGCACAAAATTGTTGCTTTTGCTCTCCAAAATCCAACTTTTTGAAGACAGTGGCTTTGAGTTGTAGGTCCCAAAACTTGTCTACATATTTGTGGATGGATTCATTGGGAGAGAGCTTTAAGCTTCGCCATTCGGTGAGTACTTTGTCTTTGGCATCGGTGGCCAAAAACTGCTTCATAATGGAAGCTCTTAAAGCCTTCCATGTTCGTGGAGCTTCACCGTTGGCTCGTAGGCTAGACCACCATTGTCTGGCGGACTTTTGAAAGTGCATAGCTACATGGCGTAGCTTAGAGGACTCCGTGAAGCCCTCATCTCCAAACGCCGCATCGAATTGCTGGATAAAGGCCAAAACTTTGTCTGTAGCACCGAAGGTGCCATCATAGGTAAGGAAAGAGATGCTCTTCCCTCCCTCTTTGAATTTCTTCAGTTTGGACGACCTCTTCCATGCGGCATAGGATTTCCTATGGCCTCTTCTTTTTGATGGTTCAAAAGTTCCACCATCACTTTCTTCAGAAGATGAAGAATTTGAAGAAGGTGGAGAAGAGGGTGACCTCTTTCTCGCCTTTTTCTTGTCTTGATCTTTGTCGTCTTCACCGTAGCTTTCATAAGAGGAAGAGGATAAAGAAGATGGAGAAGAGGGTGTCCTCTTTCTCGCCTTTTTCTTCTCTTGCTTTTTATCATCCCTCTTTGAATTATGGCGTGGAGAAGAGTGTGATGGTCTTCTCCGCTTTGGTGGTGATGGAGAGCGTTTAGCCCGCCGTCTTCGTGGAGCCATCTCCGCCGAGGTGGCGGGAGACTCGCTTCTTTCTCGTTCCTTCGGTGGAGGCTCTTGAGTTCTCCTTTGGGAAGGAGATGCATCATCAAGAAGTAAGTTCTTGAGCCCTTCATATGGATTCTCTTCTTCTTCCCGAATCGGAGAGAGACCTCTTTTGGTAGTCTCACAAGGAGGCTTCCTAGGTGTTCTCTCGTCATGGTGATGAGCTTGGAGAATCCCGTGAGCACGGAGCTGCCGTTGCACTTCACTTTGGAGAGATGGATTGCCCATGGCTTGTTGAAGCCTAGAAACAAGATAATTAACAAGCATTGAAGCATCATTAGTAGCTTGCTCATGAGCAAAATCAAAGTTATCAACATTAATTTCACTCTCTTTAATATTGTCAGCCATTCTAACAACTTTTAGGTGTAAACTTTTTAGGTGTACTTTGGCACTTCAAGCCCTAGTTGCTACTCCTCTTTACCCCTTTAGAAAAAGCACTCAAGCTACTGTACCCGCGGCTCGAATACCATTAATTGCAAGGAATAGAAGAGAGGGTCTTTCGACACCAAAACAGCACCGGCTCCTGTCAAGCTTCTAATAGCTCAATAGTGGTTAAGCCGTAGGCAAGCCCCGTAGGACTCCACTATTAAGACCATAGCTCTCGACAGTGATGCCCCGTTAACTGCACAAAGGCAGGCGCACTGCAAGGCTGAAAAATCCCTATTCTACTTACTCACAGGCAATTAATAATACCAACCATTTGTAGCTAGCTTGAGGACCTCCCTTCTTGAGCAAGAAAAGAGAAACCTTGAGCTCTGATACCAATGTAACATTTAATGGCCTAAAATCTTATGTGTAGCGGAAATTAGCATGAACATAGTGAGCATTTCATTAGAGTTGATTCCTAATGAGAATTACAAGAGTGCTTGGGTGGAGAGAGCAACAAAAAGCATAACACCTAGTTAGATAGCATCGACAATACTTTCAAAAGAGAGAGCAATTAAGCTATTGACAACAGTTGAGGACCGGATTTGCATGGAGCCGGTCCCCCCTCCAAAAGGCTTTGTATTATGGTTTCTCCCATCAAGAGAGACATTGTACAATACAATTCTTTGTGTTCCTTCAAGACGAGCTAGTGCAATGAAGATGGAAGCTTCATACACCCAGCAAAACACTTAATCAAACACAACTTGAATTATCCCCGTTCTCAGACCCAAGACCTCACACACCTTCGAAGATGGTGAGAGCTAGCAGGGTATGAGAGTAGATTGAGAGGAAAAAGAAGTATCTTACGAGAAAGAAGTACATCTCCTCACATAATCACTCATATTAGCATAGCTTAGCTTAGTAATTAGCTTGGTAGAGAAGATGAGCATGCATTGAAGCTTGGCTCTTGGTTGGATTTGCATCCACATGCCAAGAGAGTGTTGATGTAGGCTTCTATCTCACAAGCTTGGAGTAGGTGATGAGCTCTCCATTAAAGCTTGGGAGGAGATAGAGTATTTTCCCTTCACACATGGTCAAGTGTGAGAGTGTGTGTGTCAATGCCAAGCAAAAATCAGCCCCCTCTCTCTCTTGGGCGAGCCCTAGCTGCTAAGTTAGTCTGGCTTTTGCCTCATTGGACCTCCCCAGGTCAAGCCAATAGGGATTAAGCAGCATAAGTGATAGCCTTCTGACATGTGTCCCCCTTTCCCCTTTTGTGAGAGCTTTAGATAATTAAATAATTAAACTAAACTCTCATTGGACCCCTTTGCCTCCTGGCCAATAGGAATCAGGCAAGCCATGGGGCTCCTGAATGCTCATTGGACCCCTTGGGAGACTGCCCAATAGTCTTCTAGGACACTTAATTCTTATTGGTTTCTTTTATTAAATGTTTTTAAATTAATTAAACTAGATTTACTCTAGCCTAATTCTCATTGGTCCACTTCAAGGGTCTTCCAATAGGAATTGGGCATACCTTGTGGGCATCTGGCCTAGGGAGCTGACATGTGTCCCTCATTCCCTTTGTGTAAAGGGAGCCTGTGTGTGTGTGTGTGGCTTTCTCTCTCATCCCCTAGCTTTGGGGCTCGCCCCCTCCCATGTAGGGATGTAGAAAGACTTTTTGGGCACACACTAAGCATCCAATTTTCCCTAAGGTTGACCTTTGGACACAACCTTTGAATTTTGGAACCTTAGCATTTTGGAAGTCTTAATGGGCTGAACCTTAGGGTCTTTTTAGCCCGTTGTTTCACATGGCTCTTTTGCAGATGGCCCCCCCTTTGGATCCCTATTTTCCCTCCTTTGGATCCCTACTGTGGCCGGTCTGCTAACTTAACCAATATTCTAGCTTTTTCTCCCTTGGCACTTCCCCACATTAAATGATCAGTTTAATATGAGAAAATCATTTAGGAGAATTAGATATTGATTATTATGACATATTATGATGTTATGAACCCACTTGTCGGGATCTATTTGGCACATGTTGTCACATGGGATACAACATGGTCTAGGAACTGAAGGAGTTCGGTTTAGCCAGCGTGGAGCAATGATAATGAGGGTTCTCCCACTTTCCGCGGAGTGTTTGCAGTTACCTCCACACACAAGTGTAGTTCGTACTTGATGGATATCACTTTTCCTGACATCCTTATTTGAGAGATATTCCACATGTGGTGAATATGAGTCTCTGGGATTGACACTGGTGCCCAATTCCTAATGATCTATCATGACGAAGTCCCTAGGTGTTGGTCACATCCGTTCATTAGACCATTTGAAGCACACAGTATCAGACACAATTTCAGTGGCCAGAAATTATCGGGTACTAAGTACAAACTTGTTGCAATTACAAGTGTTGTGAAACAACCTTAACGGAGGGTCGTTTCTACATATATCCAAGTATGCTACGTTTATGAGAATGTCCATGGTTGGTACCTAGGTGTGAATGGGTTGCCAACATTCTGTTATGGTCCAAATTTTGTTGCAAGACTTTCACGTAAGTATCATGGAAAGTATCATCATGGAATTGCGGTTCGGATATGTTTGTGTTAAAATGCATGCACACTAGATGTTATGGGCCCTAGTGTTTAACACAAATTTATTCGGAGTGGCATGCAAATTCATGGACATTATTATTTCTGCACACTTTTGCATTGCCAGTGCAATCTCTCTTGCAGATTTAGTATGAGTTTATACCCTGTCATACAAGGTAATGGCTCAGTATGGGTGTCTGTGGTTGTTTGGTGTAAACTCTAAGAGTTTACTCCACTCCAACCCGCTTTCAACCTAGCTGGTTGTCTCCATTCCATATCGAGTATATGCCTGGATACTGAATGTTTGAGTCATGGTTTATTATCAGTCATGGAAGACTGTCTGTAAGTGCTTGGGGGAAAGTACCTCACTCTTACTGGTGCTATTCATCCCGCGTTGGGGATGGGCAGCTTACAAGTATTTTTTGCTAAATGATCTGCTAAGACATACATTAGCACAAAGTATTTTGAATGGGCGATTCTTTCCTATTCTAGAATTTTCTTAGGTTAGGTTTTCAGCTTTGAACACCTGTTGTGGTGGGGTTGGATCCCGATTCAATAGTTTCATAAGTCAAGGACTTAGTAGGTGTGCTGACAAAGTATGTTGGCATGTAACCTTCATTAGGGGTGAACATGTAGTTCTGTGTGTTCCAAAATGTTCAGAAGTCTGACATGAGAACACTCCCTATTCTATCCTTGAGTAGCTATGAGCTTTTCAAGATACTCACATGAGTTATCATGAGTTACCATTTGGATACGAGTGGTTGCAAAGGGACAAAAATGTTGAAAATCAAGATGTTTCTCTTGGTTTTATTGAGCCTCCTCACTGCAATAGGTATCGGTGATATGGACAATCGGCCCGTGTATAGGATGCCAATAAGGAAAACATCAGTGTTCTTACAAAGATACCACTTGTCTTTTCAAGGATGAAAACGCTTCTCCAAGGGGGGAGTAATGTCAAGGCAAGGGCAAGGATGGGCATGCGGTCAAGGGGAATCCTATATTTAGCAGGCAGGGCCTAAATAGGGTACAGTTGGGTGGAGAGTTGCATGGTTCAGTCCCCCGCAGTCTAACAGACACTTGTCTTCCCAAGTAATGCCAATTTTGACGGGCTTGTGTTTCTTGGATGGTGATAGGTAAGAGATTCTTTCCTTGGGATTACAATGACAATTGCAGCAATAACAGAAGATCACCCACTGTTCGGTTATTTTTATTAGTGATAGATGACCCTTGTATATGATTCTTTGATAATAACATGTAATACACTTTATGTCAGTATCAAGTTTAAATGAAAATTGTAGCCTTAACTTTATCTACTTGTTATCTAATGTATACATAAAGTTTGGTTATTTACGTGTTGACTGGTCTCTAGTCCCATTGTATGGTTCAATAGTTTGATAGTCAAACTGTTGTTAGATAATCTTTCTTAAACACACACACATACACACTCATTTACATGCATAAATGATTCATGAAACAAAGAGAGAGAGAGAGAGAGAGAGAGAGAGAGAGAGAGAGAGAGAGACCTCATTCATTTGCCGTAGATTGTTTAGTGACATTGATGCAATCTTTTTTCTCGTTCTTATAATATGTAAGCTTTGTTTGCAAATGAATGTACATGATAGATTTGTTAGGCAATGGATTATGTGTGTGTGCGTGTGCGTGTGTGCGTGTGTGTGTGTGTGTGTGTGTGTGTGTGTGTGTGTGTGTGTGTGTGTGTGTGTGTGTGTGTGTGTGTGTGTGTGTGTGTGTGAGAGAGAGAGAGAGAGAGAGAGAAATTTTATTATCATCCTCGGAGGTCAAATATGACCTATGGGACCAAAGTTATATGTGATGTAGTATGTGTATGGCTGATGAATGACTCTCGATGCTCCAAAATTGTGGTGATGAGAGTCACAATGGAGAGCCCACACTGTGGTTGGGAGAGGAAAGTTTGTAGGTCTAAGTTATGGCTGAAAATGTGAGAGAAGAAAGTTTGGATGTGACCAAAATCTGAGCAGTTTAGTAGTGTGTGGTAATCAAACTCTTGAACTTGCAGTGAGCATAATGTGCACAGTCGATTTGACTCTTCTCCATTGCCCCAACACCCTATCTCGCATCAAAGGAAATGGGAGCTAAGCCGAATGGTTGTGATAGTGCGTATCGCCGATAAGGGGATAGGCTCAAGCATGTAAGCATGAGTACAATTTTCTCTTTCACCAAAGAACATGGTTTTGTAGTTGGGGGCAATATGGGTGGTATAATGTATGAAGCGTGACCCACAGGATTTCTCCCAAGCCGTCATACATTGGCGTTGTAGAAAAGCTTCATTCACTTAGGAGTCGATTGAAGCATCATGTAGCAAGTGTAATGCATCCCATCTCTCAAACCACTTCTTTATGTCTTGCATCCATCTCGTGCTCAAGATCTTGCTTTTATACGTCTTTTGAACTTTTTTGCTTTCTTCCCATGCAATTGTAGGAAGTCGATGTGAGGGGTTTTAAAGCATCTTAATCATGTACTCCACAATCCTTTCCATGCCCATAACCTCAATTGGAAGAGATTCCGACTCAAGAAGTAGGAGCATAAATGGTGTTTGTGTCTTAACTTGGAGAAAGTTTGTAAGAAAACACTTTTGGACATTTTCAAACTCTTTCCAAGTAGAATTTGAGATACTCCCGCCCCACACTTCAACTCCATAAAGAAGAACCGGTGTCACCAATTCATCAAAAAGATACTTCTTGAGAATCCAACAATTGATGTTTCCCGCATTACACATGTTCTCAAATGCATAATATTCTCTCTTTGCCACTTCCAAACGATGCATAGCACATTCATGCCACTTGTGATTGGACGGAACCTCAAGGCCAAGGTACTTAAAGCTCTCAACAACTTCAATTGTCTCATTGTTGTACACAATGCATGGCTTCTCCTTATGGTTGGTTTTCACAAGCATAACCTTTGTTTTGGATTCATTCACAATCAGCCCACTATGCAAGCAAAAGTTCTCAAGGACAAACATAAGCTTTTGTGCATCTTCTAAAGTGTGTGCTAGAAGCACTACATCATCCGCATACAACAAAAGCATGATTACCACATTGCAAATAGTGACCTCTTTCAATGCCTTCTTCTTGCATAAAGTCAAGTATCATTTGTTCCAATTGATTGATGCATAGACCAAAGAGAGTTGGTGACAACAGACATACCCCAATAGTGCTTACAATTTTTTTGAAATTTCTCTTCCCATGCGCAATTGACAAATCACCTTCTCATAGATTCGAGAAACACTTGGAGTTATTTTATACTTCTCCACAAATTGTTACGTTGAATCATATCAAAGGCTTTCTTAAAGTCCAGAAAACAACAATATAATCGCTTACCTTTCAACCGACTTTCCTCCATGAGAACACAAAGAGTGACAAGATGATCAATGGTGCTATGGCATCGACAAAAACTCGCTTGTTCCTTTGCACGCTTGTAATTCTCTTTAGCCCAATCACTCAATTTCATCTCCATTATGCACCCAAACAACTTTTCCATAAGAGACCCAATCATTATAGTTCGGTAGTTGTTTACATTATTTACATCCCCTCCTTTATTCAAAGGCTTAACCCAATTAGTACTCTAATCATAAGGCATACCATGTTGAAGTGCAAGGTTGAACATATCACACATCCACTCATGGATAAAATCTCCCGTCCATTTGATCATCTCCAGCTTGATACCTTGAAGATCTCCCGCTTTGCGAGTGGCCAACTTTTCAAGCCCACCACATACATCCTCAATAGTGAAAAAAGAGGGCATACGTGGGAGTGAACCATAAAATGAATTTTTTTAGTATTTGCTTGCTCATATAATTGCCTACAATGTGTGTACATATCCACAAGATTCAACTTACCAAAATTCTCAACCCACTTGTCCCTCAAGTTTCTCCAAAATCTTCCACATGCATGTGCCTTTTCTTGGACTTGAAAAAGTTGTTGCTTTACTTCCCATCTTCTTTTGAATCAATGCCTTGTATGTATGCAAATGACTTTGATAGTTCTCTTTGTCCATAGTTGCATCAAGCTTTATCAATTACTTTCGAGCATCTTGACATTGTGTGATCTATCTTTGTTGATACCATGGAGATTCTTTATGTCAAAGTATTTTTTGGTAGCATAATAACAAATAACTTTCTTGAAAGCTTCCCATTTAGTTTCCAATGGTGCATCATATTGAAGCTTTGTCATCCATAATTTTTGCTCAACCATTTCAATGTACATTGGTGCCCGTTTGAAATCCATACATAGTGATAATTTCTCTTTCATTTGGCTAAGATTATCATGCTTATTTGCTTCTCCACATGAAATGTCAATACATAATGCGCAATGGTTGGATTCTAGGATCCATTGGCCAAACATAAAACTCTTTATGCGATACATGATGGCTTCGGAGAGTAGCATATAATCAATCACATTGTCCCCATTATGTCTCCTATATGTAAATCCATTGGTTCCACTCCACAAAGATACACCATTGGCAATGAGCATACCCGTGTTATTGCATGTGTAAAAGTAACTTTCCATATTGATCCGGCTCTTTCTCATCCATTGAAGTACGATCATACAAGTGAACTTCCTCCAACTCCCTTCAAATGTATGGCATATCAAATTGTTGAGTATCTGTTGCAATGTTTTTGTGCAAGAATTCATATCTCCAAATACAATAACATCACCTTCACCTTTGAAATAAGCAATATCCTCTTCTAAATAAAAAAATGGTTGATCTCTATCCATGCAAGCATAAAATGGGGAATCATGATGAAGAATGTAGCAACTGGCTACAAAAATGGGTGCTCTTTTTGGTGCCATCTTTTTTTAGCCATACATAACGTTTGCACTTGTCATCTTTCACAATTGATACAAAATCTTCCAATCCTTTCTTAACCATACATGCTACCCCTCCTTGTCCTCTTCGTTGCTTGAGATTCTTTGACCACATCAATGAATGTACATTGTAATCCTCCAAGCTGTTAATCCTTTGTGTATCATGCTCCCAAGTTTCAACAAAAAGTACAACATCGGCTTTGCTTGATAGTTCATTAATTCCAACCCCCGCATTCCATGGGTATTTATTACAATTTCAAAAGCATATTTTCAATTGTAACTCGGCCTCATAGGTCATGCATCCCTATTTGCTCGAGGGACTTGCATCCTCCTTGGGCACATTTTCTTCATGAGATATCTTCTTGTTTTTCTTGTTCTTTTCCTCATATGCCTTGCGACGCATATTTTGTTGCTTAATAGTGCGATCTTCACATACAAAACATTTTGTATCCCTCAAATAGATCCAACTATTATCTCTCTCTCTCTCTCTCTCTCTCTCATAATCCATTGCCTAACAATCTACCACGTACATGCATTTGCAAACAAAGCTTACATATTACAAGAACGAGCAAAAACATTACATCCGAACTCCAGTTTTTGGGTGATTTATAGCCTCAATCGAAGAGCACAATGCCCTCTACGCATTAATGTAAAGACATGAATTTTTACAGTTATGACAGGCGTTTCTGTAGAAGCATTTTCGAAGTGAACAGGTTTAGGAAAATTGAGTCTCATCTCTTATTTTACGTACAATGTCTTCCGGCACTCGAGAGAGAGAGAGAGACAAATAGAGAAAGAGGAAAATATATATATATATATATATATATATATATATATATATATAGAGAGAGAGAGAGAGAGAGAGAGAGGGGGGGGGGGGGGGGGGAGAGAGAGAAATAGCAAAAGAGGGAATATATATATATATATATATATATATATATATATATATATTTATATATATATATATATAGAGAGAGAGAGAGAGAGAGAGAGAGAGAGAGAGAAATAGAGAAAGAGATAGAGATAGAGGGAGAGAGAGAAGGGGAGAGAGAGAGAGAGAGAAAGAGAGAGAGAGAGAGAGAGAGAGAGAGAGAGAGAGAGAGAGAGAGAGAGAGGGAAAGAGGGAGAGACAGAAATAGAGGTATCCATGGGGAGAAAGAGATAGATAGAGAGAGGGAAGGAGAATGTGTGTGTGTGTGTGTGTATGAGAGAGAGAGAGAGAGAGAGAGAAATAGGAAGATGAAGAAATAGGGACATAAAGAGCAATGGTTGTAGACGAAGCAACCATTTTGTGGTGTGCACAGTGCGGGTATGCTTCTGCTACTGTAGAGTGCTATAAAAAAGACCTTTGCATGAAGCCGATGGAATTCAAAAATTACTTACTACTCTCTTCTCCTTAGCTTCTCTATCTTTCTCTTTCTTCCCATGGAATATGCATTAGATTGGACATCTTTCAACGGTACCGTACCTCAAAATGGAGGCTAGCATGCAATGTGCAAAGTAGTCCCTTGAACAAGGAGCTGTTATGAAGAGATGTTGCGCAAGAAGCACAATAAAGAAGCTCTTCTTCATAGCACTCTCACACTGCACACAACACAAAACGATCACTATGAAAATCTCCAAGTGTTTACCGTACTGTTTTACCGCGTTTTGTAGAGAGAAGGTGAAAATTCAAGTAGAGAAACAAGAGAGAGGAGGGCGGGGGGGTTTTTTTGTGTTTAAAATATTACCACGACTGTTTTTGCTATTATTTTACCGCGATTATTACCGTTGTTATTACCGCACATATTATCGTTGTAATATCTGACATCCAAATTTAGCGCCTAAACTTTCAAATTTTCGCTTGAAACCCCTCCCTCCCCCCCCCCCCCCCCCCCCCCCCCCCCCCTCTCAAATGTTGGTGTTTCTCTCCTCTCAATAAAAATTAAAGAATATTATATATAATTCTCAAATTTAAAAAAGAAGAGAGAGAGAGAGAGAGAGAGAGAGAGAGAGAGAGAGGGGGGGGGAGAAGGAGGCGGGGGATATAAGATTACACTTCGTTACAACTAAAATAATCATTGTCAATTGATTAACATAATTGAGCATATTCTCAAATCTAAAGAGAGGAAGAGGGGGAGAGAGATATGAATGGATTACATTACCAAAAAACTTGATAATGCAAAATGTTTATGAATCATCCTCCAAAAGATCTCTACATGAATCAACATCCAATTCTAAGCCCATGGCTCCTAAATCAAAAAGGGAGAAACGGAATTGTCATTTGTGGATGCATTGCCTTCATCATCTTTGAGTTTTTCATCCTCCACCTCATCATCTTCATCATCATGACAATCATCCTCGCTAAGACTTGCTGCCGCCGGACTTGATTCATCGACCTCCCTCTCCTCTATTTCCACCTCATCCAAAATCAGAGGTGGAAGAGTTTCGAAGATAGTCTCAACTTCATTAGTGGAAAAAATGGTTCTCCCCCTAGGTGTTACGGGAATTACCAACCAAAGTTTTGGTTGGTGGATTGTTGGGATATAGATGACCTATAAAATAGAAGCTCAAAGTGAGTAACATTGGTATAACTAACACTACAAGAAAATAACAATAAAAAAGGTACATGTCACTTACCTGCTCACAATTGCGCGGTAATAAATTGTCATACCTCCTTGTGTGATGCACACTAGAGTCCACCATGTAGAGGCCATTCTTAGTCATCCAGAAACATTTGCAAACCACTTGCACTTGAAGATGAAGGTACGAAAGGTTCTAAAATTAACCTTTAGTATCATTTCAATAGTTCCGCAGTACCTGGCTTCATCACCGTCTGTGTCAAAGTTGCCCATGATGGCACAATCCATGGTGGTTCTATGCGCGTCAATATGGTGTGTACAAAAGTGACGACCCTTTGACCACATAGAGTTAAAGGAAAGGCACTACAAAATAGAAAAATATATTAATTTATCAAATACACATTAAAGATAATTTCAAGAAATAGCGTTACAATATGGTTTAGGTATATGAGTACTCTACTTTTGGTACGCAGCCTCGTGCATATTCCCATTCTTTGCTGGTGATGTCTTCTCCGCACGCTTTTGCCTCGGTCATTCTTTCATGAATCCACTCTGCACTAATGAGATCTCGAAAACATGCAAGGTGTCTAGGCACTGGGGGTGCCCTCCTTCCTCCATGTGCTTGTTTCCATGCTTCCCTCTCTTGCAAACACCTTGCCTTTGCCACTGTCCACAAGTCCACCCACTTGGTCATAATCTTTGCATTGAGAATGCAAAAGTTATCAACCACTCAGGATAGATTCATATCCATGTTAAGTAGTTTTCCCTTTCCACTTAGCAAGTGTGAAGTCAGCCTTGCATCTTCCTCGTCTGACCACATGCGAGGCGTTGAAGGATCAACTTGTGCCAAATACTCTGATATGTAAACAAATGCCTCTTGAACGATCCACCCTTCGGCCATACATGCCTCTGGTTGAGACCGTAGCAGCAGAACAAAATCTTTGAGAGTCTTTAAAAACCTCTCTAAGAAGAACATCCATCGTGCGTGCACTACTCCGCATATAGTGATCTCCAGCACCACGTGAACCAAGAGGTGAATTTGACGAAGAAGGACCGATCGAGGAAATGCATCTTCAATGGCACACACACTTTCTGTTGCAAGTGTTTGAGCAGCAGGGATAGCATCTATTTCGATTTCCTTGGAGCTCACAAACCTGCAAGAAAACACACAAGAATACACTAAGTGCTAGTTGAAATTATTGTATACATAAAAAGGTGTAGTTGAGTGGAGTCTTGTGGTGTACCTTACTAGCTCTCTTAGTTTAAAAATAGCATCTCTGACTTTCTTGTCCCGACATATACACATACTCAGTGGTAGAATGAACTACAATGTAAATCAGGGAAAGGGAAAGTGAGTGATAAACATACACACAAACTATAGATAGAATAGGGAGTATTAAGATTACCTGAAATTTCTTGTGCCAATCATGGGACTTCAACCCATACAATTGAACGCTTCCACCCTTCTTCGCTTTTGTGAAAGCTCCCTTTAGCCACCTCATGTATCCTATTGGTGTGCGAATAGCGGCAATGGGACCCTTCACCTTGTCTAATTCTTCTTTGGCTAGCATCCATGGTGCTTTAGGAAGCACAATCTTGTTAAGTATGGAGCCTGATTTACCCTTGTAATTTTCTGTGGTAAAAGCGCACATTTGTAAGGCCCCCATTATGAGGAGAAGCCATCATGCGTGAAGGAAAATCACTCACCGGAAACCAAAATTTTCACGGACAAGAATCAGGGGCAACTTTAAAGGCCTCGGGGGCAGGAGGCCCCGAGACTTTTTTTTTTCGCCGAAATATTATGGCCGGACGGCGGCCGGAAAGTGGTCGGAAGTCAATGGCCGGTGGCCGAATTCAAGCGGACTTGTCTTCTCAAGGGCGGCCACACATGGGCGGATTGGAGGGTCCGATTTGGACTTATTTGCACAAGGGCGGCTACACATGGCTGTCTCTCATAAGAGAGGGCAACCCTTTTGGCCTATAAAAGGAGGCCATTTCTACACACATTTCATAGTGTGAAGTTGATGCAACAAGGTGAGTGTGAGGTGGTGAGAGTGAAGCAAGGCGGGAGCTCCATTAAGGGTATAATCCCTTTGTAAACTACTTCTTGTTTTGAAGTACTAAAGCCATTGAGTGGCTGCTTTCCCGTGGATGTAGCCCACATTGGGTGAACCACGTATATCGTGTGTACTCTCTCTCTCTCTCTCTCTCTCTCTCTCTCTCTCTCTCTCTCTCTCTCTCTCTCTCTCTCTCTCTCTATAATCTCGTATATATAAATCTGTCTCTCTCCATTAAGTAATCTACTCAATTATCTATTTAGCTACGTCTTATTTCCTAACAACTGGTATCAGAGCAAGGTTTGCTCGTAGCTAAATTATCTCAAGGAAAGGATTCCTTGAATTGAGTGGGAGTTATGGTAGAGGAAGGGAAGCTCAAGATTGAGAAGTTCAACGGCAAAAACGACCAACATTGGAAGATGCAGATTGAAGACTATCTCTACCAGAAGGACCTCTATTTGCCACTAAGCAGTCTTGCGAAGAAGCCCGCAACAATGGCAGATGAAGCATGGATTGTCCTTGATCGAAAGGCACTGGGAACAATCCGGTTAAGCTTGGCGTCAACGGTGGCCTTCAATGTTTCGGAGATGAAGACCACGGAGGACTTGATCAAGTCACTTGACGACTTCTATGAGAAACCATCGGCATCCAATAAGGTATTTCTTATGAAGCGCTTGTTCAATCTAAAGATGGCAGAGAATGGTTCAGTTGCAGAACACCTAAATGACTTTAACACAAACATAAGTCAACTTCGATCAGTGAAAATCAATTTCGATGACGAAGTGCGAGCTCTCCTTATACTATCATCTCTACCGGATAGTTGGGACAACCTTGTGATGGCTGTAAGTAATTCTATCTCTGGCATAAATACTCTTAAGTTTGATGATGTTGTGGGTGTTCTCCTAAGCGAGGAAATGCGAAGGAGAAGCACAGGAGAATCATCAAGTGCTGCACTATCAGTGGAAACAAGAGGAACGCCTAAGGAGAGATTCAAAAACCAAAAGGGTCGTGATCGCTCAAGGCGGAGGAATTCACGCATAAAGTCAGTTCTTGAATGTTGGAACTGCGGCAAGAAGGGCCACGTCAAGAAGGATTGCTGGTCCAAGAAGAAGAAGGAGACAGAGTCTCAAAACAACAAGCCAACATCGGAGGCCAATGTGGCAGGTAAAGTAGAGCAAGATGCTCTAATTCTCTCATTAGACAATGTGTCTAATTCCTGGATAGTAGATTCCGGGGCTTCATTCCATGCGGCACCACACAAGCAACATTTCCAAGACTACACCAAAGGTAATTTTGGGTATGTATACTTGGGAGATGATGAAGCTTGTGAGATTGTCGGCAAAGGTACAGTTTCTGTCAAAACTGCTAACGGAAATGAATGGAAGCTTAAAGATGTTAGGCATGTTCCTTCTCTTCGCAAAAATTTGATCTCTACAGGACAATTGGACGATAAAGGTCACAACATTGCATTCGGAAACAAACGGTGGAAGATCTCAAAGGGATCTTTGGTGGTTGCCAAGGGTGAAAAAGTCGGTACACTTTACTTGTGTACTGTTAGCACGCAAGCTTCAGCTTGTACAGCAACTACAGAAGTTGACAGTGCGGTGTGGCACTACCGACTTGGGCATATGAGTAACAAAGGAATGCAAATCCTTCAAACAAAGAAGCTTCTACCAGGTTTGAAAGAAGTGGACTTAGAGTTCTGTGAAGATTGTGTTTATGGTAAACAAAAGAGGGTAAAATTTCAAAAATCAGGAAATGAAAGAAAAAATAAAAAACTTGAGTTGGTTCATTCTGATGTTTGGGGTCCTGCAAGTACACCATCACTTGGTGGCTCATTGTACTATGTAACATTCATAGACGATGCGACTAGAAAAACATGGGTTTATGTCATGAAGAATAAATCCGATATATTTTCCATATTTCAAAGGTGGAAAGCCTTTGTGGAGAATGAAACAGGTACCAAGGTTAAATGCCTCAGATTCGACAATGGAGGCGAATATTGCAGCCAAGCTTTTGAAAGCTTTTGTGCTAGCAATGGTATTCGGAGGCAAAGGACAACCCCAAGGACACCTCAACAAAATGGGATTTTGGAAAGGATGAACAGGACAATCATGGAACGAGCACGAAGCATGCGGCTACATGCAGGCCTACCGCTTGAGCTTTGGGCAAAAGCTGTAAGTACGTCTGTGTACTTAATCAATCGATCACCCTCAACGGCATTGGATGGGGGAGTTTCAGAAGAGGCATGGACAGGTAAACCGGTGAATTATGCATTTCTCAAAGTGTTTGGGTGTGAGGCTTTCATGCACATAGATAGAAGCCTAAGATCAAAGTTAGATGCAAAGTCCAAAAAGTGTTTCTTCATTGGCTATGGAGAAGGAGACTTTGGGTATCGCCTATGGAATCCTGAAGATGGTAAAATCTTAAGGAGTAGGGATGTAATTTTTAACGAACAAAATATGTACAAAGATTACTTGGAAAGAAAACAAACAAAAGAAACAGGTGATGAGTACATGGAGCTTGAGGACGGTGAAGACTCAAGGACTGCAAACGGTGACAATGTGCAACAACGTCAACCAAATGAGGAGCCTCAACCTATTCCCCGAAGATCTACAAGAGCAAGTAGACCTCCAGAAAGGTTTGTTCCTTCCTTCAACCATCTCTTCATCTCAGATTCTGGAGAGCCGGAATCATATGAAGAAGCTATGCAACATGAATCCAAAGAACAATGGACGAAGAGCATGCAAGTGGAGATGGACTCACTACATCGCAACCAAACATGGGAGTTGGTTGAGTTGCCTAAAGGTAAGCGGGCACTTCAAAACAAATGGGTGTACAAGCTAAAGGAAGAAGAAGGTGGGAAGAAAAGGTACAAGTCTAGGCTTGTGGTAAAAGGTTTTTCTCAAAAGAAAGGTATTGAATTCAATGAAATATTTTCTCCTGTTGTAAAAATGAACTCAATTAGGCTTGTCTTAAGCCTTGTGGCTACTCATGATCTAAATCTCGAGCAAATGGATGTAAATACGGCATTCCCTCACGGTGACTTAGAGGAGGAAATCTACATGCTTCAACCAAAGGGGTATGAAGTAAAAGGTAAGGAGAAAATGGTTTGCAGATTAAAGAAGAGCTTGTATGGTTTAAAGCAAGCATCAAGACAATGGTACTTGAATTTTGATCGATGGATGTTGGATCATGGATTCACAAGATGCAACTCGGATCACTGCGTCTACACGGAGAATTTGGGAGATGGGAAATTCATCATCCTAATGTTGTATGTTGATGACATGTTGATTGCAAGTGCTAACATGCAGGACATCAAAGACCTAAAAGAGGAGCTGTCCAAATCTTTTTCAATGAAAGATTTAGGTGCTGCAAAGAGGATACTTGGTATGAAAATATCAAGGGACAGGATGAAGAAGACAATAAAGCTATCTCAAGAAGATTACATCAAGAAGGTACTAGAAAGGTTTGCAATGCAAAATGCAAAACTAGTTTCTACACCTTTGGCTGGTCATTTTAAACTAACGAAGGATATGTGTCCAAAGACACAAGAGGAGATAGCCTATATGTCTAAAGTTCCATATGCTGCAGCGGTAGGTTCTCTAATGTATGCTATGGTCTGGACAAGGCTAGACATTGCACATGCAGTGGGAGTTGTGAGTAGGTTCATGGACAACCCAGGTAAAGAGCATTGGCAAGTTGTGAAGTGGATACTTAGGTATCTAAAAGGGACAACAACAAATGCTTTGTATTTTGGAGGAACTGATATTTTTCTAGAAGGGTGTGCTGATGCAGATATGGAAGGTGACAAAGATACTCGAAGGAGCACTACTGGCTATGTGTTCACGGTTGGAGGCACAGCAGTAAGCTGGGCTTCAAAGCTGCAGAAAGTGGTTTCACTTTCTACCACGGAAGCAGAGTATGTAGCAATGACGGAGGCAAGCAAAGAAATTCTGTGGCTTCACAGATTCTTAGAAGAGCTTGGATTCAAACAAGACAATTGTGTCTTGTACAGTGATAGCCAAAGCGCTATCCATCTTGCGAAGAACTCAGCCTTTCATTCAAGGACAAAGCACGTTGAGGTGAGATATCACTTCATACGCACTCTTTTGGAAGAGGGACAACTAAAGCTAGGAAAGGTGCATACAAGTGAAAATCGTGCAGACATGTTTACAAAGGTGGTCAACAAGGAGAAGTTGAGCTTTTGCTCATCTTCAATCGGCATTCAAGGATAAGAAGCCAGAATGGAAAGTAGTCATAGGTTTGGTTTGGAGATCAGTCTCCAAGTGGGAGATTGTTAAGTATGGAGCCTGATTTACCCTTGTAATTTTCTGTGGTAAAAGCGCACATTTGTAAGGCCCTCATTATGAGGAGAAGCCATCGTGCGTGAAGGAAAATCACTCACCGGAAACCAAAATTTTCACGGACAAGAATCAGGGGCAACTTTAAAGGCCTCGGGGACGGAGGCCCTCGAGACTTTTTTTTTGCTGGAATATTATGGCCGGACGGCGGCCAGAAAGTGGTCGGAAGTCAATGGCCGGTGGCCGGTGGTCGGAAGTCAATGGCCAGTGGCCGGTGGCCGAATTCAATGGCCGGTGGCCGAATTCAAAAGCGGACTTTTCTTCTCAAGGGCGGCCACACATGGGCGGATTGGAGGGTCCGATTTGGACTTATTCGCACAAGGGCGGCTACACATGGCTGTCTCTCATAAGAGAGGGCAGCCCTTTTGGCCTATAAAAGGAGGCCATTTCTACACACATTTCATAGTGTGAAGTTGATGCAACAAGGTGAGTGTGAGGTGGTGAGAGTGAAGCAAGGCGGGAGCTCCATTAAGGGTATAATCCCTTTGTAAACTACTTCTTGTTTTGAAGTACTAAAGCCATTGAGTGGCTGCTTTCCCGTGGACGTAGCCCACATTGGGTGAACCACGTATATCGTGTGTACTCTCTCTCTCTCTCTCCTCTCTACTCTATAATCTTGTATATATAAATCTGTCTCTCTCCATTAAGTAATCTACTCAATTATCTATTTAGCTACGTCTTATTTCCTAACAAATCTCTCCATTTGGGGCATGTTGTGGAGTAGCAGAGGTGGGGAGACGTTTAAAAGCCTCAAATCCTCCCTCGCACCCAAAGAGTCCTTCTTGCCAATAATGTGGTCCCATAGTGTTTGGGCTACATTCTTGAATATGTGCATGGGATCCAAGAGGTGTTGTATTTTTTAGTCCTTCCAATATGGAAGCCTTAAAATATGGAATACCTTGACATACCTTTTGGTGGAGGACAGGGAGCCTGATTGTTGTTGTGGTGTTCTTCCCAAATGGTTCCCCAATCTGCCATGGTGATCTTTAGAGGAGTCTTCCCATTTGTTGGAGCCTTGTGCTTGTTATGCCCTTGGGGTAAGTAACGATGGTTGTTTGGATAGATTACCTTGCGCAAGGAATCAGGCCTCTCCGTCACCAACGATGGCCCGCAAATAGGACATGCATTGTTCCCCTATGTGGACAACCCTGCATACATATCATATGGTTAGAGAGATGAGTGAGCTAAAGTGAACTAAAGGGAGAGAGGGAAAGAAGGAAAGAGAGATAGAGGAAAGGGGGTTACCAGAAATCTCTCCAAGTCCAGGATAGTCGTGCATAGTCCACATAAGGATTCCCCTCACAATGGCCTCTCTCCCCCCTTTGCAAGTGAGACATCAACAACAAGAATACCTTTCCATAACTCCTCCAACTCCTCGATGAGGGGCTCAAGGTAATTGTCAATATTTGACACTTTGTACTTCCCTAGAACAAGCAAGGAAAGAAGTATATTGCCCTTCTTGGTTGTCTCCCATGGTGGAATATTGTGATTGACTATCACCACAAGCCAAATGCCCCATGAAGTAGACTTAGTGATGAAGGTGTTAACACCATCACTTGCTAACCCAAGCCTGAAGTGTTGAGGCGCCAACCCTTGACACTTGAGTTTTGATGTGCCTCCATGCAGGTGAATCGGTAGGGACACACATCATTCCATCATTTTAGTGACGGTTTGCGTGCCACACGAGAAGCTCCATGGTAGACCTGCTTTTAAACATGTGTTGGATGCAAGGAATTAATGGAAAATGTCTCAATACCTTGCAAGGTAGGTGTGCCCCACTCACTTCTGTCTTGTATCGTCCCTCCCTGCACACGGGACATGAGGATGCATGTGCGTGCTCATTGCGGTATAGTATGCAATCATTGACGCATGCATGGATGCGCTCATACTCCATTCCAAGTGCACTGACATACAATCTAGCTCGTCAACAATCTAGAGGCATGTGGTGATCTTCTGGCAACATTTTGCCCATCAAACTACAACAAACATGCGTATTAGTATAATTCCTAGAAGGCGACACCATAAAGCGACTGGAGAGTATATAAAAGCCACATTCCATACTTACAGAAGTAGTGCATCGACACTTGCATTACTCCTACTGAGTTTTTCTTGCCAGTTGAGTACTTCCAAGGATGCTCGGAGCACCGAGTACCATGCACCGTCGTAAAGAGGTGTTCGGACACTCGTCATTAATTTATCCTCCGTTTTGGTAGCCCGTTTAGTGCAGGGCTGACAATCCTCCTCGCACACGTCATGCTCATGAGCTAGTAGCTCATCACACATATCGAACATGTTCTCATCCTCTTCTTCAAAGTGCGACGGAGACGCCATAGGAGCTGCCAACGTAGAGCCAACGGGAGGATCACCATGCGGTGCGCCCAAATGGCCCAGTCGCTCTTGCCTATGTCATTCGGCCTTGCACGTCGGTGCACCACCACCGAACACAGATCAATGGGGCACCTCCTCAAGCGACAGGTGAGTCGCGCTATCATCTCTCTGAGCGCTTTTTTGAGGATTCCAAAGCTCTTCGTTCTCCACGTGCTCCAAAGCAATGCGTCTCAAGTGAGGGATTGCCCTTTTTCACTTGGTGCAAAGACAAGGGAGTTTTTCCTTGAGCCAACGATCACGCTCAGGGCCTCCAGGGGGACCACAATCATCCCAGTCGCAATGTCCTGCACATGCAAAATGTTGTTTATTTAGTCATGTGTCCTAAAAAATAAATAATTAGAAAAACACTTAATTCCATTAAAAAAATTAAATATAGTTAAAGTCAACAAATTCCCAAAGGCTTTACACATCGTTGTTCAGCTAAACAAAGAACTATATTTGGGGGCTCCACATTTTTTAATCCCAATTCCTCCATAGTCTGTTCAGTCATGATACTTACAATAGCCCCTCCATCCAATTGAACTTCAGTTACATTATGGTTGCCTATCTCCAGGAGATAGTAGGAGCTTCCAAATCCATGAACATGTCTACCACTTGAACATCTCTCTCCCTAGCATTATTGTTTAGTCTAGGACTTCTTCTCTTTCCCCTTCATCGTACCGATTTTTTATATAACTGCTTCTTAGATAGTGGTGATATATCCACTAAAGTTGCCAGGTCTATTGACAGTTTACAATCTCCTATTCTATCCCATAGATTGAAATCACCCTTGTTCTCACCTTGTTTCACCACAGGGGTTGTAACCGTTCCAAAAAAGGAGCAATTCCTCTCTTTATCTCTACTTTTCTTTGTAGTTTTTCCCCTAGAGTTTTTTCATCTACAAAATGATCTTCAGAGACTTCCTTTGTAGATTCCACAAATTCATTATTCTATCTTCCCTTCTACTTTACTCAGATTTTCCTTAGATTGAGCCAAGCTCTCTCCTCTTTGTTCATGTTGTTGTGACCTAGTGACTACCCCTACCATTACAGGTCTCTTTGCAAAACTAACTTTCTTTCCAACCTTCTTTTGTGAACATTTCCCTTGCTTTTGCTCCACTTCTACCAAATTGGCGGAAGTACTTGGGCCTTCATCTAATTATTTCCCCCTTTATCTTGAATTGTAGGACTCGCTAACTTGGGACAAGCCTGCTCAAAATGTCCCTCCTCACTACAAATTCTACACAGTGGTATGTAGTCTTGGTTCTTACGAGGGTTTGGACAGAATGGAGCGATATGTCCTTCTTGTTGGCAATTATAACAAACAACGGGATTCGGTGGTCCCATATTTTGAGTGTTATACCTAAAATTGTTTCGTCTAAACGGAGGTCTATAAGGTGAATTCCTCCTCATTTTCCCTTGCATCCTTGGTGTAGGGGGTATACCTTGGGTAGGTAATCCTTGTTGTTGTTGTAACTACTGCTGATTTGCCTCTTTGCATAAAAGGTTGTGGTGGTGGACCTATCTCATAGGTTGTATTACTCTTATCCATAAAGTCATAATTAGTTTTCATAGCCCTCGCTTGATAGCATTCATGCGCTTGCTTTACAAAGTAATTTCTTCCACATGATTATTCTTTAGGCAATAGGTAACAGTGTACGCACTTGGTCTGGCACTACCCATGATGCAGTTGGACACTCAGTTGCTAATTGGTCGTAACCATTACACTTTCCACACCACACATTGGATCTCACTAGAGGTACACTCATAGATGGGCCTGCTGCTTGTTGAGTTACAGTATAAACTTCTTTCCTTTGAGGCCTTAGAGCACTCATAATTTCCTCTTTTAATTTTCCAACTGTGACTACCATCAATTGGACTACCCTCTCTTCTGGGAGAGTTGGGGGTGGTGGTGTACCTGCCTGCAGCATGTATGTAGGAGCTGTCATATATGGCTTTGGAGATAGATAAGTGGTTTGGTTTGTGTTCACCACTATTTGAGGTGGCATTTCTCCATAAGCAGGAACAAGGTCCTGAGTTCATGTATTTGGTATAAAAGGAGTTGTCAAACTAGGCCCGCTAAAAATCTCTCTTCTTCTCTGGTGACTTAACGAGCCTCTTGTTTGGCGGCTGCTAAGTCTGCTGGTCTTCTTAACCCCATGTGCTATTGAGCATTTGGGTCTCGCAAGCCATCTACAAGCCTACGCTTTTGAGTATCCTCACTTGGCACTACATTTTCCATCTTTCGGAGTATGGTCTCCATCCTTTGGATGTAATGATCAATACTTTCATTGACCCCTTGTTGAAGATAGTCTAATTGTTGAGCGAGTCTATCTTGGAATCCTTGACGGCAAAACTTTGCTAAAAATATTGTTGTAAGCCCAAGATAAGTGATTCTTCCTGCTGTAGGTAAATTTCCATACCAGCTTGCAACCTCATCTGTTGCTGGGAAAATATGCAATTTTTTATCATTATCAACAATTTCATTGGCTACGCATGTCACTTCAAACTTTTGTAAATGAGCATCAGGGTCTTCATCCCAAAGCCCTGCAAACTGTGTAAAGTCTGCTAAGCGTATTGTCACTCGTGCTACTGGCACTGCCATTTGCTCTAACGGGTTTTCAAAGGTTTGGGTCTTCCCAAAAATTTAGTACGCGTGGTCTAGGTCTAGCAAACAACCTCCTTTAATTAACACTAGAACAGTAACAAGACACTTTTATGTCCGTACACACTTTTGTGTCCTGTTAAGTGACTATTTTGCTTGAATTATTTGAAGACTATGAAAATGAACTTCTAGGTGCTATATATCCACAAAAGTGTCTTATGAGCTGAAAAAAACTTGACATTTTTTTTGGAATATCAATCTCACCATTAACCTTACTCTTGCACAATATTTTTGAGCCTAAACTGTGTGAAAAAACGAGTCCTGTTTTTGGCTTTTTCTCCAATTTTTGCAACTATACCACTCTAAACTTCATGTTTATGAAGTTTAGATTGCTAGAGGATAAGCCTTCATAGTTCTCAACATGTTTTGATGCTTCTAGTGAGAACTAAGTGTTAAAATTGAAAGTTATGACCAACTTAGAAGAATTGCATAATCCTATTTTTTGGCCAAAATTAACACTTTTATGATTTTTTTGGCGGCTTTCTTGATATCCACATACAATTTTGATTGTGTAAGTGGCATGTATAACATAAAGTTAATCTTCCATGAGTTTTGGGGGACCTAATATGCTATATAGCATAGAATATGATGATGGTTGAGTTTTTTGATTGCTGAAGAATACGATACATTTTAGTGTAGCAAGTATAACTTTCTCAATATTGCTAGTTTCTTTGGCCAATTGTGTGTATTTTGTAGGTAGTAACCATATCTAATCATAAACTACAAATTTGGCTAGATATTGAGTAGTTTCTTTGGGATTCTAAAGGTCATAATGCTAAACCCAGTTTTGTCTTCATCATTGTCCCCAAGGTTCCACTTAGTAAGAGATCCATTACTATTTTGACATTCTCCATGGATTCTTTAAGTCCAATGGCCCAAAGGGAACTAAGAAAACATGTATATAGTATGAGTATTGAGCGTGACTATAGAAACTTTGATGATAGGTCCGCAGAATGGCAAAAATGCAACTTCTTTGTACCTTTTTTTTCCCCAAACAAAACATAGTGAGGCAAAAGCAACCATATTTTTTATCACCAACCCAATGAAGGCATTTTATCTCATATCCTACAAAAATCCCCACTCTTATTTATATGAAATCAAAGGTAAGAAATGGCTAATTTGGGCAAAATGCACTAGGCCATCAAATTTGGAGGCTTGTTGTGACCAAGATATGAGAAATTTTACAAGTTTCTCATTTTTGCCATATGTAGTAGTACTTGTACTATAAGCTCATGAAAGGAATTTTCAAAATGAGTGGATCTACTATGGTTTTGGAAAATTTTCCCAAAACCCTGAGAGCACGCTTTTATGTCCTGTTAGGTTACCAAACTAGTGTTAAGCCTAGATCTCTACAGCCTTTGAGATTAAATGGTCGTTCTACCACTTCTCTTACTGGTGTAGGTTGCCCCACTAATATGCCCTCTCTCAATTCTTCTACGATGACTCCTTGTGAGTGCTCTATAATCAACTCATTAATTCGTTCAAGTTGATCTGGGAGGTTTTGAGCAATTAGCTCTTCTTGTCTCTTCCTACGTGCTTCTCTAGCCCTAGTTTGATCGTCTAGTCTTATATTAGAGTCCAATCCTCTCATACGACACTCCCACTAGTGTAGCCTCTGTTAAGACTAATCTTCTAATGTGGCATTTTTTTACCACCGATAAGATTTTCCGCTTTATCTTAATATTATCTTCTTTAGTCTCCCTAAGGGACTGAAGGTAATTGAGTTACTAAAGGCCGTAGATGAGGTTTAATTTTACTGGCGTATGCCAATCTACCAATTGTTCGTCTCAAGTTAGCTCGCTTGACTATAATTGTTGCACTTGGACTTTCTATCACACACGATGGATGTGGAACTTGACAACAATATCGACAGCAAGTGTTTCTCTTTTGTACTGATTGTGGTTGATTTAATAATTCTCTAGACTTAGTCGTCTCAGTATTTTTGGGGTTAAAGTCCCAATATTTATATTCTTCGAGCCATTCTATGTTAGCTTCTAGGTCCCAAGCATCCTCTTCAGGCTTGCTTGCTTCTAAAGAAGCCAATCAACCACTTCCCTCTCCTGTTGCTCTAATATGTTGCAATGCTCCTTTATCATAAAGGGATCTAGATCTAATCAAACCCCACTCCCAGGTGCTAAATACTTTCTGAAAGCACTAAAAGCTAATGATATTTCTACTAGAATTGAGAGCCTTTCACAATGATAATCCCCACCGTGGTGAATTCAATGGTCTTGTAGTAGATTACATCTACTAGTTTCCAATGGACGATCAGTCGAATAACTGCGTATGTGTCAAGGTGTGTCAAGGGCTCTGGTTTGGCCTGACAAGGTGGATTTACTACAATTTCTGAAGTCTCAATTTTATGTGCGTCACGCACAAAGCCCTCTCGTCTTTGGTATACTTGTCTAAGTAGGTGTCTTCTTCTGCTAACGTGCTACACAACCAGCCAATGCACAACCCCCTATGGCTATAGTCGACGAAAGTTGTAGCGTTAAGAAGCTTGGTCAGTATCTTCCACCTGACTAAGTTAGGAAATTCGTTGACCCATTCTAATGACATATGTCTGAGCTTCTATTTGTATTAACTCCCAAAGAGAGAGAACCTAAATAAGGAACCCTAAATTGCACAGAACTAGTATACTTCGATATTCCTAATTATCGCTCACACACCAACATCGACCGCTCTTTAAGTCCAAGGACCCCGTGGGAATGCCACATTAGGAAAAATTTGGACGGCTATATATCAATAGAAAGAGATTGAAGAGTAGATTCTAACTGTCGAATCTCGGCCAATTTTAGAGTTGATTTGCAAAAGTTTTACCGCACGCCCATTTTGGACATGAGAGAGGAAGTCAAACTCCTTATAAGTCCCCTTTGTGAGTTCAAATTTTCCCTAATGAGTCTATGTAGTCTCAATCTTGATAACTTGATTGTAAACGCTTAATTTCTTGCTTTAGAGATCTATTCAGATCATGAAGTCTTTCTCAATTGGGGATGGAACAACCACAGCACAAAACACAACAACAATCTACAACCAAACCGAAAGAAGAAAAGGGGCACCACCTAGTTATGGGATGCAAACTAGTACACAAGAGGGTTTTGCCACGGACAAAAGAAGACCAAAAAACATGCACGAAGACATGCACCAAGTGGAGCAAGGAAGATGCAAAGCAAAGGGACGAATGGAGCAAAGTGATAATGTTTATTTTGACAATATCATGGAGCTTGCATAAAAGTGAACCAATGCTAAACATTACTAGCACACACACACTAAGTTAGGGTGTGGGAGATCTCTCACCACAATAGCCTCTTAAAATGGACAAGAATTTGACAATAAAAACACACTAAACATTTTCTCAAACAAGCTCAAATGATAGAACTTAAAAGATACAAGTCACCTTGAACTCACCAAACTGGATTCCACAAATGACAAGATGAAGAGTTGAAGCCAAAACACGCCTTTGAAGCACCAAAACCTAAACTTGTTGATAATGGAGGAGCATCTACAATATGTTTTTGGATATGGCATTTACACTCTCTCACTAGAAATGCGTAGTGTCAACCTTCCCTTACATCCCAAGTGTGAAGCTAAAAAAGTAGTCACTACACCTAAATCTCTCCTTCATGCATAGAGTGTTGGGGTGCTACGTGAGAGATTAGAGACTAGAGATTAGAGATTAGAGATTAGAGATGAGAGATATTTTACAAGAAGGATAGGGCCTATTTGTAAGTGGAGACCCCTCATTAAGGTTATTGATAATACTATTTTACAAGCATAACAAATAGAGATTATGATTATTTTGAATATCAAAATATTGCAGGCCTTCTTTGCATGTTTGAGTCCTAGACCTGGGCTCAAAAGAAAGAATTATTGATAGCAGATAAAGATGAGATTAAAGAGTAAAGGGGAAAGAGAAAGAGAGAGATTTCACTATGTAAATGTCTTGAGGTGAGATGCCTTTGAAGGTTATGTAAATGGAGATTTTTGTTAGTAGGCTAGTAGTTAATGTTAGTATTCACTAAAAGTTAATGATACATTTACAATGAATAGAATGACTTGAAGGAAGATGGTTGAATAAAATGAGGTAATTCTTGTGATGGTGAATCTTTGAATAAGTTTGGACTCACCTTTGTGTAGATTCTCAAAAATGACGATCGATCCTCTTCTTCTTCTTCTCTTCTTTCCACCACCATTGCCAAGGTTGATCACCATGATGAAAATGACGATTTTGGTTGATGAGAACCCCCAATTTGCAGAGGTTAAGCATGTCTTACATGTTGAATTTTATGTATATAGAGAAGAGGTAAGATGGAATCCTAACTTGGAAGTGATAGAGAGAGACATAAAGATGGTGAATGTATGTAGAGTTCATATCAAAGCTATGGAGGTGAGAGGGAAGGGTAATGTTGAAGAGGGTAAGAGAGGCCATGGGAGGTGCATGTTTGAGTGATGGATGGACAGGAATGTGTGTGTGTGTGTGTGTGTGTGTGTGTGTGTGTGTGTGTGTGTGTGTGTGTGTGTGTGTGTGTGTGTGTGTGTGTGTGTGTGTGTGTGTGTGTGTGTGTGTAGAAGTGTCAAGGGAGGTGAGAGGAGACGAGGAGGGAAAAGTGGGCAAATTGACTCCACCAAAAAGTCATATCTCACCGGTGGTAGCTCCAAAAATTATGAAAAAATTTGAGGAGATCATTCATCTTATCGGTTAGATTTTTCCTTTTGACTACGTCTTCAAAACTAGAATGGATGTGGACGCCAAAATACCATCAGAATACTTGTTTTGTGTCCCAAAAAGAGTCTTCTAGTGGCCCCTCTTTTTGTTGAATTTTGATAATGCTCCAAGAGCAAGCATGAAGATGCTATCCTAGGGGCAACATGGTTTGATCCAATGGCTACCACTATGAAATTTCCTGAGAGAAAAAATATCTTCTCTTATTGAGGTAAAGATGTTGCACTTGATGTAAATAGTGCGGGCACCACTATACCACTTGTATGGACTCAAACTTTAGACAAAGTAATGAAAATCTCTTTCTTGTTAAATGGATTTTGTCAAGGAGTATAAGAAAGATACATGTGTTCCTAATGAAGCAAAAAAGGAAACTAATGAGCAGTTAGACCTTTCTAGTTTCTTAAATGAGTTTCAGGATGTGTTTATGGATGACATTCCCAGGGAGCTACCTCCCAAAAATGACAAGATGATCATTCCATAGAACTTCTATCTAGTAATTCACCTCCTAATAAGCCTCATATCGAGTCTCACTCGCTTAGCAAGTGGAGATTATGAGGCAAGTGAATGAGCTTGTGGAAAAAGGGATGGTTATGTCTAGTTCATCTCCATTTTGTTCACCCATTCTACTAGTACAAAACAAAGATATAACTAATAGAATGTTTGTGGACTATTGCCTCTTGATAACCATAAAGAAATAGATCTTCAATTTATACAATACATGATCTATTCAATAAGCTACAAGGGTCTACTGACTTTAGTAGAATAGATCTCAAAAGTGGCCATCACCAGATAGATAAGTGCCTGAAGATATCATAAGAGGGCCTTTTGAAAAACTTTTGGCTCATGTGAATTGGTACTCCCTTTTGGACTTACCAATGTGCCAAATACCTTTTATCAAATGATGGAAAGGCGCTTCAAACCTGATCAAATCTTCATGGGAGTGTTCTTTGACGACATTATCATCTACTCAAGGTCAATTGTGGAACATAGGCAACATCTTGAGGTAATATTTCAAGTTTTGAGACAATAAGCTTTACATTAATTTAAAAAAAGTGAGTTTCTTTTAAAAGAGATTCAATGTTTAGGTCATATTATCTCTCAAGTAGGGATTTGAATGGACCTTCCAAAGCTAGACGTAATTAAAGAAAAAGGCCTATACCAACGAATCTACACAAATTGAGAATCTTTATAAGAATGTGTGTGTATTATAGACGCTTCACAGAAAAATTATCATACATAGCAGGCCCATTGTTTGATTTGACTAAGAAGAATGTTAAATTTGTGTGGACTTCAAAAGAGAATGAATTTTTTGAAAATTCAAAGACAAAGCTTACCTCGCAACCCGTGCTAATATTACTAGACCATCCAACGCCTTTTGAAGTCCTGTGTGATGTTTGTGAAAAATGCCTTAGAGCTCTTTTGATTCGAAAAAGGTGTGACATAGCATACAAAAGTAGGAGATGGATGACCAAGAAAATGATCTAGGAATGTATGAAAAAGAGTTGGTAGCTACCTTACATGCCCAATATGCATGAACCATTGACATATGAGAAACCAAGAAGTGCTAGTTCAGAAGGATTAGTTTTAGTCAAGAAGGTTAATGAGCATTTAGACGCCCTCCTAAAATTCTATGAAACACGGCTCAAAAACAACCAAACCCAAGAACATAGGTGGATGAAATATCCATACGTGGAACTAGAAAAGGAGAGGCTTGAAATGTGCAGGAAAATTATTCAAACAACCCAAGATTTACTAGAACCACAAGTTGGAAAACCTGAGGGTGTGATCCTTCTCCCACCTACACCAATAATTCCACCAAACCAAGAACAAAAAGAGCCAGATTCTAGTCACGATCACGAACAAAATCTCAAGGAACCAGTATTAGAGCCAAGGATAGTGTCAAGGATAGTGTCAAATACCACGGATAACTCTTCTGAGGGATTTCACATAGCTATACCTAAGAGTTGTAAAGAAATAGATGGTCTTGACAAATTGTGGAAACAAGTCAGAGAGGCCAATGAAGCAACTGAGATAAGTAGATAAGTAAATCAGATGGGTGATGGAAGACGAGTGTCTCTTCCACCAATAGAGGAATTTAAGGTTGGTTCTCAAATGAATCTAGAAGTGGAATCGTATTGGGGAGACAAAGGATCTGTACAGTCTATGGACAGTCAACCCCATTCACTATACAAACACTACCATCCTATACAGGAGAGTACGAGGCCAATTCAGAGGTTGTTGCAGTCCCATAACAAAGACTCTCGTCCAACAAGGTCATTGATTCAAAAGGGCTGATAGAAATATTGTCAACACCAGTCATTGTACAATAACATTAGCCAAGTTGCTCTGAATACGACCAAACATGTGGTCTACCGTGGGAAAATCCCTAGAGAAATTTGATGTTAAAAAACCAATGACTCAAATCAAGGAAGGGATCAAAGAGCTAGAAATGTAGGTGAGTACTATGAGGGAGAAGATGGGAAAATTACTCTTCCCGTGGAGTTCCAAGGTGTAAAAACCATGGCAATCCTTGCCAGTGGAGCCGGTGTTTCCATCACAAAAAAAGAGGTTTGGAAAACATGGGGAAAACCAACAGTGAGGGCTACAAGGATGAAACTGCAACTTGTAGACGGACACATGGAAAGGTCCATAGGACTGCTAGAAAAAGCAGTTGTTACTTCTTGTGGCATTGAATATGAGCAAACCTTTGCTATTGTTGACTTTGGCAAGAAGAACAACTATGATATAATTCTAGGAAGACCATTCATGCGACAATTGAAAATAGTCCAAGATTGGGGTTATGACTCTATCTACCTTAGAAATATGGAAACCACGACAAGGATAAACTTGAAGGACCATAGGTACAGGGATGTGACGAAAACAGCTATGGAGGAGTTTGATTCGGCTACTGTAGCAGGATCAAAACTTCCAGCATGGTTGGGTAAACTTAAAGAACTATGGATGTGTGGAGCTTCGCAATGCGAAAGCTTAAAGCGAGAGGAAGGCATCCCAGAAAGGACAGTTGAAGATACGGATTACATCCAAAAACCCTTTCTAGAGGAAAAATTAGAGCCACTTGAATGGGAACACATCTTGGCTACTCTTGATGTGTATGCTATTCAAGACAATCCAACAACGAAGTTTTGTGATGAAGATGGCTATGATGTTGATCCTTACTTTGCAATGAGTGTGATCCAGGAAAACAAAGACGAAGAAGAAGACAAGTTCTACGACTCTGTAGAACACTTGGAGCTTCAAGAAGATGCCAATAATGAAAATCCAAATGACCCAGCAGGTGACAAGAACAAAACTTTAACTAATGCGCTATTTTATGATTGTCCAAATCAAAAGCCAAGGAATCAATGTCACCGCTATAAGAATAAAGTGCATCAAAAGTGGATTCCAAAATCCTTGGTGGAAATGCAACTGCAACAAGCATCATCATACGTGGCTCCCATACCTGAAGAAAAGACTCAGCCAAGGAGAATATAGCCATGTCAACAAGCTACCAACACTCTAAGCAGGTGGATACCAAAGTCATCCTAGAAACAACAATCCAAGAGTAAGCAAATAGTAACTTTCCATAACCAGCCAAACCACAAAGGGAAAGTGCTAGAATGTTACCTTACTGAGGATAGTAGCGACAGTGATGATTCTTATGACATCCCCTACCAACAACTTAGATCATCACGATCACTAGCAACTTCATTAACAACCAAGAAAGGCCAAAAGAAAAGAATTATTCATAACCAAAAATTTTGACAAATCTTGATACAAAGAGCTAGATTGTCTTAAAGCAGATATGGATCAAGAAGACCAAGATCTTTGATGAAAAATTACAAGATTTAAAACCAAAAGGAAAACAGTCAAAGCCTCCAAGAGCATCTAGGAAAAACACAAAGCCGCAAGATTCTGCAACTCAGATTTGGGTTTCAAAGAAGTTGATTCAAGCGCGGAGAAGCCAGGAGTTCATTTGGATTCTGAAATGATTAAAGTATCAACTCCCAAAGTTTGAATCTCGTAGTCAATCAAGCATACAAGAGCTGAAGCAAAGATGACTGCTGACTCACACAAAGACAAGGTGGATCCCAAAGAAGTCTCTTCAAACATAAACAAAGCAGGGACAAGTATGGGTTCCCAAATGAGCAGCACCAATGGAGCAACCAAAAAACACAAAGAAGTGGGTCCCAAAGGAAACCAACAACATTAATGTTATTACTGCACCGCCGCTTGAATTCTTTCAATTCCTACTACAGTTACAGTACCTTTAGAAAGAATCCACTATTGAGGAATAATGAAAATATGACAATCAACCACAAGGCTAACATGGATTCCAAGGAAGCATCAAACAGATAAGTAAGCATTCAAAAAATCTCTACAACCTTCAATCAAGAAAACAACACAGGAGCTTCAAAGAACATCACATTGCTTAGAATAGGAAGCTTCGCCAGTAAATGCCAATAAGTAAATTTATTATATCCACATCTTGCACATCATAAATCTTTTCCATGCATTGACTGTGTATGCATAATAGGGCTACATTACAAGGCCTGCATAGGCACAATTTTTAATTGCCCAAGCACAACACATACCCTTGGTGATACCCTGTCGTCTAGGAGGACTCCAAATAGGAGGGGGGGATGCATTCTAAATGCGGACCTAATATTATGAATATTAGAGGGCAATGTTTTGTGAGTTGTATTGAATTTTTGCGATTGATTGTGATGATTTTTTAACACAATTCACAGTATTACAAAAGGACTATGATGACAAAATGCATATATGAGCCCCTAGGGACATGTATACAGTGTTATAATAGCATTACAAAAGGAATACGAGGACAAAATGCATATATGAGCCCCTAGGGACATGTGTACAGTGTACATAGCGTTTACTTTCTATTAACTTGAGTTGAGTTGATTTTTGGTTTTATTTTGTTATTTTTGAGATTAAAAAAAAAAGGCAGGAAAAATCCATAATCCAAATGAAGAAAAGAGTAAAGAGATGTCGAGCCGTACAAAGCAAAGAAGGTACAAGAAAATGATGATACTTCACGTTGTATGTCTCAAAAGCCATATGCACAAGGCTATGGTGACAAAGGAGGGACTACAAGGACAAAGGAAGTTGATGATGCGACTAAACAAAATCATCCATCAAGTGTAAAGTTACCTATCAGACACTTCACGCGACTATAAGACCGTATATAGGGAGTAGATCTTTATACTGTAAATCTTGTATCTTGTATGTGACTTAATGAAGCCTAACAAACAAAAGGAACTAACAATATTGACAAGAACAAAAGGGGCAGAGATGACAATTCAATCATGTATCGTGATAGATGTCTGCATGAGTAACCAGGGATCAAGCCAAATTCTTGTCATCATCATTGATTCTACATATGTTTAGCAGCCAGAAGGTGCTAGAGATACCCATCAGTCATTTTCGAGACTGACATCCAAAAAGAGCCAAATTCAGGTCCAAATCAAGCCATACTTTGTCAGGAGGCTACAAATAGAGTATACAAGCTAAGGGTTTCACCCCCCCCCAAAAAAAAAAAAAAGTATAACCCCTAGCTAGCCAAAGATGCAATTTTTTCAAATTTGAAGCTATGATAGCCATCTACATACCCTGTACATTATGTATATGAATTTTGGGGACAAATGGACTACGATAGCTTATAGATGGTCATCTATATCAAATGATGTCGGATAAGGATCTTTTGATGCAAGTTACTAACTTGGGGAATTAACTAGGGTTTGTCAAGCTTTAATTAAGTCATGTATCAAGTAGAAGTAGTATAATGATTTACAAGTCACACAAAAGCTAACATTGGTAAATGCAACTTTGATCACCTTGATGCAGGAACAAAGGAGTCACCAACAACGAAGAGCAAACACAAATGGTAGACAAACCAACCTTTGTAGGGTTACATATCTTGTCCTTGATGGGCTAGATCGACTGTTGAACATGGGTTTGGAACCTCAAATCAAAAAAATTATCTCCCAAATTCAGCCTGAAAAACAGACTTTGCATTGAAGTACAACCTAGCCTAAAGATGTTGAAGGTTTAGCCAGACAATTTCTACAAAATCCTTACAAAGTTGTCATTGACTCACAAGATATGAAAGCCAATCATTCAATTCTACAGATTGTAGAAGTTGTTTCTGAAAATGATAAAGACACAAAATTGACAGAAGTTCGTCATCAATTATGATTGTCCTAAATCGTGTGAAGACTATGTACGTCGGATTGGACGAACAAGACGAGCTCATGTAAAGGCTACAACCTATCCTTTCTTTACATAAACAAAACAACAAAAAAGACTACATCGACATCGACAACCAGGTCATGTCAAGGACGACATGAACGTAGAGGGGGGGAGTGTTGAGGCTAGGTCAACAGCACGACATAACTCAACAAAGGCTTATTTTTTGAGAGTTATGAAATGCTGAGGATTATGGTTAGAAACATCAATTGTAATAAGTAGGTAGTCTAGTTGCAAAAGCTGAGTGCAATGGCACTTCCAGATTGTAAACACCAAGCCATTTGACCCCTCAAACTCTATTTTTGGTTAACCTAAGTTAGCCTTAGTATATAAGGTACCTAGGTCATTTTTGTAAAACAACTCTTATCATAATCATAAGTTTTAAGATGCCATCACCTATGTGTGAGAGAGGAAGAGAGAGAGTGTGAGCTTCATCCTGATGCTACTCCCTACTCGTCAGCACATTGTAGATCCGATTGCACTATCACGCTTGCCTCAAACAGAGCTACACGACCATCCTAAGCATTCCTTGCGAAACGGAGCGAACGCGCTCACGCATCTATGAGCGGATGTAAGTATATCAAATAATGTTTGCTCTCTGCGTGCAAGTAGTCATTAGAATTGTGGAAACATAAGCTACACATAGGTACTCAAAGATTTCAATTTTGGGCAGTTCAAAATTTTGGCTCTGTCTTTATACGCGTTTTTTGCAGATGGCTTTAAAGCTAGGATTTTGAGTGTAGAGGCTTAGGTATAGGTATATCCTAGTGAGGGGATGGTTTTCCTTAAGTTTCATACGATTCTTGCACGATTTGATGAGTCTCCTTCCGTTTGTGTTTACGTGGGTAGGTGGTGTAGTTGAGAGCAGTGAGATTCTAGATTGTGATTTAGTTGGCCTTCCAGGGTGTTGTATGTGTAGGATGGTCTCAGTCTGACAAGCTAAAGTGATTTTCTCTATGTGCCTATCATGTCATCTGTGTCCTTGATTGACATTATGTTGATCTAGGTTGTTGTGTTGCATGCACTTTATGGGTGGTGTGATTCACAAAGATAATACCATCTGTTTTGACCTTGTTCTTTCATAATTTGAAAATATATGTGCCTCTAAACAAAAATCTACTCTAACTTTCTACAAATACACTATAATCCCTTCTAGCTGGTAAAAGATGCCAATGAGGTTACTCTAAACCTCCCTAAACAATTTTTTCATCTCTTCACTACAGATATTACTCAGTGCTATGAGAATATACCTTTGGAAGGAGATTTAGGATTGAAAGATGTTCTATCTCTGATGATTAAGCTTGCCTTTCAGAATGCTAGGAATAATGGTTTCTTCTACATTTCGCTCTCCAAAAAACCCAGATGGATTAAAAAAACACAATCTTCTCATCCTCTTCACTTCGATGATGAAAAATTATTTAAAAACATATCTTGGGTACTTGATAAACTGTACCATACTCTTCGGAGGATAGTGCTTTAATCAAAGCCAAGGCATTCATGTGCGATTTTCTTGCTCACCTATAATGTGTAATCTATACTTATCATTCAAAGATTTTCTCGCTCACCTGTAATGTGTAATCTATACTTATCCTCTTTGAATACAAATGGTTTCTCAAAACCATGAGTGACAAAAGTAATTATCGTGAACTTTCACTTTTTGATCATACTTACAAATATATGGATCACTTATTAAGCCTCAACAAAACATTATTCTCAGAGAAAATTGATCATATATATCCCAACCATTTAAAAGTTGAGCCAACCTTTATGTAATGGAAATGGCTTATGAACTTTGAGAATAGCGGAATTAAGAGAATTAAAGTTAGCATTTTTGTGAGATCACTTTGAGAACATAGAGGATGAACTTAATTGATGGTAGCAGCATAAACATAGTACTTAATTAACTTGGCATGAGCAATAATTTTGCAAGAGTGAAAGTATTAGAGAACATGACAATAGTTAAGGACCGGATTTACTTGGAGCCGGTCCCCCTCCAAAAGGCGTTTGTATTATAGATTCTCCCATCAAGAGAGACTTGGTACAGTACAATGTTTGTGTTACTTGTGACCCTGGGATGCTATGAAGATGGAAACCTTCATGCATTACAAACATAACATAAACTTTGCAAAAAGAATTAACTATCCCAAGACTCAGTCCTAAGGCCTCAAACACCTTGAAAGACCTCAAACACCTTTCAAGGTGGAGAGATCTGGCGGGAAATGAGGGTAGGGAAGAGGAAGAAGAATCATCATTAGTAGAAATAAATAGTTCCTCACTTATCACCACTCTTCTTGCTTAGCATATCATAATAGCATAGTAATGAATATGAAGAAGATGGCAAGCTTAAGCATTGAAGCATGGCTATTGGTTGGATTTGAATTCCATAGCCAAGATTGTTGGTGTAGGCTCTCCACTTCTCAACAATCTTGGAGAAGGAGATGGACTCCACACAATGTTGAGGATCCACTTTTGAAAGCTCTCTCTCTCTCTTGAGTGTTTACTCTATGGATGGCCTAGCCTTGAGCTTAATACCCATGCTTCAGAGGCTAGTGCTAATCCATTGTAATTAGAGAACCTTTTTTAATCTAGTCTCTACTTTCTCATTAGTCTCAATTTGCTTCTCTACTCCATTATGTCATGAAGTAGTTTCACCTTTCTAATTATTCTAGATTTGAGTGTGTGTGATGAATTCTTACTTATTAACCACTCTTATCCTTCTATGAGCATTCGATTTGCAATATTTAACATCACTAATTAGGTTGATTAAGTTGGTTCTTAATCTTGTAATTAGTGTGTGTGCCATATTGTTTGCTTGTGTGTGGATAGGTTTTATGAAACTCTAGCACCATTCACCTTGTGTGTGTAGCTTTTGATGAAGTGCCTTGATTGGCATGCGGTGATTGGAGAGGCCAACACCAATGCAATTAGTGTGTGCTTATCATTAATGTGCTTTGGGTTTCTAGTCTATGGTAAGTCCGACTTCCGTGGGCTTAATGTGTGTAGGAGATGCTTGCTTGATGATGTGATTAGAGTTAGTGATTAATGACTAATCTCTATTGCATTGGATGAGCATACTCTTGAATCCTCTCATTATTTTCATTCGATGTTCGTGCTTCCAGCTCGTCATTATTCTTTGATAGGGGGATTCTTATACCGTTATTTTCCTCGTGAGGAAATTTTCGACAGTGTTTAAGAGAAGATGAGATTTCTCAAGTCTTAAAGGCATTGCATGATGAGCCCTGTGGAGGTCATTTTGTAGGAGAATTAACAGCAAGGAAAATATTAATGGCAGGGTATTGATGGCAAACGGTATATGCGCAGACTCTTTTGCATATTGTAAGAAATGCAATAGTATTAGCGTGTTGGTTGATCTACACCACAATATGCGACACCATTAACACCAATATTAGCCTTAAAGCCATTTGAAAAATGGGGTATAGATTTTGTGGGTCCTATAGATCCTCCATCTCAATATCGATCTAATCGATATATACTAGTTTGTACGGACTATGTTACGAAATGGGTCGAGGCCAAACCTTTGAAAACTAATAGAGCAATGGATGTAGCTAAGTTCCTTTATGAAGATATAATTACGCGGTTTGGTTGTTCACTAGAGTTGGTTAGCGATTGAGGATCTCATTTCCTTAATGATACTATTAGGGAATTGACTGAGTTATATAAAATTAAACATAAAAAGTCTACACATTGTTATCCACGTGAAAATGGACAAGTGGAGGTTAGCAACAGAATTCTGGGTAACATTTTAACGAAGACGATGGCTGATAATCGTCGTAATTGGGATAAACGGTTACGTGAAGCATTATGGGCTTATCGCACCACTTTTAAGGTAACAACTCAGAATACACCCTTCACTTTGGTTTATGGTACTGAAGCCATATTTCCGATCGAAAAAGAGATTCCAACCTTAAGGCTTGCTTTGTCCACTAGACTCGGTGAAGAGAATCTTTGAAAGATAGGTTGTTCACCCTGACTAAAATGGACGAGATGCGCTTACTAGCCTTACACAGAGTCTTGAGGCTATGCAACGGTGGCATAAAGCATGGCATGATCGCCATATCAAAGTTTGAAAATTTTGAAGGGACAATAAGGTTTTGATTTATGCTAGTCGATACTATAAATTCCCTAGGGAATTGCAGATTCGGTGGTTAGGTCCTTTTAAGTACTTCGGGCCTTCATTAATGGAGCTTTGTTAGTTCAAGACATTGACAAAACTTTAGATCCTTTTAGAGTCAATGGTCTACGAGTGAAACATTATTTCACTTAGTTAGAAAAAAAAAAAACAACAACATAAGGGAAAATCATAAAAATATAAATATTAAAAGAAATTTAAAAAACAAAAATAAAGTAAAAAGAGGGCAAATTTTTGAGTTTGTAGTGACAGTTTGTTTATTTCTTTCTTGTTTTCTTTTTTTTGAAATGGGTGTTAACATTGGTTATTTTATGGCAGGAATTATCGCCTCGTTTACTCTCATTTTTTTTCTCACTCCATCTTTATTTGGTAAGTCATGGACACCTCTATAGTCTACTTGTTTTTTGTGTTTAGACCTTTTGTTCGTGGGTTGGGCATAGAGACCGTAGTCTGTTTGATACATGATCTACATGAAATGGAATGGTTGTTACATTGGTGGGTCATGGGACTTGATTTGCAAGTGCACGATTGGGATTATCTACGCTTCTTGTTTGCACTTTTTGAGGGTTTTCATGAGAATGGCCCTGTAGCCTTCATAGATATGTTCCCTGACTTAGATGAGGATATTATGATTGACCCCATGGTAGATTTGGAGTTTTTTATTATTGATGATGAGGATGAGGGGGTACCCTTAGGTTTACCTAGGGGATTATATCAGATGTTGTTGCCTAGACAACAAGCAATAGTCCAATATGACCAAGCACAACCCTATGGAGGGGGTCTCCAGCATGTAGCACCTTTTGGCTTAGCCAATGCACCTGCACTATTCCGTAATATGTAGTGAGAGACTTAGATGATGATGCAGAGGGAGGAGATGGAATTTAGGTTTGCCTAGCTTTGCATACACATGTTTATACAAAAAAACAAAACAAACCAACAAAATTACAAAATCCAAACAAACAAAAAGTCACAAAATCCAAAAAGAAATGTTTTCTTTTATGCTTGATTTTTTGTTTTATTGAAAAAAACACAAAAACAAGCAAAACTATCAAAACAAAAAAAAAACAAACAAAAAATCCATAAAAATTAGGAGTAGGTCCCTACATGTACTTTCTAGGGTTTGTGGATTTTATTTTGCAGATAACATTAGAGATGTTGCCACTTGGAGTGCGACAAAGTGTAGCAGTGTTGAAGCTATACCTGGCGATGCAGTTTAATTAAAGCTTTCAAATAAATAAACAGGTGGTTCCTTTCCAATTCTAATATTGTTTTGTGTTGAAAGAGATTACGTTTAAGAAATGTTAAGTCAGTGGGAATTAACATTCTACTTTTTGAAGTATTTTGAACTTTTTAGCTTAGTAGTTTATATAGTTGAACTACTATTTTTTTGTTTGACTTATTAGTTAAGAGTTTTTTACTAGGTTCATTGGTAGCTGAAAGGGATAGTAGAGATGATTAATTAATATAATTATTGTAGCTAAACTAAGTTTTAGCTTAATATATTTATGCTCTTAATATTGATTTAACAACTTTGGAAGTGTAGTAGGTCTATACGGTTAGGTTTTGTCCCTTGACCTTAGCTTATGTTGGAATTAGGGTTGCAGAGAAACACACACAGCTTGGAGAAGACGAAGGGAGCTCAAGGCACACAATAGAGAGTGTGTTACTTAGTGTGTAATGGAAAGATAGATAGCCCTAGAGTGATGGGCGTATATACAATGCACGGGGGAAAAAACCTCCTAAAGAGGGAAAAAATGCCCCGGCGGTCCTAGTGTGTTCACACACATCACTACCACATGTATATGGTAACAAATCCCCCCTGGAGTGATGCGGTGAACGAGAGCTGGCACATGAGTAAAGGGAAGTGCCATGCCCTGAGGACAGAATCAGTCCACAAAGGGGAGTAAGCCCAAAGCTTTGCGGAAAGCTTCAAGCTTCTCACAAGACAATGCCTTTGTGAAAAGATCTGCAAGGTTGTCCTGTGTTGGCACATAAGCCAAGCTGATCTCTCCTGCTGAGAGCCTCTCCCTGACATAGTGGTAATGCACCTCAATGTGCTTTGTGCGAGCATGAAAAACTGGGTTCCTCGCAACTGCCAATGCGCTCTGACTGTCAATGTAGATAGTGTTGGCAGTTTCCTGTCCAACACCCAAGTCAGCCATAAGGCGTCTAAGCCATACACACTCAACCGTAGCTGTGAAGACTGCCCTGTACTCAGCCTCACAACTCGAAGTGGCCACAGTAGGTTGCTTCTTGCTCAACCATGATATACATGAACTGCCAAGCATGAAACAAAAACCACTTGTGGACACTCGCGTGTCAAAACAACCAGCCCAATCTGAGTCCGAAAAAGCATGTAAGTCTGGCGGCAATGATCCCCCCTTGGGATAAAACAAGCCAAGATGTAAAGTGCCACTAAGGTAGCGGAAAATCCTCTTGACAGCCTGCCAATGCTTAGACCCTAGGCTATGCATAAATCTGCTGACCTGCAAGACTGCAAACTGAATATCTGGCCTGGTGTTGCATACATAAATGAGGCAGCCAACAGCAGTTTGGTAAAGAGTGACATCAGCAGGATCGCCAGCATCATGTAGACTTGAACTTCAAACCTGTTTCCATGGGAGTGGCAATAGGTTTGCAATCCTCAAGTCCAAACTTACATAGCAATGTCTCTATGTAACTTTTCTGACACAAGGCAATACCACCATCACACTGCTTAAATTGTATACCCAAGTAATGATGCAACAGCCCCAAATCTTTCATCTTGAAAGTAGCATTCAAATCAGCCTTAAATTCAGCAATATGTCTCTCATTTGGTCCAGTGATCAGCAAATCATCAACATAAAGAACCACAATGAGAAATACATCATCCTCACGCTTTACATACAATGTGCTTTCTGTTGGACTGTTACGAAAGCCTCGTTTAACCAAATGAGTGTCAGCTTTCTCATACCAAGCACGAGGAGATTGCTTCAACCCATACAAAGCCTTCTTACATTTGCACACTTTGTCCTCTTGTCCTTTTATGACAAAACCGCGAGGCTGCGTTACATAAACTTCCTCAAATATGTCACCATTCAAGAAAGCAGTAACAATGTCTGATTGATGTACATCCCAACCAAAATGAGCTGCCAATGCACATAGAAAACGCACAGTAGTCATACGACAAGTGGGAGCAAAAGTCTCTTCATAATCTATGCCTTTTTGTTGTGCATAACCCTTTGCAACAAGTCGAGCCTTATGGCGATCGATCTCACCATCCGGCTTGCGTTTCAACTTGTAAACCCACTTCGTACCAATGGCCTTTTTGCCAGGAGGCAAATCACATAAAGTCCATGTGTCATTCTCTATAAGTGCATCATATTCTGATTTCATGGCAGCAATCCAATTTTCTGAATTCTGTGCTTCATCAAAAGACAGAGGCTCCTCAACATCATGTAAACTAGACACAGCCAAAGCATAACAATCTGATGCATAAGATGCATGGCGAGAGCCTGAACGAGTACGACTAGATAAAGGTGCATCCAATTTACTGTCACGCAAAGTGTGCACCAGCCATTTTGGCATACCTCTAGCCTGCTCATTTTCAGCCCTTTCCTCATCAAGTACATCAGCATCAGTAATAGGCTGTTCTAAAACATTTTCAGAAACCCCCATAGGCTGTACATTTGCCTCATTGGAACTTACATTCGTATTTCCACCACTGAAAAGAGGCAACAAAGTGTCATAAATGTCCTGTGAGCTTACATTACTGTCTCTAGTACATGACAGCAAGTGTTGAACAGAATCTTCCACAAACACTACATCCCGTGAAACCAGAATACGTTTTGTTTGCGGATGATACAACCTGTAACCTTTGCTTTCAGCACTATAACCAACAAAAATACATTTGACAACCTTATCATCCAATTTTCTGCGCTGCACTTGTGGCTGAAAAGCATATGCCAAACAGCCAAAAACACGCATGTGCTCAATAGAAGGTTTTCTATCATGCCATGCTTCATATGGAGTAATAGACTGCAAAGCTTTCGTAGGACACCTGTTAAGTACATAAGTGGAACACATGATGGCCTCAAGCCAAAAAGAATGCGGCAAAGCTTGACTTTTGACCATACATCGTGCCATTTCCGTTAGTGACCTGTTTTTCCTCTCAGCAACACCATTTTGCTGAGGTGTATAAGGCACTGTACATTGGTGTTTTATCCCACGACTAGCCAGAAATGCATTAAATTCATGAGACATATACTCCCCCCCTCGATCGGAACGGAGGGTGCCCATAGTACATTTTGAGACATTTTCAGCCATAGCCAAAAATTGTTTGAAGCACATAAAAACTTCGGACTTCGCTTTAAGCGGAAATACCCACGCATGCCTGGAGTAATCATCAATGAAAGTCACGAAGTAGAGGTAATTGCCCAAGGACGGAGTTTGCATGGGCCCACAAACATCACTATGCACAAGCTGCAACCTGCATGTGGCCCTAACTGAACCATCCTTTGGAAACTTAGAACGCTGCATTTTACCCAGAATACAGCCTTCACAAACATGTTTGATAGGTGCTTCAAGAGGCGGCAAAGAAGCAACCATATCAGATTTCTGCAAACGCAGCAAACTGGCAAAATTTAGATGACCAAAACGTGCATGCCAAAGTTTTGCATCTGAAATAGCCCTTGAATCTGCAACAGCATTTGCAAAATTTTTTCCACACTTGTCATACAAAGTGAGCTTATACAGCCCACGGCACAAAAGCCCAGATGCAACAATTTCATCACCAAAACTGAGATCATGAACTGTACATCTGTCATCCACAAATTTGACTACAAGTCCAAGTCTAGCAAGTGCGGATACAGACAAGAGATTCTTCTTGATCCCAGGTACATAAAGTGCATCAACAAGTGTGAAGGAACTGCCATTAGCAGCAGTGAGCACAATCTTTCCAACTCCCTGAACTGGATAAGAGGCGTTGTTGGCACAAGTGACTGAATTCCCATGAGGGACAGACTCGAGAGAGGTAAACAATTCACGATGTGAGGTAATGTGCTTTGTAGCACCACTGTCGAAATACCACACATGTGAATCTGCAGCAACTGACAAGCATGCATCATGGACAGCAGGATTGTAAGTGCACTCTGCGCTAAAAGCCCATTCTGCATCAACATCAGCATCACAATCTCCTTTCACAGAAGACTCAACAATGGCTGCATTTGTAGTGGACCCAGCATTTGCAGTGGAACCACCCTCTTTCTTCTTAGCCTCTTTGGCCTTCAACTTAGGACACGACCTGATCAAGTGATCATTGGCTTTACAATAATGGCAACGCATCTTCTTTTTGCCCTTATCACCAGAATTGCCAGACGAAGTGCTGCCAGCAGAAGCATTAGGAACAGATTTTTTGCCACTCGCAGTAGAACCATAAGAAGTGGCTGCATTACTGTTACCACCCTTTCTTTGAGAAGCAATAAAAGCCTGTTCAACTGCACGCTGCCTAGTCCTGTTTTTTCTAGAAAGTGACTCTTGCAACAGCAATGTGCATAATGCATCAAACTTGACAACTTCAGGATTTCCTTGGGTCATCAGTCTCCAAGTACTAGCAAAAGTCTGGTAGGAATCTGGTAAGGCATCAAGAACAGTCTGCACAAGGGAACTGTCCGAAATGACTTCACCTGCAGAAATGAGTTGCTCATTGATATCCTTGACACTAGCAAGGAAAGTGTCCATATCATCTTCCTCATGCATAATCTTCGACTCTAGCTCTTTACGCAGCAAAGCAATTTTAGCCTCATTGCGGCTTGCATAAAGACCTGCTAGAATATCCCAAGCCTGTTTTGCAGATTTTGCTGAACGGATGTGAGGAATAATGGTGCGCTTCACAGACAACGCAATCAATGCATGAGCCTGCGCATCCTTAACATCCCAACGAGCTTGTTCTGCCGTAGGCAATACAACTCTAACAGCTGCAATCCTTGCAGCAAGACCTGCAACATCCTCAATATCGCCTACATCTTCAGAACCAGGACGTACATCAATACCCTGCACAATGTTCCAGACACCTTTTGACACAAGAACATGTTGCATCATATAAGCCCACATAGGGTAGTTGTCCCCATCCAACCTGTCCTCGGCAGCAAACATCTTGAACACATCTGTGTTGTTGTTGTCAGCCATGGTAAATGCTGCACCTGATGTGAAAACTGCCCGAAAATAGGAGAAATGGAGCGGGAACAACTTGTGCTATATAGCACAAACCGTAGAAGACTATAAGGCACCTGTTATGCAGAAAACGGCACTGACAGAAAATCTGTACAAAATGACGAAATAGCCTGTGCAGTACTGCCTGTAGTGGAAACGGAGGCCGAAATGAGCCCAAATCAAAATTCTGAGCAGACCAGACTCTTTGAGCTGTCCCAAAATATTTGTCGACCTGCGAACGCTCGCCAAAGCTCACTGAAATCGGAGAAAGTGAGCAGGCGTGTGCTGGAGCAGCTGGCGACTAAGCCCGGGAAGACGTGACCTGCTCTGATACCAATTGCTGGAATTAGGGTTGCAGAGAAACACACACAGCTTGGAGAAGACGAAGGGAGCTCAAGGCACACAATAGAGAGTGTGTTACTTAGTGTGTAATGGAAAGATAGATAGCCCTAGAGTGATGGGCGTATATACAATGCACGGGGGAAAAAACCTCCTAAAGAGGGAAAAAATGCCCCGACGGTCCTAGTGTGTTCACACACATCACTACCACATGTATATGGTAACAGCTTATTAGAGGTATGATAGAATGTTTTATGAATATGATAAGCCTAGGGAGGGAAAATGATATGTATTTATGTTGTTTACCTATCGCCATATGAGCTTGGTAGGTGGGTGGGTTCACTTTCTCTCTAGTGTCAGAGCCATGAGCTGTATCAAGGTGTAATGTGAAAGGATATTCCTGCTCGACACAGCAATGAGTGTGGAATGCATGTCTTAATGATTTTGTTTTTGTTTAATGCAAGTCCGATGTGGCTTTTAAAAATAAAATAGAATAAAGAAATAAAAAACTTGAAAAAAATCTGAGAAAAGGCTTGAATGATCGCAATAAATTACAAGAATGAAAAGAATAAAAACAAAGACGGAAATTTTAATTCATACCATAACTTCCTTTTTAGTGATTGCTATTATAGTTCTCATATGTTAATGTTTGGGTGATGTTACCTCTGTAGAGACTTAAGACATGGAAGGGGACGGATGTTCTCATTATTAAACAGTAATAAATTTATTGACTAGATTTGGTAAGGTTTTCATATATCTATTAAATAATCACCTTTAGCATGTACTTCTCAGTTACTTGTGACCACTAAGGGATTTTTGACCTGATAATGTCTACAATTGATTAGTTAGTTCAATTATATAACTGGCTCTATTAATTTGTTCAATTTACTATGGTAAGTACATTTTAATTTACAATGACTATGTATCAATTTAATGAAAATGTGGAATTTAATATGTTTTTCTAATATATTTTGAGTGGAATCACTAGTGTTACTGTGTTGTGTTTTAGGATGTTGTGCTCACGAGGACGTTCTCATTTAAGGAGGGAAGAGAGTTATTTTTCAATAGTTGATGTGAAGTGTAGCTGTAAAGCTGGGGAACCGCAGTTTTTTTTGAAGTATTGAAGTGCAGCAGACATTTTTGTTCGTCGAGGACAACTTCACGTTTAAATGGGGGAGAAATGTAGACCCCTAGTTATTTTGGAATTTTGTACCAAACTCGTGTTAACTTGGGGATATGCATAGGCATGTTAGAAGCATTTGCATTTTAAATCATTGCACATGTATACATGTTTAACATGATTTGATGTTGTTTCATATACATGATTAGATAGAATTTGAAAGACTTGCTTATATTTATATTAAAATTTGAATGCTATGCTAGTTCTTTCAAGGGATGTTCATAAGTTTATAACCTAGTTTGGTCGTCTTTGACTATGGAAGATCTATAGAGCTTACTAGATAGAGAGAGCAGTAAGTGTGCATTTTAGCATGAAGGCTTAAACTAAGACTCTGACGGATAGTTTTTTAAGATTTTATGGGAGTGTCCAGACTATTAGGCATAGCCATATCAATTTTCATATAGATATGAAGGAGGAGCAAGGCGAATTAGTAATAGTAAGAGAATGAGAGAGGGCCACCCTTTGTCGAGTCTAAGTAGGATATATATATATATGTATGTATGTATATATATATATCTTGTTCCCGTTTTATCTTCCCATATTAAATGATCAGTTTAATACGAGAAAATCATTTGGTAAAGTTAGATATTATATTTTATGACATTACCTCTCTCTTGAAATCATAGTCGTCCTTGACTATGAGGTAGAGAAGATAAAGCCTAGTCATTAGTCCATGTTTCTTAGCGGGTAGAGGATCCCTTTTTACCCTACGACATCATTCCAGAATGGATGACTAATCCATTTGGTGCTTGGGAGACTTAGCTGCCGCAAGCATGTCTGCTCTTTAGTCCATATCATACTTCCAAAGTAGAGTGACAAGATCTACTTGGTGTTTGGGAGACGTTGTCACCACAACCATGATCCTAAGCATGCATACTTCTTAAATTTTGTGCACAATAAAAGAAAGAGAATGAGTCTTATAAGACAAAAACATTATTCAATTAAAATGCATTTTCATTTGCTTACTCTAGTGTAGCATTGTAAGCATTGACAAGGTTCATATTATCCTTAAGCTAGGTTCCTTGCATCCATCTAGCATCTTTAAAAGGATAATTCTTAAACTTAACAAGATATCATTAGATAACGTTACCATTTCTTAGTACCTTGTCTTCGTGTCGAAGAATGGTTAGCATTGTGAATGAGCCAATGGTTGGGCAGCTTTAACTAATAAGCCATCTCATTGATTGGCTTAAGAATTTAAAAAGGACCATAGTATCTTTTTGCTAGTTTAGCATAATACTCTTGGTGACCCGTAGGATTCTTGCCCGTAGTATGCCTTAGACAAGCCTTGAGAAACTTTAGCAAGACCCAATCATTTTCCTTAAAGGCTAAGGCTCTTTTGTGCTTATTAGCAGCATCCCTTTTTGCCTTTGCTTTGAGATGGATATAACCTCTTTAATCTTTGGAAAAGATTCTTGTGAGTCTCGGCTATATTCATCGGCAGTGAAGATCTTCCCATGTACTTTAAGTAGTAAGGGACTTTTGGATCTTCCCTTTTTAACCTCAAAAGGTGCTTTCCCCATAGAAGTATGTACAATTGTACGCATACTCTATACGAGGTAGATACTTCTCTCATTGAGAACGTTGATCTACTTCCATGACGTGGGATTCTAGTAGATTCAAGAATCGTTAGATTAGCCATTTCATTTTGGTCATCCACCATTTGTGGATGATAGGCCAAAAGAGAAATTTAATCTAATTCCTAGATTCTCAAAAAGACCCTTCTAGAAATTTCCCTCTCATTCTTGGATCTTTATCCGACACTATGGATGTTGGCAAGCCATGATACTTGAAAAATTGAGATCTAAAGAGGTTTGCCATTTCATGTGTCTTAATAGTCTTTTTGACAGGCATAGAGTGTGTTTTCTTGCTAAGCATGTCGACGACTGAAACAATCCAAATTGCTTCCCTTAATCAAAATTCAATTTTTGGTATACCACGCATTTTGAAACATACTCTTGTATGTTTACTTTTCATGGTAGACCAACAGAAATACATTTCTACTCCTTGAAGAGTAAATTATGCAATCCCTCTTTGCCCCTCATAAGGAGAAGCAGGGATTCATACATGACTTTCTTATTGTATCGGTGAGTAACACATAGCCTATTTTCATTTGAAATATAACCATCCTTCAAGGTGGATGGTTCTTTTTTTCTTCCCTAATGCAAAGGTTGTAATTACCTACTTAAAGTCTTGGTCAATAGCATACTCATCTATCATAAAAGATAGATCGTTGTGAGTTGCTATAGACACCACATTTACCCTTGGCCATTGTGAAAGTGCATCAACCACTTGATTGTGCTTGCCAACAATGTGAGCAATATGAAATTTAAATTGCAAAATAAAATTTTCCCACCTCATTTTTTTGTCGAAAAGCTTGGTTTGCGTCATGAAGTACTTGAGACTTTGTGATCCAGTCGTAGGATGAATGGAGCCCCCAAGAGATAGTGCTTCCATATGTCTAACGCATGTAGAATAGTTAAAATCTCTTTTTCGTATATGCCCAAGATCTGTTCATCGGCATTGAGCCTTCGGCTCTCATATGCTATGGCATGCCCTTCTTGAAGCAAAACTGCTCCAAGGCAATGACCACAAGCATCTCATTGGATCTCATATGTCTTTGAGAGATCCGGAAGCATGAGGACTGGTTGAGAGATAAGTTTCTCTTTGAGCTTGTCAAAAGAATTTTGTTCTTTAGCAGTCCATGAGTACTTACTTTGTTAAGTCATGCAATGGTCTTGCTATGTGAGAAAATTTTGCTATAAAGTGTCTATAGTATGCACACATATCAATAATCTATGTACATGCTCTTTTCCTTGTAGGTGAAGTAGATTCTCCTTTCAGGGAACTTCATGTTGGCAGCCATGAGGTTGAACCATGGTGCCCCTAGGATAGCATCCTCATGTTGGAGAGGAGAGATAAAAAAAAAGTCTTCTTTGTTGACGTAGCTTTGGACATGAAGCCTCAACTTCCCAATCAAGGGACTAACGAAGGTTTCCTATCCCTTGAAAGCTATGTCAGCAAGTTACAATATCTCCCATCTCAAGCTTGAATGTCCAACTTGGTGGCGAACTCCGTTGATATGAAGTTGTGAGTAGAGCCAGGGTCAAACAAGATTAACGCATCATGGTCCCTCACTTTTCCGCAAGCATAGGAGAGGTATCAGCCTTTGCAATGAGTATCCTCTTTTGGAGCTTCAACCATGGAAGATCTAGGAGTGTCATTGCGTACATTTCTTTTGGGGCAAGAACGATAACCATGTCCTTGCTCCCCACACTTAAATAATTTATGGTCTTTACGAAAGGCCTCTAATTCTTTGAGAGAGAGCTTATTTTTACCTTTATAAGCTCCTTCCTCCTTGGCCTTATTGTTGTTGGTGTTGGTGTTGCCTTGGGAAGAGTTTTTAGCATTGCTCTTCCCTTTAGCTTCATTTTGATCCTTGTTTTCCATGGGCTTGAAATTTCTTCTCGCCCCTTGTTGGAAATTGTTAGTAGCAAGCTAACTCGGATACCATTTTTTGGAGCTCTCATTGTAAAAACATTTATTATTTTGATGAATCGGGAATATTGTAACTCCTATTTTTCGAATAAACCTTGTAATTGATGAGCCGGGGCTACAAACTTCTAGATTGTATCAACTTGTCTTTACCTATGTTTAGTTAGAGCTCCCAGATTATTAGTTTTGACCAACCAAAACCTTGGCTAAGGTATAAAAGCCAATTTTTGTAAGTTATTTAAAGTTTTGGATAATGAAGCGTGAGCTAACGGCGCTCACTTCTCTCCTTCTCGCGCTTCCTACTCCCTCCCTGGTTGTCACATTGCAGTTGCGTTTGTTGCATTGCAACCGTAGGTAAGAGCTCTACACATTGATGTAAGCATTTCACAGTATTTTGTAGATTTTGGCATCACCGACCCACAGCCTAATCTCATCATAAGTAGAAATTTACACTTCAAAATCAAAAACTAAGTATAGGCGGGGTATTGGGGCATCATTGCTAAGCATTTAGATGCATTCTAGGTCAAAAACGACTATGTCAAAAATCCACTGCTATTAATAATCACGATTTTTTCACTTGACATAAAGTGAGTTTTGAGACCATAAGCATGTGTGCTTAGGTCTTATAAACATGTCCTAGAAGTTTCATTACGTTTGGATGTCGTTTGATGCTGTAACGGATGTGATTTGTTTGTCGATGAGCGATTGGCTTTTGGTGATTTCGGTCATTTGAGTGTAGCTTGAGTTAGATGCGAGTTGTTTGTTGTTTCCTAGGAGATTGACAACCTCTTGTAGCCTCTATGCACTAGTCGAGTCAGCTTTGTCCCATGGATTGACAATTTAATCGTGGTTCTCGCTACGTCTGCTAATAAGATAGGAGTGAAGCTAGACACCCGTCCCACATTTGGCGCCACTGTGTCGGGGATCAAAGAGACCTAAACTAGGAAAAAATACGAACGTCTTGTGAAGTTGTCCTTTAACTTCCTCTAAGATCTCCTAGAGTAAAAACTTTCTTTTAGAACCGCATAGCTTAAGATTGTTGTCTTTTGCTGTGTAGAGGTAGCTTGGAAGAAGTAATTGTACTTGCTAAGTGCCTTTAGGATTGTAGGATTGTAGAACTACATTAGGATTTTGAGAATGATTGGTAGATGAGACAAGTCTTAAGATCAATGCTCAAGAAACCATAAAAAACAAGAAAACGAGTATTTGTGAACACTTTCCACAACCTCATTGCAGTAGAACCTATGAGTAGGGTAAGTAGAATCCGAGGTGGATTTTAGAACATTACTCTCTCCGAAAGAATCAATTGTGAGTTGTTATTTGAAGTTGTAGAATTTCAGGTCTACGGCCAAAAATAGCACGAAAAGACTGCCAACCACTCAATCCGACTGGAGAGTATGCTTTAAAAGTGGTATTAACAAGTAGGTAAGCTCAAGGACACATTGAGGTAAAAATTTCAAGAGTTCACAAAAACTCAGATTATTTACTTTTTCTTGACATTTTAGGCCAGATTTAGTTTTGACTTGATTCATAAGCTTAAAATAGCTCATGAAAAGATTGTCCAGTGAAAAAGTGCAAAAAATTGTTCATTTTAGGCCTAAAGTAAATAATCGTGATTATTTACTTTCAGCTCAAAATTGACCAAGCTCAATACCAACGACTCATTGCATGTGTACAAACAACTTTTGTAAAGGACCATAGAATTTGGATCACCAAATTGACCAAAAACTGGGTAAAAACTAAAGTCTGTACTGACTTCCAGGAATTTGAGTGTAAATTGGAAAAAAAATTGTTCAAACTCAATGAAACTTGATTCATAGGCTTATATTGATGTGATAGAGATGTGTATATGCTCAGTTGATCAAAAACATACAAAAATTTGTCAGAAGTAAATAATCACGATTATTTACATCTGCCCCATCTTTTAACTTTTTTGACCAAGTAAATATACCACTAGCTTTACCATGTTATAATAAGCCCACAAATCAAATTTGGTAAGATTTGGATCATTGGGTTGAAAATTGTGACCAAATTTGCAAAGTCAGTCTGCAAATACAAAACTGATGACCATTTTAACCAAAAAATATCCAAACTTGATGAAACTTGGATAGGGGGCTTAAGTTGAGATACTTAACAGATCTGTGTCAAGATCGGGATAAAAATATAGTTGGATAACTAATCGCGATTATTTACATCTGCTTTAAAAATTACTAATCTTGTACATTTGAGTATATACCACAAGGTTAAGCGTATCAAGTAGACCACACAAATCAATTTTGGTAAAATTTGGATCACAAAAGTGAGACTTAAGCCAGATTATTGAAATCAGAGTCTGCGGACACGAAACAGTTGCTAAACTTGAACAGATTTTGTCCAAACTTAGTGAAACTTATCCAGGGATCTTAACAGGTTGTATACTTGGCAAATTAAGCCAAAAAGTGAAAATTTTTGACAAAAGTAAATATTTACAATTATTTACTATTGTTACACAGAGACACCACTTTTGACTTTTGAGCTTATACATTGTTAGACCAACATAATACAAGGCCACCGGGTAATGTTGGGTTCAATCGGATCCAAATTGGTATATGTTCACTCAGTTTTCAGGTTACAGATTAGTCCTTTGATCTTTTGCAAAATTAGGGTCTGAAAGTCTCAACTGCTGACTCAATTAGCTCAATTTGAAGTGATACACATAGACCAATCACAATAGTTAGCAAAAAGTATACAATCTTTTTGAGAGAATAGCTAACTTGATTAAAATTGATACAGGAATCAGGTTGCAAACGAGGAATTGGCAGCTTGACAGAAGATGCAATCATGTCAAGTGGAAGAAATTGACAACAAGTCAATCCGACGATAAGTACTCTATCCAGGGCTTCACAAGTCTTTATGAACCTTAGATCTAGTCGTATACTAGGAAACCAAGGCATATTTGGAGAAACCTCCAGTAGAGTATCCACCGAAGAGAGTATGAATCAAGGCAATCCCTTGCACACTATCCTTGAAGAAGTCTCAGACACTTTTTCAGATTCAACATCTGAAATGTCGTCCTACTCGACTCACTCGAAAATCGGAACGACAGTGCGCTATAAGCACATACTCTCTTTTTATAAGACTAATCGCCATGGCGCTCAGGTTTACCTGGATCCTAACGAAGATTATGCTATTCGCATTGATAACCTTGGTATTGAGTTCAAAGAGGAAATCAGGGAAAACAAACAAGGAAAAATGTATATGGATAGAAACGGAACTCAGTATTTACAAGTTGAAAACCCTGACGTGATAGACAAATGGAGGTTAGAAGTAAACACCATAATTCCAGATATGGAAGCTAAAGAAGGACCACCAACTTTAGAATTTGAGGGATACAATCAAGTTGATTTGAAGCCTTTGAAACGGCTTAGTATGGATAATCCTAGGATCGGAGTCTATTGTTGGGAGGATAGAAACGTCAAAGATATTCTATGGACTTTGCATGCCAAATCAGAACAACTAACACCCATGAAGATCATCTATATCTTCAAGATCAAGGATAAGGGTTCAATAGATTTACCAACCTACCTGTTTAGGGATTGTTATAACAACAACTTTGTTATGATGATTCCTGATGAGGAGGTGGAACAAACCAAATACCAAGGGTATTCCATAAGGGATTGGATATTGGGCCAAGGACCAGAAACTATTCCAAGAGATGAACACTGTGAGAGATCTCCCAAGAGTAATGTTAAGAAACCAGAAACCACCTCATCACGAAGAAAACCGGGTGACACTAAAGCCAGTCTAGGGCTACTCACTATTTCCAACAGACTGGTTAGAAGGACTCGAGACAGTACCAATTGCCAGGAGACTGGCAGTTGAACCAAATAGACATGTCAGACCAGCTAATTTTCAAAAATGGGTCAGAAATTACAGTGGATCTGGGGATCCTTATGACCACTTAGCAAGCTTTAAGCAAGTGCTAAGAGCAGAATGTATATTTGATTTTCATACTCAATTCGAGGGGTTTGGAGTGACATTAGAAGGAAAAGCATTGACATGGTTCCAAAACATTCCACCAAGGTCAATCATAGACTTGAACACATTAGCTCAACGATTTATAGCAGCATGTTCCAAAACGGGATTCAAACATAATACAGTTTGCTCAAATCTACAGCTTTAAACAAAAACCAAGTGAGTCTGTTAGGGATTGTGCAGCTCAAATGAAACAATACATTGTCAGATGCCCAGACCTAGAGATACCTGCAAAAGAACGACTAGTATCATTGTTTCTAGAGGGACTGGTAAACAAAGAACTTCATGCTATACTGTATAGCAAGAAGCATACAACTCTAGAAGAGTGTGTGTCAGATGCTATTGACTTGAGAGACAATTGTGATATTTTCAATGAAGAAGATGTCCCCAAGGATAACCAAAGCGATAAAATAGCATCCACCAAACCAACACGAGTGGCAACGGCTGCTGCAGCACCGCTTTCAGCCATAGAAGAAGACATGCTCAAAAGGATGAATGACATGATGAATAACATGCAAAAAGCACCTATGAGGGGACCAGGGCAAGGGATACCTCAACGGGGACAACCAATTAGGCCGCACAAATGGTGTGCAATTGAGGGTAAATGGACCAATGATGAAACCAATGAGTGCTATTACCGACCAAAGTATGATGGGAATGTTCAGTACGTGCCTATGAGGCCACAAGGACAACCCATGTACAGATATTAGCCTAATATGGCCCCAGCTCAAAGACCACCGATGGGTATGGAAAGACCTCAATCCGTGTTGGGCCAACAACCTCCATATCTAGGACATAATGAAGTGCCTGTAAAGTACATGCATCCAGAGGGAGTCATAGATAAACAAGCACTAGTGCATGTTGCACCCTATGCTGAGCCTAGTCCATCTACAGTAATGGTAGAAGGAGATTGGTATAATTCACCCCTACCACCTATGGAAGAACCTGTGACTTATACTCCACCAGAGCTTGCACCAATGTATTATGTAGCTAATCAAGGTGTTAGACCTCCTATGGTAAGACCCATTATTAATCCAAGAACTGGAAATTGTCATAATTGTGGTGCAGATGATCATTGGAAAAATGAATGTTGAGAGCCTGACAAAAACCTCAGGCTAGTTGAAGCTTATTGCATTGCAAAAAGGGAGGACACTTCCCATAATATTGTCCTAAAAGTCCTTTAAACAAGGGTAAAACAGTAGTGAACTAGTTCAAGTAATACCTAGTAGCTCATCTGAGAGCGAACCGATTGTTCTAATCAAGGTAATCACCAGAGCCCAGGCTAAGAAAAAGAAACATAACTCCTCTGATGATTTGGAGAATACAAAAATTTTCTCTCAAAAGACCAAAAGAAGCAGAAACAAAAGGTATGAGATGAGAAAACAAAAACAAAGGGCTGTATCAGAAAGCAAAGAATCTATTCCAAGAAAAGGTAAAAGAAATTGGAAGTGAAATCAAAGAAACTACCGTGAAATCTGCGGGATCAATTTTGGTAGACAAAATTTTTGAGCCTATTAATGCAGCCTTGGAAGCTTACCAAGCGGGACTTGAAGCAGGCCAAAACATGGAAAACAAATGGAAAAACTATCCTTCTCCATACATGGAAGCAACTAAGCTTGAAGCTTATCAAAATTTGGTAAGAATCATGCAGAGATACTGGAAAAACAAAAACCCAAGCTCGAAAGTATGGCAAAACCTGAAGAGCTTGTGGTAAGGACCAATAAAGAAAAATCCAAAGTGGTGATAGAACCCCACCTTGAAACAAAAGAACCAGAACTTATAGTGCCGGACAGCGAAGATGCCTTAGACGGAATTCCATTCGTAGAAGAAGACTGGCCACGACACTTATGGGAAAAAGTTAGAGAGATTAATGATGGGAGCTTAACTCTAAAGTCAGCTCCTATAGAGAAAGTTTGGTTAGACAACCTACCTCCTGATATGGACATGTACAATCCTTGTATGGGGATTGCGGATCTAAAGCTTAAGGAATGTCTAAACCATTGACCTTGAAAACATTACCCTCGAAAACATTACCCTCTTACTTGGGAGATAACGAAGATGAATCCATAGTGTGTAAAACCACTCAAGTAAAAAGAGCGGAACAGACCCTAGAAGTAAACAACATCCATTCAATCATGCCTACACCCATCCAATGCACTCTTACTTTAAAAGAACTGTTGAAAATCAGACCATATTTATGGAATGATCTACAAAAAACTCTAGGGAAGGTACGAATAACGGGGCTAATCGCAAAAAAATTGGGAAAATTGAAACATAAAATGGATAACAAAGAGATTTGATCTGTTCCAATGGACAAAGTCGGAGAATACTACGAAGGAGAAGAAGGAAACATGACCCTTCCAGTGAGGCATAATGATATAGAAACCATGGAAATACTGGATAGTGGGGCAGGCATAGCCATAGCCACGAAAGCAATATGGGAATCCTGGGGACAACCAGCTATTAGAGAAACTCGAATAAAATTGCAATTGGTTGATGGACATATCAAAAGACCCTTAGGACTGCTTATAAAAGTGATAGTAAATCTTGTGGGATTAAATATCAACACACTTTTTCCATAGTAGACTTTGGGAAGAAACTCACTTACGAAATCATATTGGGAAGACCTTTCATGCGACAAGTACAACTCATCCAAGATTGGGAAAACAATTATCTGTACTTGAAGCAAGGGGGATCAATAACAAGGGTTAATCTAAAAGATCACACTTATAGAGATGCCATGAAAACGCCCATACAAGAGTTCGATTCAGTCTCTTTGGCTGAAACTAAGCTTCCATCTTGGTTGAACAAAGACACTCATATTTGGATGTGTGGAGCTTCAGAAAACCGGAGCTTAAAAAGAGAAGAATGTATCTTAGAAAGGGATTTCACAGACGAAGCCTATGTACCTGAATCCTTTCCAAAGCATTTGTTTGAGCCATTTGAATGGATTCAATTTTGCAATGAGGACGGCTATGACATAATTCCCATACAAATAAACTCAACCCTTCACATTGAAGACGAAATTTCGGGATCCATGGACTTGATGAAAGCTCAAAAAGTCTTTTTAGACCTCTATTATGATGCAGCAGATGAGTTAGAAGAACATTCAGCTAGCTCAGATGATTTGGGGTCGGAAAAAGAACATGTAAGAGCTAAACTTCTCATGAAAGGAGAGGAGATAAAGTTTTTTGACTTTCCAAACCAAAAACTGAGAAGATACAAATGGTATAGACGAAAAAGAGACACCAGAAATGTAAAAGCTATACCTATGCCATCAGTCTCCAGTAGAACATAGTTCCTGATGCAAATAGATGCACATGATTGTGTCAAGGACAAAATCACTGGTAGATATTCTTTAAACGAATAACATGAACTGACAAAAACATCGAGAAAAAAAACAAAAGAAACTCAAATAAAGCCTAAAAACCAGGACAAGGGTTCAACCATGACACTAGTTGAGTGGAAAAAGAAGTATCAAGAGTTGAAAAAAGCTCTAAAGGAGATATAAACAACCATAATGGAAACCACAGAAGAGGATGGTAAAGATGTAATGAGCATTCCATCCCATTACAAGAAATATACTCTCCAAGATCGAAAAATCATAGTCAAACAACCTATCGGGGAACTAAAGAAATAGGGTGAGTCCTATGAAGGACCTGAAAACGCAAAAAAGATAGATCTGGCCGAACCTGGAGAAGAGCCTAGACCAGCCTACATTGCAAATGATCTTACAGAAGAAGAAGAAGAGCTTTTGTTAAGCTTACTGAAAGAATACCAAGATAGCTTTGCTTGGTCTTATAAGGATCTCATGGGTGTTGATCCAGAAATCTGTCAACATACTATACCCATGCGAGACAATGCAAAACCAAATAGACAAAGGCCATACACATATAATGAGACATTTGCCAGAAAGATCAAAGAATAGATTGAAAAACTAAAGAAAGCCAAATTCATTTATGAAATTGAACACACAGATTGGGTGTCTTCAATTGTGGTAGTACCCAAGAAAAATGGAAAACTACGGGTGTGTATCAACCGCAAGAAAGTGAATGCAGCTACCCATTAGAGATAACTTTCCTCTTCCTATCATTGAGCATGTTTTAGAACGAGTTGTAGGAAAAGAAGCTTATAGCTTTTTAGATGATTCGGGATACAATCAACTTTTGGTTGATCCCAAAGATCAGCATAAAACTGTCTTTGCAACAGAATGGGGTATTTTTGACTATTGGGTTATATAAGCCTTTTGGGTTAACTAATGCTCCTGCCACCTTCCAAAGATTGATGAGCCATGCTTTTAAAGAATACTTTAAGAAATTCTTAGAAGTATATATGGATGATCTATGTGTACATTCATCAATCCTGGCTAATCATTTTGAACACCTCAAAAAGGTATTCAAAAAATGTAGACTTTATAGGATTTTCTTAAATCCGAAAAGGTGCACATTTATGGGTAGACAAGGAAAAATTCTTGGACATATAGTGTCTAAAAATGGCATAGCTACTGATATGAATAAAATTCATGTTATTGTTGATTTGCCTAGACCAACAACAGTCCAAGGGGTTCAAGCCTTCATGAGGCATTGTGGATATTACAAACGGTTCATTTACATGTACGCTATAATTGTAAAACCTATCTATAGCTTGATTACACACTTTGAATGGACTGATCAGTGTGAATAATCATTCATGAAGCTTAAGCAAACTCTCACCTTAGCTCCATTATTGAAAGCACCAGATTGAAATAAGATATTCCACATACATATAGATGTTTCCAATTTTGCCATAGGATGTATACTAGCTCAACCAGGAGACGAAAAATTTGATTTTCCTATTTCCTATGCTAGCCGACGATTGAACTTGGTGGAAAATAATTATACCACCACCAAAAGGGAAGGATTAGGAATGATCTATGCCATAAAAAAGTATAGACATCACCTATTAGCAAACAAATTTGTGTTCTTTGTGGACCACCAAGCCTTATTGTACTTGGTCAACATGCCATGCAACACATGAAGAATAGTGAGATGGTTCATCATTCTTCTAGAATTTGATTTCACTGTAGTTGTGAAAAAGGGCACTACTCATCAAAGAGCAGATCATTTTTCTAGGGTTGTTTCAAGGGAACCACCTAAAGGAGTAGACGATGATCTACCAGATGCATATCTGCTCTCCGTGGAAATGATACCTCGATGGTCAGAAAATATGGTATCATTGATGACCATAGCTCAAGTGGATTTTCAAATACCACTTCCTATTACAATCGGATTAATTGAGCAATTGGCTATGTATCAGTTACTAGCTGGTAGGCTATACAAAAGAAATCGAGATGGGATATTGTTGTTGTGCATTAATCTTGAGGAAAAAAGCCAATACCTAAGTCAAGCACATATTACCATAGTAGGACTTCACTTTGCGAAAGACCAAACTATGCAAAGGATCTTGAAACTTGGAGCATATTGGCCAACTATGAGGAGTGATGTTCATTATTTTGTAAAGGATTGTCCTCAGTGTCAAAAACAAACACCCATACCTCATGTAACATTGTTCCAAATGTCACCTGATCCTAAGTGGAGTAACTATTTAGTTACTTACTTATCGAGCCAAACATTTCCTGAGGATATGAGTAAAAGTTGTCAAAGAGAAATTGAAACTGAAGCAAGAGACTATGCTCTTATTGGAAACCAATTGTAATGAAGAGGTAAGAATCAACATTTACGTCTTTGTCAAATGAAGACAAATATATTCCCATTATAGAGCAAGCACATGCTGGATTAGCTGGAGGTCACTTTTCTAGTGAGACCACCGCAACAGCAATCTTAATGGAAGGCATATGGTGGCCAACACTTTTTGCAAATTCCAAAGAATATGTTCGAAGGTGTGATGCTTGTCAATGAGCAAAAATGCCAACCCGTGTAGCATGCCCTTAAGACCAATAATGGGGGCTAGAGCTTTCACAAAATGGGGAATAGATTTTGTTGGGCCAATACAGCCACCTACTTATAGAACCCAAGCTCAATATATCATTGTAGCTACGGACTATTTGACCAAGTGGGCCGAGACTAAAGCAACTCAAAAGAATGATCCCAGAACCACTGTCGCATTTTTATATGAGTATGTGCTCACAAGATATGGACTGCCAATAGAAATAGTCAGTGATAGGGGAACTCATTTCCTCAATGAGGTAATTGAGTATCTGCTTAATGAATTTATGGTCATCCATAACAAATCAGCTCCCTATCAACCACAAGCAAACAGACAAGCTGAGCATACGAATAAAATTCTTAGCTCGGTATTGACTAAAGTGGTCAGTTCAGGAAGGAAAGATTGGGAATGAATCTCCATGCTGCTCTATGGGCTTTGAGTTTCATTCAAATCAGCTTTAAATGCTACATACTTTAACCTTGTTTATGGTCTTGATGCCATATTGCCAATAGAATTTCTATTGCCGACACTAAGGGTAGTTAAGAATCTTGAGTGGGATGGACATGAATTGTCAAAAATACTTGAAGATTTAGAAAAGCTAGATGAGCAAAGGCTAACGGTTGTAGCTCACATCTATGCACAAAAGCGGAAACAAAAACGATTTTTTGATTCCCATCTAATTACAAAAATCTTCAAAAAAGGGGACTCATTTTTAGTCTATTCCCTTAAGCAACACATTCCCAAGTTTAAGAAAAAGAAAAACGGGCCGTTTATCATTGAAGATGTATCTCCAAGTGGTGCAGTTAAGTTGTCCACCCTAGATGGTTAACCAATGGCTAATTGGATTAGTGGATGTCGTTTAAAGAAGTACAATTTTCCACTAACCAATGAATTGCTAGAAAGAATGCATGCACCTAAGCAAAGAAAGATAAAACGACAGCAGGTTATTGATGAAGCCCAAGAAGAAGCTCGGCTTTGAGTACTCAAAAGGAAAGTTGCTCTCAAGAATCAACAAATACCTATTCCCATCAACACTCTAGAAATAGATGACCGACAATGGGAATTGCAAAAAGATGCAGTGTCAACAAATGATGAATGGTTAGATGGAATGGACCTTTGCATGGCAGTACCAGATTGGGATACCAATCAGCTCAAGCTATCACCTAAAGACGGACAACTCATTGTTCCAATTGCACCAAGCAAGGAGGAATGAAAAGGAGGTTACCAATAGAGAAAACCACGAAGCAATCAATCTTCTCCATCCTATTGATAAGTAAATGCTACAAGTAGCATGCAAGGAGTCAGGTAAATTTGGGTACCAAAAGCACAGCTCAAGGACAAGCCGATTCAAATCTGGGTGTCCAAAACATCATCCACAGTACCAAAGATGGTTCCAAGGTTCTAAACACAAAGACGAGCATCTCCAAAGCAAGGAACCTAACATGAAATGGATTTGGAAGAAAAAAGAGCATTAATCTTCTCCATAAACTGTAAAACCGATCAAGCAATGGAAAGTTAAGTCTCAGAAGTCTCAACCACACCATTCTGACCAAGACAAACCAAGATATCAATGGTGGGTAAAAGCTCGACAATAGTCACTAGTGATACAACAGCTTAGGAAATCATCATACCAAAGCATCCTGATGGTACAATCAAGCAAAGAGCACACAAGCTACAATATTTGCTCTTTGGAAGAAAGCATCAAAAAACCTCGACATCAGAAACCCTTAAGTTAATTACTCAAGATCCAACTCTTGCACAGCATGACGGTTTGAACTGCATTGATCTTCAAAGCATGGTAGAGCCAACCAAGGCTATGCATAGACACAATTGTTCAACCCATGCACACAATTGTCCCGGAGTACGCCATCTATGAGGGGTCGAAGAGCACTAAGTAATTAAGGGCAATGTTTGAAGAGAGAGGAAAAAGTTTGACGTTAACGTGTGATTTTTTGCAAAATTACCTAATAATGCCCTTATAAATTATCAAAGGGGGAAATTTAACTCATAATATCTTCTCGATGAGTGTAAATAGTGTATATACTATCAGAAAATCATCAAAAAATGATCCTTTCTTGTTATTTTTCATAATTTTTCTTGATATTGAGACTTAAAAATGGAGAAATCCAACAAAAAAACAATAAAGATGTGTCTTTCAATGGATTTTCTTAGTTATTGGATTTTCACTTTGCTTTTTTAGTGCATTTTGTAATTTTCTTTGACTTTTTTCAATAAACAAGTCAAAAATTAATAATAAATAGCAAATGGGCTCAGATGAAAAAACTAAAGATACGTAGATGATCAGAAGAACAAGGTGGACAGGCACAAAAAGATTCAATCAAATCGGTAGATAGAAGTGGGAAGCCTAAATTAGGTGGCCAGACCTACTTTTGCAGAATTCTTGCAGAATGAGCTACAAGAATCCGATTGAAGAATTTTTTGAGTCTGACATAGATTTCACGGCCTAGTAGGACTAACAGAGGAGTTTGGGAAAAATGGTTTGGGAAGTCTGAGTATAGATATCCAAGGTAGGCTAAAATCACCTCATTTCCACTTGTTGCCTTTGGAGAGAGAGCTTTTCGACCTTCTTCGTGCGCATTTACTGGAGTCCACAGTCGCTTGTTTACAGTGTCGTCTCACACGATACATGAGGGGTACATTCTATACTTATCAATGATCCATTCTGTATGGCCGATAGCTAGTCTAAACCCCTAAGAAAAACCCTAGAATCCGAGCAGTGCACGAACACCTACGACAAAAAATTGACCATAGCGGTCTGTCAGCTCAACCAAATCAGACGAGACTTGAACTGTAGCATGCCCCTAGATGATAGAACACTTCTATATCCACAGTTGACCATTCGACAAGGGTCGAGGGGGGTCCCAAGTAGAAAAGCTAGGTTATTGGCAGATGCCAATATTGAATTCTGACTCCACAGACAACTAATATACGGGGTATATATACAATGTATATGGTTAGTTTCATAAAATCAATCAAGCCAAGCCCTCGAAAAGTAGAAAACAGCTCGAAGGCTACAAAGCGTCAAATTTGATATATGAGGTCAAATTGACTCCAAATGGGTCAAAACTGGATGAGTTGCTTCAGGACTATGTAGCGGACAAGTCCATAGCCTCAAAAGTGACTAACCAACTCTACAGGCCATGTGGCCACAAAAAACGGTGATTTTAGACTCGACAAAGCACGAAGTGATGCCGGCAACACAAAACTTTACCAAATTCAATTTAAGACTTATTCTAGCTGTATAGAATATGTCTAGGTTTTCAAGTTTTGCAAGAAAAAGTTGACTGTTGTAAATAATTGCGATTATTTACTTTTGTAATATTTTGGCTTGAAAATGGTATCATCACCTCACCTATCACTTGTGTACACCTATTACATGCCACAGTTTCAAGTATGAGCCAAAATGATCAATGCTAACTTGGAAAATTGCCAAAAAAACGCAAAGAAGTCCTTTCAAATCAATTTATGAGTTATCTACACATTTTTTGATCCAAATCATCTCAAATCTCATACACAGTCTACATCATGCCTAGAACCAAGATGCTTCAAAAAATGTCCATTTTGATGAACAAGTTAATAATCGCGATTATTTACTTTTTGGCCAAGATGGGGGGAAATTGCAACGTTGACCTTATGGGACCAAAGCACATGATGTCCCAAGCCCACTGACCAAGTTTGAATAAATTTGGAGCTCAAAATCCCAAAATTTCTTTAAGTCTATTGTTTCAAAGACAAAAAGCCTAAATCTAGCACCATTCTCACCCTGTGCACTCAAATGAGCCCACACTTCACTCAGAGCATCTATTTGATATATACTTCAAGCCTATAATGCCAAAATTGCAAAAAGTTGAAAAAATTCCTCATCTGGAAATAATCGTGATTATTTACTTTTGTGTAAATTTTTGCTTGAACTTCAAGTATTTGATCTTTACATGTTTTTATGCATTTATACATGTTCAAAAATTGATTTGAAGCAAATTGGACTCAATTTGTCAGCAATTCAGGCTAAAAGACATTTCAGAGCGGAATCTTTCAAATTTGCTAACTTTGACACTCTATTCACTTAACAAGAGCCATGCAAGCTGCAAAAAAGGCCAAGAAGAGGGTCTCTCAAAAGGAGAAGTTGCAAGAGCTTCCACCATACCAACTGGACCCCAGTTCAGTAAAAACAACCAAAGCAACCTATCTGTCGAAAGAACAACTTGAGGAGAACAACACAACGGTTTTCACAGGTAGATTCAAAAGTGAAGAAGGACATCAGGTAGAACTACAGCTTTTGCCAAAAGAAGTCTACGATGTCGCATCAAAGCCCGAAACCAAAGAAGCTAACAGAAGGCTTGGACTCAGTGAGTTCTACGACCAAGAGCCATGTGGCGTAGACTTTTAGAAAGCCTATGAGCTCCTGTCCACAATCAAAGAAGATGGAACAACCCAGATTACTGACTAGCAAGGGCACAAGGTAGAAGTGGTAATTACTAAAGAAATAGTGGTTGAAGCTCTCAAGTTTTCGATAGAAGGGATAACCATGAGAGCTAGAGACAGAAAGACAACAGGAACCTTCACCAAGGAAACTAATGCAACAACCTTTGTTGATCTCATTCAGAAACAAGTGGAAGAACCAGCAAGATTATATCATCAACACTTCCACTTTCTAGCAAAGAGACCGTTGAGGTACACACCACCCAATCATGCAGTTGTGACTACATTTACACAAGTGCTAAAGTCGACAACCAAGAAACCCATCGATCATGCACAGTATGTATCATCCACACTGAAGGGTACAAAGAAAGAGGGCAAGATAACCTATCTGGGAGCACCTGAAGTACTCACAAGAATAGCATACCATGCTATCGGCATGGCATACAATTTGCCACCTGCCCAAGATCAAAACACATGGATAGTGTCAGCACATCCATCTCCAAGGACCACAAGGTCCACCAAACGAGTTTACAAATCTGATGAAGAGTCTTCAGAGAGCTCTCATGAAGCACATAGCAGCGAAAGCTCAGACAACGAAGAGAAGAGAGTCAAACGTGAGTCAAACGTGAGGAAATGAAGAAGAAGATAGTGGCCGCACATCAAAAAGATCCTCAGCAGAAAAAGACGAGGATTGAACGAGAAAAAGAAACCTACGAAAGAAGTCACCAAGCTGTAGGTGAGGATCCTAGAAAGTGGGTACCAAAAGAGCTAAAGAGGCCAAGAACAAAGAACCCTGCACGGAAAGAAGCAGAAGACCTAAAGGATTTTTTGGAAAGATGTACTAGGAAGCGGAAGCATTATAGCTAAAATAAATCCATGAAGCTGAGAGAAAAGCTAGAGAAGATGCATCCGAGCAAGAAAAACAAGTTGAGGCGACACACCAATGTGAGACCGAGCACGAACAATTGAGATGTCTCCTAGACCATCGTCACTTGCTACAGAACAACACGACCACCCCATGCCAACCCCTCCACCATCACCAACAGATAGACCCAAAGAGGGCGAGCCAACCAAAGAAAAGGAGCCTGAACCACAAGCGACAACAGATTCTGCACAACAGGCAACAACAACTACTTCTGACCAAGATAAAGCAAAAGAACCAGAGCCGGAAAGGGCAGCAAGTCCTGAACCACATGATGCAACAAGTTTTGAGCAACCAAAGGAACAGGAAATAGAAGAAACCCCATCTACCACCACCCAGCAGGAAACGGCCGAGGCATCCACGAAGCCTCGAGAAGACAAAGCAGTAGAGGCAAAAGCACAGCCTCAAGGTGCAGCTAGATGTAGCAAATGCTTCACTACAATACTCAGAGTAGAGGATCAACGATCAGGAAACCTGCTTGTAACAGATAAGAGAAAATCCCGCAGTTGCCTCGATCAAAGGTACAGATGAATTGTATAAAGCACTGGAGAAAAAGAACAAAGATCTCGAGCTAGAGTTGAAGCTAGAGTAGTCACAAGGCAGAGACCTCGCATTAATGTGGGTACAAAGAGAAGAAGAACTGCTCAAGGAGATAGCAAAGTTGAAGAGAGTTAACCAGCTACTGCGGGATGGACAGCAAGAGACACAGAAAGAAGCAGATACATCCAAACAACCCCACATTGATATTCCCTTAGTCTCATTCGTTGAGATGGAAACACAGTCAGCAGAAGGGCTCGGGGGAGAAGAATAATTTCAAGTACCATTAACAGATGTCGATCAAGAGCCAATGGTCCAGCTGTCAAAAGCTAAAGAAGATGCGCTTAAGGAGAAGGTTGCTCAAGAGACGGATGAGTAGTGGAAGGCAGCGATGGATTGGGAGTTGAGAATTCTTCATTCTTTCAATGTTACTCAGCTCACTCCCAACCACATCAATGCACAATGGCATCAGCAATCACTGCCATACCCCTTGATCAAGGTCGAGCTGCTACATATCAAGGAACAACTATACGAAGACATGCAAGCAAAAGGCGTAGATGAAGTCCACCCCAAGTGGAGAAAGAGTTGGCTGAACAAGAATCCTAGATACTTGATTTTGTTCACAAGAGCACCTGCGGCACTTCAAAGAGACCCAAATTTTTGTCATGTACCAAGAGTAAGGACGTGGCAAGCACACGAGGCAATGACAAAGAAGCGGCCTACATGGCTGAATTATCCGAGATTGCCAGCTCTAGAAAAGGAAACGAATACATGATGAAAACTCTAACGGGCGCCATGGCATTCTTCAAAAGTCTCCCTGATCTTTCATGTGCTATGCTCTACAAAATTTACCGAATGCTGCTCACATGCATTGAAGTTTTTCATGAGCCTGAGCAAGCAAGAGCACCGTGGATGTCCTTCCTTGAGGGCAATAAGGTTATATGCTACGATCTAAGCAGCCAACCTTCCAAAGAAGTCCTCTATGGCTTCTATGCCCATTGCATGTTCTTTCCATCTTGGCGTTTGAGGAAGCGTTCTACATAGGGTTCTTCACTTGGCGAATGGAGATTTTTGGGCCACTGATCAGCAACTTGACTTCCAAATTCGTAGGCTACTCCATCGTTGAGATAAAGAATAGAGTCACTATGCAATTTTTGCAGGTTCCAGAAACTGCCTTTACCTATCTTTAGTTAGAGCTCTCAGATTATTAGTTTTGACCACCAAAAACCTTGGCTAAGGTATAAAAGCCACTTTTTGTAAGTTCTTTTCAAGTTTTGGATAATGAAATACACAGCGTGAGCTAACGAGCCCACTTCTCTCCTTCTCGCGCTTCCTACTCCCTTCCCGGTTGTCACATTGTAGTCGCGTTTGTTACGTCGCAACCGCAGGTAAGATCTCTACGCATTGACGTAAGCATTTCATAGTATTTTGTAGCTTTTGGCGTCGTTGACCTGCAGCCTAATCTCATCATAAGTAGGAATTTACACTTCAAAATCAAAAACTAAGTATAGGCGGGGTATTGGGGTATCATTGATAAACATTTAGATGCATTTTGGGTCGAAAATTACTAGGTCAAAAATCCAATGTTGTTAATAATCGTGATTTTTGCACTTGACCTAAAGTGAGATTTGAGACCATAAGCATGTGTGCTTAGGTCTTATAAACATGTCCTAGAAGTTTCATTATGTTTGGATGTCGTTTGATGCTGTAATGGATGTGATTTGTCTGCCAATGAGCGATTGGCTTTTGGTGATTTCAGTCATTTGAGTGTAGCTTGAATTAGATGCGAATTGTTTATTGTTTTCCAAGAGATTGACAACCTCTTGTAGCCTCTATGCACTAGTTGAGTTAGCTTCGTCCCATGGATTGACAATTTAATCGTGGTTCTCGCTGCGTCTACAATAAGATAGAAGTGAGGTTAGACACCCGTCCCATAGAAATTGATCCTTGAAGCAACCATAGTCTGGTGGATGACTTCGATGATAGTGCCAGGTTGTTCTGAGTTGAGATACTCGGCCATTTCTTCAAGTAATACCGCACAAAATTATTCTTTTATTCGGAGAAGTCTATCCTTTGAAATATTGTAGCTTTGAGATGTAAATCCCAAAACTTATCTACATATTTGTGGATAGACTCGTTGAAGAGCAGCTTGATAGTCTAGACCACCATCTTCGTGGAGACACATCTTCAGAGGAACTTAGGGATTTGCTTCTTTCTTGTTCTTTGGATTCCTCTTCTCTTATGGAAGAGAGTCTTCTTTCGGGAGTCTCATTAAGAGACTTCCTAAGCTCTCTCTCTCTCCTCTTGGAGAAGAAGGGAAATCCCATAAGCACGAAGTTGTTAAGTAAGTTCGGCTTGCAAAGTAGGGTTGCCCATAGCTTGATGCAACCTAGTAACAAGATAATTGATAATCATAGGGGCATCATCATTAGCACCTTCATGTGCAAAATCAAAGTTATCAATGTTCACTCTACTCTCTTGATTATTGTCAGGCATGCTAATTATACTTATGTGTTTACTTAGTGTATCATTTGGCAATTCAAAACCTTAGTTGCTACTCCTCTTAGCCTTTGAAGAAAAGCACTTAAGTATCTACACCCATGGCTCAAATTGGTTAGTTATAGAGAGTATTGGAGTGGGTCTAACATAGCAGAATTGCCGACGGATAGCTCCTTTTGGACTTCTTATGGCTTGATAATGGTAAAGCCATAGGCAAGTCTAAAAAGACCCCATTATTAAGATCGAACCTTTCGAGGTGTGCACTGTATCCCACATAGTGGACTCAACAAAATCGATAATAGATCCCAGTTCCACTTAGCCCAATATAAGTAACAAAATCAACCATTAATAGGCTACTTAAGGACCTCTCTTCTTAAGTAAGAAAAGAGAAACCAAATGCTCTGATACCAATGTGATGGAAATGGCGTATGAACTTTGAGAATAGTGGAATTAAGAGAATTAAAGTGAGCATTTTTGTGAGATCACTTTGAGAACATAGAGGGTGAACTTAATTGATGGTAGTATCATAAACATAGTACTTAATTAACTTGGCATAAACAATACTTTTGCAATAGAGAGAGTATTAGAGAACATGACAATAGTTGAGGACCGAATTTACTTGGAGCTGGTCCCCCCTCCAAAAGGTGTTTGTATTATAGATTCTCCCATCAAGAGAGACTTGGTACAATACAATCTTTGTGTTCCTTGTGAACTTGGGGATGCTATGAAGATGTAAATCTTCATGCATCACGAGCATAACATAAACTTTACAAAAATCATTAACTATCCCAAGGCCTCAAACACCTTCGAAGGTGGAGAGAGCTAGCGGGGAATGAGGGTAGGGAAGAGGAAGAAGAATCATCATTAGGAGAAAGAAATAGTTCCTCACTTATCATCACTCTTCTTGCTTAGCATAGCATAATAGCATAGTAATGAAGATGAAGAAGATGGCAAGCTTAAGCATTGAAGCATGGCTCTTGGTTGGATTTGCATTCCATAGCCAAGATTGTTGGTGTAGGCTCTCCACTTCTCAACAAGCTTGGAGCAGGAGATGGAGCTCTTGCACTTTGCACTCCACACAATGAGAGAGTGTGTGTGTTGTTGTGGGAGAGTATATCCCCTCTCATACTTGTTCCACCTCTCTCTCTCTCTCTCTTGTATTATTTAATTATATATCATTTGAAAATGTGTCCTCTTTTTCTCCTTTGAGAGAAAGAACTTAATTATCTCTTTTTATGCATCTAAATTCTCATTGGACCCCTTTAAAGCCTATCCAATAGGATTCAAGCACATCATGAGGGCCCAAATGAGGGAAATCTTAACATGTGTCTTTTATGCTTCTTAAGTCATTTGGTTTGAATTGAACACTTCAAGCACCTAGTCTTTTAAGCATGCAAACCGTTTATGCCTCTTGAGAGTTTATGTTTGAATTGAATACTTTAAGAAACTTAGTCATTTAAGCATAAGAAGAATATCAAGCTTGGGCAAGGTTCCCACAAACACTTTAAGCACTTTAGTTATCAAGCCGACAAGCACCTCATGCTTGGGTAGGATTCCCACCTCAAAGTTAGTCCTAGCTTGCCTAAGGTCAAAGGACTTTTTAACACTAACTTTTGAAGGTCTTTAATGAAGCTAACCCTAAGGTCTTTTAAGCTCCATTAGATGCACGTTGCTCTTTGATAGACTGCCTCCTTTTGGACCCCTATTGAGATGTAACCATCTCTCCTCTTGGTCCCTTGTTGAGGTAAATCTAGAAGCACTTATTGCACATTGCTCTTTGGTAGACCGTCTCCTTTTGGACCCCTATTGAGATGCAACCATTTCTCCTTTTGGTCCCCTTTTGAGATAGGTTTAGAAGCACATATATATATCCTAACTCTTGTTCCCCTTTTATCTTCCCATATTAAATGATGAGGTTAATATGAGAAAATCATTTGGTAAAGTTAGATATTATGCTTTCTGACACTTTAAACATGGGTTTACTTCATCAACCGCCTTTTTTCTTCTTTGTCACTACTATCCAATTCTTTAACTTTACAATTGGACTACATAACCCTTGTGTATGAGACTATGACCAAAAGTTTACTTGGAAAAGAGACTTTTTAGATATCGCACCTATGGAATTCTTAAAAAAGAACAGTAACCAACCACATAAAGCTGCTCTTAGTACTTGTATCAACCTACTATACCTAATAGTATACTCGTCTTCCAACTGCTTCTTTGCTTGGGAAGATATTAAGATACTTATACATAAACTAGTATGTGACCCGCGTGTTGCTACGGTCATAAAATTTTAAAAGAAGAGTTGCAAAACCGTGGGTTCTCCAAGGGCTTTGTGGTTCTAAAAGCAAAGGCAAGGCCCCATGGCCTAGGTGTCCCTAACATCGTGGATTATCAACAACTATAGAAAGCCAACTTTAGTGAGTGGTCACATGAGACTCAGTTATAAGCAAGTTGGGTGGATAAATGAGCCTCCTGAGTGAAGCAGCTTAGTTCTACTATGCCAAGGCTCTTTTAAGTATGCCAAAATTGCCATAGTTACAAAGGCCTATCGCTTGTACCTTTTTTTTTCTCTTTTTTAAGCTTGCATTGCAAAGCTACAAGATGCAATGTGCACATTCTCGGGGCTAAAAGGAAAATTATACATGAAGGTGTCCAGTGCGAGATTTTAGCTCAACATTATACAATGCGTGAAATCTTTGAAAGTTCTACATTTTTTGAAGCTCAAGTATAAATTTCAAGGCTAGAAAGGAAAAGGCAGTTCTTTATGCTCCATACAATCTAGCCCGGACACATCCCAATCAGATCGACATGGGGGTCATTCGGATCGTTGAATTTGGATTGTCGAGTAAATTTAGGGCAAAAAAGTAAATTTAGGCCACCAAGTAAACTTGAGCTAGTCAAGATTGTCTCGCACCTTGCACGTCAAAACCATGACCTACCCTATTCAAGACATGGGCTCTAACCACCACGCTCACATGCTTTCACTGAAGATCATGGACTCCTATGCATTACATTGTAAGTGCAGACTAATTACCCTTCAAAGTACTACGTATTGTGACTTTTTGACAGAAATAAGAAGTCAAAATTAAGTCTTTTCATTTTCTACCATCAGAGTACTTTCTACTTACCCTTCACTTTTACATTTCAAACCAAATGTTTCTTAAGGTTCTTGAAATGAAGGAGAGAGTGGCACATGGATGCCCTCTCCTTCCTTGAAAATTTTAAGCTCAATTACATAGAGTATAGATTTTGCCTTAATGGATTCAAAAGAAATGACATAATTAATAGAATCATACAATCCCTTTCTCAGAACTATTGGCATGGCTTACATTTCAACCATAGTAACCTCATTTCTCTGATTAGGTAGTAGGCCCATTCACAATGGGCCTACTATTGATCCATTGTGTACGGTGCCTAGGACAGGGCGGATACACACACACACATACATGTGTGTGTGTACTTATCCAGCAGTTAAATTATATAAATAGAACAACTTTTTTTTCTTTTTTCACAAGGATTCCTATTTATCTTGATCAAAGTTCCTAGGTTGTACCCTAAAACTATCGTATGGGTCGGTTCTTATAAAAAATGGGGGGCAACCCTTTTCCGTCTATCTTCTCATGGGTACCTATCCCTAAGGATATTATATGAGGATCATGGCTTTCATTGCTACCCTAACTTTCACGCCCTCGCTCTCTCTGTCCCCCTTGACTGTACTACAACACACCGTAACCTACTAGTACGCGAGCAGGGGTGGCCATAGCGGCGGCTTGGGAACCTGTAGCCACTAAAAATCTGATTGCGGGGCATCTTCTCACCTTGAGCAAACCAGATGAGCTATAAAAGGTGAGGGTGCTTTGGCCCCTCACTTAGTTTGTGGGTATATCTCTCTTTGCGTGTGTATTTCAAAGTAAGGTGTGAGGGCTTTGACACTGTGAAGCTATGGAGGTAGTTGAACTATTGTCTCAGGTCGGTATTCTCCTTGTGAATGGTACCTTGACGACATACAATAATGGTTTTGTACATAATGCATGAAAAATTCATCTTACTACTATGACGAGTTTAGTTTGTTTTCTGCTATTACATTTCGCGCAGTTATCACCTGGCTTGACTTGGGTTTTTTGTTGGGTATTCTGCCACGATTGCATACTGGGCATGTTTGAAGGATGGATGGTGAAATGCTATGGCTTACAATACCCCTTTTTTTTCTATAAAACTGGAGATGATTATTGATGGGATCAATGGTTTTTTAACCCATACTTATCACGCTGATTAATGTATATTTTTCTGACTTTTTTATGGTAGGAAGTTGGGTTTTTATACAGTGGGTTATGACCCAAAAGCAATTGGTAACTTGTATATTGCCTTAATACATTGTGGTCGAGGATTTTGGAAACCTATGCATAATCTTAGTCCTAGTGCTAGGTAATGCCATGTTCAAACAACAAAATAAAGGGGTTTTTTTTGGTACTTGGTACTGTCGTAAGTCTGATCTGTCATGATACCACGCAGCCTAATGTTTGGGTTTTTTTTCCCTTGACACTTGTTAAAATGATAATGGTGAGGTTGCCCCAAAGGACGAGTATTACTTGAACCACGTTGTGGGGACTATGGCTTGCATACTTTGGGATAAAACGCTGATACCAGGTTCATATCAGGGTATTTTGCCGCTTAAAAGATGTCAGTTTTTAATGTTGTTTACTTGTGTGTAATTAGTTTTAAGCTAGGTAAACTAGATTTAGCAAATTTCTTTCTTATTTATCACAACACATACCAACATTGATTGAGGTAAGTCAGATTTTGTATGCCCATGTGGGCCCGCGAGTTTTGGTTTTCTCTTGATGACATAGCCAAAATTGATGCTTTAACCCAACAATTGAATTTGTGTGGTACATATCTCAAGTTGTTAATTAGGTCACTTTATGCTCTATGGTACCTGTGCAAAGAGGAATTAGGGCATGACAATATGGCAAAGTAATATTTGAAAAACTAACATATGGGTTAATATAGAGATTAAGACACTTGGATCAGAAGGGGTGATGGCCTTTTGATCAAAATGATATATATGTTAAATATCTATTTAAAAAATTGGGCTATATAGAAACCCTACATATAATTACTTCCAATAATTGGGATAATAAACCTTTTTTACAATAAAAACTAAAGAACTAGAAGACATGAACACTTTGGAGTCTGGACAGTGGTTTTAAGTTAAAAAGAGTTGTAAGCCGGACATGGATAACAATTGATATAGTCCATTGACACCTGTAACACATCCAAGGCTAACGAATTTGTTGTGTTGTTTGGATGAATGCAGGTGAGGACTCTATCCTTTCTTGGATTTTTTTTTTGGCTTAAAGCTATTGTCTATCCGAGAGTACACTTGCTCCTACCACTTGGGAAGTAATTCTTTATTGGATCACTATCATTGTATACTAGAATGTGGCTTCATTCTCATATGCCATGTACAAAGATAATTATGAGTTGTTTTTGTACTGATTATTGCCTTTTTCTAAAGCCAGCTGTCTTTTGAATGTAAAAGTTCATTTATTTCTTATTATATAAGTTAAAACAGCTACACACACACACATAACCTTGATTACGATGCAGAGTTGGAGATGGTTCTCTAAGCTATGAAACTGCTGTTGAAGATGATGAAACAGGAAACAGAAGGAAGACAGCAACTCAGAGTAGGAAGAAGATGGAGAAGGAGAAGACACAGAGCTTGTGTACGAGATCTCTGTAGTCTATCTCTCTGTATTGGAATAATAATTGTATTCAAGCTCAGAGCTACAAAGCTTATATGAAACCCTAAGAGATAAGGTGTCCTTTCACACCGGATGTCCAAGGGGAAAAACCCAGTGGGAGAAAAGTGCCCCTGGTGAAGCGCGTATACACACTAACACTACTACATGTCTACAAATCCCCCCTGTAGTGATAGTGTGAATCCGTACAAGGTAGCAGATCATCATGTGTATGAGAGTAAGCCCAAAGCTTTTCGGAAAGCTTCAAACTTTTCTCGTGATAACGCCTTCGTAAATAGATCTGCAATGTTATCCTGTGTAGGACAGTAAGTTAGTGTGATCTCCCCTGCATGTAGCCTTTCCCTGACATAGTGGTAGTGAACCTCTATGTGCTTTGTTCTTGCATGAAATACTGGATTCCTTGCAACTGCCATAGCACTCTGACTGTCAGTGAAAATGGTAGTGGGTGCCTGCTGACACTCACAAAGATCTGCCAATAACCTGCGTATCCATACACAATCAACTGTTGCCGTGAAAGCTGCCCTGTACTCAGCTTCACAAGTTGATGTAGCCACTGTGGGTTGCTTCTTGCTTAGCCAAGATATACATGCATTTCCCAAGAAAAAACAATTGCCACTTGTGGAATGTCGTGTGTCAAAATCACCAGCCCAATCTGAATCGCTGTAACCAAGAAGCTGCATAGAACTGTGCTTTCCATACATATCCCCCCTTGGAAAGAACATGGCAAGATTAGGGGTACCTGAAAGGTAACGAAGTATGCGCTTCACAGCCTGCCAATGATGCATACCTGGGCTGTGCATAAATCTGCTTGCTTGTGAAACCCCAAATTGAATGTCTGGACGAGTGTTGCCTGCCAAATATATCAAGCAACCAACCGCTGCTGCATAAGTATGTACATCAAAAGGTTCTCCAGCATCGTGCATGCTCAACTTTGATCCAGTTTCTACGGGTGTAGAGATTGGCTTACAATTTTGCATACCAAACTTGTCCAAAATTTTATGCAAATATTTTGCCTGCAACATGTATATGCCATCTTCTGATTGCACAAACTGAATACCCAAGTAATAATGTAGCAAACCAAGATCAGACATCTCAAAGGTTTTTCTCAAAGCATCTTTAAACGCTTCAATTTCATCTGCAGTATTGCCTGTAAGAAGCATATCATCCACATAAAGTGTTAGCATAATGAGAACTCCATCTCTCTTTTTGACATACAAAGTACTTTCTGTTGGACTATTCTGAAATCCCTGGCCAATCAAATAAGTATGTATCTTCTCATACCATGCTCTTGGAGCCTGTTTGAGACCATACAAAGCTTTACGCAATCTACATACCTTTTGCTCTTGACCTTTTACAACAAAACCACTTGGTTGACTTACATAAACTTCTTCCTGCAAATCACCATTCAAAAAAGCAGTCTTGATATCCAACTGATGCACTTTCCAACCATGATGAGCAGCAATTGCAACTAGTGATCTAACTGTGGACGCACGAGAAGTAGGAGCAAAGGTTTCATCATAATCTATGCCTTTCTGTTGCGCATAGCCTTTTGCCACAAGCCTTGCTTTGTACCTGTCAACAGTACCATCTTGTTTCCTTTTTACCTTAAAAACCCACTTTGTACCAATAGGCTTTTTACCTGTAGGCAAGTCCACTAGATCCCATGTATGATTCTTATGAATAGAATCAATTTCTTGCTGCATAGCATCTTTCCACTGAACACACTCTAAAGCTTGTTCAAATGAATCAGGCTCATCTGCATCACAAAGAGTGCTAAAGCAAGCCAAATCTACTTGCTCTCTGCCAAAAGTAGTACCAGCACGTGTTTTTCGTGGCAACGGTGCATCCAACTTGCTATCCTGCAAAGTTTTCTGAACCCATTTAGGCAAGGTTCTTTCTTCCCTGAGAACTTCTTGCTCTTCATGCACAATTTCCTCTACATCATGAGGTGTCACATGCTGATCAAAAGATTGATCAAGATTATCAACCTGTTGTGATTCTTGATTCTCCACAAAAGAAGGAAGCAAACCTTCAAATACATCATGTGTCTGCATATGAGGTACATCAAAAGCAACCATAGGTTGAGCAGTAGTTTCTGCAAAAATTACATCACGACTTTCAAAAATCTTGTTTGTAGCAGGATTGTAAAGTCTATAACCTTTACTTCCACTACTGTACCCCACAAATATACATTTGATTGCCTTATCATCAAGCTTCCCACGTAACTGCTGAGGGATGTGAGCATAAGCAAGACAACCAAAAACACGAAGATAACTGACTGAAGGTTTTTTGTCATACCAAGCTTCATATGCAGTAATGGTCTTCAAGGCACGAGTAGGACACCTGTTCAAAACATGTGCTGCACAAGCAACTGCCTCCATCCATAGCTTATGAGGCAAACTCTTAGCCTTGAGCATACATCTAGCTGTCTCCATTAAAGACCTGTTCTTCCTTTCTGCAACACCATTCTGTTGTGGTGTGTATGGCATAGTGCATTGGTGTTTAATGCCTTTCTTTCCCAAAAAATCCTTAAATGCACCTGACATGTATTCACCTCCTCGATCGGTACGAAGAGTCTGTACTTTGCAACCTGTTTCATTTTCAACCATGGCGACATAATGTTGAAAAACTGCAAACACATCTGACTTTGCTTTGAGTGGATACACCCAACAAAACCTGGAAAAGTCATCAATGAAGGTCACAAAATAAAGGTTGTTTCCTATAGATGGCGTCCTCATAGGACCACATACATCACTGTGTACAAGCTGCAACTTTCGTGTCGCTCTAACTGAACCATCCTGCGAAAATGCAAATCTGTGCATCTTTCCAAGAACGCAACCTTCACATACATGTCTTGGTGGCATCTCCAATAAAGACAAATCATGCACCATATTATGACGTTGTAAAGTCATCAAACTGCCATAACTAACATGCCCAAATCTAGCATGCCACAACTCAGCATCCTGCATGGCCTGAGTCTTTGTTTCTGCAATACATACCTGAATCTGCTTTTCATAACGATCTAGCACAAATAGTCCATTTTCCAGCGTACCTGTAGTGATAAGAGAATAACCATTCTCTCGATCTCGTACAACACATCTGTCATCCTCAAAAATGACCCGAAGACCATTTTTTGCAAGAGAGGATACAGACAACAAATTCTTCTTGATCCCTGGAACATATAAGACATCTGGCAAGCATAAATCTGAACCATCTGAAATGGTAATCAAAATCTTACCAACGCCTTTGATTGGATAAGAAGCATTATTTGCACATGTCACCTTCTTTCCTGATGGAGCTGCATCCAATGAACAAAACAAATCCTTCCTTGAAGTAATATGCCTGGATGCACCACTATCAAAGTACCAAATCATTTGTGTCTTGTCAACACTGTAAGCAGAAAAATTTGAACATACTACAAAAGCATAAGAATCCTGCACAAAGTTTGCAGACTCTTCTTTAGCTGTAGAAGAATCACCAGAAGCTGAAACAACCAAACTTGACTCTTTCTTCTTTTCTTTAGCAATTCGCTTTTTACACTCACTAATGTAGTGACCAGGTTTCTTGCAGTAGTGACATTTACCTTTCTTCTTGGACTTGTCGGAATCACCTTTAGACTTCTCTGAAGATTGTCCTGCACTAGACTTGGAGTGATGAGCACTCTCTTTACCCCTGTTTTTGTTCTGTACAACAAGAGCATGATCCATACCATCCACCTGTAAAGACTTGTTCTTACGTGATTGATCCTCCTGCAATAGCAAAGCCACTAACTCTTCAAAATGAAGAGGGTCAGGATTAGCTCGCAAAGACAGAGTCAAAGAAGTCTGAAAAGTCAAATAAGATGGTGGTAGTGAATTGAGTGTTTTGGAAACCAAGTCCTTCTCTGGAATCACTTCATCAATGCTAAGCAATTGCTCTTTAAGATCCCTGATTTTTGTAAGATGCTCGACAATATCGTCACCTTCGTCCATCTGTATTTTGTCAAGTTGTTTCTTCAAAAACTCTATTCTGGCAGCGTTTCTTCCTCCAAACATAGCTTGCAGAGTGTTCCAAGCATCCTCAGAAGTTCTGCAAGATCTGATATGTGGTGTGATTGTCCTCTTTATGGTTAAGGCAATCACAGCCATAGCCTGTGCATCTTTAGTATCCCATCTCTTTTGCTCTGGAGTGACTTGTGAGGGTCCTGCACCAACAGCTGCACCACGACCAGGCGTGGCAGGTGCAATGCTACCTGGACGAACTTCATCTCCAGATACATAATCCCACAATCCTTTACCAACCAAAACATTTTTGGCCATAAAAGACCAAAGAGAATAGTTGGTACCATCCAATTTGTCTTCGGATGTAAACGCACCAAAAATCTCTTTCTCCGTAGATTGAGCCATACTGTAGATGCACACAAGAGAGCAAAAGAACCTCCAAGAGATTCACAAATCTCCTCTCCAATCCAAGCAAAACTCTACACAAAATCTCAGCACAAAGCTAAGACAAGCTGCTTCCCAAAAGAACTGTTTACTTGAAGAAAATCTGTCAGAAAGCACACCCTCTTGATCTAAACGCCTCGGAAAAGTAACTTCTGCTACGCTGCTCAGAACGAAATTCTGAGGGCTCGAACGGCTTCGAAAGGGGGGTAAAACCCCAGGTCGCCTGCTCAGAATACTCCCGGAACGTCGAGGATGCTCCCACGAACAAATTTTCCAAAAACTGCCTGAAAACTGCGATTGCGCGCGCGGACGCGAAAACGCAAGTAGAGGCTCTGGAAATCACCTTGCTCTGATACCAATTGTTGAAGATGATGAAACAGGAAACAGAAGGAAGACAGCAACTCAGAGTAGGAAGAAGATGGAGAAGGAGAAGACACAGAGCTTGTGTACGAGATCTCTGTAGTCTATCTCTCTGTATTGGAATAATAATTGTATTCAAACTCAGAGCTACAAAGCTTATATGAAACCCTAAGAGATAAGGTGTCCTTTCACACCGGATGTCCAAGGGGAAAAACCCAGTGGGAGAAAAGTGCCCCTGGTGAAGCGCGTATACACACTAACACTACTACATGTCTACAACTGCCTGGACACAACCTTACAAAAATCTTTAGGCTTCATGGATAGACATGCAATGAAGAAAACATCTTTGCAAAATTTATGTATGCCCTCGATGTTGCAATATGGAACCCTATACCATTTGAACTTTATAAGTGGTCGACAAGGATGTGTTGACACTTGGTTTCTTAATGCAGATAGTGATCTATTGGTAACAAAGAAAAGAAATTAAAATGTGCAACATTTTAATTTCTTAATGCAGATAGTGATCTATTGGTAACAAAGAAAAGAAATTAAAATGTGCAACATTAAAATGTGCAACATTGAAACGACTATAATTTTAAATTTCTACAACATACTTCTTTCCCTCTCTCTAGTTGGATGGGATGTGGACTAGACTATAGGGCAGAACATGGCTTCTGTTTCTTGAAGTATGGAAAAATAGTGTGCAAACTCTTCACTGTAATTTTGTATGGAGCTTGATAGCTATGCACTATATTGTTTTTCAATATCTTTGCAACATCTTTGTAGTGCCAACCAAACTTTTAATTGCTACTTTGCTTTGTTCGCAGCTCCTCAAAGACGCAAACTTGAATTTTGGGTAAGTTATGTCGAGTGGAGAAAAATAGTCTTTAAGTGAGACGTGCTTAAAGTCACATGTCAAATACACTATGCAACTAATATAGAATTTGTAAGCGGCCGGGTTTGAACCCAGGCCCGGCAATTAAGGTCAATCAGCTGAAACGCTGAGAGCTTGTTAGTAAAACCGTCACGGGATGGGTGAATGAGAGAATGAGCAAGAAGGCTGCGGCAGGGGGAGCGGCGGTGACCAACAAGAGCGGCAAAGGCAAAGGCGCCAAGGATGCAGCAGTAAAGGAGGAGTGTGTGGATTTCATCATCGACCTGCTATTCGCCCATCTCGACCAGCACATCAACGATAAGCTCATCTTCCCTCAGACCCTCGCCTTTGCAGTTGGCCGCACCATGGCTGAGGTGGGTTCTACTTTGTGTGTGTGTGTGTGTGTGTGTGTGTGTGTGTGAGAGAGAGAGAGAGAGAGAGAGAGAGAGAGAGAGAGAGAGAGAGAGCTGCAGGGTTTCCTCTGGTGTTGGAATTTTGGAAGATCTTCCTCGTCAGAAACAATATAGCAAGTTTGTTCAACATAAGCATAATTTGCTTCTCATACTAATCCTAATCTCTCAGTCATCGTTCGTGCCCATGGGATATTCCACCCATGGATTGTTATATTCGTGTGTCATTATGCTGACATTGAATGTTTATGTCCCCCTATTTATCCTTTCAATGGAGCAGCAGAATTGATGGTGACTCTGAGATTGGCAGCTGGCCTTCTGGTGTGGGAAAAGGATTGCAGGCACCATGGACGAAACCCTGTTTGCATGATTAACAATGTACAAAGATCGAAGAATTTTGCCCAGTTTAGGAGGACAGTGTGATAAAATGTCCTTGGAACATATAATCATCACTACCAAATGCATACTAGAAATGACTACAATCGATTGTTTATATGGCGGTAATCTTTTTTAGCAGTTTTAAGGATTTCAATTTTCACAAAATGTGAACAGTTTTAGCCTTTTTTGATAGGAAACGGGTGATATTTTATTTTCAAGTTGAAATAGTAGTTGATTTTGGAGATCTTCATGTTGCGTAGGATCGATCGATCCTCTTTGAGTGTGATGTGCTTGGTAACCGTTTGTTTGGCATAATTCTAAGTACATTTTTAGTGGTTATGTGATATCCATCTATTGCTAGATGTCAATCAGAGAGGGGTCGTTTACGTTTATCTTCCTTGTAGCTCCATCAAGCTCATATTCAAGTATCAATCAATCCTCTCTAAGTGTAATGTGCTTCGTATTGAACCGTCTGTTTGGCATAATTCTAAGTACATTTTCAGTAGTTTTGTGATATCCATCTATTGCTAGATATCAATCAGAGAGCTGTAATTTATGTTTATCTTCCTTTTAGCTCATATCCAAGTATCTTATCAGTTTTTCTCCTTAATCATTTTTTAATTCGACAAACCAATCTTATTAATGCATTGTTTTGTAATGTGAGGTTGTGCATTGTCTTCTCTACAGGTGGTCCATATGGTTTCCATTGCCCATGTTCAAAGAATGGAAGAATGGTTAGTGAACCTTGAAGGAAGTTCACCGGAGGAATGGGACAAGCCACAAGAGCCTCTGATACCTCTTATCGACTCTTGGGCTCGTGGTGTCATACCTTTGAAAAGCAATAGTGGTGGGTGTCCACCAGAAGACACATCTCGGCAAGAAGAGTCGCAAGTGCAAGAGAATAAGCAACCTAGAAGGGCCTCAGCTATGGCCTTATCTCAATATCAAGACCTTGCACCTAGAAGAAGGTCATCTACATCAAGCACAAAGCGAGGTTCGCTTCGAAGATTCAGTGAAAGTCTCTATCCTTTGGACCCAAATCGCAAGGTCAAATTCCAAGAAAAGACAACTGATGATATGCAAAAAGATGCCCCAAGCAGAAGAACCTCGACCCCACCACCTACTGAGTTTTTTCAAGGTATGCAGTTACAAGGCTCATTTTCCTTGTGTAGGCATTTTACTTAATAGTATGCAAAATTATAAAGGAAATTCTCTCAAACTTATATTTATTTTTAATGGATTTGTTACAATTTTTGCATAGTTTATTCTTTTTGATGATGGAGTTCTGTCATTAATTGCCTTATAGAACATTTTTTGCCACCGAACTCACAAATAGAGGCATTTGCATTTAGAAATAATGCACCATTTCACCTTGAGAGTCCACAATGCCATCTAAAATCATTTTCTATTTATTGAAAACCAATCTTCTCATGAAGATTTGAAAAGAAAAATGTCTTTAGAAATGTTTGCGAGACTAAGGAGGGGTATTTTGGGAATTTTGAAGAAATCCAAGGGTATTTTGGAATCTTTTTTGGCAAAACATGAGGGGCCATTTGGGTATATTGGGAATTTCCACAAAATCTAGGGGTATTTTGGTAATTTTCCCTTAATATAATACCACAAGATGAGGAAATTAAGTATACTAAAACATAAAGAAATTAAAATTTCTTAGTTCTTATTTGAGCATATAAACAAACAGGTTCTGTGCTAGAGAAAGGGTCCTCTCAAGTAGTTCACAATGGGGAGATGAGCTCGAAGGGTTCTCTATCCCAAGATGATAAGTCAGGTAAGGGTAAGAAGTTCAAGGCAAGTAATTTGAACAAAAAGTAGCGCATGGGCACCTTCCTCGGTCCTTAAAGCAAGCTTTTTGTTTAAACTTGCATTAGGATGTAAGATATGAATATAATGATGTAAATGATGGATATGGCTCCTCATTCATGCCTTATGTACATGAAAATTCAATCACATACAAATTAAGTATTTTTCTACTTGCTACATTGCTCCTTTTTGCAAAAGAAGGAATAGTAAAGTTACTACAAAGTAGTTGTGTTGGAGCATTTGTGATGTGAGGATTAGAGAGAAAATTATGCGAAGGCCTATGGTGTGGCATACTTTAAGACTTAGAAAGTAAGAATTGTATGGAGAAAGATTAGGAGATGTAGAGATTATAATAAGCAATAAAGATAATCAACTCAAGCTAAAATTAGTGGTGTAATTTTAAGTACAACAGTTGACACAAAATTGCACGTATATTCATCGACAAAAAAAGAACATCATCATAGTTATACTTAGAATTCACACTAAGTTTTTGCACGCAAATGTGTTCCCTTGTTTATGATTAGTACAATCATCAAACAACTATACCTACTCAAGGTCAAAACTTTTGCTTTCACAACAAATTATACTGATATCAACAAGTGCAAAAATAAATATAATTGAAATACAGATGAGTAGTGATAGCTGCTTGAGTTAAGTTGTACAAGTTTCAAGTACAAAGTTTTTGAGGCCATCAAAAAAAATTTGAAGTCATTTGGATTTTGAATGCCACTGTCTTTGAGTGGAGGCCTCATCAATGACATCTGCGATAGGATTTGATGCCCATTTGTCCTCCTCAATGCTTTTTCCATCGTATGAATGTCAAAAGTTTTCATGAATTTGTTGTTGGAAGGGCTTGTTTAAAATTTTCCCTTGCTCTAAGGAGGGGAAATAAAATAGGGTACATCCCAATGGAAGGGGAGCACGTTAAGATTTCCACCTATTTTAGAAAACGAGGGCACATTGTAATATTGAAAATGGAAGAGTTTATGTAAAATAGGAGTTTCTTCTAGTCTTCATGTATTTCCCAAACTATAGTGGAGAATGTTTTGACGGGTACACATGCTTGCAAAGTAGAAACTCTACCAAGATAGTTCACTAAACACACTCCCTTCTTATATTCTTCACCAAACATGTTGCTAAGTTATAAAACATGACATTAGAAGGGTAAAATGAGAATATGCCCTTCCATAGAGAAGGGTACTACTTCGTAGGTCTTGTCTTTTGAAAGAATAGGGACCCTTCAATCTTAATATGGCTCATCATGTATCAAAAAATGTTTACAATATCCAAGATATAGAGCGTGAGAAGATTTTTCTACATGTGAAGCCCAAAATGGTAATATGGTCCCTTTGTTCATGATTGTGTAGTACACGTTCAAAACATTCCTTCGATCCAATTTTTCAAGTGTAATTTTTATTGCAGCCAAGTCAGAGATTTTGTAAGAAACATGGTTGAACAAGCCTCACTTTAAGCAATAACTAGCTCTTCACAAGCATGACACTAAAAAGTATGATTCAAATAATGTCATACATAATGTTTTCACAAAAGCAATTGAATTTAGTTTTTTTTTGTCATAGTTGAGCCTATAAAACCTAATGCAAACCCTATTAGCATGCAAACCTCCATAGTGGAATGTGCTTATGTATAATATATGCATGCATATTATTTGTATGCCATATGTCCATATGTTTTGATGGACTAGAAAGGTACACATGCATGTGTGTAAGCATCTAAGTTGTTGTATGCATTCATTTGTAGATGCAAAGTCTTACTTTGTACAAATTGACTACTTGCATTTATCTGCAAACTTGAGTATAAACCCAAATATGTATCCTTTTTACAATATTAGCATTGTAAAAACTTGATAAGGCCATCCCCTTCTCAATGTAAAGAACATATGTGGTGTGATTGATCTTCATGTAGGAAGGGCTCCCAGCCAGAAATACACATGACCATGTGGCAACCAACGGAGGTGGGGAGCCATTATAGGAGCGTGTTTCTTGGGGAAAGGTCTTTAGGAGATCTTTCTCAACCATAAACGTTGGGGCGATGGGGCCAATAAGTAGGCAACAATTGGGGGGTACATGTGTGTAGTGGCCACTTTTTCGCAAGTGTGCATCAATTTGACTGGAGGTCATGAGTAGAATTCCATAGGTATTGGGGTGTCAAGCATCGAATAGTTGTAGGAAATTTTTTCGGCTTCTAAAGTAGAGTAGATGGGGGAAGGGGGAAGGGATGCCCCACGACCCTCCACATTTACAATTAAATTTGACCAATCAATTCATTGCTTGTGTATATTAAGGATTCCGTGTTCTCTTCTGTAAAATAGGTGTCACATGCCCTATAATAACCAAACCACGTCCCTCACCATGTGTGGTAGTCCTTGGGATATTAGTTCTACCGTGGGTGTGACAAGTGGTGCTCATGCCATCTCAGTACCATGTATGCTAACAAGCATAATTGGGTATGTTAACTAGCAAATTGGGTATCCTAACTAGCATACACAGTACCATGTATGCTTACTATCAAAACTGGGTATGGTAACTAGCATACACAGTAGCATGTATGCTTGCTAGAATAACTGTGTATGCTAACTAGCATACAAATTAGCATGTATGCTTACTAGCATAATTGTGTATGCTAACTATCATAACTAGGTATGGTAACTAGCATAACTGGGTCTGCTAACTAGCATAACGGGGTATCTAACTAGCTAAAGTGGGCATGCTAACTCGATTAACTAGGTATGCTAACTAGCATAGTTATGTACTATGGTGGCTCTATCAAGTCAACCAAAATCTCTGTAGAAGCTACGCTCTCCAACACGTGAATTGATTTCTTTAGTTTACTAACGTGGAAGACAGGGTGAATTTGAGAACTCTTCGATAACTCAATTTTATATGTTACGTCCCCAATCTTCTGAAGGAATTCAAAGGGTCCACAATATTCGGGAGAAAGTTTGTCACACTTTTCCATTTTCATGGTTTCTAACTTTGTATGAACCTTTAGAAATACAAAATCACCTTCTAAAGGTAACATTTTTTGTCCTTTATCACCATACGTCTTAGCACAATCCTATATACTACAAATGATTTCCTTTGTTTCCTTCAATATATCATTCGTATATTCAAGGAAATCCTTCACAGATTGAATCTTCTCCTTTCCTAGCCTATGACCATAGGAGATATCGGTTGCTGAAAACCATACATGTGTTGGGAAACGTTGAAGTGAGTTCCCTAATCACCAATGGTTAGCATTAGGCTAATTGGAGGGTAAAGCCTTAGCTTAATCATGATGTTAGGGTTAGGGTTAAAGATATGGAGGTTAGGGTTGGGCTATGCCAAGTGCAAGAGCATAGAGAGAGAGAGAGAGAGAGAGAGAGAGAGAGAGAGAGAGAGAGAGAGATACACAATGATAATGCTCAAAGTGCAATGATTAATTAGAAATAGCCTCTAATATAGGCTTAGTGCTCTACAATCATTGGCTAGAGGTTGCATCCTCTTGCTATTGGACCATGTCATCATTTATCTTTCTTAGGTGCCTAGAGAGCTTTCCCACAAGTTGGACTTCGCCACCCCAACAATTGCCCCCTTGAGCCAAACTTGGGGTTTTACAAAGACTTTATGTGTTCATGTCATGGTGTTCTCCTAGGCTAACATGATTCATCTACCTGAGACATCATGGTGGTTCTCACTAGATTTAATACTTCACGGTTCTCAATTGGGTACATCATGGCGATTCTCAGAGCGGATTCAGCGACCATGGTTCAATGTCCCATGATACACCATATCGGTTCTCTACCAAATTCATCGCTACTGTTCACAAGTGGAACTTAGTAGATTCACTAGTGATGTAGGTAGTACAAAAATTACGTTCATTCATTTAGGTGTGAAGAGGTCATCATGCATATCGTCTTCAAAAAAGCATCTTCATGTCTTTGTCGTTGCGGTTGTCATTTATTGTTTTTATATTCGTTTGTATGTTGATGTTGTGCATTGGTTTCTTGATTTTTGTCGGTCCAAAGCGTTGCAGTTGCACCCTTCTTGGCTTATGGTGCAAAGCATACGTACATTACAATGCTTATGATGCTTGTGTGTGTTCTTGTTGGGAAGGTCTTACCATATTTGGCAGTGTCTAATTCCATGTGAGTTGTACAAGAGGAGATTACAATAAAATGACGAATTGTGAAGTAACTCTTTGCAAAAGCTCTTCACAATGGTAAAAAACACTTGAAGTTTTGTAACCATACATATGAGGTAGTGATGTGTGTGAACACACTTAGAATCGCCGGGGCATTTTTTCCCTCATTAGGAGGTTTTTTCCCTCGTGCATTGTATATACGCCCATCATTCTAGGGCTAACTTATCTTACATTGTGCACTAAGCAATACATACTCTCTATTGTGTCCCTTGAGCTTCTTCGTCTTCATCAAGCTGTGTATGTTTTCGTGTAACCCTATTTCCTACAATTGGTATCAGAGTAGGTTGTGTCCTCCCGAGCATAGTTGCCAGCTTCACCAACACACACTTGCTGACTTTTTTTTTTTGGGTGAGCGTCAGTAGGTCGACAAATATTCCGGGCCTGCTCGCGGAGCTTGGTCTGCTCAGAATTTTGATTCGGGCTCATTTTGACCTTCGTCTCCACTACAGATAATAATGCGTAGGCAATTTTGTCCTTTTGTGGAGAATTTTTGTCAGTGCCAAGTCTCTTACAGTCTTCTATAGGTTGTGCTACATAGCACGTGTTGGTCTCGCTTTGTTTTTACTCTTTTAGGGCAGTTTTCACATCAAGTGCAGACACTCGCCATAGTTGACAGCAACACAGATGTGTTCAAGATGTTTGCTAATAAGGATAAACTGGATGTGGACAATCGCCCAATGTGGGCTTACATGATGCAACATGTTCTCGTGTCAAAGGGCGTTTGGAATGTTGTGCAACGCTGTCAGGGGATAATTGTGCGAAAGGTGATCCGGGAAGGCACCGGGTCCCTGGCTGTGAGAGGTGCGGGACACAAGGTGCAGCAGATGCAATTACCGACAACAATATTCAAAACAAGCAGTCCGTCTAGTTTCCAGTTAATCGATAGAATCCATGTTTAATCAATCGCTAATGAAGCTTAAATGCTCTTTACAAGAAGAAACTTGGCTTAATCCAGGTGCTAATCAAGAATTTAACAAGACCTGATTTGTCCCGCCTTCTGCTTCTTTCCGTTAAGGCACAGGAGTTTCCTTCCAATGGACGTTCGTTTTGGCTTCTGCTTTCCGATTCAACTGGCCAATGATGGCTTAGAAGCTTGGCTTATGGCTTCGAGAGAGTAGGTTTAATTCCGCTCTTGATAGCTTAAGAGCTTTGGCTTATGAAGGTTAACAGAGGTTTAAGGATATAGAGTTTATTCGGGGAAGATTAGGATCAAGCTTATGAGAAGGAGCGCTTCCAAGCTTAAGCTTATGATGAGGAGATTAGGATAATTAAGCGAGCTTAAGATTTCCGAAGAAGGAGATTAAGAGCTCCGGGATTACGAGAGGCTTCAGATTACCTGTTAAGATGAGCTTGAGACTTTGAAGGCATGAGGCCGAGCTTCGAGCTTCCCTATGATGAGGAGAAGGCCCCAAAGCTTGAGTTTAAGGAGCTTACCCGTTTATGAGGAGCTTGAACTTCGAGCTTAATGATCTTGAGAGCCCCCTGGCATGAGGAGGAGCTTCAGAGCATAAAAAAGCTTATGAGGCCGAGAGAGCTCACAATGATGCTTTCTATAGCTTGCATGGCCAATAAAAATCTTTCTATTCCCGGCATCCCATTAGCGATATCGCTAATGGGACGGGGCTCTTGATGACGTGGCAACAGAATTTCAAGCAACACCAAATCCGGCGCGCCTGGTACCGAAACTGCGCGCGAGCTCATCCCCAGCTCTTTTCGACTCTGTGGCGGCTTCGTTCGAGCAGCGTAACACGCGCTCCAAGCTTCCCTTTCCTCCTCGCTGCCTGCCACTTCTGCTATGCGCCATGCTCTTCTTGTTTTTTCTCCCCCTCTTCACACTTAAGCCCCCCTTTTAAAATAGGGTTGCCCCTTTAACAATGGGCGGCCACATTTAAGTTGCTTGGGCGGCCTCTCCATAGTGGGCATACATGCCGGCCATGGCCCTTGCAAGGGTGCCACATTTGGTATACATGTCGGCAATCATTACCCTCCATGAGACGACATTTCAAAATGAGCTCATCGAGAGCTTTTCGTGTTTTCGTAGCGGCACCACATTAAGCCTATACGATGCACAAGCAATACCAAGCACTTGACAACCTTGGTACACCGAGTTGGCATACATACCGACTAAAGCATCGCCAAGCACAACATCTTTCTTCAGCAGTCCTTGACTAACAATATCATCATGAATTTTTATTGTCCATACCGACATCTCGAATAATGCCAAAATAATCCAGCTCAGCATTGTCGACAACTGACACCGGACTCTGCCTGCCAAGCCGTAGACTTCTCAAACTGCATAGAACGCATACAAACCCTGCTGTTGCTGTAAAATTTCCAGATGGCACACCGACTGAGCGAACTGGACTGGTATGGAACCGGCCCCCTGTGAATCTTTATCGACCAATATCTTGGCGACCGGGACTCCGATCACTGATCTGAAAACACCGACGCGCTCCACAAAGTGAGCACTTCAAGCCCATGCATTCAATTCAATTCTGTCAACCCAACTGCAGTTGCCCAATCCGGTACAGATCTGTAATCGACTTAAAACTTCAAACTGCCATAACTTCTTCACCGTAGCTCCAATCGACGAGCCGTAAAGATAGGCCGGTAGAGCACTTTAAGCACTACAGTTCTAGATCATAATATCCTATTTGCACTCACATCAAGCATAGCCTTTTTTGGCATCATTAAGGTATCAGTTGGCCCTTTAAAGCCGCATCTGGCATACATTAATCATTAAACTTGGCTTGTTATCAAGCCCTCGTCATTGACCATTAATCAAGTAGGCCTTCAATAAGCTTGATCTGCATCTTCTTGGCATATTTCTTAGCATGGGAGCGGAGCTGCACGACATCCACCCCTCTGAACCTGCACAACCTCCGGTCTGTGCCAACTGTACTTCAATCTGCATCTGCTATAGGTTTAGCTCCTTGCCATCATCAGACTCATGCAACTGGTAAACATATGAAAAATAAACTAAGGCTTACATCCTATCATCAATGTTCTAGCTTAATCATTATGTAGTTGCCATCAAAAATCTCTGAACCACATCTGTCGTATCTTCAAAGCATTCAATCATGGCTAACTTGTTTAGTGAACCCTGCCAGACTCAAGTGCTCCAGTTACTTATGCACACGGCTTGACCATTAAGTTCTCTTAAGGGAACCCTGTCAAGCTCAAGTATGTCTTACTCTGTTTGCACACGGAATGGCCGTCAAGTCATTTACCTCAAGTTCTGTTAGCAGAACCAACTCAAAAGATGTGAAGATACTTCATCAATTGTCCAAAGAAGTCAGTTGGAAGCCAGCCATGTAATCTTATTGAATGCCTAACCAAAGCTATTCTGACTTAGCATAATCTAGAAAACAAAACCTTGTACCATGCAACCTGCTACATCAGATGGCTGGTACTCTTCAAATCTGCAATTGGCACTTTAGTAGCCCCCGGGATCAAACGGGAACCCAATCATGTGCCCCACTGTGAGCATTCCTTTAAAAATTTTGCTCCATGCTCCAGGATCATAGGGAAAATACAAGAATTTCCAATCAGTATAGCATAAACATAAATTAGCCCACAAATCTTCATACAAACCGCCTGGATCATATGGCATATAAGTCCATTGCCCAGGACCATGCATATATCTGTCACCTCCTGGGTCAAAAGCTTGCTCAAAATCCCCTACATCATAAGGTAACATAAGATTCCATATAGCATCAGGTAGCATCAGATACTGCCATATCCCCTGTGCAATTGGCTCATCCAATTGTCGATCATCAATCACAAGTAAAATCATTGGCGGTGCACCTTCACTCACACTAGTATTGAAATCTTGATCATGCATATCTGAATACATCAAGTTTCTGACAAAAATCTCTTCATTAGGCTCAAAAGATGCATCAAAAAACAACTCCCTATCTTGTACAGGCTCAAAATCAAGTAGAGCATCATCTAACAACATCATAAGGTCATCATCTACTGCATCTGAACAAACTTGCTCATGCATGAATCTAGATTGATCGGTATCCTTAGCATCTGTGTTTGAGAACCCTTCTAAAGCTTCATCTAGTAAGCACATAAGATCTAGGTCCACCGCTTGAGAAGGTTCCTTCATCTCGCACATCTCAGGCTGCTGCAGTAAACCAAGATTTTCACATATGACATGACATGTATACTAAACGTATCTGCTATAACTTGCTCTTCAAGTCTTGCACCCTCATCGAGATATCTTTGCACTTCTGTAGCACAAAGTTCAGCATGCCCATTGAAAATTTCATCTACTGCCCTGTCTGTATCATCGACACAATGAAACCAATCATATTCATCAACAAGAGATTGCACTTCACTATGCACCCCCTCTGAATCAACATCATCAAGGTCATGATCATTCTGCCATAGTGTGAGCTCTGTGTCACAAATTCTTGATAGAGAGGAAGTTTGCTCTCTCTCAAAATCACCATCATCAAATTCAGGATTGGTCTGCCAGATGTGTAGCTCTAGGTCACAGAAACTTATCAAAGGAGTCCGCACCCCCTCTGATTCAGCATCATCACATTCGAGTTCAATTTTTCACTTTGGTAGCTCAGCTTCACAACAACTTTCCAATAAAGGAGTCTGCACCCCCTCTGAATCAACATTTTGCAGATCTTCAACCACATACTCTTGCTTAGCCAAGTCCTCAAAATCTGGTACATCCAAATTCGGTAAATCTGGTATACCAAAAACCATGGTCCTGCTGCTCTCAACAGCAGCCCTGCTTTGACCTCTGACATCTGCATCATTAATCAACTCTTTGGCAAAACCTGTACCCACCTCTATGATAGAATCTGTACCAGAAAAACTTTGCTTTGATTTTGAGTTAGTAGCAAACATATCAGTTGTAACCGAATTTTCATGCATGTCTACTTGAATATGGCTGCACTCATTCACCTGTACGATTTTCTCTTGAGCTTTAGCCACTTCATTGTTTTGATTTCCTGATCTCTTTTCCTCCTGTACTACATGTATATGTTTTAGGCAAAAATCACCTTCTGTATCTTGAAGCTGTAAAGACTCACCCTCAAAGGCTTCTACTTCATGTACGGCATCTACAAGACCCAACTTTGCATACACAGCTTTGACTATGTCTTCATCATTAGCCTGTAAGAAGGTAGCATCCTGCACAATAAACTTATCAATCAGAGCTTCTAACTGTGATCGTACTTGTCCTCGGATATCTGCGTAGTCCGATAGACTTGTACTCTGTTCCTTATAGCTTTCATACTGCTCATAACTTACTTGCACAATAGCTTCTTTGAAATACTCCCAGTTTCCGCTCCAGGCTCTGGTAACCTCTTGAATCTGCTCCTTCACATCTGAACTCACTAACTGCTCAAAATATTTGACCATCAACTCTTCTGGTATCCCTCTTACCTTGGTCTCTAGCTCATAGCACTCTAGGTAGCCCTCTGGATCATATCCATCAAAGAGTCGTCTCTCGTAGTATACTGCATCCAAAGCTTCATCGATTTAATTATTCTTCTTTACGGTCTCCACTTCAAGCAGAGATCCTTGAACCAATTGAAGCATCTTCGAAAAATCTGGAACTGATGACTTATCATCAAAACCGTTTGCACTTAATTTCGCAATCAACTTCATCATCTGCTCTAAGTTCTCCATCTTTCCCTCCCACCCCGGCTCGTTTCACGTTGGGTTCACCAAGAATGTCGGGGGATAATTGTGCGAAAGGTGATCCGGGAAGGCACCGGGTCCCTGGCTGTGAGAGGTGCGGGAAACAAGGTGCAGCAGATGCAATTACCGACAACAATATTCAAAACAAGCAGTCCGTCTAGTTTCCAGTTAATCGACAGAGTCCATGTTTAATCAATCGCTAATGAAGCTTAAATGCTCTTTACAAGAAGAAACTTGGCTTAATCTAGGTGCTAATCAAGAATTTAACAAGACCTGATTTGTCTCGTCTTCTGCTTCTTTCCGTTAAGGCACAGGAGTTTCCTTCCAATGGCCGTTCGTTTTGGCTTCTGCTTTCCGATTCAACTGGCCAATGATGGCTTAGAAGCTTGGCTTATGGCTTCGAGAGAGTAGGTTTAATTCCGCTCTTGATAGCTTAAGAGCTTTGGCTTATGAAGGTTAACAGAGGTTTAAGGATATAGAGTTTATTCGGGGAAGATTAGGATCAATCTTATTAGAAGGAGCGCTTCCAAGCTTACGCTTATGATGAGGAGATTAGGACAATTAAGCGAGCTTAAGATTTCCGAAGAAGGAGATTAAGAGCTCCGGGATTACGAGAGGCTTCAGATTACCTGTTAAGATGAGCTTGAGACTTTGAAGGCATGAGGCCGAGCTTCGAGCTTCCCTATGATGAGGAGAAGGCCCCAAAGCTTGAGTTTAAGGAGCTTACCCGTTTATGAGGAGCTTGAACTTCGAGCTTAATGATCTTGAGAGCCCCCTGGCATGAGGAGGAGCTTCAGAGCATAAAAAAGCTTATGAGGCCGAGAGAGCTCACGATGATGCTTTCTATAGCTTGCATGGCCAATAAAAATCTTTCTATTCCCGGCATCCCATTAGCGATATCGCTAATGGGACGGGGCTCTTGATGACGTGGCAACATAATTTCAAGCAACACCAAATCCGGCGCGCCTGGTACCAAAACTGCGCGCGAGCTCATCCCCAGCTCTTTTCGACTCTGTGGCGGCTTCGTTCGAGCAGCGTAACACGCGCTCCAAGCTTCCCTTTCCTCCTCGCTGCCTGCCGCTTCTGCTATGCGCCATGCTCTTCTTGTTTTTTCTCCCCCTCTTCACACTTAAGCCCCCCTTTTAAAATAGGGTTGCCCCTTTAACAATGGGCGGCCACATTTAAGTTGCTTGGGCGGCCTCTCCATAGTGGGCATACATGCCGGCCATGGCCCTTGCAAGGGTGCCACATTTGGTATACATGTCGGCAATCATTACCCTCCATGAGACGACATTTCAACAATGAGCTCATCGAGAGCTTTTCGTGTTTTCGTAGCGGCACCACATTAAGCCTATACGCTGCACAAGCAATACCAAGCACTCGACAACCTTGGTACACCGAGTTGGCATACATACCGACTAAAGCATCGCCAAGCACAACATCTTTCTTCAGCAGTCCTTGACTAACAATATCATCATGAATTTTTATTGTCCATTCCGACATCTCGAATAATGCCAAAATAATCCAGCTCAGCATTGCCGACAACTGACACCGGACTCTGCCTGCCAAGCCGTAGACTTTTCAAACTGCATAGAACGCACACAAACCGTGCTGATGCTGTAAAATTTCCAGATGGCACACCGACTGAGCGAACTGGACTAGTAGGGAACCGGCCCCCTGTGAATCTTTATCGACTAATATCTTGGCGACCGGGACTCCGATCACTGATCTGAAAACACCGACGCGCTCCACAAAGTGAGCACTTCAAGCCCATGCATTCAATTCAATTCTGTCAACCCAATTGCAGTTGCCCAATCCGGTACAGATCTGTAATCGACTTATAACTTCAAACTGCCATAACTTCTTCACCGTAGCTCCAATCGACGAGCCGTAAAGATAGGCCGGTAGAGCACTTTAAGCACTACAGTTCTAGATCATAATATCCTATTTGCACTCACATCAAGCATAGCCTTTTTTGGCATCATTAAGGTATCAGTTGGCCCTTTAAAGCCGCATCTGGCATACATTAATCATTAAACTTGGCTTGTTATCAAGCCCTCATCACTGACCATTAATCAAGTAGGCCTTCAATAAGCTTGATTTCCATCTTCTTGGCATATTTCTTAGCATGGGAGCGGAGCTGCACGACAACGCATTGATGTAATATTGACTATGTTGCTGGTTTTTATGGCAGGGTTGCTACTGCTAGAGCTGTTTTGCCTACGACTAAACAAAGCTCGTTGGGATGTTAGAGGTGCGCAGGCTCATGCATTGATTGTGTTATCCATGAAACACACTTTTAATCCTCACATTCATTCAGCTAAATCTACAAAACAGGCTTGGGATTTTCTTACTGGTCTTTATGCAAGCCACAATGAGGCTAAAATTGCATTGCTGTGTAAAGAGCAGGAGTCGAAGATTATGCATGAGGAAGATCAAATGGACACTTTCCTTGCTGCTATCAAGGATATAAATGAGCAACCCATTTCTGTAGTCAAAGACATTTCTGACAGTTCCCTTGTGCAGACAGTCCTTGATGCGTTGCCACATTCTTACGAGACTTTTGCTAGTACTTGGAGACTTATCACCCAAGGAAATCCTGATGTTGTTCAGTTTGATGCATTATGCACATTGTTGTTGCAAGAGTCACTTTCAAGAAAGAACATGGCTAAGCAACATGCACTTGAATAGGCTTTTATTGCTGCTGAAAGAAAAGGTGGTAACATCAATGTAGCCACTTCTCATGGTTGTTCAACGAGTGGCAAATCACATGTTCCCAATGCTTTTGCTGAGAGCACCTCATCTGGGAATTTCGGTGCAAAGGGCAAAAAGAAGATGCGGTGCAATTATTGTAAAGGTAATGATCACTTCATCAAGCAGTGTTCAAAATTGAAAGAAAATGAGGCTAAGAAGAAAGAGGTTGGTTCCACTACAAGTGTAGCTATTGTAGAATCTTTTGTGAGAGGAGATTGTGATGCAGACATAGATGGAGAGTGGATATTTAGTGCAGAGTGTACTTATGATCCTTCTGTCCATGATACATGTATGTTAGTTGTTACAGATTTGCATGTGTGGTACTTTGATAGTGGTGCTACAAAGCACATTACCTCTCATCGTGACCTCTCTCCCCAGGATGTCCAATAGGAAATATATAAGATAACATGTGCGACAAAATAAGGGATTTATAATCAGGTACATTTGCAAAAAAAAGGGGTTTTTTAATTGAGAAAGTAAAAATTTTAATATAAAAGGGCTAGTTTTTTTTTTAAAATGCATACATAAAGAATACATATAATACTTCAAAATATACAGGTAAGGGATTATTTAAATACCTCTTGTTCGCACGTGTTATATGAAATTTTTACATAGCGGACTCCCCAGGCCTCTCTCGAGGCTATCTCTCATGGGAATACAATCACTTGTGCTAACAATGCCTCTTGTCCAGTCCAAGGAGTTGGAAAGATTTTACTTATTGCTATGAATGACAGTTCTTTCACACTTGTTGATGCACTTTATGTACCTAGGATCAAGTAGAACCTTTTGTCCGTATCTGCACTTGCTAGACTTGGTCTTGTTGTGAAATTTGTGGATATAGTTCATGATCTCAGTTTTGGTGATGAAATTGTTACATCCGACATTTTATGACGTGGGTTGAATAAGCTCACTTTATATGACAAGTGTGGGCAGAATTTGGCAAATGTAGTTGTGGATTTAAAGGCTATTTCAGATGTAAAACTTTGGCATGCATGTCTTTGGCATTTGAATTTTTCCAGTTTATTGCGTTTGCAGAAATCTGATATGGTTGCTTCTTTGTCGGCTCTTGAAGCACTTGTAAAGCATGTTTATGAAGGCTGTATTTTGGGTAAGATGCAACGTTCAAAGTTTTCAAAGGATGATTCAACACGGGCTATATGCAGATTTCAACTTGTGTATAGTGATGTTTGTGGGTCCATGCAAACTCCGTCCTTGGGCAGTTACCTTTACTTTGTGACTTTCATTGATAATTACTCTAGGCAAGCATTGGTGTATCGGCTTAAAGCTAAGTCCGAAGTGTTTATGTGCTTCAAGCAATTTTTGGCTATGGTTGAAACTTCTCTAAATGTACTATGGGCACCCTCCGTTCAGATCGAGAGGTGAGTATGTGTCATGAGTTTAATACATTTCTAGCTCCTCGTGGGATAAAACACCAATGTACAATGTCATATACACCTCAACAAAATGGTGGTTTTGAAAGGAAAACTAGGTTGCTTATGGAGATGGCACGATTTATGGTCAACAGTCAAGCTTTGCCACATTTGTTTTGGCTTGAGGCCATCATGTGTTCTACTTATGTACTCAAAAGGTGTCCTATGAAAGCTTTGCAGTCTATGACTTCATATGCAACATGGGATGATAGAAAGCCATCTATTAATCACATGCGTCTTTTTGGTTATTTGGCTTATGCTTTGGTGCCACAAACGCATCGTAGAAAACTGGATGATAAAGTTGTCAAATGCATTTTCGTTGGTTACAGTACTGAGAGCAAAGATTACAGGTCATATTATCCACAAACGAAACGTATCTTGGTGTCACGAGATGTTGTGTTTTTGGAAGATTCTGCTCAACCCTTGTTGTCATGTACGAGAGACAATAATGTAAGTTCACATGACATTTATGACAATTCGTTGTCTCTTTTCACTTGGAAGTTCAAATATAAATCCAAATGAGGAAAATGTATAATCTATGGGGGTTTTAGAAAATGCTACGGGTCAGACTAAGAGATGTACTTGATGTGGAAAGGGTTGAGAATGAGCAAGCTAGAGCTATGCCAAAATGGCTGGCGCATACTTTGCGTGACAGTAAGTTGGATGCACCTTTGCCCATACTTGTTCAGGTTCTCGCCATGCATCTTATGCATCAGATTGTTATGCTTTGGCTATTTCTAGTTTATGTGATGTAGAGGAACCTCTATCTTTTGATAAAGCACTTAATTCAAAAAATTGGATGGCTACCATGCAATCACAATATGATGCACTTGTAGAAAATGACACATGGATTTTATGTGATTTGCCTCCTGGTAAAAAGGCCATTGGTACGAAATGGGTTTACAAGTTGAAAAGCAAGCTGAATGATGAAATTGATTGCTATAAGGCTCGACTGGTTGCAAAAGGCTATGCACAACAGAAAGGCATAGATTATGTGACTTTTTCTCCCATTTGTTGCATGACTACTATGTGTTTCTTATATCATTGGCAACTCATTTTAGATGGGACGTACATCAATCAAATATTGTTACCGCTTTCTTGAATGGTGATATATTTGAGAAAATTTATGTAGCACATCCTTGCGGTTTTTTCAAAGAAAGGACAAGACGATAAAGTGTACAAATGTAAGAAAGCTTTGTATGGGTTGAAGCAGTCTCTTCGTGCTTGGTATGAGAAAGCTGACACTCATTTGGTTAAGCGAGCTTTCGTAACAGTCCAAAAGAAAGCACTTTGTATGTAAAACGTGAGAGAGATGTACTTCTCATTGTTGTTCTATATGTGGATGATTTGTTGATCAATGAGACACATATTCCCAAATTTAAGACTGGTTTGAATGCTACTTTCAAGATGAAAGACTTAGGGTTGTTGCATCATTACTTGGGTATATAATCTAAGCAGTGTGATGGTGATATTGCCTTGTGTCAAACAAGCTATATAGAATCATAACTATGTAAGTTTGGACCGGAGGATTGCAAGCCTATTGCTACTCCCATGGAAACAAGTTTGAAGTTGAGTCTTCATGATCTTGGTGATCGTGTCGACGGCACTCTTTACCAGACTGTTGGATGCGTTAGTTATATATGCAGTACGAGACCAGATATTTAGTTTGCAGTCTTACATGTCATCACATTTATGCATAGCCCAAGGTCTAAGCATTGATAGTCTGTCAAGAAGATCTTTCACTACTTGATTCTTTAATCTAGTGGTACGATGGCCTTTGTTCCATGTAACCTTCTGAAAGGCGTCATCCTAGTGGTGACCTTGTATGCTGTTTGATGCCCATAGAGTTGAATGAAGCTTTTCATCCCAATTGTGGAGTTCCTTCTTAAGAAACATGGTCACGATAGTCTTTATGGTTTTATTGCTACTTTTAGCATGTCATTGCATCTGGGATAATAAGAGTTGATTTTTTATTCTTGATGGAAAAAATTTCAGTCAAAATTTGAATAATATATTAATGAAATGATGTCCTCTGATTTGAAACCATCTCTAAAGGGCAGCCATAGTGGCATATAACATGCTCATATATAAAGTTGGCATGTGGACTTAGCTATGTTGCTAGGGAGTGCCTGAGCTTCCACCCGTTTATTGACATAGCATGTTTGCATCACTATATACCTATTCGTCCTAGGTGTGACATTCTTAAATGGCCCTTTAAAATCTTTACCCCACTTCTTGAAAATTTCTAAGGGTTCAATTGTGGTTAGAGGTGCCATATCTATTGCAATTGGCTTGCCCATTCTGACAAATATCACATGTTTTCCAAAAGGCTCTAGCATCTAACATGATACTTTGCCAACATAGCCTAGCTTGTAAAATTATCTTGTAAGTCATATTAGTAGAGAAATGCCCCCCTAAACTTCCAGCATGTGCCTTAGCATTCACTTGAATCCTTGCTTGCATGGGTATACATCTTCTTAACACTCCATAAGTTCCTAGTCTATACAAAATCCAGCTACAATAGTAAATTTTAGACTTCTAAGAATAATATTCTTTTTTAGTGCATTGTGACAAGTGCTTTGGTAAGCCTCCATACTGTAGGAAATCATACATTTCTTGCCATTTGGGATTGGGTTCTTCAGTAGTCATCTGAAATAACTCGACATCTATTGGTTCATCTCTGAATAACATCCATCTGATTAATCTGCCTTGGATAACGACCTTATTTATCAACTATAGATGAGCTTGATAATCTACATAGAAGTGAAATAGCTTTCCAAAAAATAGTGTCTGAATTTTGTGGCATTAAAAACCATACCCAATGCATCTTTTTCAGTAGTTGAATAACCTTTCTCGACCTTACTGAACCTCTTATTGGAAAATATACCGGAAAATCAATCTGCCCATTTGGTTCAACCAAAATAGCGTCCATTGCCATGCTAGAGGCATCAGCAAGGCACATGGAAAATAACATCTTAATTGGACTGGCTTTGTGCTAATGTTTCTTTCAGAGATCGAAAGGCCACTTCACATTCAAGGGACATGATAAATCGACTTCTTTTTGGGTTAGTTCATATAACAGAAGAGCCTTTGCTACAAATATATGAATGAATCTCTAATAAAAGTTGATATATCCCACAAATGAGCTAAGTTTAAATACATTCTTGGTGCCCTAGTTGACGTATGAACGAGTCTCTAATAAAAGTTGATATATCCCTCAAATGATCAAATTTCACACACATTTGTGGTGCCGTAATTTGCAAAAAAAAAAGGATCTTGTCCTTAGCCATCTCAGTTCCATTTATGGACACAACATTTCCTAGTAGGTGTGCCTTTAGACCATGAATAATAATTTGAAGGGGTTCACATAAATCCTCTTTTCCTTTCATCTCTCAAACACCATCTTCAAGAATAGTAAATGCATCTCTTTAGAGGAATGATGGTGAAGTTTTTCACGAAGATTGCCAAACATATATGCAAAACTCACTAAATATTTCAATCATACATTGCTCAAATGTGGCCCGAGCATTACATATACCAAATGGCATAACTCTATACATGAATGCTCGCCATTCATTGATAAAAGTCAATTTGGCCCTATCTTCTGGTGCAATGTTTAGCTAGTTGTATTCATTGTACTCATTCAAAAAAATATACATATCATGTCCAACTATCTCATTGAGCATCATATGTCATAATAATCAATATCTAATTATCCTAAATGATTTTCTCATGTTAAACTGATCATTTAATGTGGGAAGTGCCAGGGGAGAAAAGGCTAGATTATTGGTTAAGCTGGAAGACCGGCCACAGTAGGGATTTAAAGGAGGGAAAATAGGGATCCGAAGGGGGGGCCATTTGCAAAAGAGCAATGTGCAAAAATGGGCTTAAAAGACCCTAAGGTTCAGCCCATTAAGACTTCCAAAATGCTAAGGTTTCAAAATTCAAAGGTTGTGTCCAAAGGTCAAAAGCTTAGGAAAATTGGATGCTTTGTGAGTGTCCCAAAAGTCTTCAACCATCCCAACATAGGAGGGGGCGAGCCCTAGAAGTAGGAAATGAGAGAGAAACTCACACACACACACACACACACACACACACACACACACACACACACACACACACACACACACACACACACACACACACACACACAAGCTCCCTTTGTACACAAGGGGAAAGAGGGACACATGTCAGCTTCCTAACCCAGATGCCCACAAGGTGTACTCAAATCCTATTGGATGACCTTGGAGGTGTACCAATGAGAATTAGTCTAGACTAAGTCTAGTTTACTTAATTTAAAAACACTTAATAAAAGAACCAATAAGAATTAAGCTCTATAGAAGACTATCGGACAGTCTCCCAAGGGGTCCAATGAGCATTCAGCAACCCAATGGCTTGCCTGATTCCTATTGGCCAGGAGGCAAAGGGGTCCAATGAGAGTTTAGTTGCATTTATTAATTACCTAAAGCTCTCACAAAAGGGGAAAGGGGGACACATGTCAGAAGGCTATCACTTATACTGCTTAATTTCCATTGGCTAGGCCTGGGGAGGTCCAATAGGGCTGTAGCATGAGCATTTAGCAAGAGGGGTCGACCAAGAGAGAGAGGGGGATGATTTTCTCAAGGCATTATTCATTTTACACACTCACACAATCAATGTGTGAAGCAAAAAGACTCTCTCTCTGTTCTCAAGCTTTAATGGAAAGCTTATCACCTACTCCAAGCTTGTGAGAAGGGAGGCCTACACCAACGACTCTTGGCTTTGTGATGCAAATCCAACCAAGATCCAAGCTTCAATGCATGCTCATCTCCTCTACCATGCTAATTACTAAGCTAATCTATGCTAATATGAGTGATTATGTGAGGAGATGTACATCTTTCTCGTAAGAATACTCCTTCTTCCTCTTTATCTACTCTCATACCCCGCTAGCTCTCACCATCTTCGAAGGTGTGTGAGGTCTTGGGTCTGAGACCATAAGGGAATTGATGTTGTGTTTAATAAGTGATGTGCTTAGTGCATGAAGTTTTCATCTTCATTGCACTAGCTAGTATTGAAGGAACACAAAGAATTGTACAGTAAAATGTCTCTCTTGATGGGAGAAACCATAATACAAAGCCTTTTGGAGGGGGGACCGGGTCCATGTGAATCCGGTCCTCAACTGTTGTCAATTGCTTAATTTCTCTCTCGTTTGAAGTATTTTTCATGCTATCTAACTAGGTGTTATACTTTTTGTTGCTCTCTCCACCCAAGCACTCTTGTTATTCTCATTAGGAATCTATTCTAATGAAATGCTCACTATGTTCATGCTAAATTCCGCTACACACAAGTTACCATACCTTAAATGTTACATCATACTTGTTAAATGTAATGGAAATGATTATCTAATGGTCTGATCATTAAGATTTTTGTAGTCCATGCATACTCTAAGTTTGTCATTCTTCTTTGGAACCGCTATGGGAAATAGCCAATCACTGCTCACCACCACTATGAAGGTTTTGTAACAAAACCCACCTTTGAAAGGTTATCTGTCTCTTCTTTGACCTTCTTAGCATAGTTTGTATTCATTCCATATCTGCAATATAATTGGTTTAGCATCATGCTTAAGTGGTATTCTATGTTGAAAACCCTCAAGGTTGACCCCTTTGACATTTGCGTGCTTAGAGGCAAAAACATCTTGATATTTTTGAAAATTCTATTTGGATTTTTCTTTGACTTCCTATTGAGATGTTCGTTGATCCTAATTACCTTTGGATCAATCTCTATGCTTAGGTTCCATTCCTCCATCTCTTGGTCACCTGGTAATAGCCAATTGGGTAGCCCACCTCCTTTTCGTTTGGCTAAAGGTTTAAATCTGACTATCTAGTTCTAGTAAATTGGATTTCTAAAACTTGTGTTCCTCATCATCATGATCTAATATGGTACGTCTAAGTATATTCCCTTTTGATGCTACCTCAGATGTCTTCACTATGTATTTTGAAGTTGTTCGATCTAGATTAATTGTTCAATCCTTTTGGTTTTATTCAATGAGCTCTCGAGATACTATTCTTGATGTTCTTGTGCCCTCTCTTGATCAATCAATATCACATTTAGATCTATTTTTGCAATTGGAAAGATATTCATTGAAGCCAACATTCTCTCTATCTTTTTAGTACCATATTTCCTACACAATTCAGCATGCCTTATTTCCCTCTTCTAGCTTCCGATGTTGTTTGTTTTGACTTGGATTTTGTGGTGTTGGCCATGTATGGTGAGTGTCTAGCCTACATATTTGTCCAAGGTACAAGCACTTCATAGCCAAGGTCTACCAGCATTATGTAGACACGTTACATATCCATTACCAGAAAGCTAATTTTGAACTTCTCACATACGACTTTTATCTGTAAATTTTCTACTAAACCACTAGCTTGCACTATTCTTTGATCTAGCATTCTTATCTTGAAAGGTGCAGGCTTCATTTCTATTATCCCTAAGTTTTGTCTGATATACTCGCCTAGTATATTAAAACTTGCATCTCTATACAAAATGACTCTATATAGTGGTTCCCATTGCTTTTACACATCGTAGTCTATCTAAATTACTGGCACTTTATCATCCTTATTATTAGATCAAGCCACTACCGTCGCTTTAGATTCATTCTATCGCTTCTTGATGAACTTGGTAGCCTTAGGCAAGGTTCTTCTAATATCATGCAACTCAATAGTTAGCTTTTGGATCCGTTCACATATCTTGACATAAATCTCATCCTACTTATTTCCAAAACTCGATTGAGGATTGGATGATCTGCCTTCTGGATGACTATCCTCATAGTGCCATGCTTGTGTTCTCCTCTACTTCCTTGTTGATGGATAGTCAGATTGTTCCTTTTCAAAAAATTTTGCTTCCAAACCTTGTGTATCAAACTTTCTCTACATCTTCTCTACCTTGTAGTATTGCATTCTCATGGTTTTCTAGACAACCACTATTCTCTAGAATTTTAGTTGTTTTATGAGAATTTTGCACATTAGAGCTAGTTGTTGGACCTTTTTTGTGTTTTCAAAAATTTTCCCATCAGAACTCACTAGGCTACTGGTCATCTGGGCCACCAAAGCTATTGGCGAAAGCCTTTGAATGGATTCAGCCTCTAAGCTCTCAGGGATCTCCGACTTCCTTTTTTCTAGATCTTGTGTGATCTGATTAGCCAAGATCCTCTGCTCTTGCCACTTGTCCACTTCCTTTGCTTTCCCTTTAGCCTTCCATACTGCCCTTTGCTTCTCCTACTGGTGGCTCTCTTCGCTATACTTTTTCTTTCTTGCTACCTTATATGGGATACTCACACTAGTACTCGCTCTGTCGTCTTTCCCTCTGTCACTTTAGCTTTTGAATTCTTAGGGTATTGACCTGAAAAGTACCTATATTTCCCACACATTTAACACTTAAAATTTCACCTTGTGAAGTCAACTCTACCTTGTCCTTGACCATTTTTTTTGGGTATCTTACTCTAGTAGTCATTCCACTGGTATTGGTTCCACTCTCTATGTTCTTAGCACCCTTCTCTTATTGAATTGGCTCAAGGTTGGTTAGTGCAATGAGGGATACATATTTTCCCTCCTTGAAGTGATGTATTTTGATCCTGAAATTGTTCTCCACAGATGACCAAACACCTTGTAGGATGTGCACTAATTGCACTCGTCAATTTTATGCTCTTTGGATTTACACTGCATTCACTATGTCTTTGCTTTCCCAATTGAAGGTCTAGTCCCACTCTGCTATCTGTCTGCAAATATCTTCATTTTTTTGCATTTGGGCTTCTTTCTTCTTTTCTTTGGATATATCTTCAGAATGCTTCTCATCATATGTGAATTGAAGCTTGATGAAGTGTCCTCTAAAGAAGACTCGTTGGAACTTGAGTTGGATTTTCCCTTTCAGCCCTTCTCTTTCTTGGCTCTTTGTTCTAGTTTCAAAGCTCTTTGCCCTAGATCGTTAAATTTCCTTATGGGAGCTAGAACCTCCTACACTCTCAGCTTCTTACTCTTGAACCGACTTAAGAACAATGCTCTCATTCGTTTCTCTGATGGGGCTTCATGCGGTTGCTTAGTCAGCTCTTTGATCTTCTCTACATAGCTTCTTATTGAGAGCTTATATCTAGTATAACTTGCAGAGTATATCCTCATCCCCTCTGTTCTCACATTAGACTCCTTGGGGTGTGCACTATGTGATCATATGTGAATGTACCACGTGAGTTCAACAGGAGGGGATTTCTAATGCAAAAATTTAGGAAAATTAACAGAGATACATTAACAAAAGGGGTTTTTATATTCCATTTTGGAAAAAAAATCCTAAAATTATTGGGGTAAAAGTGGTGTGCCTTACCCCAAGTCAAATAGAGTTTCTGGTTGTCCACTCACTTTTACAGGTATCTGAGCATGTTCCTACAGGAGTTCATCATAGAGAGTATTGATGCATTGACGAGTAGGTGGCCATTTTGGAGCTCACCACTGCAGCTTGGTGCAGGTGAGATCACTCAGATTTTGTGTAGATTGGAGTGGAGAAGCATTAGGTGACCTTCTTTTTAGCTCACAATGAGTATAGAAGTAGGTATGAGCTTGCATTTGGCTCACATGAGCATTTCGGAGTATATGTGAAATAATATTTGCAATAGAAATTTTAGCCCATTTTTGTAGATCTACTTTGGCTACAACTTTGTAGAAGAAAGTTTTCCAGAATTCCTACCAATTTTGTTGTATACTAAGACTATCTATGGATTGTGGGTAAAAGGAGAAAATTTTTGCAGCTCAGATTTCTTCCATTTAGAAGCAGGTTTTCATGCTTCTCTTGGGAGACTGACCGATCTTTCTTTCTCTTCAACTTTGTAGGAGGAAGTTTTTGCAATTTCTAAGTAGGTTTGGTAGATATTTGCATCAGATTTCAAGGTGGTCCACCTTTGTAGGTTCACCAATACTCGGCACATAGAGCTATCAATATCAAATTTACATATGGTTGCGCACTTTTGTCTGGTAGAGAAAGACAACATCAACTTCTCATCGACTTTCCTTGGCATCGGTGGCCTTTCGCAGCCTACCATTGACATCCATTTGACTTCAACACACTTCTACTACACACACTCTCTCGGTTCTTATGACATAGCCGTTCTCCAACCTAGCATGAGAACATGACATGGAGAGAGTGAGAGATTGCAGTGAGTAGTCTTACATTGGGACGCTTTTGCTCTCACACATGTCTCCAGGGAGATTGGATTCCCGAGTGCATTTCTTAGAGGCGGTGTTGTCTCGACAACACAAGTGGAGCATGTTGGAGATCTAGTCGAAAATCCATTCTGATTGAAGTGTTGTTTTTTGCCATGACACTACAGGTGTTTGACTTCCTTGTGTGTTTGATTGACTAGCTTTTCGAACGACACGGTAGTGTGCCAGGTTATAGTCTATGTTTTACTAGCCGATGGGACATTTCAATCGAGTTTTTTTGCTCAAAAGTTGCATTTTTTAGTGTGGTTTATGTAGCATAGCTATTGTGCTCATGTATGACAGTGTGGGTTAACTCAAATATTATTTCCAACACGATTTTTTGAGGTTTTCGCTATGTATGCATATGTGGATATAGAGTGAGATGGTTACAACTCGTAGGTGGTAGATTCATAGGTTTACAAGGATTTTGGATAGTTATGATTGTCCATAGAGCCACTCATTCAGGAGTGAGCTAGATTTCTAAGATTTTGGGAGTTTTATGTATAGCATATGTTCTCCTAAGACATTGTCTGTTCTTGGTATATGCAATTTTGGTGAGATCTTTTGGAGATTTTGCTTAAATTTCAAGGGAAAATTTGAGGCTGATTTTTTTGAGGTTGTCGCCATAGCTTTTGCATATCTACAACTTACTCTCTTATGCTTTAGCGGTTGAATTTTACTCCCACCTTGATATTGATCTTTTTTTTTTTTTTTGAGAAAAAGATTCTTTCATTAGTTAATAAAAACTGCCATAGGGCTACAAACCACCTCTACTAGAGAGGGCTACATCAAAAGCATGGGGAGACTCTCCCAGTGAGTGATTATGTACAATGAGGCTACATCACGAAATGGGAGGAGGAAAGAGCCACAAAGGTGGCCGGGAGTGACATCTGGGCACACTGTGGACCATGGTGAAGAAAGGCCCTGGGTGCCAGAGTCATGCTATCGGAGCTGCCTTGAAGTCTTTGCAGATGGGTTAGGGTCAGGTTAGGGTGGGCTTCAAAGATGCGAAAGCAGCAAGCCCACCAAATGAACCAGAGTGCCAGGCCATAGAGGAGAGCTCCCTCCTCTCCCTTATTGTACCACTCTTGGGGGGTAAGCTCTGCAAAATCAGGCTCCACGAGCCTAATTTCGGTTTTTTCGTGACCGTTCTTAAAATTGAATAAGATTTGTGGCATGTTTATCCATCATATCTTGTTTTCCTCAATTTAAGCATGTTTGCTATTTGTTTTTTATTTGACCTTTTATTTAAAAAATTAGAAGAAATTACAACTCCAAACTAAAAAAAAAGAAGTATCAGTCAATAATTAACAAAACACACTCAAATACCATACTTGGCTATATTTTTATTGAATGCTCCATTTTGGTTGCTTTTTTGGTCAAAAAACACATAAAATAAGCAAAAATTATAGTGGTTTTGTTTTTTTTTATTTACACTGTATGCACACGCCTGTGGATTATTATATTGCATGTTTCCCATTTAAGAAGGGCATTTAAGTGGATTTTTTAGAAAAATCACACATTAACATATAAACACTTCACTGGCTCTTCAAACATTACCCTTTCAATAGCAGTTTTCATGCAATTGGGTTCACATTTAATATATCTTACCCTTCCTAGTTGGAATTCCTCAGGATAACAATGTGTGGTTTGGGTAGCGTTGTGCATGGGTTGAAAAACCGGTCTGTGCATAGCGTGTATTGGCTCTAGCATGCTTATGATGTCAATGCAATTCAAAACACTATGCTATTCAAGAGGAGGGCCTTGAGTGGTTTCCTCAAGGACTTTTGATATCAAGGTTTCTTGTAGTTGGTTTCTTTTGAATATGATATTTTGTAGGAAATTAAGCACATTCTTTGATAGTCAATTGCAATAACTACCATGATTAATCGACTGGCTGAGAGATATACTGCTACTTTGACTATATGGATTGTTTGGTTGTTGACGCTTTTGTACCCAATTGTAGATTATTTGATTGGTATTCTCTTGACTGACTTGATCTTTGGCTTCTAGACCCATCCAATCATAAGTCATTATACTCTCTGCTTGTTCTTCAAAGTTGATGGTGGAATCTGGGGATTATATATAGCTTGGTTGCTATTATTAAATCTTGGGCAACCACATCTTTTTAGAGTTTGATTGCAATTGATCTTTTGGCACCCAATATTGCTTGGTTTTTTGCATGCCTATTTAAAGAGGGTAAATCTTGTGGCGGGCATTGAGATGTAGATACCCGTTTGATGTAGGTGTAGTGCTTTGACATGGTTTTGCTGACTTAGAAGCTCGTAGTTTAGCTTTCCTCTCCTCTTTACTATAGGCAAATGGTACTTCCAATTTTTCTCCCTTAAAAGAGAGAGTTCAAGGACCTTAGTTTACCAATCCTAAATTTCTTTGTACGTTCTCATCCGAGAAATTCCCAATACCATGTCTTCGTTCATATGCTCATATGGATGTAGATAGAAGTGTGCAGATTGGAAAATCCATGCAATAGAATGGTGAGGTCAATCATACCAAAGTTGGAGTGAATTCATTGTGACAAAATTTCACTTTGCCTTGACAATACTCCAAGGGTTATGTAGTGGCCTTCTTGTAAGTGGAGTAGCTAACCACATTAATACTAGCACTTGTATCTACTAAGGCATTGCCTTTGATTCGATCTTTCAATGTCCCCGTGATTATCTGTCTAACCATTTATCATTTGTCTCTACTTCATCTTTGGCTAGGGATTGGGTAAACTATAGAGATTGAATCTGCAATGTGCTCACTCGGGTGAGTTCTTGGGCAGGTCGTAGTGCTTCTTTTCTCTTCAATACCCCAATGCAAGCTTCCTCTTGAGCTTCATCAATGACCTGTTGACACTTGATCTTGTGTTCTTGGGCAGGTTGTAGTGCTACTTTTCTCGCATGCAAGCTTCTTCTTGAGCTTCATCAAGGACCTATTGACACTTGATTCTCTGTCCTTTTATTCATTCATTCTAATAGTTCAATGGTTAGTGGTAGATTATATTTACATAATCAACAACCATGTCACGTGCACATGTAACCCTATGTGTACATGGACAAGCTACTTCATGACGTGAGTTCAGTTCAGTTAGATTAGGAAGTGTTGTGGCACTTTTGTGAGTCTGTTCGCAGACCGTGCATGTCCAGACACTTAGATTAGATGCATATCCTCTGGTTGCAGACAACATGATCATCAAATGTTCATCAGAATCCATCAGGAGCATTTTTACAGTGCATAGACCTATTTTTTCTATTTTTGATATTTTTTACTTATTATTTTTAAGTGACTTTTGTTGGGAACTAAGTAGGGAAATTTGACTATGAATATATATAAGAAAACCCAGCGCTAGCATTCTCTAGCAGAAGAGGCAGCATGGACCTGACACCCAACAGTGCACCTTCTCAGCAAGACCCCCCTCGACAGGAGACTCAGTGTTTTCAGTCAAGTACAGCCGGCATTTTCTCCATTGCAAATCAACCCCAACGTTTGAATTGAGATCAGCCTGGCGACAGCAAGACACAGTAGATTCCCTTAGCGTATTTGCAGTAGACTAGAATTCAGCCATAGGGTTTTTTATTTGCAGATCAGCCTCAACGTTTTGCAGATCCTTCGTGACGGAATACTTTAGAAGCATCAGCGTTTTCAATTTTCAACATCAAGACTCCGTAGTAGAACCCTCGAACCTCATAGATCTCACCTTCCCACATCAGATCCTCGTTGCACGGTCAGATCCACCGAAGTTTGTAGTTTCAACCCGGAAAATGCAGATTTTAGCATCTGGGTTTTCAGCGCGTCCTCGTTGCATGGTCGTCATCGCCGTCATCACAGACATAGAGTTTGAATTCAACAGATAAAGATTTGCAGATTTCATCCATTAGCGTTTTCGGATTTCAACCCCTCTCGTCGTCGTCGATATCGTCGGCCAGTCCAACCATTGTAGAGACTTTGTGCAATCAATAGTAGACCGCTCTCGCCATAGAGAGTGGGGCCTTCGGAGGAGGGTTTGACAACATTCTGGTGTCGTATTCTCCTCTTTCTATCTCTCAGTCTCATGCACTTTCATTCACAGTGTTCACCACTGTGTTTGTGTCCATTGCACTTTCTCACTAAAGGAACGGAAGGCTCTCCCTTCCGCAAGTAAAAGGAACCCTTGAGCACAATTCGGAACACTCATCTTGAGAAAAGTTCAACATTCACTTCCACTGCACCTTACATTGGTATCAGAGCAGTGTTCTGAATCACTCAAGGAAAGAACCACAAGAACCACATAATTTTTTTTTGATTGTTGCGGTTGCACATAACCCAAGACCTCTTGGGCGTGTCGATTCCTAATCGTGTTTTTTAAGAGTGATAGGAAACCCAAGAAAGAAGGGCTTGTCCAGAGTCCCAGAGTTTCCTTGTGCCTCTTTTCACTCATTGAGAGCGGACCGTGCACTTAGTGGCCGGCCAATCGACGTGAGGTGAGAAAAGGAAATCTTGGTGTGAGCGCAAGGCTGCCAAGGTGTGCGCCCGCGGGAAAGAGAAGAGCTCGGGTAAAGAGAAGATCCTTCTCTAACACAGATTGCAAGCTAAAGAAGAACCTTAAGACCCTCCAGGACCTCAAGAACTCAAGAACCCAAGACCCATAAGTGACCCAAGTTCCTCGTGAACATAAGAATCCACGATTTCAGTGTATGGTCATTACCCAAAGCGGAATAGATACTTCGCATGGAGGTGATGAGGATGGCAGTGGCGAAGAATAATTTTTCTCACCAGGAGGTTTTTCCGACCCTCCCCCTTCCCCATCTATGCCGCGGATTACACCAAATCCTATGGAGGCTTTGATGGATAAGAGGATACAACAAGAAGCGCCACGCACCGCCTTGGAGAGTGAGTGCAAGGAAGAAAAGCAGAAAGAATGGCAGCCATAGAGCGTAAATTTGAAGAAAGAATGGTAGCCATAGCACGTGAACACGAAGAAAGAAGGGCAATCATAAAGCGTGAACACGAAGAAAGAAAAACAGAACAGGATCGCCAGTGCGAAGAAAGCCGGTTAGTCTTTGAGCGTGAGCATTGCAAGCGCACTTGGTGGCCGAACAAAGAGGCCAATAAATGCAAGAGTTGTTCCGACTCTTTTTTAGTGTGTAGGCACAAATTGAAAAGAATCAGGAAAAGGAGATTCTTTAGTCTCGTCTTCTCCGAAGATCAACACACATGAATTGCATGATAATGATAAGCATGATGATTTGCATGATCAAGATGTGATTATTCACGAGCATGATGATTTGCAGGATAACGATGTGATTGTTCACAAGGATGATAATTTAGTGGATACTTTTTCTAGTGAAGCTAACCTCATTGCAGATTCGATAGATAACGAAGCATCGATCTTGGCTCTTGAGTCAAGGTTCAAAGAACCCCCACAGGAAGTATTATGTGTTTGAATGATTAGTCAGTACGCATTGTTCAAGTGTTTCATTCGTGATGCTTTCCTGTATTTTAGTTATCGTCCTTATATGATCCCTTTTCACAGGCATGCCATATTGTATGATGAGCACTATTCACTCCTCATGAATGAGCATGGATGTATGCGGATTACTCATGAAAAGATGAAATGTTTTCACCCAAGGAATTCACATTCCATGTCTCTTCCTTGGCACATGACACAGTATTCGAAAGAGCACAAGAAAGATTGAGCATCAAACATCTGCATTTCCATTGTGATTTGCCACAATTGATTGATTTAGATTAGAAAGACAAGTTTTGATTGCATTGTTTGTGTGTGTTTGATGAACGGGTTGGCACTCCGTCTCTATGTTCATCTACATTGCGTGCACAGTCTTTAAAGAAGACTAATATTTTTCCAGTCACTTTACATGGAATGGGTATGTTCATGTTTTTGTGTTGGAAGTGATTTCGTGAATTTTCATCCTCGAAGATTCTTGAAGAAGGTAGATGCACGACTCTAGACGAAGTTGAAGCATTGTAGGAGCCACATATGACTTTGTGTCGCTTTCGATGCGGCCCAAAGAAGCAAGCGTTGCAGATGTGAAGTTCAAGTATCGCATGACCCACGCATCAGAGTGGGCCAGCAAAGAGTCCTTTCCAAGATTCCAGACCCTGTTGGCGATCTCCCTCGGTACCAGTACCTCACTTTGAAAAGGAGGGGATGTAACGTGCACATCTAACCCTATGTGTACGTGGACAAGCTACTTCATGACATGGGTTCAGTTCAGTCAGATTAGGAAGTGTTCTGACACTTTTGTGAGTCTATTCGTAGACCGTGCATGACCAGACACTTAGATTAGATGCATATCCCTCTGGTTGCACACAGCATGATCATCAAATGTCCATCAGAACCCATTAGGAGCATTTTTACAGTGCATAGACCTATTTTTTCTATTTTTGATATTTTTCACTTATTATTTTTAAGTGACTTTTGTCGGGAACTAGGTAGGGCAATTTGACTATGAATATATATAAGAAAACCCAGCGCTAGCATTCTTTGGTAGAAGAGGCAGCAGGGACCTGACACCCAACAGTGCACCTTCTCAGTAAGACTCCCCTCGGCTGGAGACTCAATGTTTTTAGCCAAGAACAGCCAGCGTTTTCTCCATTGCAGATCAGCCTGACGACAGTAAGACACGGAAAATTCCCTTGGCGTTTTTGCATCAGACTAGAATTCAGCCATAGAGTTTTTGATTTGCAGATCAGCCTCGCGTTTTGCAGATCCTTCACGACGAAACTCTTAGAAGCATGAGCGTTTTTAGTTTTCAGCATCAAGACTCCGCAGTAGAACTCCCGAACCTCGCAGATCTCACCTTCCCGTAGCAGATCCTCAACGCACGGTGAAATCCATCGAAGTTTGCAGTTTCAGCCCAGAAAATACACATTTCAGCATCTGCGTTTTCAACGCGTCGTCGTTGCATCATCGTCGTCGTCGTTGTCACAGACATAGGGCCAGAATTCAGCAGATAAAGATTTTTGGATTTTAGCCAATTAGCGTTTTTATATTTCAGCCCGTCTCATCGTGGTCCTCATCGCCGTCGACATCGTCAGCAAGTCCAAGCATTGTAGATATTTTGTGCAATCAATAGTAGACCGCTCTCGCCATAGAGAGTAGGGCCTTCGGAGGAGGGTTTGACAACATTCTGGTGTCGTATTCTTCTCTCTCTATCTCTCAATCTCATGCACCTTCATTCACAGTGTTCACCACTTTGTTTGTGTCCATTGCACTCTCTCACTAAAGGAACGGAAGGCTCTCCCTTCTGTAAGTAGAAGGAACCATTGAGCACAATTCGGAGCACTCATCTTGAGCAAAGTTCAACATTCACTTCCGCTCCACCTTACAAACCACTTATCCAATTTTCCATGACTTCTTCATCTAAAGTGGCTAACTTAATAGGCCCACTAGTAGATGAAACACTTTCAACCACAAATGGACCATGTCCTTTTTTTTTTTGAACTTGAGGATGTGTTGTTTCAAGGAATATACCAAATCATGATCTCCTTGCTTGGATCAATATATAAAAGTCAAAAAATTATTTTTGTTTTCTTTTTTGAGCATAGATGTGCACAATGGCTACAAGCCTTTTCTCAACTAATTATTCAAGGTTTTTTAAACATGCAAACAAATTGTGACCCATCCATCCTAATTTGTTTGCAACTCAGATGGTTGGAAGCAAAAATCATATGGGTAGTATTACATCTAGTTCATGGATCATATTGAAAGGTATAGCATTCAAAGTTATTTTGTACAAAACTCTATAAGGCCAAAGATTTGAATGAAGATTCATCTCCCAATCACTGCATTTAGACCCTACAATGTTTGTAAGCATCGAACTAAGGATTTTGTTTGTATGCTCTACTTGACCATTAGCTTGAGGATGATATGGTGCGGATTTACTATGGATAACCATAAAATCATTTAGCAAGCTTTCTATCACCTCATTAAGGAAATGAGTACCTTGATCACTCACAAGTTCAATTGAAAGTCCACATGTTATGAAAACACATTTATATAGGAATGTAGCCATAGTTTGTGCATCAATCTTCCTAGTGGACCTTGCTTGAACACACTTAATTAGATAGTCGTAGCCACAATAATATGTTGTGCCTATGATTTGTAGGCACGTGATTGTATAGGACCAACAAATTCAATTCCCCAATTTGCAAATACCCTTGCTCCCATCATTGGTTGTAATGACATTCTATCCATTTGAGTGGCCCATCTTAGCCCTTTGGAATACATCACATCATCTCTCAAATTCCTTGACATCAGTAAACAACATTGGCCACAAATACCAGCCATTAATTTTGCTCTACCCATGGCTTCATGGGAAAAACAGATTTTTACTAGATGTGCATGTGGTTGCTCTAAAATAGGGATATATTTATCCTCATTGGCACATAGTTTCAGCTATTGATTTTTCCCTCTTTGGTACAACTATTATCCAATTGTTGTATAATTTCTTCCTTCTATTTCAATTACCCTTTGGTGGCATTTGCTCATGTTTTCAAGAAGTCTTTGATTTCTTAAGTACTCTACCAAATGTTTTCTCCATTTTGGTACAATGGAAATTTGGAATAAAGTAGCATGATAGATTTCCTCTTTTTTCATTGTCTAGAGCCTTGTCTACATAAGCATGAACATCTTTTTTTATAGTTGGCTAGTAAACCCTCAACCATGTGAGCCTTCTATTGGTTTGGTCTTCAAAAAAATGGAATTCAATCACTACTGTATGGGTTTGCTTTATGTAGTTGACTTGTTCTTTATGGATTATGAACAAGGGTAGGATTTCATCTTTGTTTTTTTGGTACAATCTCCCTGCTAATAGCCAATACATCACCAATTGCTCAATCAACTTTAGTGTTATCAGAAGAGGAATCTATGAGTCTACTTGTGCTATATTCATTAAAGTTAATAGGTCCTCTAACCATCTTGGTATCAACTTTATGGAGAACAAATAAAGCATTAAGAGGATCATCATCAACTCCATTGGGAGGTTTTCCTAAGGTGAACCTTGATAAGTGATCAATCCTTTGGTGAGTGGTACCTTTCTTAACAACCACTATAAAATCAAACTCCTATAGATAATGAGACATCTTACTATTTTGCCTATACTACATGGTTTATTGACTAGATAGAGTAGTGCTTGGTGATCCATAAAGAACACAAACTTATTCACCAATAAGTAATGTCTAAATTTTTTGACATAATAAATCATTCCAAGGTCTCTTTTGATAATGGTGTAATTTTTCCATTTGTATTTAGTTACCTGCTAGTATAAGAGATAGGAAAATCTATGATTCGATCTCTTTACTGTGCTAATATGCTACTGACAGAAAAATCATAAGCATCAATATGCACATGGAAAACTTTATTGAAGTCTAGAATTTTCAAGATTGGGGCTAAAGATAGAGCTTTCGTGAGCTTTTGAAAAGAATCTTTGCATTCCTCCATAGAAATTGTGTGATCAAGCCATACATGGGTTTTGCAATCACAACGTACATGTATATGAATCTCCGTCGATAATATCCACAATGTCCCATGAAAACTTGAACTTCCTTGACATTGGTAGATTTATCCATTTTTGCAATGACCTCCACTTTCTCTATATCCATAGTAATCTCTTGGGTTGTTTTATCCCAAGGGGGGATCATTACCACCAGATTTATATGCTTTTTTGGACTGGCACTGGGCTAGTTGCTTTGACATGTGAGTGTCCACAAGTGGTTTTTGTTTCATGCTCGACAGTTCATGCATATCATGGTTGAGCAAGAAGCAACCTACTATGGACACTTTCAATTGTGAGTCTAGTACAAGGAAATATTCATAGCTATGGTCAAATATGTATGGCTCAGATGCCTTATAGATGATTTGGGTGTCGGATAGGACACTGCTAACATCATCTACGCTTACAATCAGAGTGCATTGGCAATTGCAAGAAACCCAATTTTTCATGCTCGCACAAAGCACATTGAGGTGCATTACCACTATGTCATAGAGAGACTCTCAATACGAGAGATCGACTTGGCTTATATGCCGACACAGGACAACATTGCAGATCTTTTCACAAAGGCATTACCTCGTGAGAAGTTCAAAGCTTTCCCTAAAGCTTTGGGCTTACTCCTCTTTGTGAACTCATCATGTCCTTCGGGCATGGCACTTCCTTTACACTAGGTTCCATCTCTTGTTCACCGTATCACTCCAAGGGGGGATTTTTCACCATACATATGAGGTAGTGATGTGTGTGAACGCGGTTAGGACTATCGGGGCATTATTCCCCTCACTAGGATGGTTTACCCTCGTGATTTGTATATACGCCCATCATTCTAGGGCTAACTTATCTTTCATTGCCTGCACACTAAGCAATACATACTCTCTGTTGTGTGCCTTGAGCTTCTTCTTCGTCTTTGACTTTATGTTGAGGCATTTTAGTAAAGGCCCAAGCCTCTTGAGTTGCTGACGGTAGGAAAGTGTTGGCTACAAGAGTACTCAGATTGTTGCTTTGCTGGTGTGAACAAAAGCTTGAATAAGCAAGGAGCAAAGGACCGTGTTTGAGTGAGAACGGTTGCTTAAGAAAACAACTTTCAAAATAAAAAATTCTAATAGCTCTAGTACCCTTGCATGCTGATTTTGAGGAGCTCACCACTGGATTCCGGAATGAACAACAGATTGTAGGTTGTTGCATGAAGAAAGGGGCAAGTTACCAATATGTTGATAGCTTGGTACGGCCATTTGGTAGTGATATGGAGAGTGGAGACAACACGTTGAACAACAATTTTTGTAGGGCATGGGTAGATGAGCTCGTTAGCAACTGATAGCAGAGGCTTTATGTTGGAGAACTGCACTTTACGAGTTGAGGTAGGTGATGGTGGCTAGGAGTTGGGTTACTGCAGATGGTGGTGCTTGCGGTACAGCTGAACAAGTCGAACAAATAGTGTGATGTGGGTGCTTGATGAGGCAACATTATACACCAAGGTTAAGGCTGTGAAAAGGATGTAGCCTTATTGTAGGCATGGGTATGATGACTGCTAATAATAGCAAGGCAAGTGACCTAGTATGGGATAGCTTGTGAAGCCAACACAATGAGTGAGCAAATGTGGGAGTAACAAATGTGGGGCAGTTGGTGCAACGAAGCAGAATGAGCTTTGAGTGTAGAGCATACCACATAAGAGGGAGTCAAATGGGTCGCAGGTACAAATTATGGGTAAAATTGCAACGAGTGTCACACTTTGGACTCAAAGATTCTATAAGCTATAGTTGACCGCCTGCTTGAATATGTCTAGTGGGTGCCATTAGGAAGAGGATGGGGTCTAGGAGGGCCTCTTTATTTGCCATGAGATATGGAGTTGATCAATATTTTGACAAATAGATGCATGCTATGTGTGCAAGAATGGTGGGTGTGTAAGAGAGGGGTAAGAGTGGTCAAAGGATGCATTTTTCTCCCCAAAAAAGGGGTGGGACAAATTTATGATTTTTGACCTTCCATAACTCCTACATATGATCTCCAATTTGAGCGGAGATTATAGATTTGTAGTCTACATGCTGAGCTCTTTCCGTAGATATGTTACATGATATGGTTTTTCTTGTTAGATATTGACTTTCATTTTGGGAGGAAAATTTAAATTCAGATAAACTAGTCATTTTGCCTCTTTGAATTCAAAAGTTGTCCTTTGATCGCTTTCTTAATAGTAGACTCCATAAAAGAGCAAGGGTAATTGTTAACTATATCTCGATCATAGGTACATGATATGGTTTTTCTCGTTAGATATTGACTTTCATTTTGGGAGGAAAATTTAAATTCAGATAAACTAGTCATTTTGCCTGTTTGAATTCAAAAGTTGTCCTTTGATCGCTTTCTTAATCGTAGACTCCATAAAAGAGCAAGGGTAATTGTTAACTACATCTCGATCATATGTACAGTTTAAGGAACCATAAATGTATCACGAGAAGCCTTCTTCAAAGATACATGACATAGGAGATGATCGAGAGTAATTACAGGAGTCTAAAAATAGAAAGTGATTGTGCTAAGATCAAGTAATTAGAATATCTCTTTTGACTCTAAATATGAAGTCGAGGAAGCCTTAGGGTGAAATTTTAACTTGTCACAAGTTGTTTAAATTTATCAAGTTTTGGGAGCAACTTGACGACACCTCCAAAGCATTGTGCTAAGCTTTTGCACAGGAGGTGAAAGTTTTAAAGCTAAAAAGGTGAGTTTTGTTTTTACCAAGGTTTATTCTACTCTACTAGGTCCTAAATTAACAAGTAGGCTGTAGCCCCGGGTTAGCTACGTAAGCCTCCAAGGTTTGTGCAATGGTCTTGCACCCGAGCTAATTAAATATAGATTTTATTAAATGCAAGGGAAAAGGTAAAGACTAAGGTTAGATCAGCCCTTCCTCATTTAGTAAGTTAAGTCTAGTCTTTGTTTACTATGCTTGACTAAGCCACATGTCCAAAGTAGCACACACTTGCTTTGAGTGAACTTACCAAGTGTGTGAATGTGTCTGGTATTTCCCCTTGCCAAGAAGAGTCCCAAGAAGGGGGGCAAGTTCTATCATGCAAGGCAAGAGTGAACAAGTGTGTGGAATTCTTGAGTTGCATTATGAGGTGTTCCCACCTCATTGGTCAAGCGTGAAGCATTCTATTTGAAGTCTAGTTGCAGAGTTACACAAGCATATAAGGAGGGGCTTGTGGGGATTTTTGCCTCTTCTTGCTCCTGTAACACACTCTCTTCTCAAGGTCCAAGTTGGAAAAGCTCTCTCTCTCTCTCTCTCTCTCTCTCTCTCTCTCTCTCTCTCATGGGAGCTCTAGAAACGGACTCTATGATCAAGCACTTATCTATGGATGCAAATCCAAGCCAATTAAATTTTTTTCTTGTCAATCTCTACTATTCTATTATACTAAGATATGCTAAGACTTTGCCCATGAACAAGGGTATACAAAGAATACATTCTCTTGCTTGAAAAATACGTCTTTTTTTATCCTTATCTTCCTCTTTCGTGCACTTGTATTCTCCCCATTGGGGTGTTTAGGGATTGAGAAGGAGGGTCATACCATGAAATCTTGAAGAACGTCATCTTCTTGATTCAAGCAAGGCTCTTCAAGAGTACAAATATGTATTGTAACAAAGCTCTCTTTTGAGAGGATTATAATACAAGTCCTTTTGGAGGGGAGACCGGCTCCAAGAAAAACCGGCTCCTCATCGAGTCTTTAATCTTAATTGGGCATTCTCTTTGAATTATGTGCATGATTATAGTGTTTTTAATGTGTATTTGTGTAAAGAAATCAGTCCGACACAACATTAGGAAGTGAATGGGGTATAGGAGGGCCTCTTTATTTGGCAGTTTAAGGGAATGCTTAAATCTTAATCCAAGTTGACCAAGCCTAAAAGAGAGGGCAAAAAGGCCTATGTTGAGATTTTTTTAAAAGCCATTCCATATTTTGAATTTGAAAATAGTTTATTTAGTAACCCAAAAGAGAGGGGGGTAAATGAATTTTCAAATGTCTTTTTTCCACCCCTCTTCTCCCTCTAACATATAAAACACTCTCTCTCAGTTAGAACTCATTAAAGGAGGCACTTTTTAGCCCCCCTGTCAGAAAAGCAGATTTTTTACATTCTCTCTCTAAAACGTGAGCCAACTCTCTCTCTCTCTCTCTCTCTCTCTCTCTCTCTCTCTCTCTCTCTCTCTCTCTCTCTCTCTCCCTCCTTTTCTCTCATGTCACTTCCTCTTCCAATCATTAAGGAACATTCTTGGCTCTCTTTTTGAAAAAGTGTAGATCCTCCAAGGTTGCAGATTTGTCCTCTCTCCCACTCTCTCTTTCTTTATTCTCTCTCTCTCTCTCTCTCATGCTTCTCCCACTCCAGCCCCAGCTGAGTGCGATGGAAAACTCCATTACCTCTGTGTGCTGCAACATTTCTCTCTCTACAGTCATGATCAACAATTCGAATTCAAAGGAGATTGAGTTGCACTCCCTCTCTTTCTTCCCTCCACGACATAATCTTTTTCTCTTAACTCTGAGTACTCTCCACTTCTTTCCTCCATAGCCACCTTCGTCTGCTTGTAGCAGTCACCATTACACATTCTCACTAATTTGCTTGATTAACTAACACAATGTCATTCAACCCCCACCACTGCAAGACATTACTAACAAATCAAAACGATATCGATTAAACGTTGATTTAGAGCAGGAGTATGTAACTGTGCGACTTGGCACATCCAATCCCAATGTTGGAGACCAACTACGGAACCATGGATGCAAGGCAATCAACTTATGGGTTGATGGTCATATTTACCCTTGTGATCCAATGCCAATGCATCACCGCATTTTTGTAATGTCACTGAGCTATTGCGATTTATTGGAGATGAGAGAGAAATACTGTTTGGCTACTGCTGGAGATTACATTTAGCTTTTTTCAATGAAAGGGAAACAAAAAAACATCTCGCCTATTCTTCATTGCAAGAGAAGTACGTGAAAGACATTCAACAAGTCAGAGAGGAAGCCAATGAGAAGACGAAGCAGCTTAATGACGAGATGTCAAAGCTTATTACAAAGTCAGAGCATCAAAAAATGGAGCAAGAGCGTCGTCTAGACAATTATGTTCAGCTACAACACACTGCACGTAATATGCGCCGGCGAATCGATCATCTCACACACACTCCATTGGGCTATTACATTCGCAAGCGCAAGAGACATGCGATTTCTGTACTATCTTCAAGCGGTGGAGCTCGAAAGAAACGTATCCGTCAAGCTCGGTAGGAATACAAATGCAAGCTTCTAATTTCGTACATTTTTTGTAGGTTGCTGTAATATTATTTCAATATGTAGGAACTTGGCTCGGACGATGATGGGAATCGAGTCCAATGCTGAAACGATCGGACATACTTTGCTGCAGCATATCATCAAGCCAAAGAAGTTGGTGGAGCTATTGGATGAGCCATCCAATGCTGGCATTGCTAAATTTTTGCGCCAAAAGTATTTCAGTGAGCTGAAGAACATTGTTTCACCTCAGGAGATGATGGAGGTGTGTGACAACGCAGGAAGAAGTTTCAAGGCCTACAAAGCTTTGTATAGGCTTGTCACACTAGGTCACAAAGTGAAAGGTTTGTTTAGGTTGTTGCCAACGCCTTACAGTGTTAGCATCACAAAAATGTGCGTCAATAATGATGTTCAAGCTTGTTGGGTGGATTTCAATATGTGGAGGATGTCTTGCCACTAGAAGAGAACAAATCTTTTCGTTACAACGAGTTCAATAATGTCTATGTTGACTTGTTGAAGCTCCACGAGTCAATGATCAGATTTTATGGGTTGACACAGGAAGAGTGTGATGGCAAAGTTATATTTGTGATGAATCTTAGTGCGAGATTGTCAAAGGTCAACGGCTCGAAAGGGTAAGCATTACACTTATGAACAGAGCCTTGGTGGGCGTTGATGTTAAGCTAAATGCCAACGAGAAGGGAAACACCTGTTTAGGTGTTCAATCCGAGAAGAATATTTGGTGGCTGACAGCTTTTCATCTCCCACATGAGACACATGAGTCTCTCAAATGGTATTTTAATCACACCCCAATTGTTGACGTCATTCGGCAACAACAAGAAGGACAACAATTGCAGGTTTCAGGTCTGGGTACGTTCCAAGTGGAGTGGTATTTGGCAGGAGAATTGAAAACTCTCAAGTGTATGTTAGGATGCAAGCAAGGTGCAATGACCCTCTTTCCATGCATTTATTACTGTCACAGTAAAGTCTCATTAGGAACTGAGGGCAAGGGTAAGGGTAAGGGTGGCAAAGCTACAGTCAACTCTGCGAAAGGTAAGAGTAAGGGTAAGGGTGGCAAAGCTGGAGTCAATTCTGCGAAAGGTGTGACCACTACACAAACAGTGGGTAAAGCACTCCAACAATGGTTTCAGGGTATCCTTAGTTGTAACCAGAGTGTACCCCCTAATCGAAACATGGACGATCCAAATTGGGATCCTATTCTACTGATTCCTCTGATATTTGTACATGTGTGCATTCTTCATGTCCGTCTACGAATTCTTGACAAGTTGTTGATGCTCCATATTAATTATGCTTGGAATATGGAGCCTGCAGAAAGAAGGGAAGAGTGTATCAGAGAACTTGAATCTATTCTATCAGGCGTTGGCCTTCATGGCGGTGCAGTAGAGCTATCAAAGGATAGGAAGGCATCTGGAAGTACACAGGATCGTCCTGATAAAATATGTATGGGTGGTAGTAAAGCTAGGCATATGCTTTCAGAATATTCTAACTCTCAAAGTCCCAATGTGTTTCAATTGTGGAAAAAGATATGTGACATTACCACCTACAGAGGTAACGAAGTAGCCCTAGGAATTAAGTGCTCGTGTGTGGCAGTCTGTAGATGATATTTTACGTTTTCTTGAAAAGGAAAATCTAACTTTTGCTGAGATATCCACTTTAAAGTTTGTAATCAATAGTTTCACAGTGCAAATGGTGGATGCCTAGGGGGAGACACACATAACACATTACATGGTGGGTTGAACACTTTGTCTTTGGGTTTAAAAAAAACATCAGTGTTTGAACTAAAGGTTTATATTTTTGTAGCATATTCTTTTTGCTCATAGCTCATTTTTTCTCGACACATTCGGCTCATTGGGCATCTGGAGTAGCCAAGGAATGGAGCACTCACATTATCAAGCAAAAGCAGTGTATTTTAAAAATACAAGGCATGGAGGTGGGAGGAAAAAGAGCAATGCCCAACACAAAATGTTCAATTGGTGTTGTAGAGTTTTAGCAGAAAGAGAAAGGAAGAAGACTAGAGTGCAAAGAAGCTTGAAATTCAGAATAGAGAAAGTGGTTAGCGTGAGGCAATTGCAATCATATCATGCTTCTAGTGCAAAAGATCGATTTCGATAGTGATTGGCGACAAGGCGACGAAATGACAGACGTTGGGTGAAAAATCAATAAATTTCCGACACTAACCATTCCCATATTAAGCTTACATTGTATGCCACGTGATTTGTTGACGCCCCAATCAGTGGTTTCATGTAACAAATTTTGATAATTTTGGAGTTATTTTGGATTTTTAATGGTATTATTGAGTTTTTAAGTTTTTTTTAAAAAATAGTACTTTATAAGTCAAAACTCACAACTTGAAGTTCATTTCTTGTTTGCACATTCTAGAAGATCCACTCGAGTACAAACGCACACGCACTCACATCTTGCACCACATGGACGATTCACACGAGTAAGCTGGTACTACGCACAACAATACCACCACAACCACTCACATCGCAGAAAATCCGCAGCCGAAAATCCATGCAGAATCTACGGCTTCAAATCCACATCCTCAACCACAAGTGGATAACTCAGTGCCCCAGCCTGCTCCAAACACCCAAGAGCCTCCCCAACCATCAAATCCAGATGATGAAAGCAACATGCGATACATATTTGGAGGTCTCGACGATTTAACCCATGCCGCTCGCACACCTCTTCCAGATCTCCCACCGATTTCACCTCTTCGCAGAGCAACGCAAGAAACAGAAGATGAATATCGAGGTCCGCTTCAAAATCCACCGCCATCGCCTCCTGCCACAACCACTGGTACTCATGCCACCCCACATACTAAGCCGCGAAAGTTTCCACCGTGAATCAAAGAAAGAGTAATCAAGGTAATACCAGGCTACCCGGTATCTAAAGCAAAAGAGGCCAAGAGGAGGAAAAGACAAAGGGGGAGGGAAAAGAAAGAGGCAGCTGAAAAGAATGCCCTTAGAGTACAAGAAGAGCAGAGAAGACAGAGAGAGCAAGAGGAAAGGCAGAGAGCTGAGGCTGAGAGAGCTCATTTGGCCAACTTACAAGCACGAGCAGAGGCAGAGAATAAGGCGGCACAAGATAGAGCTGAGGCAGAGAGAGATCATTTGGCCAACTTACAAGCACGAGAAGAGGCAGTGAAGAAGGCGGCACAAGATAGAGCTCAAGCCACCCAACAAGCAAAATCTGGGAGCTCAAAGCCTTCAAAAATCCCTCAGAGAGCCAAGGAGTGTGCAAAAAGAAAAAGGGACAAGGTGACACCAGAAGAGCAGCAAACCCAAGAGGAGAGGAGGAAAAAATACAAAGATGATCCTCCTCAATGGACTAGGCAGGCGGCTCCTCCACCACCACCAACAACACAAAAAAAGCGGAGATGGAGGCCAGGCACAATGGCTCTGCGTGAGATCAGGAAATGCCAAAAGAGCACTGAGCCAATCATACCCAAAGTGGCCTTCTCTCGGGTGGTGAGAGAGATGATAGATGAATACAGTGATTCCGTTATAAGAATACAACGCGCAGCTTTACTGACCTTACAGGATGCCGTTGAAGACATTTTGGTGTAGCCTTTTCAAGATGGTGTCTCTTGTATGGTGCATGCAAAGCATGTAAATTTAAAAAATACAGATTTAGCGTTAGCACTAAATTTAAGAAATGAAGGATGCTTTCATAAGATGTAGTTTATCCCATGCTCTCTCTTCATGAGATTTGTAATCTTTCTCTATAAAATCAACTGGCGAATTTCTACCATTCCGAGCAATTGTTCAATTTTAATTTGTACATTGTTTTTTATATGTATTTGAATTGTTGGATATGTTAAATTTAAGTTAACCACCATGGCTCCATTTTCGCCCGCCGAGGCACACACGTGCACAGAACCTCGAACATGCAGCCACCGGGCGGCCGAGGGGAACGTCTCCGAGACAATTTTGCGAAACGGGGCGATGAGGGAAGAGGGGGGGGCGGGGGGGGGGGGGGGGGGGGGCGTACGGGGTCAAGAAGGGCATGTGACGCATCGGCGACCGACGTCGCCGATGCGTCACCCCCCCCCCCCCCCCCCCCCCCCCCCCCCCCCCCCCCCCCCCCCCCCCCCCCCCCCCCCACCCCTCATCGCCCCGTTTCGCAAAATTATCTCGGAGACGTTCCCCCCGGCCGCCCGGTGGCTGCATGTTCGAGGTTCTGTGCACGTGTGTGCCTCGGCGGGCGAAAATGGAAATTATTGAACAATATGAATAAAAAAACAAGTACTGAATGGTGACAAAAACATTTATTCTTTATTGATTCGAATATTACATCATGGTCGATTGGTTTTTCTACAAATTACATCTTTGGGTAATGGGTGAATGGCTGACTTGACACCAAGGGATTTTATAATTTCCTCTGGGTTTGTCAACCGTTGACCTAGGCTCAAGGCGCAGTGGGAGAGGACCGAGCCTTGGTGGTTTCCTGTAAAGGCATTACAATGTTGCCTCTCGGTCCACCAATATACATGTGTAAGCGTTTAAGGTGAGAGAATCTTCAGTGAGTATGCCACTTAATGCTTTACACTTTAGCAGCTCTGCAGAACCATTCTTGGAGAACCCTGTGTGAGCAACTCTAAGAATCGGCTGCCCGAGATGGCTCAGGTAGTGCCAAAGAGAACTATCTCTACCCGTGGACACGTTGCGCGAACCTCCAGTATGCATTGCGAACTTACCAACATGATAAGACGTCTGCAAAGCATTTTAATTGATATTAACACTTGTAGTAAGGAATACTAGAAATTCTACCAGGTTTAGATTTATTTACCTCAGTTTCTTCATCCCTCTCTTCAAGATTTTTCTTTGTAAGATCGATGCTAGATCGATCATCTCTACCAATTGCAATCAGTGGTTTGTGTGGATGAAATGTGCTCTCTGGTACGCTTTCATAGAAAGAGACACATGATTTTATTTCTACTAGTGTACTTGCTACTGCTTGCACCAACTGTTGTTCATTTTCACTAGGGAGGAAGGAGAGGCTTGTTGGGAGATCTTGGTCTTCGAAATCAATTTGAAAATTGACTTTCTCTTCCTTCCCACTGGGATCCTTCATGCCCGCATAGATAGCAAGCACTGCAAGTGACTCATCTTCTCTGAGTCCTAACGTTTTGGCAATGTCGTCAAGGAACAGAAACTGACGATCATCCACCACCACTGGATGCAAAGTGAGAATTTGGAGGTCCGGGATCTCTTCCAACAGCTCATCTCCCTCTATCATTCGATCTTCCTCCTCAGTGGTGTTGGGATCTTGCATGAGTACGAGTGCCATAGATGCTTCGGTCTGCTCATCTATCTCTTCGATAACTTCATTTGATTCCTCCACAATGGTCACAAGAGGTCTTTGGTTGACCTTTTCCTTTGATTTTCCCTTGTCCATGCCCTCAAGCACAAGTAATGTTAGAACCATGTCCCATGAAATAAATTGGGTGTCTATGCACCCAATGCCCAAATCCATGAGATCATCCTCATCCTCTGTCTTGAAGTCCCGTTCCGTGAGGCCTTTAATAAACCTCAACAAGAGAAACCAGAAGTTTTTGTCAGCCACATAGAGATGCTTCAAGAAATCCACTAGCAACCACACCGTGTCGGATCCCTCAAACATTATGGCATATTCCTCCATGTGATGCGCCATGTAGTCAAGAAAGCTTATGAATGCCTCTACATGAAGGTTGGTAGTGTCCTGCATGTCAATTGTCCCCTCGAACACACTGAGTAGTTCATGTGCTCGATTTGCAAGTCCTACCTTTTGTAATTGTGTGAGAAGTGCATTAGTAGACGTTTCCATGGGTTCGTTCGCGAAGAAGATGCGAAGAGAGCTTAGAGCTAGAGTTTTGTGAATGTGAGAAATGAAGTTTAAAAACTAGAAAGTCACTTACATACCCAAAGTCACTTTTTTAAAAGCACTTAAATTAATGTCAAAATAACTTAAAACTTTTATTTTCAACAAAATTACGCGACAAAGCATTGAAAGACACCAACATTGAATCCACAACAAATAAATTGCACATTTCAATCGAAAACTTGAACAAGCTGAGAATAAACAAGTATGCGCAGAAATGAGATTCAAAACACCGTATGTATTAATGTGGACAAAATCCATGTCAGTTATTACAAGCTTTTACAAAAATATATCGCGGGAACGGAATGTTCTCACACAGAACGCTCTTCTCTTTCCTGGAGTCAACAATCCTTTCATTGATTACAAAGAGATATTGTTTGGACAAGGTATATCTGAGATTAAGATACTCGCGAAGGTGACTAAGATGCCAGTCATTGTTCACTGTAATGTGGTGCACTCCATCGTTGTGGAGATGTATTTGCAGGTCAACTGATTCTCTAGCAGCAACCTCAGAGTCTAGTGCCTCCCATTCTCCCATCGTCAGCTTCCATCTTCTATAGGGAAAGACCATCGACAAGCTTTGCTTCGCAATATGGTATCTGAACACACCTTGTCATCAACTATAGAGCACTTGATTCTATCTCCCTGGTGGTTGACCACCTTAGTTTCCCATCCAGCTCCAAGAAACCCGTTGATCGCACTTGCCCCTTTGCAAGTCCACATTGTTGGTGTCCTGTGAACACTCTGAAGTCGAAATATAAACACAAACACATGAAGAGACATAAACCATGTTATCGTGGCTTTATGGGAACCATAGGTGCACTTCATTGCTGCTTGCACATCCACCTCGATTCTCCTTTTAGTTGCTGTGATCAAGGAACTGTCTGGCTTAGGCCATTCCAAACTCTCCAGGTTGGCAAGTGAACCAGAGATAGATTACCATATCCATTTCGCCTAGGTGTGACATAAGTATGATCATTGAAAAAAATGTCACGTGAGGCAACCTTAGAGGACTGACAACCAACATAGAGCAATTTGCCAGGTTCAGTGTGGATGCCCTCAAAAGTTCGAGTGAAGGACTCTATTGGCTCCCACTCTACAAAATCGGATGGAAAAACATCTGTAAACATGAACAAAAAGCAATGGAATTCTTACAGTCATCAAAAGCAACACACAAGGCAAAAATACTAAATAGATAACCGAAAAACTTGCAAGACGAGTAAAAATTACTATTTGCAGGAAACCTCGATGGAGCCACTACTGACTCTAGCTTCAGTTGTGAAGCAACATACACATGTTGCACCTTCGCAAGCCTCTTGCCGTCTTGTGTTTGCTTGAACTCCATGATTCTTCCCTTCCAATGGTGTGCTCGAGAAGCCATGTGTCTCCTTGAGACCTTGTGTGCACCTCTTGAGCCAGGCTTCATCGTCACCCACATCATTATTTTTAACTCCATCGTCTCCCAATCTCCATTGTCGTCTTGTACATTGCTGCATGAAATGGAGTCAATGACACTCCTAGGTCGTCGAGTACCTGATGATTCCATGGGAAATAGTGGCACAACCTGCACACAAACACTTAACAGACATTGTTCATCCATGTTCTTAGTTGTATAAAGAGCAAGAATCTTGATGGTACACAAAGGTGAAGGATGCCACTTACTTCTATACTGTTCCACCTGCTTGTTGTCTTAATGTGGAAGAAATGTTGCAAAGCTTGAGACGGAAGTAGATCCTCTCTAGAGAGATTAATGGAGAAGGAGCAAGAAACCTGTTGAGGAAAGAAAGAGGGATGATGTAGCAGAAGGATATATTGTAGACTTCAGCTTTAGCTAGAGGTGTTTAGTGAAGCCCATGGAGTAATGGAGGACTTCAGTCTGAGGAGAATGCAGCCCTCAAGAATGTAGTAAGCTTGAGGAGGGAAAGGAGGTTCAAACTTCTGCTGCAGAGCTTTTGGGAGGGAAAACTGAAAGGAAGGAGAGAGAAACAAGGTGAAGTGAAGAGAAGTGAGAGATGGTACAGTAGAGAGAGAGGGAGGGAATGATCAGCACGTTTTTGGAGGGGACCCCTTTTAGGAGAGAGGGGGAGAGAAAATGGCAGCCAGTAGAGAGAGAAAGGATTAGTTTTTACTCAACTATTTAGAGAAAAGTTTTTTTTTAAAAATTTATAAGAGATTTTCTCTTTGTATTTTATAAAAGAGTACAAGTTTGACCACTTACTTTTAAGCCTTGCCATACCCACCATTTCAGTCCACATGGCATCCACCCATTTGCCCCTTCCATAATCTTCTTTTTAATCCCATGGCAAATAAAGAGGCCCCCTTAGACCCCATTCCCTTCCTAATGCCTATATTCTCCTTGCTATCTTTGTCTCAAGGAAAACTCTCCCCTTTCAAAGTAAATTCCGTTGAATTTAAAAGTAAGCATTAGATTCTATGACAATGGTATTAGAGTTGAGGTTTCTCTTTTCTTGCCTAAGAAGAGAGGTCCTTGAGTAATCTATGAAAGATTGGAGTTATTCATTGCAATAGGGTAAGTGGGACTGTGATTTACTAACTTGGTTCGTATGACTGTTTACACGGTATGGGGGATCGGAATCTATGATCTTAATAATGGAGGCTTAATAATGACTTGCCTACTGCTTAATCATTATTGAGCTATCACTCGCCTAATAGGAATCGGTGCCAACCTCGCAAATCTTTCATGCTACGTATGGAAATTTGTGACTTGTTCCGCTCTTAAGACTTGCTTAAATATGAAAACATGTGTGTATGGATCACCCAATCCACTGTACTTCTTGGGCACACACTTTGCCACTTGAGAAGGTTTTATTTTTTGACATTTTTCTACCATTCTCATCATTCTAGGCACTCCTACCACTACATATCTCGTCTTATACCCACTAGTAGGTACTCTTGAGGGGCTGCGGTCAATTACTCTCTCCTTCAGTCTTACACATCTACCCTCGGTTCTAGTATCAAGCACCCTAGTGCTTAAAAAATCTTATTTGGAGTATCACTACTGCAATGCGTGTACATAGGGACCCTTAAACTCAAGAATCCCATCGGTCTTGGCTTGGAAAAATGTGGTCGACTAGAAGAATCTTCCACTTGGATTCTAGGTAGACTCACTCACCGAGAGAGGAAAATTGATCATTCTAACAAACCTAGACGCACAAACAATTCCCAATGTTATGAAGATAGCTTTTCCTACATTTATAGATAGCAAAAGGGACGATCCAAATGTTCATATCCAAGATTTTGAGCAGTATGTTGACCTCAAAGACATTGTTGAAGATGATTGGGTGGAATAATTCTTGTTGAAGGATGCTGCTCAAAAATGGTACTACCATTATCCAACATGAATGTTGAGAATGTACAGCAAGCTAAAAAAAACTTTCCTCCTAGAGTATGGCTCGAGGGGTGCACTATTGAGAACCCCCCCATATAACGTGTGTTTGGGGGTATTTTAAAACCCCCCCTTTTTTAACATGTGTGAATGATGAAAATGAACCCTTAATTTTGAAAGAGCACATGTGCAAATGCATGTGTGCAAGAAAGAGGAAGAAGAAGGAGATTGTGTGTGGGTGGGGCTAACCTTTCAAGAAGAAAACTAAGAGAGCTCCTTATTCTTCTATATGTATAAAGGATAAGGGAAAGTTAGTGGGCAACTGGACAATGTGTCCGACCTCATGTAAGACACACCATTTTTACCCCAACAACATCCCACTAAAAGGTTAGTGTGTTGATAAAGGAACCCACTATAGGACCTAGTAGAATATACAATTGTAGGTGAGAGACTCTCTTGACCTACACCCGTTGGATCTCTCAAAGTATGTGCATGCCATCATATAAGCTCTAGCAATGTTTGGAAGTGCGTATCTCTACTAGAATGCACATGCAATATCCTACAGGTGTCCCATAATGACCTGCATAGCTCCAGGATGCATCATGCTAGTTTCAGTCATTGCTCGAATGACAACCCCAACTATAAATGTTACCATTATAGATGTTATCTCAAGTCTCAACATTAGAAGGTCGTATATGAGATTTCCTAAGGCTGACAAAAGTTGTACAATCCTATGTATCCTAGCTACCCCAACGCTATCTCTATCAAATGCATCATCACCATCCGGACTAGTCATATATGGATGTGTGGACATGAATCCTAGAGGACCACCTCCCCTCATCCATAGAGACTGGATCCACATGTCCTGACATAGCCATATCAACCTCTAGCATGAGCATATAAAAAAACTTTATATCATCTATCTCCATAGTAAAAGGCATCTCTATCCTAAGAGGGTAAACGTACTATGACTCACCAAACCATGGCCACTCTAACTCTGTAGAATAAACATGTCGCAACAATCTGGAGATTGACAAAAAAGACTCGACATCTCATCTCTCGCTGATATATCTACAAAAAATTTGAGACCAAATTATCTCGTACCTCAGATACATGCATAAGGTAGACCAAGCCACTCTGAGCTCCCCGTGTAATCACTAGCGATCCACAATACATCTTGAAAGACTACTCTAAGTAGTATATCTGACATCCACAATCTACTAATTGTCTCATTGAGATCAAACTATATGTCAACTAGGAACATAATGCACATCTGAAAGTGTATATGATGCAGGAATGACAAGCATACATCTCCTACTCTTGCAATGTCAACCCGAACCATTGGCCAAGTGCACATGACCAAAGCTCCCACTAGAGAAAGTGCTAAACCACTTATGATGTGGTGTGATGTGGAAAAATGCACCATCTACCAGCCAATGGGAAGAAGTGTCACCTCTCAAATACATGAAACACTAGAGGTAAACATGACACCATCACTGGCATACAAAGCCACCTCTCTAGCATGTGTGAGGACCACATCTGCATCTTGCGTTGTAAGATCTCTAATTTTTGGGTCTCTTTTAAAAAAGAAAGCTAGATTCCAATATCCGCTTCGTGAAATTTTGGTTCAGAATGCTTGTTTCATATTCGAGTAGGTCAAACGGATGTTTAGTTCAGTTTTGAAAGATCGAATTTTAAAAAGTTTTTCATGTCTTTTTGTGGATGCTTTTTTGCAAAAAGAAGATCGCAATCTTAATCTACAAGTCCTGGGGATGCTATGGTTCAATTTAGTAAAAATCTATTTTTCGGACACTTTTCGCGTCATTTTTAGCGCTTCATGATTTTTAGTGTTTTTAAAGTGAAAAGCGAGTCCGCTTTCTTGTTGCAATGGACAAGGGATATCCATGGTTCAATTTTAGCTTCTTGTGCTTTTTGGTGTTTTTGAAAAGCAATGTGCTTTTTAAGATGCCCTAAATATCAAAATAACATTTTTAGTCTCGTCACATACATAAACGACCGTTTCATAAAGAAACATGATTAATTGAGATTTTACAAGAATTACTTTTATAAAAAGTGGCACCGTAAATATACTGGCGCAGTACGAAAAAGTCATAATTATGCGAGGCATCACGGTGTGTTTTAAGGCAAACTACTCCCTTGTTCATGCTCACAAGCACGACACAGACAACATACTTATCATTCGATGACACGACTAACCTGTAGGCCCGGATAGGTCACCTAATAAAAATGTAACCTATCACGTGAGTTCAACATAAGGGTATTTAAAGTTATTGAAACTTACATAAATATATATACATAAGGGCATTATTTTTTCAAATTTGAAAAAAACTTACAGATTTTAAAATAAAAGGGTACATTATATTCTTAACAAAATTCACAGAGAAGGGGTTTTACAAACATGTCTTGAACGCACGTGATATGGTAGTTTTACACATAGTGAACCCCCCGAGCCTGTAGGTGCACAAAGGCAATCTCGTTACCTTGTCAGGTTGAGACCAATCTACACGTACGCACTTCTATGATGCATCAATCATTAACCCTTGTTGAATGCAACCCACTCTATCCCTAAACGCTCACAATACCATTTACACATCAAATGAACTCGGAATCGCATCAAACTTGCTAGGCACTATCCTCTCAATAGGATATACTTACCTATAAGTCTAATCTCACCAAATTTTAACCCTAGTTATCTCGAATACAGTCGCGATAGACTCACAGGTCATAATCTAAAAGTGTGTGAAACCTAAGTCTATGAGTATCTATGTGTAGCTAATCTCTCTCTCATTCCATAAAGTACTTGATTGTTGAAAACAGACATTGTTTGTGCTACTTACAAGAAAAACAAGCATGAGGAAGGATCGCTCGCGAACAGCTCGAAAATGTGAATGCGTGGCGTGGGCGCGTAGCTCTCGGAGAGGCTACCGCGATGGTGTGGTCACGTCGTGAATCCAGTGAGAGAGAAGCGCGTAGCGAAGAGGATAAGACACACTCTCTCGCTATCTCTCTCTCAGACTCGTATGACACAAGATTAATATTCAAATGTTGTTTTTGAAAATGGTTCTAAGGTGACTTTTGTACTTCAGTCACCTTAGCTCAAAAATGTACATGGGGTTCTCTTCATCATAATTACAAAGTGGAAACACATATGGGTTCTGACTGACTAATTAATCTTTACATAACCCAGACAAGCGGATCAAAATGATATGACGTCTTTGACATAAAAATGGGAATTTGATAGGCTTTACAAGGTGGGCTCATTACAACAGTTGGACAAGTTAGGCTCCAACACTCCCCCCCTCCTAGTTCATGTCTACCACAACATGACTGTCTTTGTCTTCAATGTCGTTGTCTTCCTTCCTAGTTGATTTAATGTAGAAACGCATCATATCGCATAGACTCACTCGCCATTAATGGGCCAAAAAATTTTGATTTGTGCATGAAGAAGCCGGTGTAAAATGCTTCTTCAAATGTTTGGAGATGGTAGCTAGGCAAAAACATTAGCCGTCTGAAGTAGGCATACAAATTGGCTCTGTAGGTGGCCCACCTAGATCATATGATAGCTCTGAGATGCTTCTTTCTGTATTCATGTACTCTAAAGTCCAGCTTTTTGAGAACACTGTGAGACAGGCCAAAAAAGTCCGAGCTATTTTACATAGCATCTTGAAGGATAGGTCGGGAGAGCCTCCGAATTCTGCGATGGCGCCCTGAAGGGTTTTCAGCATGTAACAACCGGATATTCTCTCTCCTTTGGCAGACACCTGGCAATACTAGATAGTTCAGCCATGTAGGATTTCTGCTTTGTAAGGCTTTATGTTGGCTGTAAGTATAAGTTCGGAGCGTTGGGCAAAAATTCCTATCATTCCTCAGCTCAGGCGGTGCATTGACTAAGTGGATCAAGTTGTTAGGGTGATCCAAAAGCCATTGATGCCTCCACTTTGGCTGGCTATCTACTATCCTGTTTTGTTGTTCATGATCCTGTAATTCTCCTTCAAATACTGGCACTTGTTCTTCCTTTGCGAGTTGTCGTTGATGTGTCAGAGTTTCATATTTCAGCAGAGCATAGGGTAACATCGGGGCATTCCATTCTTCCCGTAGCTCTGTTGTTGTCTTGCCTGATCTGGAGAGCCCTTGTAGCATCTCCTTCTCTAGTTGCATGGCCTTGTACCACATCATCTCCGATTGCTTTTCCATTTGTTCGGCCAACTTCTGCTCTTCAAATTTTGTGATTGAATATTCGTCTTCTTCTTGGTTTTTGGAGCGAGTTTGATCAGTCTGCATATCTGGGGCCCCATGGTCATTTGATTCTTCCTCATAGTCATCATCACCACCATATAGTTCTGCCAGTCGAGCCAAATCCGTGGCTGCTTGCTCCAGGTGCACTCGTACCTGCCCTTGGTGTTGCCTTGCAGTTTGGAGACTTGCAATTTGTGCAGCCATTGTTCGATTATTGATTTGGAGTGTTTGAAATTCCATCTCCTTTTGGGCTGCAGACTCTTCTAACTCTTTTACCCTGATGTGCAAATTTTCATTTTCTTCCCTGAGGGACTTGGAAACAATGCTTTCTATTTCACTGTCATGAGCTGGTCCTTGTTGTTGTTCACTTTGTAAGTCCGAGATTTTCCTTTGCCATTGATCCTCTGCTCTAAGCGCACTTTCGGCTATCATTAATCTCGCTGTTTTCTTTCCATTTCCAGCTCTCTCTTCAGTGCCGCCACTTCTTCTTGCGGTTGGACCACCGGTGTTGCTGGTAGCAACGTTTTTTGTTTCTTTGCTCGTTCTATCTCCCTTGCCTGTATATATGTTATTGCTCTCAAATCGTTCACTTTAATTTGTAAGTCATCGATTACGACTTGCAAACTTTTGACTGTCTCCAGGGCATCTTGCTTTTCTTTCTCCAACCTTTGGATTTGTTCATCTCTGTCATTGACGTCTTCAAGAAATACATTGATTGTATCTTCAAAGATGGCATTGAAATTTTTTGACTCCTGTAAATTTTCCTTGAGGAGGTTTACTCTGCTTTTGAGCCCCAAGATCTCAGCATCTCTAATGCTGATCAGTTTAAGGGTGTCATCTCTATGCTCCTGCAACTTCAGAACTTCTTGATGGGTTGTTTCTAGTTTCCTTTTGTTTGCCCTGTTCTGATTGGCTAACCACCGACTGTGCAGTCTTGTTCGGTTTAGTAGGGTCTCCATTGACTGTAAATCCAGGTCTATAGTAGCTTCCAACTCAATTTCTTGAGAGGAGGAAGATTTTTCTCTTGTCAGATCCACCTCTTTTTGCTTGCCTTTATCAATGTGTGATACTGCTCCAGTGTTTGGGTGACCATCTGTCCTTTCTTCTTCTTCTTCGTTGGGTGGTGTATGAACCCTCTCATCACGATGTGAGCTCTCTGAATGCAGAGGAGAGTTAGCAGGTGGGGTTGATTGCCTTTCACTTGTCTCTGGCCTTGGAGATGGAGGTGGTGTTCCTGATCTCGTGAAGTTGGCCTCAACTGATCTCTCAAGGTTTGGAGATCCTCCTCTTCAAGTAGCAGCTCTGGTTCATCCATAGCATTCCTCTCTTCGATGTATCTCTCAAACCAGTCCAACTCAAAAGCTAGATTGTGTTTATTCTTTGTTCTCAATGTGTAAGTGCTACTAGAGGGTCTCCAAGTGGCGCCTACATCGCCTCGTAGAGATCTCTCGAGTACAAAGCCTTCTAGCATTCTTTCCATTTTCGCTACCTTCCGCAATCTGGTATTGTTCTCCATTTCCGCTTTCCGCTTCTTTAGTCTCAAATCTTCTTCTTCAGCTTTTCTTTCTTCTTCCATCTTTTCCTGTGTACTTCTAGTGACTCGTTCCAGCCTGCGTCCTCCAATGGTGTTAGTAGAGGCCGGTACTCGCCTTTGTGATCTGTCTTCAATATTCTCTCTTAACATCAGCCAGTCGTTTTGATGAGGAGCAGGTGGTAGCTGATCTACCGCGCCTATGGCTTGGTATATTATTCTGGTGAGGACTTCTCCTCCTGCAATGTAATTTGGCTTGTCCTATCGTAGCTTTGTCACTTCCTCAAACAGATATGATGCATGATCTATATAGAACTCATGTGTCATTCCCATAGCCCAGGTCAGTGTTGTTGAGATGACCCCGTGTGGTGTAGTGTATCTAGGCGGTCTCTTGCTGTAGCTCAACAAACATTAACTGTATACCTGTGTCAGTTCTCTTACTTCCGGGTTTGCTATGAGTTCGAAAGAAGGCAGTTTGGATCTTTGCAGGTAGAATTTGAGATTCTTCCTTCTTTCTCTCATGTTGGCTCCCTGATCAAACAATTTAATGCTTCTTTGATGATTTCCTTGGTGATCTGAATCTCCATCACCTCATTATCCATGCCTGCCACCCTGTAAGTTCTGTCTTCTTGGATAGTCTCAATTAGTTGTTGTGCCCTCTTGAAGTCTATCCCCACTGGTGGTAGTGAAACAAAGTTCCACAAGCCAACTTTTTTCAACCATGACCTTTGCGGTGATCTTTTCAGGTAATTTTCTGCCTCCTTGGGGATCATTACTATATCCACTAAATTTCCTTTGTCATCCACATAGGAGCCTTGGTAGATTTGGAAGGCTGCTGCCTGTTGCACGTCTGCAGGTATCAGGTGGCTGCTGGCTTTAATGAATTGGGTAGAAGTGCATAGGGTATTGCACCTTCCGTTGCCAGGTTCTTGCCTTTTCTTTTTCCCGGAGAAGCGTCCATGGATCCTGTATTCACAAGTAACGGTTAATGTACAAACATAGTACTTCTTTTCTAAATTGATTACCACTTAATCATGCATCTAGGTGAGCCTTCTTAATCCCAAGATGAGTTAAGGTAAAATGTTAGCAGATAGACAAGCTCTTTCATTGTCCGACTCTGACGGCTTCAGATTAATGTTGTTGATGAAGGAGAACAAGTCCAAATGCCTTGAAATTTTGTGTGGTGTATGTGCATAGGGCATGTAAGGTCACCCTATAGTCACAAACTGAAAATCAGCTCATTTGCAATTTCTGCCCAGTCTATCACGATAGACTGGCTATCTTTTGACGGGAGATATATTTTCCACATGTGACTTTACCGTACATGATCTGATCCTATTTTCATCTCAAGTGGATGTCAAGTGACCCCTTTTTGGATCAACTTCCATTTTCCAAATTCCTTCTAAGGAGATGTTGGTCTATCTCCCTCATTTTGTGTTGTTTTGGGCTCAAACTTAGTGGGTAGTCCTCTTGCATCATGTTGAAGCTAACTGTTGATTCCAATTTTTATCAGATGGCCCTGTATCACTCTGCTTCGTCTATCGCGATAGACTGGGACTTAGTGTCATTTTGTCATATTTTGGCTATGTAGTCATCTGTCTGCCTTCTGATAGTTGATGTAAGGTTCCTTGACCTCTCACATGTGAATTTTGACTCTGCCTTTGAGGTGTATTGTTCTGACTCTGAGTTGCTGTCAAGTCTATCTCTTCTTGTCATATGAGTCCATCCTGTCTCAAGATTTGGTGTACTGCCTCCATATGCTTCCCCAAGTCTATCCTTGTGAAAATTTTGAAAAGCCTCCCCCCAAAGATAAATATAGTTTGTCTATCGCGATAGACTCATTTACTTGGTCAAGAGAGAGCAATTTTGCACTTTGATTTAATATTTGGGGTAATTATTCCTTGTTAGTACCCTTTATGAAGTCATGATCAAAATTTTACTTGTTCAAGTGTATGATCAAGTCTATAGCGATAGACTCAACATCTGGTCATTTTTACAAGTTTTTTGATATTAGTTGACCACAATGGTGTTAGTAGGCTCTCCTAGACACACACATTAAGTTTTAACCAATTTGGAAAAGTGTACTCCCTATTTGCAGCACTTGGCTGTTCCTGGAGTGGGAGTAGACCACTTAGGTGGTGGTCGCCGTTCTTTTTGGTCATTGTATGACTCAAGCTGACTTTCATTTCCTTTTGTCCTTCCGTCAAAGCAGTCGGTTGTTCTTTTGGTGTTTACATCAGCAAAAACGACCATTTGGACGTCTTTCTGGCCTGTTGCTGGCGTTTGCCCTAGTGGAAGATCTTTTTCTTAAGTGGACACATTCCAACTCGAAGTTGACCTCATTTGGATGTACCCTGTCAAATTTGGTGTCATTTGGTCACTTGGTCGGCCCGTTAGAGTATTGTGACGCTTTGCGCAGTTTCCGTCAGATAGGGACTTTGGGCTCCATTTTGAAGAACTTTTTCATGATCTAACCATTCAGTTGGTTTGTCGAGGTTATTGGCTTGCTACCTATGAGTTTTGGCTCATTTCCGATCACTTTAGTTCAGCTGCCCTTCTGCACGTCCTATGAAATTAGGGTTTTCTGGGCGGCTTCCTTGACGCTTTCCGAGGTCATTGGCTTGATCCCTAAGCTATAGGCATTGTGCCTTTCAATTTTGGTTCCATTTGGTGGCCTCTAGGTCTTCCTAACAGCTGGTCTACAGTATGTGTGCACAGGTTGTGATGGTGGTGCTGGCGAGGTTTTGCGACTAATTGAAGTAAACAACACTTAGAGTCACTGTTGACGAGCATACCTCTCATATCTGATGTCGATCTCGTGACCGTGCGCAATGGATGAGCTCCTGAAAGTCTCAACTGCTGTAGGGAGCTCTCTCTCTCTCTCTCACAATGGAAAATGACTCAAATGAGAGATTTCTAGCCTAGCCCCTCTATATGTAATCGAGACTCCGACACGAAATTTTTCCATCTTTTACCTGTGGCCATAACTTTTTGTGAGATGCGGTTTAGGCTCGCAAATTTCCTGATTTGGACCTCGTTTGCTCCAGTTCTACAATTTTTGCAGATTTCTCGTTTTGGAGGTCTCGTCATGACGGTGGTCATTCTTGTCCTGTCACCTTCGCAGTCCCGATTTTTTCTGTGTCTTCTTTACCTTGCTCTGATCAGGCGTCTCCTCTGTTGTGTTTCCATCTAGATTATGGATTTTTTTCTATATTTTTTGCTAGAAAATGGTTAAAATAAAGCAAATAAATCCCAAAATAACCCGAAAATAGCAATTCTAACCTATAAAAAGACCAATGAAAAGCAAAACACTTTGTAGCTCACTTTTCTCTCGTCTATGTACATTCTCACTCTTAATCGTCAACCTTGGCCTATTTTTTGCTGTTTTTCGACGGTTTTTGGCTAGTTTTGACTCTCTTTATAGTATATACACATCCCTAGGGGCTCATATATGATCATTTGGTCCCCAATTCTGATTAATTACGAGGGCATATTCTTTTCCCAAAAATCACACAATAAAACGCAAAAATGGTTGAAAAATTAATCACAAACATTGCCCTCTAATATATGACGTGAGTCCGCATTTGGAATGCCTCCCCCCTCCTTGTTGGAGTCCTCCCAGACAACAGGGTATCGTCAAGGGTATGTGCTATGCATGGGCGTGAACGCGTGCTAATGCAGGCCTTGTAATGTAGCCCTATATGCATGCACAGTCAATGCATTTAGAAAAAAATTATGCGGTGTAAGAGGAAGGTATAAGCGATTCGCTTAGTGGCATTTGTCGTTGAGGTTTCCTGTGGTAGCCTGAGTTGGCTGGCAAATTTTCTTTGCGAGAAGAAGTTGTAAATCTGCCGCTCTTTGTTTGATGGTTTTCCCCGGTTTTTGAATTTGTGTTTGTGGCTCCGTCGAAGTCGATATTGTTGTATTCTTTGTTGCATGTTCTAGATGAACATTCTTTCGTTTCCATATCTTTTTGATTACTCTGGTTGTACAGATCCTCGTGGTTGTTGTTGTGGACGCTGCGTGTTTCCGCGTGCTTGTTGTATGATCTAGCATGTCATCGACAGTTGTAGACAGCTGTTCGTTGGTCTTCTTCGGCATCCATACTTGTGTTGTTGGCACGTTCTGAATTGGTAATTTTGGACGCCATACAATATAGTCCGTTGCGGATTCGACTGGTTGATAATTGTTCTTTGAAGCTTTGCTTGCTTTGGGTGTTTTGTCTGTTCTTCTGTCCACTTTCTTACATGAATTAAGTTGTCTTGCTTGAGCCAAACTTGATATTTCCGCCCTTGATGAAATTGTGCCTCGACTAGATCTGTCCGTCGTACTGGCAAACTTGCCTGGTTCCCTACATGATTGTTGAATTTTGATAATACATTTTTTGACATGTAAACTTTGTTTGTTGTTGGTCAATGCTTTGCGGATGTATTGACTCTTGTCTCCACCTTGACATGTATTGGTCATATGATAAGAAGGGTTCTGAAAAGTTTTCATTTCTAAACAGTGCTTCATTAGTATCCAAATCAATGAATACCGTGTTAGCTTTTATTCATGACACTGCTAAGATACACGGCGTTGCTGATCTAATTGGTTGCAGTACATGGAACTTGTTAGTGTATGTGTGTCCCTGCACTGTGATTGGTAATATAATAGACCACAACGTGGTCACCTCATCACCCGATGCTACTTTCAACCTGTGTGTCTCTGGGAATTTTCTCATTGGTCCAAGTTTCTGAAAGAGCTCAAAGCTAATGACACTCAATTTTGCCCCAATGTCAAGCAATGCATAGATTTCAACTTGTTATGTGCCTGCATAAGCTTTTATGTAAGGACTACACCACGTATTTTCCAAGTTGTCAATGGTGCTTTCGTCCTGAGCCATAAAGTCTGTTATTGTCTTTGCTAATTCTTTGCTTTGTATATCCGCTTCGATTGTTCGGAATGTCGAAAGAGGATATTTGTCAGTCATCATTGGTGTGACCATGTTTATTGTCCTTAGAAACTGCTTTCGCTTAGCAACGCATTCCTTGGCTTCTTGTTGTGCTTGGTCCTGAATTCGTTGTTGTTCCTGTCTATAGGCTTTGCCATAATGCAATTGAAACAACATTTCCGGAGTTAAAGGTAGATGATACTTTTTCAAACGACACCCACTAATCCAGTTCGACATTTCTTTTCCATCTAGTGTTCACAGTTTTACTGCTCCGCTGGACGATATTTCTTGAATCAAATAAGGTCCCATTCCTCTTTTCTTTAGCTTCTTGGCATGATGTTTAAGGGTGTATACTAAGACACAGTCGCCCGTTTTAAAGTCCTTGTTTTTTACATGTTTGTCAAAAAACTCTTTTTGTTGTCTTTTTTTTGCATAAATGGCTGCTACAGCATTGAGTCGTAACTCATCTAATTTTTCAAGGTCCGCTAACCGTTCTGAAAACTCATGCCTCGTCCAGTCCAACTGTTTGGCTACCCTTAGTGTGGGAATCAAAAATTCAATAGGCAATATTGCATTTAACCCATATACCATATTAAATGGTGTAGCATTGAGTGTTGTTTTATATGCAACTCGATAAGACCACAATGCTGAATATAGCATTTGATCCCAGTCCGTTCTTGTTTCATTAACCAGTTTCGTAAGAACTGTGCACAATATTTTGTTGGTCGCTTCTGCTTGGCCATTGGCTTGTGGATGGTAGGGTGCAGATTTACGATGAATTACCATAAACTCATTTAAGAGATGTTGGATAACTTCATTTACAAAGTGTGTCCCTCTATCACTCACCAGCTCGATTGGAAGGCCATAACGTGTAAACACATATTCATATAAGAATTGTGTCGTGGTTCTAGCGTCTGCTTTCGTTGTGGCTTTTGCTTCCACCCATTTGGTCATGTAATGCGTGGCCACTATGATATATTGTTCTTGTGAACGATACGCTGGTGGAGTAATAGGACCAATAAAGTCCAATCCCCATTTAGCGAATGCTTGAGCACTCATCATTGGTCTTAAAGGCATTTCGTCTCTTTTCACTGGTACCTTAGTGCGTTGACATTCATCACACCTTTTCACGAATTCTGCTGCATCTTGAATCATGGTCGGCCACCATATGCGTGCAACCATAATGATTTTTACGGTTCTCTCCCCGCTGAAAAATGACCTCCTACTATGCCTGCATGAGCTTGTTCCAATGGAAAGTAGTCATTTTCATGAGGAACTAACCTCAACTGGTCATCAGTTCCTCTTTTATACCATTGGTCACTAATGAGGGTATACCTATTCGCTTCGATTTGTAAAGCCTTTTGTCTGGCTTTAGACCAATCTCCTGGCAACTCCTTATTAGTCAAATATTCCACAATAGCAAGACTCCATGCGGGTGCTATTGTCACTTGGTATAATGTGGCATAATCCACAGTGGTATTGGATATGCAAAAGTTGCATTTCTTGATGTAATTAGCTACCATTAGGAAAATTTTGGACTCAAAAATGGGCCTTGTAAGAAATTCCAGGTCAGCTTAGAGAGAGATAATAAAAAGTCTCTAATTTCATTTTTGATATTCACTTTCAAAAAAACTCGGATATCAGATTTGGGGGGTATGTTTATTAAAACTCTCAAAAAGTGTTCAGACAATGATAACATACGACGGCTCCGAATTGAACGCCGATTGTCTCAATCTTTTGGATTTTTCAAAACTAAGATTTGGCGCTCAACGAGGTGCATTGAATGTTATTCTTCTCCTCATTTTTGCGTCTCTCTTGCTTTTCGCCTGCGCGCAATCTCCTCCCTTGAGCTCTCTTCCATTTGCTCCACTCTTGCACTCTCCTCTGTTTCGAGCTTTCTCATTCACCAAGTCGTCTCAATGTCATTATCATCTTCATAGAGAACTCAGACGAGGAGTCAAAACGATGTGTATCATATGCATATCGAATTGTCCAGAGAATACGAGCCCCTCCACAAGAAGAATAAGCGAGGCATCCTTTCCGAAGCTTCAAAAGAGAACTTCAGATTTCAAGGTTAAAAAAGCGTCAATCTTTGGGTGGATGGCAGGATATATCTTGAGCATCCTATCACCAACTCAACTCTACCGTTCAGAAACATAACGTCATTGTTGAACTATGTAGGAGACGGTTATTCTGGTTTATACGGCTACACCAAGCATTTGGCGGCCAAAAGTGATATTCTTAAGCTTGAGAGAGACCTTGCACACAAAGAAAACTTTTGCTTGAAGCAAACTGTGACAGAGTGCGCTCAGCAACTGAAAGGCAAGGACGAAAGCATCACGCAGCTCACGCAGGATCTCAGAGAAAAAAATATTGTCTTGGGTCCTCGGTTAAGAGAACGACGCTTACAAGACATTGAACAGCTGAAGGTTGGTTCTGGGGGTTTGAAGAAGAGGGTTAAAGAATTCAAGTAAGATTATCATTCAAGCAGGTTTAATTCATCTTTACATTTGTAGTTTTATATCTTACTTTTCATATTTATGCTTAGATCGTTGTTACATCCTCAGTCAAATATTGACAGCAACACACCAACTTCTTCAATTCCTTATGGTCTCATACTAAAACGCAAAGATGTCGCCGGACTTTTGGACGATAAGCGCTACTGCAAGATTGTTGCTAAGCAACTTGACACTCTTTTGAAACAGAATCAACTCCAAACACGTGATGTTCAGTCAATTCTGGATGAAGCCGGAATATCCAACAAAGGTTATTCTGTAATTTTTAGGTATGTCTGGTGTTTGAATCAATTGTCTTTACCTGTCAAATCAAATATCTGTAATTTTTAGGTATATTGGATATGTGTAGCATTTGAAAACTTGGAAATAGTCCATTTACTTAATTTTCTATTTACAGAACTATGCAACAACAAAGTAAGAAGTTCAATCTCAAGCACACGTTGTTGCCAAATCCTTTCTCCATTCGAAAGACAAGACTAGAGGTCAACCAGGAAGTGCTTCGGACATTGGCACTCCTTTTCACATTGAAGCAATGTACAGATTGCCATCAGCAGAGAAAGTGGTCTATGAAAAATACAATAATATATTTTATGATTTAGTAGCTTTGCATACATATATTGTTCGATTGTTCGAGGTTTCTCAAGAGGAATGCAATGGATTCTTGAAGTTTGTGCTTAAACTGGATGAGTGCGAGCTAGTGAAAGAGACAAAGGTTGAGCGTGTCACAATAACACTTATGAATAGAGCATTAGATGAAATCATTGCTTCAGACGACCCTAGAAACTTTAGCGTGCAATCCGAAAACAATATTTTCTTATTAGCCACATTCAAGGTTTGATATCAACAAGTTTTTGCTTAAAAAAATGGTTAGACATGTTTCATTTGATTGGTTTGGTTTTCCCATTTCAGGTGCCTGCAGAGAATTTCGATATTCTTAACTGGGTTTTCCATCAAGCAAGTATTCTTGAAGTCATAAGCGAACAGAGAAATGGAAAGACACTCGATGTATTAGGCATGGGTTCATACACAGTAGAGTGGCATATGGCTGGAGATCTCAAAACCCTAAAGTGTATGTACAACATCTCAAAAGGAGCAACAAGTAAAAGCCCTTGTTTGTATTGCATGGGAGGAGTCATTGGTCTTGACAAAAGAAATTAGAGGAGAGCACCGAACAAGCACTTGCAGGACCTTAACTTCCGCCCAGTGTTGGATATTCCACTATCCAGAGTACATATTTGCATGATGCATGCACTCTCCAGAATCATTGAGAAACTTATGTTTCTGTACATTTGTTTTACTTGGACCACTCGGCCAGCATCAGCAAAACAAAGGGCTATATTATCATTGGAAACAGTTTTCTCATATATGAGCTTGCATGGAGGACATGTGAAAATAGAGCAGGACGAGAAGAGGTCTAAGAATGGTCGAGATGTGCCAAAGAAGTTGTCTATTGGCGGTGTGAAATCCCGTCTCTTCTTGTCGATGCCAACAAGTGGCAGACAACGCAAAAGCCAAAGTGCTCTGGAAAGGTTGACATTGAGATACAACCGGTGGAGAAACCTGCACAATGCAGTGGTTGACCACGTAGACAATGGTGCAGCAAGGACTCGCAAAGCGAACGTGTGGAAAAGTTTGGATTCCATATTCAAGTTTTGTGAGCTCAATACTTGGAGAGATACTGACTATACATTGTTTCAAGATGCTCTGGAGACCTTCCACAGGTCTTTCATAGCTGCATGGACAAATCAACACATAACTCATTACATGGTATATTACTTTATTTGATAAAATTGTGATTATGTATTTACATATAAACAATAGGCTGGTTTTTTTTTTGCAACATATCATATGCAACCACATGCCTTGGTTTGCTAGGCAATATGGTAGCTTGCCTATATGGTCTACACAAGGTATGGAGAAAACTCACTACTAAGCCCGTACTGGCTATTTCAGTCACACTCGTCACGGAGGTGGTGCAAACAAAGCCAACAGTTTGAAGGAACTACATCAATGGACTTATGGAAAACGTATGCATAGAACACACCTAAAGGAATCTGTCAAAGATAGTCAGATTGGCCAAGCAATGAGATTAGCAAGGAAACGACGGAAGAAGGAAATATGGGAGGCATCTTCTGCGGCATCGCGACATGCAGAGTGGCAACATAAAAAAGAACGCATTGGAAAAACTTGGACAACTCCGACCCAAGTTGTTTGAGACTTCCTAAAGATAGAGCATTGTAACACAATATAACTTTTTGTGCCAAGAGAAGACAACCAGTCACAAAAGTGAGAAACATAATGTACTCATTGTTTTGATAGAAAATGTACTATTTTTTGGCATCGACGATATACATTGGAGCTTTCCTATTCTTCATCTTCGTCGGGAAAAGTTACAAAATATTCTGGCCTTTTTGCCTGCTGTGTGTTATCGTCTTCTTCTTGCCTTGGTCTTTTGCAACCTAGTCCTGCAGGTTCGTTTGTCGACAGTACATATGTCTCCACCTCCACAGGCACAAGAGACATTTCTTCAGTAGGCAGATGCGTAATTGGTTGTTTATTGCGAAACATAGCATGCTTGTCATACTCTAGTAATTGTGCAGGGTCAGTGATTCCGCATGCCAAACCATATGCTGCTTGGGTCAAAAAATAGCGACTACGCAAACCATACATTCCTGGCCCTTGGCCAAACATATACAATGCGGCCTTTTTTCCTAAAAGCATTATTTTATCGCGTTCCACCTAATGACGGCCCCTCCTAAATATCTTGAAAGTGTCTTCAACGTCATCAAGGGTAGCTCCGCGTTGTCATTGGAGAAGGACGAATGGAAGACCAAAAAACTTGGATACTTAAGATTCTTTAAGTATTGGCCGAGAGAGGAATTCTTCCCTAAATCTCCCATGCCTCGTCCACGAGGGCGAGGGATGAAGGTATCATCATAGACCACCAACTGCAACAAATTAAAGTTATGAAATGAGATAAGTAGAAACCAAAAAGGTAAGGCAAATAAAAAAAGATTACCTTCTGGTTTTCATCTTCCTCAAGTAAGTCCTCATTCCATAGGTTGATGCCGCCCTGACCTCCAGTGGGCGCATTAGAGGTTGAGGCCAAAGCTAGACTCCCTCTGAAACCTGCAAGGCAAGGCTTCCTTGAGACTTGGGCTCTTGACCCTCCCCAGTCTGATCCTCTAGTGAGGCCTTTGCAGCATCAGCATGCTCATCCAAACTTAAATGCAAATATAAAATAAAATCTACATAATATTCAGCCACTCGACACTTGCGGTTATGAAGTGTACACTTGTAGTCTGTTATCCGCAAGTACACTAGCAACTTAAGGCAACTCCTAGAAAATATGTGTTTCTTGGAGGAGTCCGAATTGATATCCTTCATGTGAACAAAACTAACTCCTTGTATCTCGACAATGCCACCAGATGTTTGTTGCTGGTAGGTCTGCTCAAAACCTGATAGGTAATGTTGCGCGGAGACAATCCACTCATGCAATGAAAAATCTGGATTGAACATCGGCCTAATCTCTGTCTCGCGCTGTTGAAGCCCAATGCGGTATAGAAAATGAGATAGTTTGTCTTGGGGGGCATCCTCAGAGCAAGGCACTTCCTCCTCTGCTTCAACATTGAAGGATTCCATAACGGAAATTCAAAAGCGAACATAGACGAGAGAGCACAACATCCAAACAAAGGGCAAATGGGGGAGCAAGTCATATCTATAGGACTCCCGAGGACAATGATGACATCGATTGACGTGCATCATGGGACCGGTGTGCATCATGCAATCGTCGTGATGATTACGCCACGTGTCAGCCGTCGTGGAACGGTCGTGCCACAACGCGAAACTGGTGCCGCCACACCAAAAAAGCACCGCTATCGCGTTTTGGTGCGACAACAAGTTGTCGCGTCATAACGCGATACGGCCAGTCCAGAGTACTCAGGTCCGCCTCTTCGCGTTGTGCCGCGACGCCTTTTCTATCGTGCCACGCGTGCATCATGCAGTCACCGTGATGATTACGTCACGTATCAGCCACCGTGGAACGGTCGCGCCACAACGCGAAACTGGTGCCGCCGCTCCACAAAAGCATCGCTATCGTGTTTTGGCGCGACAGCTTGTTGTCGCGTCAGAACGCGATACGACCAGTGCAAAGTACTCTGGTCCGCCTCATCGCATTGTGCCGCGACCTACCGTTGTTGCTAGGGCAACCCGTTGGGGCGCTTCTTTCCTCGTCCTGCCACCCCGCGAATAGACAGTGCCACTAATTTCGGCACCACCAATATCGCTTGAGTTGCGATGTGCCACGTGGCGCGTAATCATTATGCTCGCACGCTTCCCGTCATACCTCGCGATGTCATGATTAATGCATCCACCTCTTCTCATTATACCTATTCCGCTAATATAAACACCCCCCCCCCCCTTTTTTTCTCATCGTTTTTTCCGAAGTGTCTCTAGTCACTCTGCCTTTTTACCCACATCTAGATTTCCATATTTCCTCGCATTCTCCTCATTCAGGTCATGGCCTGCACAAAGCAAACAGCAAGGAAGGTTTATCCTGGCCAGTCTGGTCCGTAGGGCCAGGCTAGCTCGTCTATAGTGCAACCGTGAACATCGCAGGTGATTCCGGGCAAGACCATGCCGCAGTTACGGGCAACAATGCGAAGAAGAGGATACGAGCAGAATAGGAGTGTTCTACTCAAACTTCGTAAGCTCCAAAAGCACATTTCATCGGCAATACCTAAACTGCCATTCCAGAGAGTTGTTCGCGAGATTTGCGAGCAACACAACCTGAATTTCCGGTGGTCTCGAAGTGCAATGGGGTGCTTACACAAGGCCGCCGAGGATTTTTTGTAGAGCTTTTCCAAGACAGCTACATTCTCTCATCCCACACGCATAGGACAACATTGATGCCGCGAGACATCAACACACTTCGCCTTCTCAGGTTCAGGTATGACAAAACAATACCGCCTGTCGGTATTTCAGACCGAAAGATGGACAATATTCTTAGAATACCACCTATTGACAAGGTCAAAGTTCATGAAGTGTCTACATAAATGCATCGATACAGCACCCGTCTCAACACCGAGCGGGACACAACAGAAGACGATAGTGAGAGATTGGAGCAGTTACGCCTTGAGATGATGGAGGAACAAATGGCAGATTCCATCAGCGACGCCAAGGCTGATGATTTTTCATTGTTGTTTCCCTATTTCCATGTTGGCCTTCCTGTGTGGGGACGCATTCTGTATTTTCCTTATCACCCCCACGAGATTGAAATTTTACAGAACCGGACGAGGGAACTCACAGACTCAATCATCAATTGCTTGCTTTGGTGCGTGCTATTCTTTTTTTCACAATAAATTCTTTTAACATATTCAATTTTGTATGACACAAATTTCTTTATAGGTTTGTAGTTTCAAATTTGCCTTGGAATATGCGAGATGATGTCAAGGACAGAATGCCCTTACATCCTATTAAAGTAACCCAACCATTTGAAAAATGGGTCTTAGACTTTGTAGGCCCAATTAGTCCCGCAGCTCGCAACACTCAATCTCGATATATTCTAGTTGCTACGGACTATGTAACAAAGTGGGCTGAAGCTAAGGCTTCACAAAAAGCTGACGCGAGGACAACAGCTAAGTTTCTTTTTGAGAACATTATCACAAGATTTGGTTGCCCTTTTGAAATTGTTAGTGATAATGGTACCCATTTTATAAATGAGGTAATAAGAGAGCTTACCACGACCTTTATGATATCCCACCATAAGTCTACACCTTATTACCCGCAAGCTAATGGACAAGCCGAGAGCACCAACAAGACTCTAATCTCTATTTTAACCAAGACGGTAGAAGCTCATCGCACTGATTGGGATTTGAAGTTGACATCTGCTCTATGGGCTTATCGTACTGCTTATAAAGTGGCTATTAATTGTACGCCATTCAAAATGGTATACGGCCAAGAAGCGGTTATGCCTTGGGAGTTTGTCATTCCTAGTCTTAGGGTAGCTTCGCAAGAAGGATGGAATGGTAACCCCTTAACCGAGCGTTTGTTTATCTTAGAAAAACTAGACGAAGAGAGACAGTTGGCTGTGCAAAATGCTCTTGTGGAAAAGGATAGGAGAAAGAAGTGGTTTGATCGCCATGTGAAGGACAAGGATATCAAAGTTGGTGATAAAGTCCTTATGTATGGAGTACGTAAAGAGAAGAAAAAGTTGAAATATGCTGGTAAAGGACCATATAGAGTATGTGAAATTACCCCACAAGGTACCCTTCGTGTGGAAACTCTTGATGGAGTTGAAACCATTGGATTCCTCAATGGGAGTAAATTCAAAAGATATTATGATCCTTTAAGCCAAGAGGAACTACGGGCCATTCATCAAAAGAAGGCCGCCAAAGCACAAACCGAGTTAAACAAGATACAAGCTCAAGCTGAGGCTAAGGAGCGACAACAACGTATAAGACAAAAACGAGAGGCTAACCTTGGGGTCACAAATGCATTCCACGTGGAAATCGAAGAGGATGGGTTGGACTCTGACACACCTCTACGATACCCCATTGAGTTAAATAGTGCCTATGGAAAAGTGCTATATAACGCCTTATTGGACACGGGTGCTAAATACAATCTGCTATCCTATGGGGTGTGGTGTCAGTTAGGGAAGCCACCTCTATCTGAGAGTATTATCCAAGTCAAGGGTGTCAACAAGAAAAAAACTACGGTTTTTGGAATCTGGCACACTTCTGTCAGTTATGACAATGGGGTGGTAGCTCAAGACTTTTTGGTCATGCCTACTGGAACTATGGAGGGTAATATAAACCTAGGCCGCACGTGGATGATAGCCACCAAATGCACTATTGATTGGGGGACTGGGGGTGTTACAACGCAAAAACCAACTCTTAGCCCTACCACTCAAGCCATAGTCCCTGAGATATTGCCCAAGGAAATAAAACCCAAGACGTTGCATGTCCAGGAGGTTGAACCATACGTCCCCATAGCCCAACTCTCTAGAGCTTCAACTAATGTAGTTGAAAGAAAGCTTGAGACACACAAGAACCATCCTAATATAACAGAGAAAACATACAAGTGGGTCCCTAAAACCTCTGTAGTGAGCATGGTTGATGCAAAAAAACGGAAACCTAGTAAGAACCGTACCACTCACTCCAAGAAATGTAAAGAAACGCTGCGTTGGATTCCTAAACGACTATTGGAAGCCCAAGGATACTATGAAGGAAATGATCAAATCTGGGTGCCCAAACGTAAAGTGTACTCTTACCTGTCACCTGGCCCATGTAAACCCAATCCTGTGGCTCCAAAACAAATTGAAAATCGCGGAAAGGAAAAAATCATGGAATGTTACACACCCGTTCTAGAGCTAGTTTGGGTACCAAAGAAAGAACGATTTGTTCCACCTAGCTCAGGAACAGGGAAATCAAATGAAGCTTCTTGCTCTTCATGTAGTTCCTATATGAAAATAGAAGCTTCGACACAACCTCCACCTACCACTGTACATATCCATCCAAGCACGAAAGAGTTTGCACCTTCCGGGGTAAGTTCACCACCTACAACAACGTTGCAAATAAAATCCTGGGAGAGTACCTTACCACCCTTACAACTTGACGAGGCACCTAGGGTAATAGAAAACTACTGGCAAAAATCCTCACCTATTACCAACTGGAACAATTGGTTTCAAAGGGTGACAAGCTCATTTCAAACGGTATGATCTACCCAAGGAAGGGGGGAGTGTTTGCTGACAGTCATCATTCATTTGTTTCCCTCTCAACCTTTTTCCCTGACCTCTCAATCTCCGATCTTAGGGAATGTATATATATAGCCTTATACTCACAAAAAAACAAAAATAGTAAAGAGCAAGAGCGCCTAGCAATGAGAGAGCACCCTATCAGATCTTACATATAAGTCCAAATTCACCGTGTCAAGTCAAGCAACACACAAAAACAACTCTTATGTTTTAAAGGCCTAACCAAATCTATCTGTCTTGTCAGAAATGGCTACTTCACCAGAGGCATGCACTTCTATTTTTGATGAAAGGTACCCCTTGTCTTTTCAACAAGTGTTCTACGTATGCTACCCTATACTTTCTTGCGAATGGGATTTGATAGAGAGCCTTGCATGTGAGAGAAATTTCGAGGAGTTAGAATGGCTGATACGTCTATGGCTAACTAGTGATCCCTACCCAGTGGCGAATGTGTCTCCAATGGCACATGCTTATTCTTTTGCACAAGATGAGTATCCACGCATCACGAGGTTCTTGATTAGCATGCTTGCACAAGAGGATGATGAAGAGGAACTAATAGAGACCGAGGAAGACTATGGCCTCACGGACAACGATTTTATTTATCTAGATGATGAGGATAGAGGCCTAGCCTTAGGGTGGCCACCCGGTTTATATAATATCCTCTTTCCTTGATTCTAAAAGGGGTGACAGATAGGTAGGTTAGGGGTCTAGATTGTGTTTTGAGTTTGTTTTTTAGGAGTTTTAATTTTTCCCACTGATGTGCCTCCTGGAGGTATTCCTTGTGTTTCCTAGTGTGTACAGGAGCGTATTGCTATTGATAGGATTTGGATCTTCATGGAACCTTCAAATCAAGCGCGACCATCAACACAAACAGGTGTTTCTTGTCCATTAGCATTGCCCTTATCTTTTTTGCATCTATGATTGTCTGCTTTGGTTGTGATTGGTAGCATAATATTCAGCGCATTGGCTTAGTATCAAACATTTAATTCAATGTAGTGTTTTGTCATAATCACTTGTTTATGTGTAAAAATCAAGCAGTCCGACTAAGCTAGTTTGACCAAGCTAGGTATTAGAAATCTTCTCTTAATACCATGGGGAATGCCTTCCTAATAAGCAATGGTTACTTAGGTTCTTAATCCGATTTAGGCAGCATTGTATGAAATGTACTAGGGCTTTCTAGTGGGCTTAACCCTATCGACCTTTAGCTTAAGTATTATAAAGGGAGTTTACTAATGTGATGAGCCCGGGGAGGGTAACAGTGTTATATGACCCCCCAAAGCTACAAAATTAAAATGCTGAAAATGAACAAACAAAAAATCAAAGTGCCACAATGTAAAATTTTAAGCTGGAAGAGAAATCTCAGCTTGATTTGGTACTTCACTCACATGTATTGCCTATGGTACTAGAGCCCTAGAGGTTCCCAGTGTGGGCGCTTTTCCTTGAAAAGCAAAAAACCCAAGGCATACAAAATAAGCACACACATCATAATTGAATCAATGTGAAAAGACTTTGGGGGGTCAAAGAAAAAGTAATCAGTCAGGCGATGATTTCATGAGAAATTCCTTTTATGGTAGCTTAACTACAAGGTTTTCTAGATATAGCCTCTAGTCAGCCCTCGAACATGAATACTTGGCTCTCGCGATTAAACAACTTAATTGACCACAGAAAGTTAAGAAGCTTACCCATGGTATTAATATTCGATCTCTAGTGCTTTTCGACCGTCAAATTAGCGACCCCGGACTTGTTTAATTTTTTCCCTTTACATCTGTTTATGCATTTGATTACATTGCAATTTAATGTTCATTGCTAACAAATTGTTTGAAATTCTTTGACCAATCAATTTTTCTATCTAAAACTGCATATGCTTTTTATGAGAATGCAATTACTGTGCCAATGTTGTTTGATTTTGCAGTGACTGAAGAAGGCTAAGGACATTCATCTCAAATGCTCTTCCACCTCGACGAACCAGCTTCAACTCAATAGCTTCCGAGGACGGAATCTACATCAGGAAGGGGGGCATGTTAACCCTCACGGCACACGGACACCCATCACCTACGACGGACGTGTATTATGTATTTGGTAGAGTCAGGTACCGGGCTTGTCGGTCCAATAGGGAAAGGTAGAGTGATCGCCGATGAGAGGCGCACTTTAACTTGGACATTCAAGGGATTAGTTGGTTAAGCATGGGCGCCCAAGTGTGAATGGGGTGAGCTCCTATAAAAGCCAACTAAACCTAATTTTTACTCATTCTCTCATTTGTGCAATTGAAGAGTGCTCTTGCTCCATCTCCATCTTCTTCTTCTTCACCTCCTTGTGTGTGTGTGTGTGAGAGAGAGAGAGAGAGGGAGAGTGTGTGTGCAATCGAGCATTACGAAGGCACGACGGCGGCGAAGCGGTTGAGCGCGGCACGACTGCAGCTTCTTCTTCATCGCGGCGAGGAATCCACCACGAAGGCGAGCGTAGAGCGGTGAGTGACACACCCTTTGTTTTCTTGAGCTTGCTAGTTTAGGCTTGTTGTGTGCTTGGAGCCGTTTGTGGCTCGCATACGGTGTATTGGCAAGTCCCTTGCTTCGACAGTGCGGCAAGGAGCGCACAGTTTCCCATAGCTCTTCAGGCCAATTTTCTTCCACAATAGGTGTATATGGTGGAAAATCTTTCAGTGATTCATCGCTATTAGGCACGATTCTTGCATCCTCTACATCAGGCAAGGATTTAACGTTTTCTATCTTGTCAGGTACCCTTTGTTCAGTTTTGATAGGTGTTTCATTTTTTAATGGTTTGATTATTCTATCTCTCACTTCCATAGGTGGAGGCTCTAGTAAAGCTTGTACAATATCAATCAACTGCTTGCACATCTCTAGTCTCTGTTTTTCTATCTCTAGATATGGATATGTCATCCACCTTTGCTCTAGAGTCTGTCTGTTCTTCAATCTTGCTTCATATGCTTGCAAGATTGCATCTAAGGGTTCATTGAACTTATCTACCAATACAGATCCTCCTAAGCTTGCGCTTCTTGGTCCCTCCGTTGATTTTAGAGAGTCAGACTCTCTTTGCTGTTTAAGTTGCTCTCAAGCCATTGTTAGCTCAGCTTCTACAGCTTTCTATTTTTGCTCACGTCTAGCTTTCACTTTCTCTCTTCGTTCTTTCCAAGGATTATCACGACTGACGCTAGACTTGTCAGTCTTGATTTCCTCTTGATTTTCATCGTTACTCTTGGGCTGATTGTCATTTTTCCTTGTTTGGGCTCTCGTCAAGACCTTAACAGGAATAGGAGTTTCGTTTTCTGACCCTCCACTGGAAGGCAGTGCTCCCAGCATATTCAAAGTACTTTTTGATCCTTTGCTTAGGTTCTTAGGGCAATCAGGGATCAAGTGAGTAATTCCACACTCGGTGCAATATGCGTTGACCCTAATGATTTCATCATGAGGACAATCCCTCAGCCAATGGTCTCCACCACACTTGTAGCATGGTCCCTTAGGCTATTGAGGTGCTCCTTGAGCTCCTCTTTGTTGGTGTGCAAACCTCTGCCCGCTCATGCCTCCGTTGGCTATGAACAACAGTGTTCTTTCATCCAAGCTATATCTTCCTTCACCCGCTGCCTGTGCAGCAATTGGTAGTCCTATATTTCCCATCATGCTCCATGGTTCTGGTGTGGAGGGTTCTTCCGGTGGATAAGACAGGATTTGCAGCATACCCATTGGGATCTTCGTAGTATGCATGCATAGGCACCAAAGCCTTCTCTTCTGATTCAGTTACTGTTGGTGTGTATCTTATGCCGACTGGTCATAATCCTGGTAGGGGTGGTTGTTGTCCCAACACTGGTTGTGGTCTTTCTACACCTACATGTCCTGGTAGGTTGCCTGTTTGATATGTAGGCATCGGTAGAACTTGAGGGGATGTTGCCTGAGCTTGCAGAGCATATGGTCGTTCCCTCACATATCCCTTGTTATAATAGCATTCCTCCATCCCATGGTTTGTCCATTTTTGTTCAATCGCACACCATTTTGGCTGTTTAGCTTGTGGTTTGGCATACAAGTTAATCTTTTTTAGCACTTCCTCTACAAGCTTCTCTTGGCTTACAGCTACTTCTCCTTTCGGTGTTGTCTTAGAAGACTTGCTTCCGCTTTGTTGCGAGGAGGAATCATCGTCGAGATCCTTGAACTCACCCTCTTTGTAGACCGCACAATTGTCCACAAGGTATAGAGCCTCCTTGGTTAACTCATTTAACGTCGTGCTCCTCTTCATATGTAAGTCCTTATGGAGATCTGCATTCCTTAGTCCTTGGATAAATATAAGCATAAGTCTGGACTGAGTTGGCAGTTCTTCCACGGGGCAGAACTTCACATATCTTTCTAGTCGTAGGGATTCCTTTCGCACAGATTCTCCATCTTTCTGTTTGAATTTATGGATTTGTGAGACTGTATTATGAGCTATTCCCCTTTGTGAGAATTCCTCAATAAAATCGTCAAACACTTCCTCCATAGACTCAAAGTCTCTTCGCTCCACAGAGTCAAACCAAGTAGCAGCATCATCCTCTAAGGTTAATCCAAACCCTGCAAATTGGGTAGGAAATTCTAACACCTCTTCAGCTCACACGCACAAAGACTGCTACATGATCTCTCGGATCCCTGTTTCCCATGTATTTCTTGTTTACCCATTTTTGCACTTGAGAAGGTCTAATTCTACGATGGTCTACAAATCTCATCATTGGATCTCCACGTCCTAGTCGATATACCTCAGTCTTCTGTAGTGGCCATGTTCCTCTCCCAATGGTGCTCCTAAGCCATAATTTCTAATAGTTCTTGCAAGACATGGTTCATCTCTGCAAACTCGTTCTAGGGGTGGTCTTACAGGCTCTATTGACCCCTGAGTCTTTGGCTTACTCTCTCCTTGATACTGTGCATAGAGTGGTGGTTCTTGTAAATCCCTTAGCCCTCGTGCCGTTTGATAACCCTCTCGGGTTTGGTCTTGTTCTAATGTAGCACTCTGTCGAAGCCATGCCTGCAATGATGGCTGAGTAGCTGGTTGGTCCTGGTAGTTGAACGTCGGTTGTCGGGTAGAATGTGAGGTAGCGTCATACTCTTCTGAAAAGGGATTTGTCGACTTGCTAGGGGTGTAGGTGTCTCTTGGTACTTCGTCGGGGGCATATGTTGATACTCTTGGAACTGTTGCCTTTTCAACCTCCTCTGGGAGAATACGTTTGTATTCTCGCCCGTACTTATCAACAAAGACAATATCCTTCCCCATAGTAGTTTCATAAGAGAATAAATAAAGAACCTTGTCTTTGCTTAATTCGTTTGGGTAGGGTTCCTTGCATCGAAAGTAAGAGACTATTCCCTCACTCTCATGCTTGTAAATCCCCACATTCTCATTATAGGTTGAGACCCTGGTTGTTTTCTTATCATACATAAAAAGCGCTCCAGGTCGATCAATGTTAGGAGGCGGTTCTTGGGTTTTTGAAACCATTTTCCTTTTGCCACGTTATCTCCATATCTGTTGTAATCCTTAGGGTTACTAACTATCACATAGTGGTTCCCCTTTTCTTCTTGGAATCTGTCTCCATCATCATAGACTCGAATTATCTCCAGTCTCTGAGCCTGAATTTCTTCAATACAAATACACTTGCGTCCTCGATATTCAGAATAAACTAAGGCTCCCCTCGAGTTTGTTCCTTCTAAGAAGATTATAGTGAACTTGGTTTCCTTTAAAGGATTTAGGAAGGTGCTTCCCCCTAGCATTGGTCCTTCACCGTAGAAACCTTCTGGCTGTTGACTCCCCATCATGAAGAAGGACTTCTCCGACGAAGTGTCAGTATCACTACCCTCTTTAATGATCGGTGCTAATGGGTCTAGTCTCGTCTGAGTTACACTCTCTTCGGTGGACGTGGTGCTTACTGGACTTTTGACACTTTTAGCTCCTGACTTAAAAAAGGCTCCTAACCTTAAATACATAAGAATGAAAGCTGGGTTGCAAACTTAAAGCTTACCTGGACTCCTTCTTCCTGTGCGGCTCTGTGATGATCTCCTTCTGGGATCTACACAAGTATGGTTAGTCTGTTCACAAGGGTTTTCCTTGAACAACGAAAAATCTTTCAAGTATGTACAACAACCACTTAGTCAGTCTTCTGGTGGTTCAATTTCAAATATGATTGATGGATGGGATCTATGTGAAGAGTATGTCCTGGCAGTATAGTCACAACTTGCAAAAATTGTCTGAATCACCACTTTCCGAGTCTATCGCGATAGACTGACAAATTGCTCAGCATAAGTCAATTTAAAATTGTGACTTCACCTTTGAGTTCCTCTTACCCTCTATAGTCTATCCCTTAAGTTTTATGAATTTTGGACACTTGGTTTGGGTTTTGGTCCAATTTTAGTATTTTGGTCAGAGCCTAATTCTCTATCTGGGCCTTAGATTCACTTTCAGTTATCTAAATGCCTTGAAATTTGGTGTGTATGCTATATAGGCTCTGCTAAAGCTCTCCCTAGGGGAATTTTGAAAAATAAAGTCCTCAGCAGTAGCTTCCCTAGTCTATCGCGATAGACTCAGCAAGCTCTCCACTGTTGGCATTTTTCACAAGTAATCTCCACAGGTGGTTCACCCACTCCCTGTGTAGTGCATTGACAAGTTTTTGCACTGTTTGGACATTTGGTCAAAGCCTTCTTGCCCCTCCCTCTGAATTCAGACTCTAAAAAACCAGCTTTGAAGTTTTGTGGTCAAGATGGTGTTCAATTTCACTCAATTTTTTGTGAGCACCCTTGTGTTGATGGGTTAAACCTGTGGTATAAAGGGTTTTCCAGTTGCTAGTCAATCTCCAAATTCACGAGTCTATCGCAATAGACTCATCAGAGAGCAATTAGGATTTGATTTTTGTCTGTTTTTGGACAGTTGTGTTCTCTGTGCCTATATAAGTCTATCCCTCAAGTTTTATGAAGTTTGGACTTATTTTTACCTTGGACTCGAGCACTTCACAAATTTCACTTTTCTATGGCAATTCACAACTCAAATGCACTTAAAGTGATGCAAATTTGATGACACTTCATCTTAAGCTTGTGAATATCAGTCATACCACATGACACACTCATTTTTCTCTTCTTGGCCTCTTAAGGTTCACTTAGTGTTTTCTTATGACAATCACCTGTTTCTTTTTGTTGGTTTTGGTCGCAATTTTTATGTTTTCTCAAGCGTTGGATCATAAATTCCAATGTCTACTCTTTTCACCCCCTTAAAGAGTATATGGTGTGGGTTTTGCTTTCAAGGCAAGCAAACAACCATTGTTTCTTCTTTTTGTTTGTTTTGCGTTTTTACAGCGCTTTTCTACACTATTTCTACACAACCATAACAAGCACTCAAAACCAAAAAAACCATAGCTCCACATTATTCCACTTAACTAAATCTAACTAGTCACAGACCCTCGGCAAGGCACAGGCTTCCTGGCTATCCACTATCCTCATGATACCCTATCCTGGATCTTGTTCTAAAAGTTTAAGCTCTCTCTAGTCGAAACTAAAGTAAGCTAACCATCATACGAGTGACGTAGATCTCCCTACTTAAGGTCTTGTGTCCCCGGCAGCGGCGCCAATGTTTTAGGGAAAACTATTCCCATGTTCATGCTCACAAGCACGACACAGACAACATACTTATCATCCGATGACACGACTAACCCGTAGGTGCATAGAGGCAATCCCGTTAGCTTGTCAGACTGAGACCAATCTACACATACGCACTTCTATGATGCATCAATCATTAACCCTTGTTGAATGCAACCCACTCTATCCCTAAACGCTCACAACACCGTTTAAACATCAAATGAACTCGGAATCGCATCAAACTTGCTAGGCATCATCCTCTCAATAGGATATACTTACCTATAAGTTTAATCTCACCAGATTTTAACCCTAGTTATCTCGAATACAGTCGCGATAGACTCACAGGTCATAATCTAAAAGTGTGTGAAACCTAAGTCTATGAGTATCTATGTGTAGCTAATCTCTCTCTCATTCCATAAAGTACTTGATTGTTGAAAGCAAACATTGTTTGTGCTACTTACAAGAAAAACAAGCTCGAGGAAGGATCACTCGCGAACAGCTCGAAAATGTGAATGCGTGGCATGGGCGCGTAGCTCTCAGAGAGGCTACCGCGATGGTGTGGTCATGTCGTGAATCCGGTGAGGGAGAAGCGCGTAGCGAAGAGGATAAGACACTCTCTCTCTCTATCTCTCTCTCAGACTCGTACGACACAGGATTAATATTCAAATGTTGTTTTTAAAAATGGTTCTAAGGTGACTTTTATACTTCAGTCACCTTAGCTCAAAAATGTACATGGGGTTCTCTTCATCATAATTACAAAGTGCAAACACATATGGGTTTTGACTGACTGATTAATCTTTATATAACCCAGACAAGTGGATCAAAATGATAAGACGTCTTTGACATAAAAATGGGAATTTGATAAGCTTTACAAGGTGGGCTCATTACAACAGTTGGACAAGTTGGGCTCCAACACAGTGCAACATAGTTTAGTCACCACAACATTAGCTGCCTAGTACTGCTCAATAAATAAATTTTTACTATAAAAATTGAAGGAAAGTAGGAGGTGTTGATCATCAAAAGCAAAATCCTTATTTTTAGCAAAGTTCCTAAAAGATTGCAACTATATCTAGCCAAAGAGGGGACACCATCTATCAGCTTGGACAACACTCCAACCCAACTGAGAACCTATAAATTGGCCTAGAGTGCTCAGTTTCAGTACCAACAATTGCGTCTACCATTACATGGCAATATGTACGTATTATATGGAGTGATGTAAGCTCTCTATCACCATCTCAATAAGATCTTCTCTCTCATTCGTGGGAAGAAGAAGACTCTTTCTCTACTTGCTTACTATCTTCTCTTATTTTTTCACGGTGTGTGTGCTCTTTAACATTTTTGTGGCAGAAATCTCTACGTAGCTCTCGCCATTGCTCTCTTTCAGCAAAGCAAGAAGCATTTTGACATCCAACAATCACTTCCAAAGCATGGTAAGAAGTTCTAAACTCCTTAGCCATCATCTCTTTCTCTCTACTTCATTTCTAAGTAACTACCCTCTCGGTGGTTGCTTTTTCATATACGAGGGCATGTATTGACTTGCTGGATGTGGATGAGGATGCTCCATTATTATTTTATCATGTTTAGCATGTTGATTTATGCACACGGTGTGTTTATGGTCATGTGGGTGCATAAAAAGTGCTTTTCGTTTCACATCATATAAATGGTAGGAACATTGTTTGGATCATATCTCTTAAGCCGCTATGAATGAGGTCAAACCCTTTAAATGAATGATTAATAGCATCATTGTGAACATCTTTTCTTTGTGCGTCGTGTGGAAATTTCACACAAGCAAAGAGTTATAGTCAAAATATAGCTTGCTACCCATCCCACTTCAATATTTTGAACCTTAGGCTCCTTGGGGAACCACCATATAGATTCATCGGATAAATGAACCCACTTAACTAAATCAAAACCTTGATTAAATTTTTTTGATAAAAGTATAAAAATCTCTGAGATCACTTCGTGAGAGTGCGAGTTATTAACCCTTCCTTGTACGGGACTGCCTATGCGTATAGGGGTGCTACAAAGGGGGTGTGCCATATGACATCATGAGTTGGATGAGTGGTTCACATATGTTTTATGGTTTATTTTGGTGAGTTTATTTCAAGTGTTTGATGTTCATAAACTTACATGGGGTATATGGTTAGTCAACCCAAAAGTGTGCGGGTAAATATGAATAAGGTGGAATTCTTTTTGTTTCACGGTTGTTTGCATAAAGTGATGTGATAGGATGTTAGTATATGTTATGGGTAATCTTGATGCATTGGTTTGAGGTGAAATACTTTCATTTGCATGCTATGCAGATTTGTTATATTGATTCAGTTTCTTAAGGTGCTGCGGGAAGCGTGTGCGAGAGAGAGAGAGAGAGAGAGAGAGATGTTGTTGGGTGGAGTGCACATCAACGTTATCCTATTGCAACTCCTTATTCTGTTTGTATTAAAGAATACGTGCATATATGGCTAAGTTAGTAGATGGGTTAGTAGTAAGTGGGATGTCCAGCCAGTTGGCTTGAATCCCAATAGTTTCTTCTCTCGATGTTTGGGCTTATGGTCATGCTTAGTTTTGGTTCCCATCTATTGTGTCTTACAAGGTCGTCCTCATACATCTCAAATACCATCTTTGCTTCTTAGCTTTATGAGGTTTGGTCATTGATTTTGAATGTTTATGCCTTCTTCTCTCTAACTCATTGGCATTTGTATGGACCTTTGCCTTACCCTTTCCAGCAGAATAGTGAGAACCATGTGACTTATAGCATCTTTCAGCTCTCTTTGAGTGTCTCCTTTGTGAATTCTTAGATTGTTCAAAAATCTGATGTCCATTAGTGTCCCCATGCTTGGATTTGGGTCCTTGAGAATGCATCTCATATTCCTATTTTGATTCTTCTACTACTATATTGATGTGATCTTGGTTCTCAAAAGCCATTTTGGTGGCTCTTGTACTACATCCTAGGTGTCTTGTAAACATTTAAATAATCTGATTGATTCCAAATTCTAACTAGGGAGACTCGTTCCTGTCAAGACATTTAGCTCACCATCATGATTACAAAAATGGAACGAGCTTGTCACTTGACAGCTATTCTAGAGTTAGGCTCAGATTCAAATGTTAGATATTCGATCAAACAAACATAATCAGACTTTAGATGACTTAGTACTGGACTCCAAAAAATACATGGACTGAAATGAAGAGACTTCAGATTACAAGATGCTACTGGAGTACAATTGGTCCATATTTAGAACCCTGCAATGATTTATTGGAAAGAACAAACACTACAAATATCAGCACTGAGTGCTCCTAAGCTCTCTTAGTCTTCTAAATTTAAGAGTCACAAGTGTGTCAAGAATAAGTGACACAACTTAGGTAGAAGTTACATGAGTCAAGTGAAAGTCCCAAATGAGATTCACAGGTTCTATTTATAACCTCTAGGGAATCACTCAATAATTATGTGACTATCACATGAGTTACTAAATTTTATTTTTTCTCACATTTTCACATACAAAAGGGTACTCTAAAATGGAATTGGGAAAAAAAAAACAATTTGATTAGAAAAAGGGTGTATTTTATATGTCAAAATTTTTCTAATAAGGAGTTTTAAAAATAGTCCTTGAATGCACATGATATACAAATTTATGCATAGTGACCCCCCCTCCCCCCCCCCCCCCCAAACTCCTCTTTATAAGTGTTGACAGTGGGTTTTGACTAGTTGGCACAGTCCAACAATTTGTAACTTCCACCTCCATGTGTCATTTGGCCATTGGTATTAGCTCCAGACGGCTTCAATCTACAGGTGCAAAGTGTCAACCTATAAGAGACTAGTCGCACCATCTATACACATTGCATGCAACAAGATCAACCCAGGAGCAAAGGCTTTAGATCTTGGCCACAAATAGTCTATCCTCTATTGGAAACTACACTTAAAGCAGCATTGGAAAAGCAAGCTAGGCATAGCAATTCCAAAATCCACATCTATCCTACCATTTTCAATACATTTTGGGTGTGCTACACGTGTGACATCCACTGGCAAGAGAAAATCAAAGTTAAAACTCCCACTCTTGACCTCACAAAATTTAGGACACAACTCACAAACAAAGCTATACATGACTGTTACAAGACTGGGCACCCTCCTGTTGTAGTGGTTAGCTGCAATTGGGATAGCTGGGCGTAATGGTTAATTATGTGCTGTCTATTTTACTAATTGAGTTGATGATGATTTTGTAGAGTGGAATGCGTGGAGTTGATGAAGAGACGACAGCAATTACTCTTGGCCATTTTATATTTGCACAGTATCTTAGAACATCATTTCAATAAGCCACTATGGCTCTGTAAATAGTTGTAGTGGGAACTCCCCTTATGGGTCATGCAAGAACTAATGAGCTTCACTCATTTGCAAAAGTAAAGTGGTTGTAAAAGAGGAGCCTCAATTTTTGGCACCTTAAACTCAAAGTAATATATTAAATACCAACTCCACAAGAGAGGTGCAGGTGGAGTTTGGGGCTAGATTTAGGCCTTTCTCTTGCAGATTCTCTTCTCTACTCTCTTAAGCTATGGTTATTTTGTTGTGTACTCTCTAATCTAGTCTCCATCTCTTACACATCTCTTACACTCTCTTACAAGCTTGTCTATGTCAATTCTATGTTTACTGTGTGTGTGTGTGTGTGTGTGTGTGTGTGTGTGTGTGTGTGTGTGTGTGTGTGTGTGTGTGCTTGGAAATTGGAAGAAGAGGTGGACAGTTTGATGGTGATGGCTTGAAAGCTTATGTTGAATATTCTAAGCGGTCCATCTCCCCCTCTTTTCCCAACAGTGGTATCAGAGCAACCAAGTTCAATTGAATCGGCATCATATTTCAATTTCAAGGAGGGAACTTCTCGATTCGACACACCCGATTTTGCAAATAATCGAATTTGCAAGTCAAATCTACTTGGTCGTAATTGGGAAGCTTAATCGGCGAATTATTCAACAAATTGTCGATCATCAGCAAAAGAATCGGTATGTGCATCTCTTAATTTCAAGCACCAGTTAAATTTTATCGGGAATTGGAAAATTATCGGCCAAGAAGATAAGAAGTAGCGGATTCGTAAGAGGCCAAGAAGGTCAATTTTGGCATCGAAAAAGCAAGGAAAGATTTCAATTGGAATTAGCAACAGCTCTTAATTGGATTAATCGACGAGATTGGATTCAAAGGCTTTGAAGTTCTGAGGAAAATTTTCAAGGCTTGTGAAGTTCGACCCTCTCCAACAACCTCATAATGGATCAGAGCTTGGCCAATACAAAGAAATAGAGCTCATTGATCTTGTCGGCAATCTACAACGGGAACCTCTACTTACACACACACTAAGCTTCATAATCGACTTGCTTCAAATTCAATATGAATTGCATCAAAGGGAGCGCCATACATTGCTGATCATTTTTGTCTACTGCTTCAAGACCAATTTCAAACTCTCCAGCTTACCATCACCTCAATTCCAATGGCACTGTGAACTCTCCGAAACTGCACGCTGCCAGTTTGTTTTTGTCATGCATAAAAGTTAGCATAAAGTAAAGTTAGCTTCTACTTCTTTTTGAGCCTTTGAATTTGGTCGTTTACATTCTTGAAGCTTAAAATACCCTTTTCCTTTTGAAGCTTAAAAGCCTACTTTTGTTAAGAGCCTACTCGCCCACTCCTTTTCTCCGTAACCTTGACCCTCGACAAACTCTGGTCACCCTCCTTCAATCGCCGACTGCAAGTCTAAGTCTCCACGAACTTAAAAAGTCATCGATCCCTATTTGAAATCGATTAACAAGCTTGAGCCGCACCTTCCAAGGATCATGTCATCGTCGTATTAATCAAAAAAAAAAATCAACGAATTGTCAATATAATTTGCGGAATTCTCTTCCGACCTCCACTGCTATCTGCTTTGGGGATACGGGAGACCGGACACTACAAAATTCAACTGGCTCGGTGACACACCGTCGGACTGTCTATTCTTCGGCAATTTCCTAGCACATCGCAATTCCGGACTGGACGCCACCGCTCTTTCTCAGCTAAGTACATTACATTTCTGTTATTTATTTGATTTTATTCCGCATATTGCATCTGCAAATATCACCAAATAGCCTTTTTAAGCATTACCATTTAATTATTTATTAAATTATATTTTTAAAAAAAGCACGCAATCATGGCACATCTTCCTCATGCACCCACGATTGCAGAGCAACTTCAAAATTTGCAGCAGTCACTCACATATGAACGCATGCGAAGGCAAGAACTTGAAGATAAATTATTGCATTCTGCACGCACCGAATCTGCACCGGCACCCAAGAAAAACAAAATTAGCAGAAAAGCCTTCACTTTCAAAGATTTTGATGGCATTAAAGAAGCTAGCACGGTTCTAGCATGGGTTAGTCAGCTAGATGACTATTTTCATGATGAAGACTTTCCCGAGCGTGAAATGGTAAAGTGTGCATCCAATCATCTCACCAACAGCGCTGCATTGTGGTGGAACGCCACCAAACAACATGGAAGAAGACCACGCACATGGAATGCATTTAAAAAAGTATTTTTGTCCCAATTTTTGCCCACACATTACAAAGCTAAAGCACGACGTCAATGGGATTTAATTCGACAGGGTAGAAATGAAGATGTACAGGGTTACACTAACCGTTTTTGGAATTGTCTAATTCAATTGCAAGCTATTGAACATGTTAGTCGCAGGAAATTGAAGCGAAAGTACATATCAGGCTTGGCACTACAAATTAGTGCTAAGGTAGATATGTTCGAACCAGATTCTCTGTCAAAGGCCATTAACTTGGCTCTCAACGCAGAAAAGAAGAAAGGTGGACATTCCTCTCACACTGATCAACCTGCTAACACTAACCGCAACAAGAGACCTCCTTTTTCTCCTAACTTTGACAGAAGTAAATACCAAAGCCGTACTTTTTTCAAAAGACGAAGATTTGACAATCCTCCTACCACTGCTCAACCTCATACGAGCAACAACCACAACAACACTCAGCAACGAGGCAACCAACATCCTTTCAACCAGCTTTCTCCTCCAAATTCTAATGGTAACAAAAAGGTGAAGTGTTTTAAATGCTTTCAATATGGTAACTATGCAGATAAGTGCCCAAATGGTCATGCTAAGGGCAATGGTCAATCCAATGGCCATTCAAATGGAGTCAACAGGAATTCAAATCAGAAACCCTCCAACAACAACCGCCCCAACGGAGCTACTCCTAACCTCATCGAAGATGCTACACCCGACGACAATGAAGTGGAAGTTAACTACGGTGAGGGATATGACCCTGATTATGATAACGATGACAACCCATCCTCAGGTACTCCTATATCTCCTCACACCTTGTTTAAAGTCCAAGGCACTGTTAAGGGTGAAAATGTCACCATTCTGCTAGATGATGGTAGTAGCCATGATTTCATTTCCACATGATTGGCACAACAACTATCATTCTCTGAAATTTCATCACCTCATAAGGTCAAAATTGTTTTTAATAATCAACGTTTTAATTGTAAAACTCAAGTCACTGTTGAAGTTTGCATTGGTGAATTCACTCAAGCACGTACATTTTTGGTAGCACCATTGCATGGTCTTGATATGATTTTGGGAATGCCATTTCGTCATGAATTTGACCCGTTGATTAATTATAAAACACGTACAATGTCTCTCACTCATAATAATAAAACTTTCTCCATCCAAGCAACACTGGCACAACAAAAATTTCCACTTCTCTCTCACACTCAAGCCAAACGAGCCATTCGAAAACATGGGAAAACACATCTAGTATTGGTAAATCAAATTTCTGCTGAAACTGAAACATCACGTAATTCCACACACGATGAATTTCTTTCACAATTTAAAGATTGTTTCATGCATGATCTGCCATCTGGAATTCCACCATCACGCCCAGAAGACCACAAAATTGACATCATACCGGGTAGTGAACCTCCTTGTAGAGCACCTTATCGCGTAAATCCTACCGCACACAGGGAAATACAAACTCAAATCACTAATTTACTTGACCGAGGCCTAATCCGACCTAGTAGTTCACCATACGGAGCTCCAGTACTTCTTGTCAAGAAGAAAAATGGAACCTTTCGTATGTGTATCGACTACAGGGCTTTAAACAAGATCACCATTAAGAATAGGTTTCCAATTCCTAGAGTGGATGACCTATTAGACAAACTAAAAGGGGCACACATCTTTAGCAAAATTGACCTTAAATCAGGATATCACCAAGTCAAAATGTTTGACCATGATGTTTACAAAACTGCTTTCAGAACACAAACTGGACACTATGAATTTCTTGTCATGCCATTTGGTTTGACAAATGCACCAGCTACATTCACACGCATGATAAATCGAATTTTCATTGACCATCAAGATTTTGTGATTGTATTTTTTGATGACATTTTGGTATTCAGTAAATCTGAAGCAGAGCATAAGCAGCATTTAACACGTGTATTTGATCTGCTTGCACAAAATCACTTGTATTTGAATCCTGAAAAGAGTTCATTTTTCCAATCTGAAATTGAATATTTGGGACATATTGTATCGGGTAAGGGAATACATGTCGATCCAAAGAAAATTGAAGCCATTCAATCCTAGCCGAGACCCAAAAACTTGCATGAGCTATGATCTTTTATTGGTCTTTGTAGCTATTACAAGAAATTTGTTCGTAATTTTGCTTACAAAGCACATTATTTGACTCTCTTATTGAAGAAAAATACGCCTTATGAATGGACTGATTTGCAAGAAAGCTCATTTAATGCACTTAAACATGCTTTGACTAATGCACCTGTATTGCAATTGCCTGATTTTGAAAGACCATTCTTTGTGGTAGTCACTGATGCTAGTGGGAAAGGTATCGGTGCAGTCCTTATGCAAGATAACCATCCAATTGCTTTCGAAAGTCGTAAATTCAAACCGTCTGAAACAAAGTTCAGTACTTATGATAAAGAGTTGACTGTTGTGGTACATGCATTAAAAATCTGGAAACATTATGTAATGGGTACTGACTTGATCATTAAAACTGATCAACAAAGTATCAAATATTTACTTTCTCAGCCCTTAATAGATGATAGACATATCAAGTGGGCCGCTTTCATTCAAAGTTTTCAGCCCAACATTCAATACCAACCTGGTAAAGAAAACGTTGTGGCTGATGCTTTGAGTAGAAGACCCTCACTTAATCATCTATCAACCATTACGGGAACTTCATTTAACACTATGCCTGACACTTATGCACATGATGATGACTTCAAAACGACATGGTTGCACATGCTTGATAATTCTGTACACACATTTCTCGAATACACTATTCAAAAAAACTTCCTTTATTTCAAACAAAAATTGTGTGTGACTAAATCTTTTCGTACATTAATTATTGAAGAATTGCACAAACCACTTTATGCTGGACATAGAGGATTTGCTGCAACTTTTCAAAATTTATGTCGTGATTTCTATTGGCCTGCTATGAGAATGGATGTTAAACAGTATGTGTCAACTTGTTTGATTTGTCGAAAAATCAAAGCAGCTATAGGTAAGAAATTGGGACTTTTACACCCTCTCCCCATTCCTGAAAGACCTTGGGAACATATTTCCATGGATTTTGTTACTGGTTTCCCACTCACAACACACAAACATGACATGATACGGACTATTATTGATCGTTTCTCTAAACAAGCATACTTTGTTCCATGTAAGAAAACACTCACAACACATCAAGCTGCACTTTTGTTTCTAAAGACTGTTTTTCCACATCATGGTTTGCCTAAAGTGATTATTTCTGATCGGGACTCAAAATTTTGTAGTGCTTTTTGGACTACTGTATTTGAAAATCTTGGCACTACACTTGACTTCACTTCTGCATTTCATCCTGAATCTAATGGTCAAACCGAAGTCACCAACCGAACTATTATTGACTTGTTAAAGGCTTATGTTTCTTCTCAACCTAAGAAATGGGATGATTACCTACATATTTTGCAATTTGCATACAACAACACCACTCACACCGCCACGGGTAAATCTCCATTTAAAATTATATATGGTCACTCACTTCCTACTCCTGCTTTACGTCTTTCTAATGTTGTGCCTGCCGCTGATGATTTCACTACTGACTTTCATGATATTTATGCAAGTGTGCATTCTGCCATTAAACACTCACAAGAACTTTACACCAAGCATGCTAACAAGCATCGCAAGGCACACCAATTCAAAGAAGGTGATCATGTTTTACTTCGCATCGAAAAACGAAGGATCAAAAGTGTTGATACTAATATCTTTGTTAAGCTTGCTCCTCGTTTTTATGGACCTTTCAAAATTTCAGCTGTCATTAATGATGTTTCTTTTCGTTTCGACCTACCTGCACATTGGCACATTCACAATGCCTTCCACATTAGTCTTTTACGCCCATTCCGAGGACCCCTACCTACACACCACATTTATGAAGACCCACCTTCACTTGTAGACCAAGAAGAGCAACTCATCCCTGACAACATAGTTGACCATGAGACCACCACTACACGCACTGGAATGGTTTATAACCGTTACCTTTTGACTTTCAAGGGCCACCCTAGAGAGGATGCCAAATGGATGCCTGAAAAGTTTTTTCGCAACTTTCCCGACCTTCTCCACACTTTCCATCACTCACGGTCCAGTTGATTTCTCTATTGAGCAACTGAGGACAGTTACTATCCCTGGTGGGAGGGATGTTACGACACTGGGCACCCTCCTGTTGTAGTGGTTATCTGCAATTGGGATAGCTGGGCGTAATGGTTAATTATGTGCTGTCTATTTTACTAATTGAGTTGATGATGATTTTGTAGAGTGGAATGCAGGGAGTTGATTAAGAGGTGACGGCAATTACTCTTGGCCATTTTATATTTGCACAGTATCTTAGAACATCATTTCAATAAGCCACTATGGCTCTATAAATAGTTGTAGTGGGAACTCCCCTTATGGGTCATGCAAGAACTAATGAGCTTCACTCATTTGCAAAAGTAAAGTGGTTGTAAAAGAGGGGCCTCAATTTTTGGCACCTTAAACTCAAAGTAATATATTAAATACCAACTCCACAAGAGAGGTGCCGTGGAGTTTGGGGCTAGATTTAGGCCTTTCTCTTGCAGATTCTCTTCTCTACTCTCTTAAGCTATGGTTATTTTGTTGTGTACTCTCCAATCTAGTCTCCATCTCTTACACATCTCTTGCACTCTCTTACAAGCTTGTCTATGTCAATTCTATGTTTACTGTGTGTGTATGTATCATACTCTAGGTGAGTGTGTGTGCTTGGAAATTGGAAGAAGAGGTGGACAGTTTGATGGTGATGGCTTGAAAGCTTATGTTGAATATTCTAAGCGGTCGATCTCCCCCTCTTCTCCCAACAATGACATTGCAACCAATTGGCAATTGAGTCATCTTTAAAGGAATATAGGGATGTATTTGCATGGTCATACAAAGATCTCAAGGGGGTGGATCTTGACATCTATTAGCATGCAATGCCCATGAGAGATGAAGCCAAGCCAAAGACCCTACACTTACAATGAGATCTTTGCTAAGAAAATAAAAGAGAAAATTAAAAGGTCAACAAAGCCAAGAGCTCATCTACCACGACTATGAGATTGAACACATAGATTGAATTGTGGTAGTACCTAAGAAAATGGGAAGTTAAGGGTGTGCGTCAACGTGAATGCAACAACCATTAGAGACTATTATCCTCTTCTTACCAGTGATCATATTCTCTATACAGGAAGCCTATGGCTTCTTAGATAAATTCAAAAGCTATAAACGGCTCACTATTGATCCAAATTACCAACATAAAATAGCTTTTTCTCTGGAGTGGGACATATTTTCATATATAGTCATGACTTTTAGGTTGACAAATGATCCAGCAACATTCAAATGGCTCATGAGTCACACTTTCAAGGAGTATCTATGGAATTTATTTGAAGTTTACATAGATGACCTGTGTGTACACTCAAGCAAACGACGGACCACTTTGAGCACCTCAAGAAAGTCGTTGAGGAATTATGCCTATATAGAATTTGTTCAAATCCCAAAAAATGTGTATCATGGTTAGGCAAGGAAAATCTTTTGGACATATAGTCTCTAAACATGGGATTGCTATGGATATGGAAAAAGTGGAGGTCATTGTGCAAAAATGTATAGACCTACTAATGTCAAGGAAGTTCAAGCTTTCATGGGACACTGTATTTCTTAGAAGTTTACATGGACAGCCTGTGCATACACCCATGCAAAAAAGTAGACCACTTTGAGCACCTCAAGAAAGACTTTTAGAAATGCTGCCTATCTAGGATTTGTTAAAATGCTAAAAAATATGTATCATGGTTAGGCAAGGCAAAATTCTTGGACATAGTCCCCGACAATGGTGAGAACTTCTCAAAACATGTTGCAGCAACTACTCATCAAGGACAAGACAAAGTGGTCAATGTGCTATTGTGCTAGGTAAAAAGCGAGTCTTAGGGTTTGCAAACACCCTCAAATGCCGTTAATACACTGCAAAAGGCACAAGTTCCGATTGGTCTCTTTCAACTCGTTTTGGATTTTCTGGCAGTGTTCTTCAGTTGTTCTTCAATCTATTTTTCCTAGCCAAAAGTCATGTTTTGTCATTCCTTTATGTTGTCATAGGTTTGTTATGGTTTTATCTATTGTCAATTATTATCATGCCAAAATTTTGTACGGGTTATAGACACTGCCACAAAGAAAAGTGGTAACAACTCCCAATTCTATTTGGTCGAGTTCTTGTTGTCTCACCATATGATTGTTGTCTGCAGGAAGTGCACACACACACCTATGTGGTTGTCGGGGGGGGGCAACTCCAGGCAACCTTTGACAGGATGATGGAAGAAAATCATGACCTCAAAGCACATCTCAATGCGTTAGTGGCATTTTGACACCATGGTCCGGCTTGCCACTAACAAACTGAAGGAAGTTGAAGCCAAGGTTACCCAAGCTCACACAGTTGCACTGACCAAGGTGGAAACTTGTGTGAGGCAGAGTTCCGAGAATGACACCTTCAAGTAGAAAACACACTCAAGGTCTACATCGGGGGCCTACCCCAAGCATGGGACAAGTATAAAGACGACTTCTCTGAACGCATCAACTCCCTTAATGAAACTTTCAAGCCGATCCATGTGGACTCGACATGGTCAAAAGCATCACCAACAAGCTCAACCACAAAATACACCAAGCGGACATGCCATCCTTGAGTTCGTGAACAAAGAAGGATGAGTCTGGCTAATCCAACAATCGTGCCTCCTCAAAGGCACTAGCTTTTGGATTGTGGAGGAGCTCACCACGACACAACTAAAACACAAAGGTAGTGAACTCAAGAAAGTGCACGCGGCAAGAGCCCATGGGAAGTGGGCAGTATACCACGAAGGAAGGTCCTCATATAGGAGTTTTGATCTCCCAAGCGTCCTACCACACCACTGGATACCACCCCCTAGCCCCATAGTTCCCATCTACTCTACTTTATTTTGTATTTTGTATTGCATCCTAAGCTTGTTCCACCTATCCACTAGATCTTACCCTAGCCTTACGGACCCTTTTTTTGGTTACACATGCTAATGTACCAACCATTACCCTCTCCTTGATGAGAGGAGACATCCTTTGTATGCATGTTCTGGTTCCATGGGTTGTATTTGACCTCCAAGGACAATAATGACATCTCTCTCTCTCTCTCTCTCTCTCTCTCTCTCTCTCTCTCTCTCTCTCTCTCTCTCTCTCTCTCTCTCTCTCTCTCTCTCTCTCTCTCTCTCTCTCTCTCTCTCTCTCTCTCTCTCTCTCTCTCTCTCTCGTTCGTTTGTTTTTCAACTGCCGCTCTCTCCCTTGCCAATGGCATCCACCATAACCCGTGACCTATCACATCTGAGCACCCCATCAAGAAGTAAAGGCTTTCTATGGAATTATGGGACCCACTTGCATAGAAGAAAATGAAGGCAATTGGAGTATCCAATCAGAGAAATAGCTAATTTGGAAAGAGCATCTTCAATAAACTGGGCTATATACCCCCCAAAATGGCCATTGATCTACATAAAAAACCACACAATTCTAGTGAAATGAAGGATACATAAACATCTGAAGCAACAATAACCACCGTCTCAAACTACAAGCCACTTACAACAATGGTTCAACAACTCCCTGACAAGATACAGGCATTGCAAACACAACAATGAGTGGGTGACCTGCTCATCTCAATACTACACAAGAATTGCCGTTACCATACGCTGCACCTATGATGAGGTATGAGACTGATATGACAGATGTGGACACCGTCACAGATGGTTGTATTGCCACAATTTAGGCTTGATAGGATACAATAGTAAATAATTTAGCCCACATCCCGAAGCGCTAGGCCAATCGGGACATTACTAAAATCGCCCACTTAAGGCAACAATTGGAACAACAAAAAAGGAACGCCGGGCAAGTGTACCGTATGAAGTGTTGAAGCTCAAAAGTAATTTCATGCACGAACAAGTGGACAACAAATAGTACAGGAAAACGATCAAAGCAATGGAGTAGGAGCCTAAAGAATTGAAATTCATCATTTCTAATTAGAATGCTAAAAAAATGGAATCTATTGAAAGCACTTTTAGGCAATCGACTTGCTTCCTAATGCATGAAGGAAGTAAAGGGAACACTACAAAAGTTGCAAGTTGCCATAAGGGTCTTAGATCATAGGGTAGTTGCTATGCTAGACAATAATGCATCTAGCAACAAAGGCAGGCTAACTAGAATGACAATTAGTGAATAAGAATAGGCCTTGAAACGGCTTTTGAGAATGAAATTGTGATGAATTACATCAAAGAAGTGCTCAATTCTCTTGTATTGATGTACATGAGCTCCCAAGGTTCTACCCAGTATATGATGAGCCTGCAAATAAGATTAGATATGTTCAGATGATTAACATGCTAAGTGATTGGTATGAGCAAATAATTTTGTATGGGTAGCATGAAAGTTAGTCCTCGATGACACTAAGCAGAAAGATACAGTCTCTGAACAGAAAGACGATCTAGTCAACTTCAGAGAGATGATGACACAATGGAAAGACCGGGTCAAAAACTGATAAATTATATGAATGATCTCCTTCAATTGTTTGTAGTAGCCTCCAATTTCCCAAAGAAGAAACTGGCTAGCAAGGACACTCATGAGCCCTAGTTTAAGGAAATGTCTAAAATGACACAATGGAAAGACCATGTCAGAAACTAATAAAATATATGAATGATCTTCCTCAGTTGTCGGCAAAAGCCTCCAATGTCCCACAGAAGGAATTGGCTAGCAAGGCCACTCATGAGCCCCAGTTTAAGGAAATTTCAAAAGTCCTATTCAAAGCCAGAGTTAAAGTTAATCAACAAGCGCTAGCTGGGTGGATAATACCTGCATCCATCTACCACAAGCTAGCCATGTGTAACGAGACACGGGAGAGAACCAGATTGCAAAATAAGGAAATATAGAGCAGACAGATGAAATTGGAAATCTGTATTGATATAAGTTAATGATTACAAGAAGAGCGTAGCTTGTGTCAAACCTCCCGACCACCTCCGAGCTATCTCACTCTCGATCTCGATCTCGATCATGTGCACAATTCTCACTCTCAATCACACTTTCACTCTCACTCTCATTCACAACTGCAATCTCAGTCCACCATCATAGTCATACAGCCTCTCTCTGATTATGGAGACCGTCTTGATCGAAGTAGCCGAAAAGTGGCTATTTTTGTCCTCCATCTCTTGTCTTTAGCAATGCCGCTCAAAATAGATGTCCTTCACGCGAACACATAAACGACTCAAAAAAAAATCCCACATGCAGATACGTAAATTAAAAAACTCTTCTTTTTTTTTAAGTCCTAGATGCATGGTCATTTTCAACGGCCCGTAGCTCCTAAATGGTTCTGAATTTGATCAAGGCCATCTCATATGAATTTGTCAATCTCGTCAAGCTCTTTGATTGTTGTTTTTTTGAAAAATCCATATCATGCTCGGTTTGGCCAAAATTTTTCCTTCAAGTTGGCAATTTTTACAAAACAACGTAAAAACAACATTTTCTCACTTTTTCCTTAATCTAGGGGCTGAAACAGGTATCAAATCTAAGGGATTTGAAAAAAATCAAAAAGACAATATCTTTCCTCATATTTAGGACTATATTTCTTACATACAAAATTTTTATAAATTCTGACCTGAGCACCCTCAAAATTGGATTCCAATAGGTGTCCCGAGTCAAATTTAAAAACTTAACAAAAACAATTAGAATAAAACCTTAGACTGTGGAAAAACTCCAATGAACGAACTTTGCTTCAAACAAAAGATATGATCTTTACATAATAAGTCCTATTACACCATGGCAAGACTGACTAAGGGAAAGAAGACTATATATATTATCATGAATGAGAATGCAACCTCCAACACTCCCCAAAACCAAATGGTAATTTGAAGCACTAGACCACTAGCTCAAATTGTTCAGAGTTCTAAAGTGATGAAGCTCTCTAGAGCAAAAGGCAAAGAGAAAAAGATATGGGAAATTTTTGTATATGAAAAGATTCAAGAAAGGGGAGAAGGAATGTAGATGGGCCAATCTCCTACAAGTGAGACTTTCCACCTGCAGGGTTGAGGCTTTTCAGAGCCACTGCCATAGGTAAGATGATACGTGGAGGTCTCATTGTAGATTGGTTAAAAATCAATTTGGATCCCAATAGTAGGGTTGCCAAGTAGATGCATTTGTTTCCACCTAAAACATTGCCACTAGATATGCTTTTGATGCCCTGTCAATGAGCGTCTATTGAGAGTTCATAGCAAATACATGTTGAAAATGCAAAACGGTGTGCGTTTTCTTTACCAACATCCTCAATTCATCCCTCTGCCAACATCTTGAATACATCAAGAGATACGAGCAAGGCAGGGTTGCCATATATTGTGCCTCCGTGCGGGGCCTCGCCAGTGAGCACACAAGGTGATGTGCCATTCATGGCTGCTCTGTAACCAGCATCGAGCCAGCACAATCCAAAAAAAATCTCTCCCCAATCCCCCCCCTTCTCTCTCTCCACCAACGTGCCCAAAATGCCCTTCCAATTTTTCAAAATTCCCAAAACACCCCAAAAATTTTGTAGTTTTTTCTATATCATACAAGATGCTGAAACTAGAATTTGAGTTGGATGTTGTGGATATGAATTGCTTCATTATTTATAGGCATAATTGCCTTCTTTTGCTTGGTATTCTGTAAACAGATCTCAATTGTCAAAAAGAAATAAAGAGTTGCATCGCGTGGTACACTTGCAACGCATTTACACTACTTGCGCTACAAAAGTTGAAAAGAAAAGCAAACTCTGAAGTGCATATAGCGAGACTAGGTTTAATGAATCTTGTGCACTACATGCGCCACATGCATCGAGTGGGACACAACTTAAAGATTAGAAAATCTTCAACAATCCAAGGGCATTTTGGAAATTTTTGAATTTCGAGGGATATTTTGGGAATTTCCACAAAATAGAGAGGTATTTTGCCCTTTAAAATAACAGGTCCTCCCTTAGTAAAAAACACTTTCCTATTTTAGAACTAAGACATTCCTTGAACTAAAGCAAGGGTATCCATTCCTAGAACTAAAACAAGGGTATCTCCCTACATTCTACCTAAACAATTGCTTTCAAAAATTGTGGCGTCCGCCTGCTGAGAATTCATGGCAAAGATATGTTAAAAATAACCACTTAAGAACTTAAATCTAAGACTATGAGAGATAATAGTTCAATAAAGGATCATACTAAGAAAATGTAATGGAGAGATTGATGTGTCTAATGCAAAATGAAAACTTAATGTCTTCCAATCACAAGCTACCTAATGAACGAGGATAGTGGCTTCAAGAACTTGCCAAAACTTGACTTAGTTAATTAATAAGTGATTACTGAGTGTAGCGTTCATGGTGTGTGTGCTTCTCAAAGGAAGTAACCACGTGTTATCACATGAGGTGAACCCTCATTCTATGCACCATCTCAAAGTCATGCCACATTGGCATTCTAATAGACCAAAAAAAAAAGAAAACCTACATACAAGATGGTGTCTAGTATAAAATTTTGGTTAGATTTTGGGCTTGCCTTGAAAAACCCGGCAAATCTACACAAGTTTTAGTGTAATTACCAAACACCAAACCACCACCATAACCAAAAGTTTCAGTTTACCTATAGTCTACAAACTAGTTAAGTGTAGATTCAATTTTGAAGGATGAGAGTGAAGTTTTAGCAAGAAAACCCTTTAAGCATAATTTTACCACCACAACGCTAGAGGAAACAGAAGCATAAATTAATATAAGTTCGATGATTTACATAGGCGACCTAACCTTTGCTGCAAGAAGCAGCTCAGTTCATAACAAGTTATGTTTTAAGCCAAACTCTGTATGCGCTGCGCTAAGCGCTAAGCCAGAGTGTGCATGCAAAACTCTTAAGCTTCTTCATAATCCTCTTCATACTCGCCGTCAGGTTCTGCTGTAGCATCTTGGTACTGCTGATATTCAGAAACCAGATCATTCATGTTACTCTCGGCTTCAGTGAACTCCATCTCATCCATGCCCTCTCCTGTGTACCAGTGCAAGAAAGCTTTCCTTCTAAACATAGCAGTGAATTGGTCACTCACTCTCCTAAACATTTCTTGAATAGAGGTAGAATTGCCTATGAAGGTGCATGCCATCTTCAATCCAACTGGTGGAATGTCGCAAACACTTGACTTCACATTGTTGGGAATCCATTCAACAAAGTAGGATGAATTCTTGTTCTGCACGTTGATTAACTGCTCATCTACTTCCTTGGTGGACATCTTGCCTCTAAACATAGCAGATGCAGTAAGATAGCGTCCATGGCGGGGATCTGCAGCACACATCATATTTTTGGCATCCCACATTTGCTGGGTGAGCTCAGGCACAGTAAGAGCTCTATACTGCTGGGAGCCACGAGATGTCAATGGAGCAAATCCCACCATGAAAAAATGCAGACGAGGGAATGGAATCAGATTGACTGCAAGCTTGCGTAAATCTGAGTTCAGCTGCCCGGGAAATCTCAGACAGCAAGTCACTCCACTCATGGTAGCAGAAATGAGATGGTTGAGATCACCAACTGCAGACAAGATCAAGATAGACGTTACATACAAAAGACAGGTGCATACAAAGGTGACCAAAATCTCAACTTGATTACTTACAAGTTGGGGTAACAAGCTTCAGTGTGCGAAAGCAGATATCATAGAGGGCCTCGTTGTCAAGAACCATGCACTCATCTGCGTTCTCCACCAACTGATGAACGGATAATGTGGCGTTGTATGGCTCCACAACAGTGTCAGACACCTTGGGAGATGGGAAGACAGAAAAGGTCATCATCATTCTGTCAGGGTATTCCTCTCTGATTTTTGAAATGAGAAGCGTTCCCATTCCAGAGCCGGTGCCACCACCAAGGGAGTGACAAACTTGAAACCCTGCAGATGACGAGTTGACAAAAACAATTCATTAGAGTATTTTGATGGCGCCATCAACAATTTTTGAAACATGAAGAAGGCACTGCGAAACTGACAATCAAGAAACACAGACATGGCAGATCTAAGACGGTAGCAGTAATTCGAAGGGCAAAAGTAAATGGCTCTGCGAATGCAACAGCTTTCTACAAAGAATGAAGAAAGATAGCACATTGTACCTTGGAGGCAATCACAGTTCTCAGCCTCTTTACGGACGACATCCAGAACCGAGTCAATGAGCTCAGCACCTTCGGTGTAGTGGCCCTTGGCCCAATTGTTACCAGCGCCGGACTGGCCGAATACAAAGTTGTCAGGGCGGAAGATTTGGCCGTACGTACCGCTACGCACACTATCCATGGTTCCAGGCTCAAGATCCATAAGAACGGCCCGGGGAACATAGCGGCCGCAGCTAGCTTCGTTGTAGTAGACATTGACGCGCTCAAGCTGAATGTCGGTGTCACCGCTGTAGTTACCAGTGGGGTCGATGCCGTGCTCTGTGCAGACAACCTCCCAAAATTTAGCTCCAATCTGGTTGCCGCATTGGCCTCCCTGGATGTGCAGAATCTCACGCATGGTGATAGGCGGAGGAGCAAGGAGAGCCTAACCTACGGCAATGCAGAGTAGAAGCTTCTGGCTATGGCGAGCTCGCAGAATGAGGTATGTAGAAATTATGGCTTTCGTGGGGTTAATAAAGGCCCTCGATCTGCACTCATCCAACGGTCGCTCTTGACCGTTTGTGTGTCCGTTGGGTGGAGTGACAGTCGTCGATCTTTATTGGGTACAGACGGCTGAGATTGAGTCCTTTACCAACGGGCAGACCTTTTTGAAAACCCACAAAATTGTTGCCGGGCTTTTTCAGAGGCTTCTGCAGTTCAAATTTCACATTCCGAACAAACGGTCCGTTTTTTCCACTTGCCAGCTGTACCGCCCTCCTGCAGCCCCATCGTGCAACGTAGTGGTGGCTCGTAAAATTTCCCACTTTCTTGAGGACGGTTCTCAAAGGGTGCAAATGAGAACGTGTGCAAGGTAAAAGTTTTGCAGCTTGAAGAAAGGGAGGCTACCGCCATGGTAGCTTCACGCAAATGATATCTCTCATCTCCCTCAAAATCGGTCTCTACCCTCTTGCTCCAAACTTGATTGTCGGGTCGCAGCGGCAAAAGATGTACAAAGTCCTACTTTTATACGTTTTGACGATGCGATGAATCTTTATTGCCACGTTTGCATTTCTTGCCGATGCGGTGAGTTTGAGCTGCATGTGCGCACCCTTTCAGATGCTAAGCATTTTGTAGTGGAGGTGTGATTGCTCTCTCGCTGGTTGCACTGTTTCACTTCTTGTAAGGCCGGGTTTAGACGAGCGCGACGGCAAACTTCTCTTGTGTGAGGCTGCCTCTGGCCGCCTGTCCACACAAGTTGGAGGCACAGAAAAAAAAGATTTTAGTGAGAAGCTACCTCAGTCAGTGATGGTACCCAGTGTGTACGTGTTCGACTCTGGACGCCCTTATCAGGGTTCAAAGCTCACTGTCCGGGTTTTGCACTGCCGCTAGTCTTGCTCTTGGGGGGGGGGGGTCCAAAGGAAAGCACGACTTTTTTTGCCCAATCCACACGTGCCATGAAAGATGTACGCACCTTCCCCTCTCTCTTCCACCGGCCCGTCTGAACCCAGCCTAAGGCTTGAGCACTATGTCCACGAGTTAGGGTTGTGTCACACACTAGACTGGAGCGAGGTTTAAAAGGGTTTTTTGTGGAAGCATTTAGCCATGCACGATCTAGCGTAGTATACTAGAATAGTAAGTGGGGCCTCCTAAAATGGCCCACGTGACACTATAAAATTTTCAAAAAAAACCTAAGTGCCCCCCTATGGTTTATTATTTTACTCGTATTAAGGGTGGTTTAAGTTTATAAACTCACATAAAATCGTGAAGGGCAAATGAAAAGATTACTCACTTAACGTATGGGGGAAGTGATCATGTACGTTCAGCTATAAGAGTGGGGATAATTATCGTTAGGTCCCCCTATTGCAGTAAGGGTGTTAGCAATCTATATCTATATCTATATATCTATATCTATATAGTATATAAAAAGGTAGGAGTGAGGCTCCAGGTCGCTGCAAATCCATGCCGCCACAGCCTCACTCCTCCTTTTCTCCTCCATCATGTCCAAGTTGGCTGCCACGACTTCCTCCTTTGTCTATATAGTATATTTAAAAAGGTAGGAACCAGGTGGCTGCAAATCCATGCCGCCACAACCTCACTCCTCCTTTTCTCCTCCATCATGTCCAAGTTGGCTGCCACGACTTCCTCCCTTGGGTTGCGATTGTAGAGGAGTACTCCTTGAATTGGGCATTGAATTCGAGTTTCCATGAATGGTGGCCTTGATTTGTGAGAATCGATCCCTCAGCCTCCATCTCTATGCCTTGAAGCGTAGCCGTCAACCTCCCTGCACTGCTCACAGCATTGCCTAGCTCTTAGCTATAGCCAACTTCGCCTGCACTTCTCACGGAATTGTCTGCACTCTCAGCCATGTCCAACTTCACTACACGCAATCTCCTTGCTATGATGTCCTTGATGAGGCGCCAAAGAGGCAATAGGGCCCATAGGGTGAGTCAATAGTTATCGGGCATGAGGATGGCTCTCGAGCGTAATCAAGGGCGTGATGCGAGCGCAGCACCACATTCAAGCAAGGCCTCCCAAGCCTCCTTGGCACCAGATATGGCTATGGAAGGAACCCTCTCCAGTCGGCCACAATGTCCTTCTCTCTACCCTTGCCTCAACCTCCCATGCATGCTCACTTATATGACATGCAGCTCTTGCAGCTGAAACAAGTACGAATTGTAGTTCTCCGGGTCACATGAGAGAGAAAGACAAAGAAGAAGAAGAAGTTGAAGAGTTGCCGGATGATTTGCCTAGAGAGAGAGAAAGAGAGAGAGAGACTATGGCCAAAAGTTCGGTGAAGGAAACAAAGGTGGATTGTGGAGGACATAGTGGAGGACGCCAATGTCCATTAAGTGGCATTGTGCAGAAAAGGATTGCTCGCCTTGGACCAAGAAGCGCCTTGGAGAGCTGCTTCAAAATGTGCTCATCCTGGAAAGCTTTGGCGGGCTATGGATCTCCACCACCAAGCTCAACAGTGTGACTAGAGAAGCTTATGTGAACATCAAAAAGGTTAAGATCATTCATGGCTATGAGCTTACTGTTAGCCTTTCTTGGCCGAAAGGTGAAGCGATGTCTTAATAACTAATATCTAATTCTCCTAAATGATTTTCTCATGTTAAACTGATCATTTAATATGGGGAAGTGCCACGGGAGAAAAAGCTAGAATATTGGTTAAGCTGGCAGACCGGCCACAGTAGGGATCCAAAGGAGAGAAAATAGGGATCCAAAAGGGGGGGGCCATCTGCAAAAGAGCAATGTGCACCAATGGGCTTCAAAGACCCTAAGGTTTAGCCCATTAAGATTTCCAAAATGCTAAGGTTCCAAAAATCAAAGGTTGTGTCCAATGGTCAAGCTTATTTAAATTGGATGCTTTGTGTGTGTACAAAAAAAGTCAATGCAAGCTCCTACATAGGAGGGGGCGAGCCCTTTTGGTAGGGGATGAGAGAGGAACACACGCACACACTCAGAAGCTTCCTTTACACAAAGGGAATGAGGGACACATGTCAGCTCCCTAACCCAGATGCCCACAAGGTGCACTCAAATCCTATTGGATGGCCATGGAGGTGGACCAATGAGAATTAGGCTAGAGTAAATCTAGTTTAATTCATTTAGAAAAAAAACTTAATAAAAGAACCAATAAGAATTAAGCTCTCTAGAAGATTATTGGACAGTCTCCCAAGGGATCCAATGAGCATTCAGTAGCCCAATGGCTTGCCTGATTCCTATTGGCCAGAAGACAAAGGGGTCCATTGAGAGTTTAGTTGCATTAATTAATTACCTAAAGCTCTCACAAAAGGGGAAAAGGGGACACATGTCAGAAGGCTATCACTTATGCTACTTAATTTTCATTGGCTAAGCTGGGAGAGGTCCAATGGGATGTGAGCATGAGTAAATAGCATGAGGGGTCGACCAAGAGAGAGAGGGGGTTGAATTTCTAAAGGCATTATTGCATACACACTCACACAATCTCATGTGTGGAGCAAGAAGACTCTCTCTCTCCTTCTCAAGCTTTAATGGAAAGCTTATCACCTACTCCAAGGTTGTGAGAAGGGAGGCCTACACCAACAACTCTTGGCTTTGTGATGCAAATCCAACCAAGAGCCAAGCTTCAATGCATGCTCATCTCCTCTACCATGCTAATTACTAAGCTATGCTATGCTAATATGAGTGATTATGTGAGGAGATGTACATATTTCTCGTAAGATTACTCCTACTTCCTCTCAATCTACTCTCATACCCCGCTAGCTCTCACCATCTTTGAAGGTGTGTGAGGTCTTGGGTCTGATACCGTGAGGGAAATGATGTTGCGTTTTATAAGTGTTTTTCTTAGTGCTTGAAACTTCCATCTTCATTGCACTAGCTAGTTATTGAAGGAACACAAAGAATAGTATTGTAAAATGTCTCTCTTGATGGGGGAAACCTATAATACAAGCCTTTTGGAGGGGGGGGCGGCTCCATATAAATCCGGTCCTCAACTGTTGTCAATAGCTTAATTTCTCTCTCTTTTGAAGTATTGTTCATGCCTATCTAACTAGGTGTTATGCTTTTTGTTGCTCTCTCCACCCAAGCACTCTTCTATGCTCATTAGGAATCTATTCTAATAAAATGCTCACTATGTTTATGCTATTTTCCGCTACACACAAGCTACTAGGCCATTAAATGTTACATTGGTATTAGAGCACAAGGTTTCTCTTTTCTTGCTCAAGAAGGGAGGTCCTCAAGCTAGCTATAAATGGTTGTTGTTATTAATTGCAATTGAGTAAGTAGAATAGGGATTTTTCAGCCTTGCAGTGTGCCCGCCTTCGTGCAGATAACGGGGCATCACCATCAAGAGATATGGTCCTAATAGTGGATTCCTACGGGGCTTACCTACGACTTAACCACTATTGAGCTATTAGAAGCTTGACAAGAGCCGGTGTTGTTTTGGTGTTGAACGACCCTCTCTTCTATTCCTTGCAATTAATGATATTCAAGCCGCAGGTACAGTAGCTTGAGTGCTTTTCTAAAGGGGTAAAGAGGAGTAGCAACTAGGGCTTGAAGTGCCAAAGTACACCTAAAAGAATTTACACCTAAAGTTGTTAGAATGGTTGAAAATAGTAAAGAGAGTGAAATTAATGTTGATAGCTTTGATTTTGCTAATGAGCAGGCTACTAATGATGCCCCTATGCTTGTTAACTACCTTGTTTCTAGGCTTCAATAAGCCATGGGATATCCATTCCTCCAAAGTGAAGTGCCACGGCAGCTTCGTGCTCCTGGGATTCTCCAAACTCCCCACCATGACGAGAGAGCACCTAGGAAGCCTCCTTGCGAGACTCCCAAAAGAGGCCTCTCTCCGATTTGGGAAGAAGAAGAGGATCCATACGAAGGGCTCAAAAATTTGCTTCTTGAAGACGCATCTCCTTACTCAAGAGCCCCCACCGAAGGAATGAGAAAGCAGTGAGTCTCCTACCACCTCGGCGGAGATGGCTCCACGAAGACGGCAGGCAAAACGCTCTCCATCACCTCTTAAACAGAGAAGACCATCACACACTTCTCCACACCATAATTCAAAGAGAGATGACAAAAAGCAAGAGAAGAAAAAGCGAGAAAGAGGACACCATCTTCTTCATCCTCTTCCTCTTATGAAGAAAGTGATGGTGCGGACAAAGACGATCAAGGCAAGAAAAAGGTGAGAAAGAGGTCACCCTCTTCTCCATCTTCCTCAAATTCTTCATCTTTTGAAGAAAGCGATGGTGCAACTTTTGAACCATCAAAAAGAAGAGGCCATAGGAAATCCTATGCCACGTGGAAGAGGTCATCCAAGCTCAACAAGTTCAAAGAGGGAGGAAAGAGCATCTCTTTCCTTACCTACAATGGCACCTTTGGTGCTGCGGACAAAGTCTTTGATTTCATTCAACAATTCGATACGGCGTTTGGAGATGAGGGCTTCATGGAGTCCTCTAAGTTACGCCATGTAGCTATGCACTTTCAAAAGTCCGTCAGGCAATGGTGGTCTAGTCTACAGGCCAACGGTGAAGCTCCACGAACATGGAAAGCTTTAAGGGCTTCCATTATGAAGCAGTTTTTGGCCACCAATGCCAAAGACAAAGTACTCACCAAATGGAAAAACTTGAAGCTCTCTTCCTACGAATCCATTCACAAATATGTAGACAAGTTTTGGGACTTACATCTCAAAGCCACTGTCTTCAAAGAGATGGATATTGGAGAGCAAAACCAACAATTTTGTGCGGGCTTAACTGAAGAAATGGTGGAGTATGTCAACTCCCAAAGGCCACACACTATATCTGTGGTTATACACCATACTATGGTGGCTTCTCGAATCAATTTCCAAACAGGGGCTAAGAGAAATTCTAAGCCCACGGAAAACAAGGGTTCCAATGAGCCTTAGGGGAAGGACAATGTCCAAAAGTCTCCTAAGGGCAACTCCAATAACAAAAAAGATAAGGAGAAGGGAGTTTACAAAAGCAAAAACAAACTCCCTCCTGAAGAGCTTGAGCGTTATCGCAAGGATAATCGATGTTTCAAGTGCGGCGAGCAAGGGCATGCGTATCACACTTGACCCCAAAAGAACATCCACCATGAGCCTCTAGAGCTACCTTGGTCGAAATCCAAGGAGAGGAAGCTCACCACAAAGGATCTCCTCTATGCCATGCTTGGGGAAAGGTAAGAGAACATGATGCTTTTATTCTTTGACCCTGGTTCTACTCATAATTTCATATCCATAGAGTTGGCCACCAAGCTAGGCATCCAAGCCTCTGAGATGGGAGATGTCCTACCCGTAGATGGTGCTTTCAAGGGGCAAGAATCTTCAGTCACTCCCTTGATCGAGAAATTGAGGCTCCATGTCCAAAGCTATGTGGACAAAGAGGACTTCTTTATTTCTCCTCTCAAGCACGAGGATGTAATCCTAGGGGCACCATGGTTTGATCACATGGCTGTCAATGTTAAATTCCCTGAAAGAAAAATTTACTTTAGGTTCAGGGAAAAAGATATGGACATAAATGCTAAGGAAATGGGTAACACCACACCCATTGTACATACGCAAGCTTTCAACAAGTCAATAAAGAGCTCTATTTCCGTGTACATGACTTTTGTTACAGATTCTCAAAATGAACCTAATGCTTTAGCAAAAGAAAATATAAATGATCACAAGGAATTAGAGTTATCCAACTTTCTCAAGGGGTTTCAAGATGTTTTTATTGACGACATCCCTTGTGAACTACCTCCTAAACGAGGCAATGATGCTCATGCAATTGAACTTCTTCCAGGAAGTTCACCTCCCAATAAAACTCCTTATAGAGTTTCTCAAGCTCAACAAGAGGAGATTATGCGGCAAGTGCATGAGTTACTTGAGAAGTGCATGGTTAGGCCTACCTCATCTCCATTTTGTTCACCCATGCTATTAGTGCAAAAGAAAGACGGCACATATTGTATGTGTGTCGACTATAGAGCACTAAATAGGATCACTATCAAGAATAGGTTTCCCATTCCAGGGGTAGAAGACCTATTGATAAGCTACAAGGGTCAACCTACTTTAGTAGAATTGACCTAAAAAGTGGCTAAGGATAGTTGATCAAGACATTGTAAAGACCGCATTTCACACTACGTTTGGTCTTTATGAACACATTGTCATGCCTTTTGGCTTGACCAATGCACCAGCCACATTCAATCGCTTGATGGAGAAGCTATTCAGGCCTCACCAAACCTTTACTGGAGTGTTCTTTGATGATATTATCATCTACTCTAATTCACTAGACGAACACAAGCAACACCTCCAAGTAATATTTCAAGTCTTAAGAGAGAATAAACTTTATGTTAATCGAAAGAAAAGTGAGTTTTCTTACAAGAGATTCAGTATTTAGGTCACAATATCTCTCAAGATGGCATCCAAAGGGATCCATCAAAGTTAGAGGTAATAAAAGGATGGCCTAATCCAAGGAATCTTCATGACCTAAGAAGCTTTATAGGTATGTGTGTTGAGATGTCGAGCTCTACACCTTGAGCTGGCATCCACTACGGGTCTTGGCCGCTTACGGCATTTACTCACTGGCGCGTTAGGTGACCGACACGGAGGATCTCTGCCAGTGATTCTATAGCTGGACTACACTTATAGTGCCAGCCTAGTACGCTTCTAGCGAGTTCACACTTAGCGACCGCATGTACATATGTGCTACTTTTTAGCTTTAGCACTTAGTCATTTTGTACTCTCTTTTCTGTGAAGAAGAAGAAGAAGCTTTCCATCTCTGTGTGCTTTGTGCTTGTCTTGTGTAGCTCTCTTGCATCCTCATTCTTTACATGGTATCAGAGCCTGGTGCAGTCAAGAGAGGCTAAGAGAGCAAGAGCATCACAATCCCTTCGTTCACAATCCATGACCAGATCTCCAAAGTGCAGTATACAGAGATTTACTGTACAAGTACAGTGGTTGTATGTACGCTTGATTGTGGACACTCGTTGAGTGTAGAAAGCGTTACAGGAACCACGATACCAGGTTCAGCAGATTTGCAGGTTTTTGCTGATTGCAGCTATTTTGTCTTAGTGCTTCAAGATGTCTGACGGTTTCAGTCAGATTGTTACTGAGAAGCTTGAGAAAAATAACTACCCTGCATGGAAGTTCAGAATAACAAATTTCCTAAAAGGAAAAGGTTATTGGGACTATGTAGAAGGAGACAATGAAAAGGAACCAGAGATTCCGGAGGCAAATGCTACAGCAGAACAAAGGAAAGCTTTGAGGGACTGGCAACAAGGCCAGAGCAAAGTGATGTATTGGCTTTCTATGAGCATCACAGATAGCATGATGGGCTATCTACAGGATGCTGAAACCCCCGCCATTGCATGGAAAAACTTAGGCAGAGTGTTCGAGGTGAACACCAAGGCCAGGAAGCTTCAACTAAAGTCGGAGCTAAATCAGGTTAAGAGGAACAACCTCTCCATCAATGATTATGCTTTGAAGATCAAGAGCATCATTGAGGCTCTTGGATCTATTAAAGTCTCAGTGGAAGACGATGACATTGTCCGTGCATGCTTGGATGGTCTAGGAGATGAGTATGTACATTTTAGGTCTTCCATGAATACAAGAGACGACATCCCCGTGTTCCAAGATTTGATTTCTATGCTTATTCTTGAGGAGAAGAACCTTGACACATCTTCTTCTCATGGTAGAAATAATTCTGAACAGGCCTTCTATTCTAACTCCAGCAGAGGTAGAGGTAGAGGTCGTGGTCGAGGCCCAAGGGGTTGCAGGGGCCAATTTCTGGAAGGTCAATCAAATCAAAACAATACAGGTGGCAGGGGAAACCAGTCTCAAGGCAGGGGGAGTCAAAGAGGTCGTGGTGCAGGATCAAGCAGGCAGCAACATACTCCAAATAGTAGAGAATGTTGGACTTGTGGTGAAAGAGGTCACATGTCACGTGACTGTCCAAAGGGAAAAGCAAGTAGAAAGAGAGAACAGGGCAACTATGCATCTACTAGCAGAGATGCAGATGACAGCAAAAACGAGCGCATGTTTGTTATGCGACATGTAATGAATACAATGACTGCAGAGAATTCCACCCAAGATGATGTTTGGTATGTGGATTCAGGTGCCTCTAATCACATGACGTCTCGTGGAGAGTGGTTTAGAGATATGCGCAAACCAGATGTGTCAGGCTATGTGCAGACAGGAGATGACACAGCTCACCCCATTGCTCATGTAGGGGACATACCTCTAAATACGAAGAGTGGGAAATCAAAGTACTTAGCAGATGTACTTCATGTCCCAAACATTACAAAGAATCTTGTTTCTGTTGGACAAATGGTTGAGCAGGGTTTGCAGGTTCGCTTCAATCCAGAATGGCTGTAAGCTGATCACAGAGGGCAAATGTGTGGGCAGAATGTTTACGCTAAATGTAGACATGCCTGAGGTGTGGGCAGAATGTTTACGCTAAATGTAGACATGCCTGAGGTAAAAGCTGCATTATTTGCACAGGGCACAGGTGTTGTGGCTGATGTTGACATTTGGCACAAACGCATTGGCCATGTCAATGAGCAGAGATTGCGCATCATGCAATCAAAACAGATTGTAAAAGGTTTGCCCAAATTCAAGGTGGATGGTATGCATAAAGTGTGTGCAGCATGCCAGTTTGGAAAACAGTCAAAGGGCTCATTTCCACATGAGCGCAATGTATGTAAAAAGCCACTTGAGGTGGTGCACACAGATGTTTGGGGTCCAACCGATACTGCAAGTATACATGGTTGTAGGTATTATGTCTCTTTCATTGATGACCATACAAGGAAAGTATGGGTCTACTTCATGAGTAACAAAAGTGAAGTGTTTGGTCACTTTCAAGACTTCAAAGTCATGATTGAGAAGGAGACAGATATGCAAATCAAGACATTGAGGTCAGATGGAGGGGGAGAGTACTTCTCCAATGATTTTTCAGATTTTCTGCGAATGCATGGTATACACAGGCAATTTACATGCAGATATACTCCACAGCAGAATGGGGTCACAGAAAGGAAAAACAGGCACATTGCAGAGGTTGCACGTGCATTGATGAATGAGAAGAACATGCCTCATCATTTCTGGGCTGAATCTGTAAATACAGCTGTGTACATTATGAACAGGACACCTACAGCTGCGGTGCATGATGTAACAACTGAGGAAAAGTTTACAGATACAAAGCCTGATTTGGCACACTTGAAAGTGTTTGGCTGCATAGCTTATGTGCATGTACCAGATGAGTTGCGTAGGAAATTGGATCCTAAAGCAGAGAAATGTATTCTTGTGGGATATTCCCTAGAACAAAAGGGGTACAGGTGCTACAATCCTACTACACGAGAATTACGAGTGAGCAGAGATGTAGTCTTTGATGAGATGAGCAGCTGGTACAGTAATGCACATGGCACTATTGGGGCTGATGTAAAAGATGATGTGGTTGTACAAAATGTGAGGCCACAGTCACAGGTTTTGAGTGGACCACAAGAGTCCTCTTCTCGTGGCTCTGTTGAGAAACCATGGAATGGTAGACTACGTACGCACGTTACTCCACCAACAGGTACAAGGAATGTATCAGGAAAAGGAAAGGAAAAGGTTGATGAACCTCCCTTTATGGTTGATGCATCATCAGGTTTTTCACATGTAGACATGGATTCAGATGGTTCTGAACAAAGTCTTGATGAGGAATTTGGAATTCCGGCTGTCAGGACAACTGGTGTAAGGAAAGTACAAGAAGATGCTAGAGGGCAAAGGAGTGACCCAGGACCGCGCAGATCTAATAGAGTCAGAAATCCAGTTCAGAAATTGACTTATGATGGGTATCTAGTGCATCACCGAGCCTACATGGCTAAGGTGATACAGGATGTGGAGCCCACATGTTTTGAGGATGTAGTTGGAAATTTGCATTGGGATGATGCAATGAATGAAGAGATGGCTGCATTAGAAGCAAATGACACATGGGATTTGGTGCCATTGCCAAGTGGCAAGAAAGCTATTGGCTGTAAATGGGTGTATAAAACCAAGCATAAGGCTGATGGTAACATTGAGCGTCACAAGGCAAGGCTGGTCGCAAAGGGTTATGCACAGACGTATGGCATAGACTATGAGGAGACCTTTGCTCCAGTGGCAAAGATGACGACAGTGAGAGCTGTCATAGCAGTGGCTGCATCTAGAGGATGGATTATGCATCAAATGGATGTAAAGAATGCCTTCTTGAATGGTGAGTTGCAAGAGGAAGTGAATATGGATCAGCCACCTGGTTATGTCGATCCAGGTTACCCAGATTATGTATGCAGACTTCTCAAAGCTTTGTATGGTTTGAAGCAGGGCTCTAGAGCATGGTATGACAGGATTGCCAAGTATCTTGTCAGTATTGGTTTTAGGAGAGCTCATGCTGATCATTCACTCTATGTACGTGAGAGTGATGTGGGGATTGTGGTCATTACCATATATGTAGATGACCTTATTATTGTTGGTGACAATGCTATGGAGATTGACCATGTGAAGGGTCTTCTCAAACAGGAGTTTGAAATGAAAGATTTAGGCGAGTTGCGCTACTTTCTTGGCATTGAAGTGATCAGGACTCCAGAGGGTGTATGGCTATCACAGAGACAGTATGCTTTGGACATGTTGTCAAAGTATGGTATGGCTAATTGTAAGCCAATTTCTATTCCCTTGGATGTGAATGCAAAGCTGAGTGCAGAGAAGGGTGATGTTGTTGAGGATGTCAACATGTACAGGAAGATTGTGGGTAGTCTAATCTACTTGACTATCACGAGGCCAGACTTGAGCTACACAGTAGGCTTGGAGAGTCAGTTCATGCAACTTCCGAGGAAGCCACATTTGGATGGAGTACGACGCACACTTAGGTATGTGCAAGGTACTCTTGACTACGCATTGTTCTATGCAGCAGATGCACCATTAGCATTGTATGGGTATACAGATGCAGATTGGGCAGGTAGCATTGTTGATAGGAGATCTACGAGTGGCTTCATGTTCTCTTTTTGGAGTGCTGCTGTTACTTGGAGCAGCAAAAAGCAGCCTACGGTTGCTTTATCGAGCACAGAGGCCGAGTACAGAGGTGCAGCAGTTGCGGCGTGCGAGGTAGCTTGGCTACGCACATTACTTGAGGACTTGGGAGTGCAGGTGGACCAGCAGATTTTCATCCATTGTGACAACCTCAGCAGCATGCAGTTGGCTAGGAACCCAGTGTTCCATGCCAGGACCAAACACATAGAGGTCCATTACCACTACGTTCGAGAGCGAGTGTTGGCGGGCGACATCGACTTGGTCTACGTCAGCACAGAGGACCAGATAGCGGATATCTTTACCAAGGCCCTCGGAGCTGAGAAGCTTCGACGTTTCCGAACTATGCTTGGACTCTGCGACATGCAGAGCTCGAGGGGGAGTGTTGAGATGTCGAGCTCTACACCTTGAGCTGGCATCCACTACGGGTCTTGGCCGCTTACGGCATTTACTCACTGGCGCGTTAGGTGACCGACACGGAGGATCTCTGCCAGTGATTCTACAGCTGGACTACACTTATAGTGCCAGCCTAGTACGCTTCTAGCGAGTTCACACTTAGCGACCGCATGTACATATGTGCTACTTTTCAGCTTTAGCACTTAGTCATTTTGTACTCTCTTTTCTGTGAAGAAGAAGAAGAAGCTTTCCATCTCTGTGTGCTTTGTGCTTGTCTTGTGTAGCTCTCTTGCATCCTCATTCTTTACAATGTGTGCATCCTATACACGCTTCATAGAAAAGTTCTCACTAATAGCAGGACCATTACATGTGTGAGGTCCCCACCCCGTCGTATCAAACAACGGATCTGATGGTAAACCTGGTGGCCACTAGATCTATAGTGGAAGCAAACAAAATGGTTCAGGGTTCAACTAGCGGACGATCTCTTATCACAAGGTGAGTCGAGTTCGAGCCTGCTAGCAACGAGATCTAGCTCCACCTCGCAGGGGAAGCGTACTTAACTATTTAGCGATCCTAAGACCCACCTTCCAAGAGGAGAGAAACCCCGAGTGCCTTTTTTCCCATGTTTCAGAGGCACGTACTCTCGAGGATTCGCCGCTCTAGGGGCAATGATTATTACTAATATCGAAGTAAGCACAATGGGGACAGAGAGTTCCTGACCAATCGGGACCACCCATCTCGTAGGCATTGGCAACGCGAGCCAAGCCCCCACTTTCCACCCCCACACTCACACTTCCTCGTGTGACCTAATTACTACCACAAGGTTGTTCAACATAGATATTCCTTGTTTAATTCCGAATCACATGGTTCGTTAAAACAGCCCTTCAACCAGTATTGCAAACAACACCAAGACAGAATTCTAGTAAAAATTCTACTCAAACTTATTCATAAAAATTCCGATGTTCTGGAGGTACAACATCCCCCCTCCAGCGAGAGTTCACTCCTCCCGTTGTCGCCTAGCTGCCCATACAACTAGGTATGTCCACCGCATAGAAAGCACGTCATGGACACTCCCACCTCATAGAAAGCAAGACGTGGGTTCCCACCGCATAGAAAGCAAGTCGTGGGTATCCACCGCATAGAAAGCAAGACGTGGATTCAAGAGCCCTAACGAAGAACTCTGCCCCCTGTGATCAGTAGGGGGGTCAGGACTGATTTAACATTGGAAATAAAATGAACATGTCGAGCTAAATTTTCCCTAGCAAACATTCTTTCCTCTTGCAAACAGCATACCCATCAATCATTTCTTTCCTACTTCATACTTAAATGTACTATGCTTTCAATGCCGAGGTTTCTGTCGGATTTCTCCAACATGTTCGGGGATATGTTCATTTCTAGCTAATCGTATGCAATGTTAATTAAACAACTTGAATAGAAATTGGGACCTACCTCTTCCATTTCTTCGTCAATAGCCCGTGAGATGGCCGGTATTTGCTCGTCCATGGGAGCCTTCCCCTTCCCGTTGACATTGCTCGTTCCTGCTTCGCGATCATGGGCACCACCGAAGCGCGTCCTCTTAACCGGGGCCATTTCTCACTACTTTAAATGATTAGCTTGGAGAAAGAGCTAAGGTTCACAAGCATCATAACAGTCCAATGGGTAGAATAGTGACATCAATTAATCCCTCCTATATGAGAGTCTAGATTTCTTTCATAAGCAATCATTAAGGATGGCACATAATCCTATGGGAACCGGCTCTAAGATAACTATTCGGCTTACATGATCAAGAATAATTAGGATTTCACTATTGGAATTACCAGAGAATTGGATTAAGTATGATTAAACTATTTCCTAGCAATTAGATGATGCAGATTTACCCTATGCATATGTGTGAGGAAAAACCAATTCTTAGAGACTTATTGACGGATTAATTTCTCCTTAATTACGTCTTAATGCATAAGAGAAATGAATTCAATTAAGCTATAATGTTAATGAGTGATTACAATAGTGATTCTCTTCAATCTGCACAAATACTAGCTTACCGATTAATTACTATGCTATCTAGAGAGAGAAGATTCTGATAATTATGCTCTAATCATTAATCGAGATGAAGAATGGCTGATAATTCAGCTATGAAATGATGATTACATAATAGAGTATGAATAAGGAGAATTTAGAAAGTAGTCATAGAGATTTTCGACTAGGAATAAGCATAATAGACAAGGAATTTAGATGGTAGAGAAAAAGATTTACATATGGCATTAATTGAACTGTCGTTACCATGATTAAGAGCTGGTAATCTTCTCAATTTTCTCATCTAATCGAGCTTCTTGAGATGAAAATTCTGCAGCACCTCCCTTCTTGCTTCTTCTTCAATAGGTGTGTGATCCGGCAGCACCTTCCCAATGTGTGTGGGTGTGTGTGTATGCACTGTGTGTGTGTGTGATCATAAGTGTGTATGTGTGTGTGTATGCAGGTCTTTAAATAGGCTCCTACAGGCTGAAAATCGATCTGGGTTGCTAAATGCATCTGGGAGCTTCTCCAGTTAAGCATGGCAAGTCCAGTTCTCTGCCCACCAAGTGTCAGGTTGGCTTGGTTAACTGGTTGTGAGACTGAGTTGCAGGCTTGGCAGCTTTCCCAAGACTCCCACAAAGCAAGAGGGCGTCCCCTAGCTGCTAAAGCTGATCTGGAGTGGCCTGGGACCTGTTCCCACACAGTCCCGGGCCCCTGGTGTCTCCCCGAACAATTTTTAGGAAATTTGGTTCTAGGCTAAAACGGGTCATACGAATTGGATTTTGATGTCGTAAATTGCCATACGAAGCTCTAACTAAGGCGTACTGGCCCGAGTACCTGCCATATTTAGCAGCCCCCCGGGTCCGAAAATGCATTTTTTTCAAATTTGGGGTACGGGTGCAATTTTTCGAGACGATCAAAACTGGACGGGTCGGGTGACCAAAAACTTACTATTTTTGGAAATTTTTTACAAAAATTATTTTAATTCACATTTTGAAGCTTTATAACATTCTAAACATCATGGCACTAACAGAATCTGGAAAACTGCTAAAAATAGTAACTTATTCCATTGTATTCATTTCGTGGTACAAGGGTGCTCTTGTGATCGGGTCAGAGACCTTACAACCTCCCCAACGTGAAAAATTTGAGATGTCCTCATCTCAAGAATGAGTTTGGGTAATCTTTTAAGAGCGTCGATTCGTCCTCCCAAGTTGCATCTTCTTCAGGGTAATCCTTCCATTTTACTAGATGCTCCGTGATAGTTTTGTTGCGTAACTTTCTTTCCGTTGTTTCAAGTACATAGTCAGGTTGGAGCTCGAGAACTCCTTGTGCTGGCATGACTATCTGATCTGAGTCCAAGAATTGATCAGGATTGGGAATATAGGGTTTGAGTAAGCTGACATGGAATACATCATGAACCTTCAAGTTTGCAGGTAACTTTAGCTTGTAGGCCTGGTCACTTACAACCTTAACGATCTCAAATGGTCCACAATACCTTGGGCTTAGCTTCTTGTATCTGCCTAGCGATAAATTGCTTTTCTTAGGTCGGACTCGGAGAAAAACCTTATCTCCTTCCTTGAAAGTTCTATCTGAGCGGTTCTTATCTGCATAGTGCTTCTGCCTATCTTGAGCTGCCTGAATGTCCTGGCGAATGGCTCTAGTATGGGCTTCCATATCTTCTAACATCTTTCTAGAGGCTTCTACTCTGATGGTTGGATCTGAAAAGTTCAGTGGTGCTAAACAGTCCTGTCCATAAAGGGCTTTGAAAGGTGACATTCCAATGCTTCTGTGTTCGGAAGAGTTATAAGCATATTCTACCAAAGGTAGATATTGTAACCACTTCTTTGGCTCTTGTGAACAATAGGCTCTGAGAATGTCCTTGATGACTTGATTAACTCTTTCGGTTTTGCCCGTTAGGCATCTCTATCGTTGACGATACGCTTGGGTAGACCATGTAACCTAAAAATCTCCTTGATGAATACCCGACTAACATCTGAAGCAGTAAAGGTCGTCTTTACGGGTATTAGATGAGCCACTTTTGTGAGCATGTCAACAACCACGAAAACAGAATCATTACCTCCTGTAGAAGGTAACCCTGTAACAAAATCCATACTGATGCATTCCCACTTCATCTGGGGTATGTCAAGAGGTTGACGTTGCCCTGGTAATTTGATCCTTTCGGCCTTTATCCGTTGACAAGAAAGACATTGCCTCACATAGCGAAGTATGTCTCCTTTCATTCCAGACCAGAAATAACTCCTTCTGACGGCGTGAAGAGTTTTAGCATAGCCTGGGTGTCCGGATGTAGGGCTATCGTGTGCTTCATATAGAATGGCCTTCTTTAAAGCTGGGTCTCGGGGTACACAGAGTCTATGTCTGTAGTAAAGACATCCTCCCATAAGAGAGTAATCTTTAGCTTCAGGCATCTTATTCTGCTGGACTAATGAAGCCATACGTTGGTACTCTAGATCTTCGAGGGATGCTTCTTTGATTCTATCCCAGATAGGGTTATTTGGAATAGAGATAGCTCCGAGAAACGATTTTCGGCTAAGACCATCTGCAACTGCGTTTTCCTTCCCTGGTCTATACTTTATGTCAAGGTCATATTCCTGTAATAGCTCTATCCATCGCCGTTGTCGCATATTGAGAATGGGTTGAGTAAAAATCCACTTTAAACTCTTGTGGTCTGTAGCTAGCTGAAACTTGCGTCCAGGAAGATAATGTCTCCATAAACTGCTAAAAGTTCCAGATCATGAGTGGGATAATTCTTCTCATGATCCCTCAGCTTTCGCGAAGTATACGCCACCGGTCTTCCTTCTTGAGTAAGAACTCCGCCTAGAGCAGACTTACTAGCATCCGTTGCTACTTCAAATTCTTTACTGAAGTCTGGACGCTTTAAAATAGGAGCTGAGACCAAGAATTCTTTTAGCTTAGCAAAACTAGACTCGTGCTCGGTCTTCCAATTGATCCTCATTCCTTTCTTCAGGAGTTCCGTCAAAGGTGCGGCAATACGTGCATAATCCTTGACAAAAATCCTGTACCATCCCGTTATTCCAAGAAATCCCCTTACTTCGCTGACAGTGGATGGTTGAGGCCAGTCAACGATGTCCTTGACTTTGTCTGGGTCCACTGAAATCCCTTCAGCCGAAATGACAAATCCAAGATAGTTGACCTTTGGTGAGCAAAAAGTGCACTTGCTCTCTTTAGCGTAAAGCTGGTGTTCTCGAAGGAGATCAAGTACTTTGCGAACATGTTCTTCGTGATCTGCCTCGTCTTTGGAATAGATCAGAATGTCATCAAAGAAAACCAAGACAAAATCATCGAGGTAAGGTCTAAAAATATCCTGCATGAGTCGATTGAAGCTTGCAGGAGCATTTGTTAGACCAAAAGACATTACTGTGAATTCGTAGTGTCCATACCTAGTATTGAAAGCTGTCTTCGGAATATCTGATTCCTTGATCCTGATTTGGTAATATCCTAACCTTAGATCTATCTTTGTAAATATTTTGGCGCCGTGGAGTCTGTCCAAAAGTTCGTCAATCCTTGGAACTGGATACTTGTTCTTGACAGTTACCTTATTCAGCCCACGGTAGTCTATGCATAGCCTTAAGGTCCCATCCTTCTTCTTCTGGAAAAGAACGTAACTAGAGCACCCCAAGGAGAAGTACTGGGTCGAATGAATCCTTGCTCAATGAGCTGCCTAAGTTGTTCTTTGAGTTCGATGGCCTCCGGAAGTGACATTTTATAAGGTCTTTTTGAGATAGGTTCACACCCAGGGATAGTCTCAATCTCATGATCTACCTCTTTGTGTGGTGGAAGATTCGTAAGGTCCTCGGGGAATACATCATCATACTCTCTCAACCAGTTTGGTCGAAGTGAGGTATCTGATTGGTCCACCTTATTGAGTTTAACTGCATATATTTGCTGACCCTTCCTTAGTCCCTTCAAAAGTCTGCTGGCCTTAACTAGAGTAGCCCTAGGTCTCCCATTTTCCCCCTGGATTAAGGCTTCATTACCCAAGTTATCTGTAAAGGTAAAATTCCCTTGTGCACAATGGATATGGGCCTTATTTTGCTTTAACCAATCCATCCCTAGTATCCCATCAAAGAATCCTAAGGGTAGGGTTCGAAATTGGGCAGAAGTTGGGTGTCCCCCTAAATCGAAGTCAATTTTGCCTGCAGAGTGTTGAGATACTACCTCCTTGCCGTTTGCTAACTCGACAACTAGCTTGCTTGACGGATACTTATCTAGCTTAAGCTTTCTCATGCATCTGGGTGAAAGAAATGAAAGAGTACTGCCACAATCTATAAGGAAGTTAACTTGTTCACCTCTGAGAGATCCTGGCGTATGAATGACTGCGTATTGCTCGCAACCATTGGATTGTCAATTGCAGCATGTAGGGTTGCTCTCTCCACTGCTTCATCTCCCACAGTTGGTTGAACTACTGCGGCATTCACTCTGGCGGTAGCTCCACGCCCTCGCCCTCTGTTCATTCTTCCGCGTCCTCCTCTTACATTAGCTTGGCCACGCCCACGGGTATTCAAGGGTATGGCATTGGCATTGGTTACATGAATGTTCCTGGGGCAATTGGATCTGTAGTGTCCATGCTCGCCGCAACCATAGCATCGAACATCAGGGAACTCCATGGTTGTAGTGGTAGCCACAATAGGGCGCTGGTTATAGGTTTGGTTGGATGGTCTGTTGTCCCAAGCAGTGTTCCTTGCCCTCTTTGCCCAATTATTCCTCCTATTCTGATTAGCCTTTTGTACTTCAAGAGCTAAAGGTTTAGCCCTCAACAAGGCATCCTGTAGTGTTGACGGCCTGAGAGCCTCCAGCCGAGCGTTCAAGGGATCGATTAGTCCTTGACAGAACCTTGCCACCTGTTGTTCCAAGGTCATCTTAGGAGCATATCTCCGAAGAGTGACAAACTTTGCATAGTATTCTTCGACCGTTGAATTCAGCTGCCGCATTCTCAAGGTCGTATAGGCAGGTGGTAAATAACGTCCCATTATCGCAGCTTTGATGTCTTCCCAAGATTGGGAAGATCCTTTAATGTCCAGGTCTCTACAATGTTGCTTCCACCATATTTTGGCATCGCCAGTCAAGCTGAACATCGCAAGCATGGTCTGATTTACGGGTTGGGTTCCCGCAGCTTCAAAGTAATCGTCCATGGCTTCCATCCATACTTCCACATCTCTCTCCACATTTTCCCCCTTGCCCTTAAAGATCGGAGGTTGGGCTTGCTTAAGGAGGAGCTTCTTCTCTTGCGCTGCCGAGTACAGAGCAACAGGCGGTACCTACATGGGTTATACGAAATTCTTGATACCATTACTTGAATTTTAAGATAGACACGAGACTTTAATAAGATTCAAAATTCCACTTTATCAAGAGACAGAGATTCAGAGACAAAAAGCACTTTATTGGTGGAAATTTATTACAATCGAAACTCCTCAAGGTTTAGAATGACTGATGATCGCTTATTACATGGCTTTATGGATTGCGTATAACACACGCCTAGGAAATGGTATTGACATGATGCACTACTTCATTCGTGTAATAGTTCTTATACACATTCTTGAGGGGATAATAAACTAAGATATCGGGCCGGAGTTCCGCTTTCAGTAATCCAAAGGTTTTGACTCGGTTTGCTGGAATCACATTGTTGACCTTCTCCAAGAGCCAGACGTTGATGGTTTGGTTGGAGTTGCCCGAAACAGTCTGGTCCAATCGTGTGGGCACCAAGTAGAATATCTCTATCACTCTCAACTCTTCTCCCCAACGTATCTTCTTCAAGTCGGTAGTCAGGCATCCTAGCTTCTGAGCGTTGATATAGTAAACCCCTCCTGGAAATGTCCAATCAAGTTCCCATCCTTTGTCAATGCGAGTGGAGTGTGGCGTATAAGCTTTCAACAGTATCTCCATGACATCTCGCCTGAACTGGTAAACAGGGGATCTTCGAGCTTGCTCATAAATAAGCTCAAATACTTGGAACTTCCGATATTCGAGCACGGGGTCTTCCTGCAACACCAATGCAAGGAATTCGAATCAACTACCTATATACTTTCAGTTCCTTTTTAAATGTTCAAACAATACGACTTTATTTTCCCAGCCTAACCTAGGCTCTGATACCAGGTGTGAGGTCCCCACCCCGTCGTATCAAACAACGGATCTGATGGTAAACCTGGTGGCCACTAGATCTATAGCGGAAGTAAACAAAATGGTTCAGGGTTCAACTAGCGGACGATCTCTTATCACAAGGTGAGTCGAGTTCGAGCCTGCTAGCAACGAGATCTAGCTCCACCTCGCAGGGGAAGCGTACTTAACTATTTAGCGATCCTAAGACCCACCTTCCAAGAGGAGAGAAACCCCGAGTGCCTTTTTTCCCATGTTTCAGAGGCACGTACTCTCGAGGATTCGCCACTCTAGGGGCAATGAGTATTACTAATATCGAAGTAAGCACAATGGGGACAGAGAGTTCCCGACCAATCGGGACCACCCATCTCGTAGGCATTGGCAACCCGAGCCAAGCCCTGCTTGTCACTGTCTCTTCATGATTCAAAAGGTCATCATCTTGCTCCCGCATGATCTGTTAGACTGTCATTGAAGCCGAGCAATTCCATAGTTATCTAAGCCTGTTGTTTTATTGTTCTCTTTAGGTTCCCCTCTCCCATCCTGACCCAATAGATTAATCCTGTTAGAAGCTTGGGAGGAATTTAGGCTGTTTGACATCTGATTCATCCTAGAATGAAGACTCAGAAATCTGTCTTGTTGTTTGCTTAAGTCCTTTTCATTCAAAGATTTTGTGAGGGAAGGATTTCTCAAGAGGGATTGAAGATTGTCAAGGTGGGTACCAAGCATGGTGATATTCCGTCTGCAGTCAAGACACAACAAGCAATCATATACGATCAGAGTGCCATTGAGCACATGGACAACTTTAAGGGATCCATTAGTAAGTGAGGCAATTTTGGATTCACAGACAACCACAACACAAAGTTTCAAAAGAACAAACATGCAATATCACTAAGAGATGACTGAGTGAGCATAGGAGGTCAAAGAGAGAGCAATGTATTACTAGCTTGTGGCAAAAACGAGGCGGGAATTGTTAGCAGCACGGGACCCACTGCCAACGGGGGCTTCAGAGTTGCTCTCTACAATGCAGGCTGCTATATCCTCTGCAAGCTAGATTGCATCTTCAAACTCTTGGATCCATGAATCATTCTGTGCCATCATATATGACCCTACAATGACGTGCAAAGGAAGAGCAGTCCCAAGTTCATGCGGGAACGAAGGGCGGGAGCACCTTCAAAACGCGTTCACAGTCCCTCACATCACGCCAATGTCAAGCAGAAAAAACAATATGCGCTCTCTCTCTCTCTCTCTCTCTCTCTCTCTCTCTCTCTCTCTCTCTCTCTCTCTCTCTCTCTCTCTCTCTCTCTCTCCTTCCTCTACAGCCCGCCACCTCTAGCGGCCTCCTTCAGGCGTCCCTTTTCACCTTTCCATGCGAGGCTCGGCCCTCTCAATTCTGCAGACCCGCCCCGTCTAGGCAACCTCTGTAGGCAGCCCCTGCTCGGCCAACTCTGGCTCCGCGACTTGGTCCTGCTCAGGATAATTAAACGAAGAGAGAGAGAGAGTTTTACAGCAGAGAGGGTCGGAGAGAATATGGGGGTTTGGTCTCTCAGTTTAAAAAAAAAAACTCTTTGAAAGAGCGCGCACCGGCGCGCTCTCTTTCAGAGAGTTTTTTTTTTAAAAACTGAGAGAGAGAGAGAGAGAGAGAGAGAGAGAGAGAGAGAGAGAGAGAGAGAGAGAGAGAGAGAGAGAGAGAGAGAGAGAGAGAGAGAGAGAGAGAGAGAGAGAGAGAGAGAGAGAGAGAGAGAGTCATTGTGCGAGAGCTAGCAACTGAGAGCGAGGCGTTTCTGCTGTGTGAGGGGGTTATCATTGTTGTTGTGTACTGAGGGGTGTAGAAATGGAGCAAGGGCTACCTCGACCAGTGATCGAATGTCCAGGCTGAAAATCCTCTTTCCAGCTATAGCCTGGGAGACATCTGCACCGCAAGCGATCATCTGTGCAATGCCCTCCACAATGGCAGTCTTTCCCACGCCAGCCTCGCCCACAAGGCATGGATTGTTCTTAGTCCGCCGGCCGAGAATTTGGATTGCGCGCTCGATTTGAGATTGTCTACCAATGACAGGGTCGAGCATACCTTGTCTTGCGAGCTTTGTGAGGTCAGTAGCAAAAGCATGCAAATAAGACATGAAATTTGCGTCTTTTATTGCTGCATCGATGCTGGCGGGAGTGATGGTGATACCCTCAGGCGGGAATATAGCGATGCCTTTCTTCCGCCTAAAATATCGATTGCGAGTGTTTGCAGTGGTACCGCGATCGAGCATGTCAAGTGCTTCAATATCTTCGTATAGGGCCATCATTTGGATCACTTCACTTCTGACACGAATATAATCAACTCCAAGTGTGTCTAACACACAGACGGCAACGCTACATTCCCTTTCTCTAAGTAGTCCCAGCAGCAAGTGCTCAGGGCCAACAAACCGATAACCCAAACACCTTGCTTCAAAGCAAGAAAGCTTCTCCACGACGTGCTGTGCTTCCAGACTTAGCTTGATCTGAGGACATAACTCTTCGTCTGCACTATTAATGGAGCTGCATCCGACAGGATCGTCGACCGACGCTTGTGTTGTGCTAGTGTAGGTAATGTAGTCCTTGGTGATGGCGCGCAGGGCTTGCAAGTGAACGGAATTGGAGGTGAGAGCGATGGCGGGGATAGAGGAGGCATCGTGCAAGAGAGCGATCAAGAGATGGTGGGAGCCCATGCACCTACTTCATTGTGTGCTCGTCCACCACCAGCTGCTTACACGACGTCATTAGTAAGCCTTAAAATTCTCTATTGGTCCCCATTCTCATCCGCTTTGTACCAAATCTGCACTACCCAGTTTACTGCAAAATGTGGGATCTAAGAATGCCCCAAATCAATCCGCGGACTGATTGAAGGGGTGTTTGCTTAAATGATTATAATATAAGGCCCCCACCACACACACTGAGATGGAAATTTTTGATTCAAAGCTGTGACGTCCATGGCTCCATCGGTGGCTCGACCCCTTGCCGATTTCGGAGGTCATTGGACACAACCAAACGCAAGGGTGTAAGCGTGCTTGAGCCGAAGAATTGGGGCCTCCATGCCTACTAGCTGAATCCAAATGTTGCCAATCCTCTACCGTCAAATGCCCTACGCAAATATTGTGGATGTCCTTCAGGTCCTCAAATTCCTTGCAGATGCCATCCCTCAAATCTTCATTTGGAAAGATTCAATGGAGTTTATAAAAAATTGATTAGCTACAAAGTAGTGCTTGAATATGTGGAGATGGAAAATTATTTTGTCGACCAGACGGTACCATTTCTCAAAATTTTGGTTTACCTGGATGGAGCTTTAAGTTTTGATTGTTGTGTGTGTGTGTGTGTGTGTGTGTGTGTGTGTGAGAGAGAGAGAGAGAGAGAGAGAGAGAGAGAGAGAGAGAGAGAGAGAGAGAGAGAGAGAGAGAGAGAGAGAGAGAGAGAGAGAGAGAGAGAGAGAGAGAGAGAGAGAGATTCCTTTCTCGTTCTCAAAGGTCAGATACAGCCTCTAGGACCAAAATTTTAAAAATTATCATGTGAGTGCAGTGCATAGTATTTGTGACTCTCAATGCTTGTGAAAGAGAGAGGGAGAGGGAGGGGGAGAGAGAGATATACATGGAATGTGTACACCTATAAGAAAATTTGGTTTTTCTTGCATACATGCAGATGCCTCTAGATGTAGAGAAATATTAATAAGAAAATTTTATATTGTTTACTAACTTTATGAAATTTCACATGAAATTAAGTATTGTCATAATATATCAAGAGCTGACAATGATATGTATGCTGTCCTCTTTGATTGGCTTATTTTGCTCAATTTTTGGTTCGCTCGACAAATCTTGCTCGGTCTTTGGAATTCCTCCCTTCCCAGATGACTACAAAACTTGGTAGAATATGCCCTTAGGTATTGTAACACCTCTCCTTAAGTTTCGTTGCATTCCAAATTCGTTTGGACGTTGAAAAGGCGTGATGACCTAGAGCGGTGAGATTGGACATAGACTGATTTTTGGACTAGGAAGTGGTTGATTTGCTATTGCAGACACATGGATAGTCCTTTAGGTTCACTTTAGTGAGAGTGACGATCTCATTGAGTCTTCGTGCCCCATCCCGTGTCACTTCCTTGCATATTGACATTATGTTAGTACCAAAAAGCTATGTTGTAGATGTATGGATAGTCCTTTAGGTTCACTTTAGTGAGAGTGACGATCTCATTGAGTCTCTGTGCCCCATCCCGTGTCACTTCCTTGCATATTGACATTATGTCAGTACCAAAAATCTATGTTGCAGACGTTTGTAGCGGTGACCCGCTAACATAGGCATAAATATGGGATTAAATATTGAGGAGTCGACCTCAAAGAATCCTGTCATGAATGCCTCCTCAAAAGTTTACATGTAGTGAGAGGGCAAGAACATGACTCTTGCATACAATCCCATGATGACGTTTCTGCTAGGAATCTCTATTTCCATATTCTAGCACAACCCTCTTGTGCCTTCCACAAAGACCTTCCAAGGATGCTCCGCTGCTTTTATATTGTTGAATGCCGTTATGTAGGTGATTAGCATCTTTGCAATTTTGACAAGCATCTGGCATGCAAGATCTGGTATTTCTTTCATCATGTTGATGACTACTCTTAGCGTGTGAATCATTTTTTTTTTTGAAGGGAGGACGTTATTGCTTGGCTTGGTTATGACCGAGTAGTTTAAAAGTGTTGGTCTTTTGCTTTGCCATGAATAAAAGATTTCCCAAGATCACCGTATGTTGATAGGACAATAAGTTGGGTCAATGTGGAGATGCTGTGGAGCATTTCTATAATAGGTTTCATCTGTTGGATGGTGCTCAAACCATTTCCTTCTCTAGATTGGTTGATTGTTGATGATCTTTTGGATCAGTATGGCAGTGACAAGAACATCCCTGTAATCTCCTTTTTGGTTGGGCTCAAGGACAGGTAGCATTTTTATTTTCCATAAAAGAGCCCCCTGCCTCATTAGTGGTAGTGCGATCATCTCATGCCCAAGATTTTTCACCACTTTGTTGAGAGTGATCATGAGAAGGGCCGCTGACTCCAATACTTTAAGCTCATATTGCAGATATTCCTTGTGTGAAGGGTCTTTGATTTCTGAGATCCATCGTTGAATTTCATCTTTTGTAGTATCCAATATGGACGTCATGGTTAGATCTTCAGATTCATGCATTGCCGTTTCTGTGCTTGTACCTGGCATATCTACATGGTGAGTTGAATTGTTTCGGTCCTTCTATTTGTTTGACTTTCACATGGGCTATTTGTTCAGGCTTCATATGTGCTGCCCTTAGAGCATTCAAATCTTCCTTTGCCTTTTCCAGTTGCTTTTTTAGAGTTTCAATTTCATCATCTTTAGCTTTTTGCAAAGCTATGTGCCCTGGTGTCATAATTTGCATGTCATACTTGTCTTGAGCGAGGTCGGTTTAGCTGTTATGCTTGTAGAACTCGACATCTCTTGCAAGGCTAAATGCTAGGTCAGAGTCTTGTTGACCACTGCATAATATTCTTGTAGCTTCTCATTCTTTTCCCTCTCTTTGCTAACTAGCTCTTCCTCTAGTCTTTGTTGCTCAACCTACAAACTTGTGTTGGATTCGATAAATTGTTAGACTTCTTTGTAGTAGTACGCAACATTTTCTTGTTCTCTTTGTAATTCTGATTGGAGTTGCAGTTGGACTTTTTGCAACTCCTCGATTTTGTTTTGTAGCTTCAGTGTGCTTTCGGCCGCTTTCGTGGCCTCTTTCCTTGTGTCTTCCACCTCTAGTTCATGCAGGTTGTAGAGAGCTCTTTGGCATTGAAACTGGAGCTTGATCTGGTCTAAATGTGCGTCAATGTCAAAGGACCTCATTATTTGTGCTTCTTTCTCTACCACAGCTTGCGAACGAGGCGACCTTGGTTGTTTTTGACTTCTTTGGCCCTAGTCAAAAGTACCAATGTCATTCGTCGTTTTTTCTTCTGTTATCTGTATTCACGAGCAATCGTAACTGTAGTCATTTCTGGTAGTGATGTCTCTTTTTCTCAAACTGCCTGCTTTGGTGACAGCACTTTGCCTGTCGTTTGTTCTGGAAGGTCCATGGCAATTTCTCTTCTTTCTGTTTCAGCCTCTGAAGATAAATTTTCCTCTTTTGGTGATGGAAAGTTATCTTCTTCATTGTAAAGGTTGTCCTGATAACCTTGCTCTTCTCGGTATTTTACTTTCTCCCCTACCTTGGTAGATTTGTTGGATGATTCGGGATCATCGACGCGTGGGTGTTTTGTGTCCTCTCTTTCTCTTTGCTCCATTTTATGCTTGAGATCATTCTAAATCCATTGCCGCATTTCGTTGGCAATGTTCATATATTCCTCTTCTTCCTTTCTTTTGTGTTGTTTGATACTTTCCAAAGCTTTAGACTTTTTGTGTTGTAGAGGCACATCTTCCTCACCTTCTGTGAGGTCCCTGCCCCTTGTCGAGAGGAGCAGAGTACCTTTGATAGGTCTCCAATCCTGAGAAGGAAAAACCAACGGACATTGCCTTAGCTACTACGTAGCCACGGGCATGAACCGTTAGTGAAGGATTGGTCCTATCTCGCTATGGCGGAGCGTGACCACCATAACCCTATCTAAAAACTATCTATAATCAATTATACATAAAAGTATAAATCTTAGAGTGACCAACCTGTGCGCTTTTTTCCCCATGTTTCAGAAGCACAACCGCCAAGGTTTGTCTCTTTTAAGATTTATGACTAAAATAAAAATATAAAATAAAAAAAATTCTACCGTTGGAAAGTTACCCGACTCATTGGGTCCACCCGTCCATAGAATGATACCGTCGGGGTATCATTCTCCCACTTTCCACACCACACTCACCGTTCTTTTATTATCTAATTATTACCACACTGTTTAAACATACATGTTCCTTTACTTTATTTATGATACTGGTTCGTTAAAACAGCCCTTCAAACAGTATTACAAACAATAGTCAAACAAGAAGTCGTCCAATTTTAAACCAACAACCCTTGGATTAGGTTCACTCAAGAATGTCTACTGGCGCTATTATGTCCGATCGGTATATACATTATTTATAAAAACCCTTGTCCTCATGAGCGTCCCATACCGCTCGACAAGTACTCGTTGTGCTAATCTGGACGTACTCCCGCCACAGCAACAACGGTGCCAATCTGGGCGTCATCCTCACGTCACGGTAAAACAAAACTGCAGTATCCAGCTGGGCTAATCTGGGTGTACTCCCACCACAGCATCAGCGGTGCCATCCTGGGCATCATCTCACGCCTTGGCAACTGCGACATAATACCAGCGCTAATAAGTAGAGAGACTTGAGAGAAACCATACCGAAGGTTTTGGACAAACATTCTTTCCTATAGCAACCAGTTTAACCAGACAATCTTTCCTACTTGTCAAACATATGACGAGTTCCTTGGGGTTAAGCCCCGTGGTTTCGGTCCGTGTTTTCTTTTCATAAGGTAAATAATATATTGCTATGGTCTCGCATATGCAATGATGCATAACTTGAAACTGCAATACTAACCTGTACCATAGCTCCGATTGGTGGAGACATAGCATGTTCCGTAGGGGTTCCACCGTTACTTGTACCAGCTTCATGATCATTAGCGCCTTGGGTTCGAGCACGTTTTGGAGCCATTTTTTTGTATTACAATTATGTTATACACTTAGAACTTTAAATTAGTCAATTTCCCTAGTAATCTCTTGTTTCCAAAGAGAGTCTGTAATTTGAACCCTCGCCAACTCGGAATCACACTTATTGTTGTTGTTTTACATCTAATTTCTATACATCAAATATTTGCTAATCGTAATTAATCAAAAATTAAGTGTGTAAACTATGAGTGAAAGTTTAAGAATGCATTACTTTTATGCTTCACATTTCTAATCCAATTCTAACTTCAATTTCTATACTTCAACTAAATCATTTTGTAGTATTATTCAAAAGTCTACTTAATCTAATTGACAATAAAATTGGTGAATGAGAATTTCATCATATATAATAAGCATATGATGAGTTCTCTTATGTATTAACTTTCAATTAACTATGCATAAGTTAATAGTGAAGATGTAGTAACTAGAGGGAATAGGTATACTTAGAGAGGTTAGAGTAAGAGAAAACATATACACACATCTTTTCTAAAGTTAATTGAATCTTACTAATCCATTAGAAAGATTAGAGTAAAAGAGAACACACACACATCCTTTTCTAAAGCTAATTGAATCTTACTAATCTCTTAGAGAGATTAGAGTAAGAGAAAACATACACACACATAATTCCTAAAGTTAATTGAATCCTACTAATCTATTAAAGAGATTACAGTAAGAGATAGCACACACACACACATATCCTTCTTAAAACTAATTGAATCTTACTAATCTATTAGAGAGATTACAGTAAGAGATAGCACACACACACACACACATATCCTTCTTTAAGCTAATTGAATCTTACTAATCTATTAGAGAGATTAGAGTAAAAGATAGCGCACACACACACACACACACACATCTTTCTTAAAGCTAATTGAATCTTACTAATCTATTAGAGAGATTAGAGTAAGAGATAACACACATACACACATATCCTTCTTAAAACTAATTGAATCTTACCAATCTAGTAGAGAGATTAGAGTAAGAGATAGCACACACACACACACACACACACACATCTTTCTTAAAGCTAATTGAATCTTACTAATCTATTAGAGAGATTAGAGTAAAAGATAGCACAGATACACACATATCCTTCTTAAAACTAATTGAATCTTACTAATCTAGTAGAGAGATTAGAGTAAGAGATAGCACACACACACACACACATAGCTAATTGAATCTTACTAATCCATTAGAAAGATTAGAGTAAGAAATAGCACACATACATCATTCCTAAAGTTAATTGAATGCTTAATTAATACGTACCTTATTAGTCCACTAGAGTTTTTGCTCTCTTAGTGGTTTGTGGACGCCTTTTCTCTAAGAGAAGTGACAGCACTTCGTGAGCGCTATAGAGGCAATCTCTATGTCTAAAGTGTGAGCATAGATGCTCTATTTACAGCAGAAAAGAAAACGTCCAACTTTTTTTCCCAAAAAAAAATAAATAAAATAACAAATTTTTAAAATTTTTTTTCCCAAAAATCATACTCGTATTTTTGGTACCCTTGTGGTACCCATCAGCTTGACCACTTTGTCATTATCATCAAGAGATAAGGCCACACTGCCCCCCCTCATTATGATTAGTCAAGATTAGCCTCTCCTTTTCATGTGATAGTGTGTCCCACTTTGTCCCCTCCTATGTGAGTCCATGTGCCTTCCTTTGTCATCCCTGTGTATTCTTTTGTCTTTATAATTATTTTATTTATTTTCTTAATGATAATTTACTTTACATTTTTATGTTAAACTTTACAATCTTATATTAACTTTACAATAGTAAAAGAAAATTCTACAATCAGTAAATAAGTCTTGCAATAAGTTAGTTAGTGATTCATATGGCTAAACATGTCAGAATTTTGTAGCGTAAATTTTAAATTCTAGGTTTTCTCAACCTACGATTCATAATTTGAACTCGAATATCTTAAATAAGGAGTGATGGTTCAAAAAAATGCAAATTCGTAATAGAACTTGTGTGAAATTTGAAAGTAGAGACCTTACAATCTCCCCAACTTAGAATTTGAGATGCCCTCATCTCAAGAATAGTGAAGGGTAATCCTTAAGAAGGGATGTCTCATCTTCCCAAGTAGCATCTTCTATAGGGAAATCCTTCCATAAGATAAGATGTTCTTTGATGGATCTATTCCTAAGCTTTCTCTCGCGAGTTTCTAGGATAGTATCAGGTTGGAGTTGTAGAACATCTTGAGCAGGTAAAATGATTTGCTCATCATCAAGGACATGATCAGGGTTATATACATAAGTTTTTAACAGACTTACATGAAATACATCATGCACTTTGAGATGAGAAGGGAGTTTTAGTCTATAAGCTTGATCACTTACAACCTGGATTATTTCGTAAGGTCCACAATATCGGTAGCTAAGCTTCTTATACCTTCCGAGAGACAGATTGCTCATTTTGGGCTTTACTCGTAAGAAAACTTTGTCACCTTCTTTGAAAATCCGATCAGATCTTTTTAAGTCGGCGTACTTCTTTTGTCGATCTTGAGCCGCTTGAATATCCCTTCGAATAGCTTTGGTTTGAGCTTCCATTTCTTCAAGCATTTTCTTTGAGGCTTCTACCCTTATAGTGGGGTCAAAAAAGTTAAGAGGTGATAAACATTCTTGACCATAAAGAGCATTAAAAGGTGTCATTCCAATACTTCTATGAGTAGAGGAATTGTATGCATACTCTACCAAGGGTAGGTATTGAATCCACTTGCGAGGTTCTCTATTGCAGTAGGCTCTAAGGATGTCTTCAATGACTTGATTAACTCTTTCAGTTTGGCCATCAGTTTGAGGATGATAAGCAGTACTAAAACATAACTGGGTTCCAATAGCTTGAAACAAGGATACCCAAAACTTTGAAGTAAACTTGGCATCACGATCGCGGACAATCCTCTTGGGTAAACCATGAATTCTGAAAACCTCCTTCACAAACAGACGAGCAATATCTGAAGCTGTAAAGGTTGTCTTGACTGGGATTAAGTGAGCCACTTTAGTAAGCAAGTCAACTATGACCATGATTGAATCATACCCAGCTTGAACAGAAGGAAACCCGGTGATAAAGTCCATGCTAATACATTCCCATTTCATTTGGGGAATATCTAAAGGATGTAATTTACCTGGCATCTTTAGTCTCTCTGTCTTAATCCTTTGACAAGACAAACACTGCTTGACATAGCGAAGGACATCACTCTTTATACCTTGCCAATAGTAACTTCTGCGAATTGCATTGATGGTTTTGGCATAACCTTGATGTCCTGAAGTTGGGCCATCATGTGTTTCATATAGGATAGCATTCCTTAGGGTAGAATCCTTAGGTATGCATAGTCGATTCCTATAGTAAATTTTCCCATCTTCTAAGGAATAATGTAGAGGTTTAGGCTGATTTGATGATACCCTCTCTTCACGTAGGATACTAGCAAGCATCTGGTAATCTGCATCTCTGACAGCAGCATCCGAGACCTTGTCTAGAATAGGGTTGTTAGCCATGGAAATTGTCCCCAAAAAAGCTTTACGGCTTAGGGCATCTGCCACAACATTATCCTTACCTGGTCTAAATTTAATATCAAAATCATATTTTTGCATGAGCTCTATCCATCTCCTTTGTCTCATGTTAAGGTTAGGTTGGGTAAAAATCCACTTAAGGCTCTTGTGATCTGTTACCAACTGGAATTGTGTCCCAATAGATAATGTCTCCATAGCTTGAGAGCATGAATAACTGCTAGCAATTCTAAATCATGTGTAGCATAATTCACTTCATGAATCCTAAGCTTCCGAAGAGTATAAGCTACAGGCCTTCCTTCTTGAGTAAGGACTCCTCCTAATGCAAGGTTACTAGCATCTGTGATCACCTCGAATTCTTGGGTGAAGTCTGGAAGTTTTAAGAGAGGTTTTGAAGCAAGATACTCCTTCAGCTGTTTGAAGCAAGATTCATGTTTTTCTTCCCAAAGTATCGTAGATCCTTTCTTTAGCAAGTCGGTTAGTGGTGCAGCTTTAAGAGCATAGTCCTTTACAAAGATCCTGTACCATCCTGTGATACCTAAGAACCCTCTGACTTTGGTTTGTAAAGTGGGTTGAGGCCATTCCACAATATCTTTGACTTTGTCAGGGTCAACAGAGACTCCTTCAGGTGAAATGATAAAGCCTAAGTAACAGACCTTAGGGGTAAAGAAGGTACATTTGCTTTTCTTTGCATACAGCTTATTTCGGCGTAAAAGCTCTAACACTTTCCTAACATTTCCTTCATGCTCTTCCTCTGATTTGGAATAAATTAAGATATTGTCAAAGAATACTAGGACAAAATCGTCCAAGAATTCTCTAAAGATATCGTGCATCAGACGATTGAAAGTTGCAGGAGCATTCGTAAGTCCGAAAGCCATCACTGTAAATTCGTAATGACCATAACGAGTGTTGAAAGCTGTTTTGGAGATATCAGCCTCCTAGATTAAAATTTGATGATAGCCAGATCGAAGATCGATCTTTGTGAATATTTTGGCTCCATGTAATCTGTCCAACATCTCATCAATACGAGGAATTGGATATTTATTCTTGATGGTAACCTGATTTAAGCCCCTATAATCTATGCAAAGTCGAAGAGAGCCATCCTTTTTCTTTTGGAAGAGAACAGGTGCACCCCATCAAAATCGTCCAAGAATTCTCTAAAGATATCGTGCATCAGAAGATTGAAAGTTGCAGGAGCATTCGTAAGTCCGAAAGCCATCACTGTAAATTCGTAATGACCATAACGAGTGTTGAAAGCTGTTTTGGAGATATCAGCCTCCTGTATTCGAATTTGATGATAGCCAGATCGAAGATCGATCTTTGTGAATATTTTGGCTCCATGTAATTTGTCCAACATCTCATCAATACGAGGAATTGGATATTTATTCTTGATGGTAACCTGATTTAAGCCCCTATAATCTATGCAAAGTCGAAGAGAGCCATCCTTTTTCTTTTGGAAGAGAACAGGTGCACCCCATGGAGATGTACTAGGTCGGATAAACCCTTGCTCAATCAACTGTTTGAGCTGATCCTTGAGTTCTATAGCCTCTGGAAGTGACATCTTGTACGGCGCTCTTGAGACTAGTTCACTACCTGGAAAAATTTTGATTTCATGGTCTACCTCCCTAGGTGGTGGTAGTTCAGAAAGTTCAGTGGGGAAAACATCCGAAAATTCTTCTAGCCACATTGGTTGAGGGTTGGAAGAAGATTTTTCTAATTTGTTTAGCTTGACTACAAAAATTTGTTGACCCTTGCGCAACCCTTTCAAAAGACGATTAGCTTTGACCAAGTAAGCTTTTGGTCGTCCATTCTGGCCTTGAATAGTGACTTCTTGACCTTGGTTGTCCACAAAAGTAACACTTCCTTGGGCACAATGGATATTGGCATTATGACTAACTAACCAATCCATTCCAAGAATTCTGTCATAGATTCCTATGGGTAAGGTTCGAAAAGTAGCAGAAGTAGAGTATTCTCCCAACTTGAAATCTATTTTTCTCACAGCGTACTGAGATAACACCTCCTTTCCATTGGCTAATTCAACTCTCATCTTTCTTGCAGGGTGTTGATTAAGTCCTAACCTCCTTAAACATTTATGTGACAAGAAAGAATGAGTACTGCCACAATCAATAAGAAGCTCAAATTTTTCACCTTGGTGATTTTCAGGTGTTTGAATGACAGCATATTGTTGTCTTGCTCTTGGGTTATCAATTGCAGTATGTAGAGTTGCTCTTTCCTCTTGTTCTTCCCACAATGTTCGTTCTCCTATGATAGCATTGACACTGGCAGCCATTCCGCGCCCTCGACCTCGTCCTCCATTTCTTCCTCCACGATTTATTATTTGGCCTCGTCCTCTAGCTTGATTAGGTGTATTTGTTGCGGAGACTCGCCTAGGACATACATTCCTGAAATGTCCTAGCTTGTTGCATTCATAGCATCTAAGATCTGCATTTTGAGCTCCATTTGCTGAACCTGCAACTATTGGATGAGTTTGGTGAACTGGGTGAACTTGCTTTTGGTTCCACATCATAGGCCGTCCTCTCCTTCCAGCATTCCTTAAATTTCCATTTCGTACCCTTTGAGAGTTTGACATCTCTTTAGCTAAGGGTTTATCTCTTAAAAGAGCATCTTGCAAATTTACAGGCCTCATGGCTTCTAGATGAGTATTTAAAGGAGCATTTAGCCCTTGGCAGAAACGGGCTACTTGTTGATCTGCAGTCATTGGCGGAGTATAGCGCCTAAGAGTTACAAATTTGGAGTAGTATTCTTCCACTGTAAGATGAAACTGACGTAAGTTGAAGAATTCATTCATCTTAAGGGATTTGTGTGCAGGTGGAAGATAACGTCCTTTGACAACATACTTAATGTCTTCCCAAGTTTGAGTGTTTTGAGCTACTTGATTATCTTTGCAGTGTTGTTTCCACCAAAGCTTGGCATCCCCCGTGAGAGGAAACATAGTCAACATTGCTTGGTTATCGGGAGTAGTACCAGCAGCAGCAAAATAATCCTCCATCTCTTTGAGCCACACTTCTGCATCGCGCTCAACTAGGGCTCCTTCCCCTTTGAAAGAGGGAAGTTTAGCTTGCTTGAGAAGTAGCTTTTTCTCTTGAAGAGATGTATACACCGCACTCTGTGCAATATAGATTAAGTGAAACTTTATTGGATACTCTAACTTTAATCCACTTTAAGGCAAGACTTGATCAGAAAATAATACAAACAAAAGATAATATTAATCCAAACTTTATTCATATACACATTATTTGCTACCAAGGTTGGTAGTCTTTAGGTACAAGAATTGTAATATCTCTATATTTTGAGTTTAGTGACTACAAAAGGATAGGCTAAAGGATCAAAATAATAAGTTTCTTTTGACCCTTGAAAGCTACGAGATACACATATGGGTCGAATCCTACCACCATGGATAACTTTTGTAACTTGGTTATAGACCCATTGAGTCTGAGATATCTTTTCTCCTCCCAAGGTAATGGTAGCATCCGGATTCTTAGTACCAATGAAAAGATAGAACTTTGATGACTTTTAATTCCTCTGCCCATCGAAGTTTCTTGAGGTTGGTATCCATGCACCATATCTTGTCAGCATCGATGGTATAGATTCCTCCAGATAAACTCTAGTTGATGCCCCATCCTCTATGCACCCTTGGATAGGTGGTGCAAACACCCTATCCAAAATCATCATCACCCTTTTTCGAAACTGATAATTTGGTTATTGGCATGCATTTTCAAACATGATGGTGAACACCTGGAATTTCTGGTAGGCTGAATGAACATTTTTCTATACCAGGAAAGTTCAGTCTTCAATACCATATAAAAATTCAAATCAATTTTTCTAGGTTCTTCTATTATTTCAAACATTCGCATCCTTCAATATCCAAACATCAATCTAAAATCTCCCCAAGCTTTAACCTAGGCTCTGATACCAGTGTGAGGTCCCTGCCCCTTGTCGAGAGGAGTGGAGTACCTTTGATAGGTCTCCAATCCCGAGAAGGAAAAACCAACGGACATTGCCTTAGCTACTACGTAGCCACGGGCATGAACCGCTAGTGAAGGATTGGTCCTATCTCGCTATGGCGGAGCGTGACCACCATAACCCTATCTAAAAACTATCTATAATCAATTATACCTAAAAGTATAAATCTTAGAGTGACCAACCTGTGCACTTTTTTCCCCATGTTTCAGAAGCACAGCCGCCAAGGTTTGTCTCTTTTAAGATTTATGACTAAAATAAAAATAAAAAATAAAAAAATTCTAGCGTTGGAAAGTTACCCGACTCATCGGGTCCACCCGCCATAGAATGATACCGTCGGGGTATCATTCTCCCACGTTCCACACCACACTCACCCTTCTTTTGTTATCTAATTACTACCACACTGTTTAAACATACATGTTCCTTTACTTTATTTATGATACTGGTTCGTTAAAACAGCCCTTCAAACAGTATTACAAACAATAGTCCAACAAGAAGTCGTCCAATTTTAAACCAACAACCCTTGGATTAAGTTCACTCAAGAATCTCTACTGGCGCTATTATGTCCGATCGGTATATACATTATTTATAAAAACCCTTGTCCTCATGAGCGTCCCATACCGCTCGACAAGTACTCGTTGTGCTAATCTGGACGTACTCCCGCCACAGCAACAACGGTGCCAATCTGGGCATCATCCTCACGCCACGGCAAAACAAAACTGCAGTATCCAGCTGCGCTAATCTGGGTGTACTCCCACCACAACATCAACGGTGCCATCCTGGGCGTCATCTCACGCCTCGGCAACTGCCACATAATACTAGCGCTAATAAGTAGAGAGACTTGAGAGAAACCATACCGAAGGTTTTGGACAAACATTCTTTCCTATAGCAACCAGTTTAACCAGACAATCTTTCCTACTTGTCAAACATATGACGAGTTTCTTGGGGTTAAGCCCCGTGGTTTCGGTACGTGTTTTCTTTTCATAAGGCAAATAATATATTCCTATGGTCTCGCATATGCAATGATGCATAACTTGAAACTGCAATACTAACCTGTACCATAGCATGTTCCACAGGGGTTCCACCGTTACTTGTACCAGCTTCATGATCATTAGCGCCTTGGGTTCGAGCACGCTTTGGAGCCATTTTTCTGTACTACACTTATGTTATACACTTAGAACTTTAAATTAGTCAATTTCCCTAGTCATCTCTTGTTTCCAAAGAGAGTCTGTAATTTGAACCCTCGCCAATTCGGAATCACACTTATTGTTGTTGTTCTACATCTAATTTCTATACATCAAATATTTGCTGATCGTAATTAATCAAAAATTAAGTGTGTAAACTATGAGTGAAAGTTTAAGAATGCATTACTTTTATGCTTCACATTTCTAATCCAATTCTAACTTCAATTTCTATACTTCAACTAAATCAATTTTTAGTATTATTCAAAAGTCTACTTAATCTAATTGACAATAAAATTGGTGAATGAGAATTTCATCATATATAATAAGAATATAATGAGTTCTCTTATGTATTAACTTTCAATTAACTATGCATAAGTTAATAGTGAAGATGTACTAACTAGAGGGAGTAGGTATACTTAGAGAGATTAGAGTAAGAGAAAACATATACACACATTTTCTCTAAAGTTAATTGAATCTTACTAATCCATTAGAAAGATTAGAGTAAAAGAGAACACACACACATCCTTTTCTAAAGCTAATTGAATCTTACTAATCTCTTAGAGAGATTACAGTAAGAGAAAACATACACACACATAATTCCTAAAGTTAATTGAATCCTACTAATCTATTAAAGAGATTACAGTAAGAGATAGCACACACACACACATATCCTTCTTAAAACTAATTGAATCTTACTAATCTATTAGAGAGATTACAGTAAGAGATAGCACACACACACACACACACACACACATATCCTTCTTTAAGCTAATTGAATCTTACTAATCTATTAAAGAGATTAGAGTAAAAGATAGCGCACACACACACACACACATATCTTTCTTAAAGCTAATTGAATCTTACTAATCTATTAGAGAGATTAGAGTAAGAGATAACACACATACACACATATCCTTCTTAAAACTAATTGAATCTTACTAATCTAGTAGAGAGATTAGAGTAAGAGATAGCACACACACACACACACACACACACACACACATATCTTTCCTAAAGCTAATTGAATCGTACTAATCTATTAGAGAGATTAGAGTAAGAGATAGCACAGATACACACATATCCTTCTTAAAATTAATTGAATCTTACTAATCTAGTAGAGAGATTAGAGTAAGAGATAGCACACACACACACATAGCTAATTGAATCTTACTAATCCATTAGAAAGATTAGAGTAAGAGATAGCACACATACATCATTCCTAAAGTTAATTGAATGCTTAATTAATACGTACCTTATTAGTCCACTAGAGTTTTTGCTCTCTTAGTGGTTTGTGGACGCCTTCTCTCTAAGAGAAGTGACAACACTTCGTGAGCACTATAGAGGCAATCTCTATGTCTAAAGTGTGAGCATAGATGCTCTATTTACAGCAGAAAAGAAAACGTCCAACTTTTTTTCCCAAAAAAATATAATAATATTTTTTTTATTTTTTTATTCCAAAAATCATACCCGCATTTTTGGTACCCTTGTGGTACCCATCAACTTGACCACTTTGTCATTATCATCAAAAGATAAGGCCACACTGTCCCCCCTCATTATGATTAGTCAAGACTAGCCTCTCCTTTTCATGTGACAGTATGTCCCACTTTCTCCCCTCCTATGTGAGTCCATGTGCCTTCCTTTGTCATCCCTGTGTATTCTTTTGTCTTTATAATTATTTTATTTCTTTTCTTAATGATAATTTACTTTACATTTTTACGTTAAACTTTACAGTCTTATATTAACTTTACAACAGTAAAAGAAAATTCTACAATCAGTAAATAAGTTTTGCAATAAGTTAGTTAGTGATTCATATGGCTAAACATGTCAGAATTTTGTAGCGTAAATTTTAAATTCTAGGTTTTCTTAACCTACGATTCATAATTTGAACTCGAAAATCTTAAATAAGGAGTGATGGTTCAAAAAAATGCAAATTCGTAATAGAACTTGTGTGAAATTTAAAAGTAGAGACCTTACATCTTCTCTTTTAGCATTTGCTTGCATTCCCAGACTTCTCTTTTCTTTGCCTTTTTGTTGGCGGAGTCTTTCTCTTTGTGCCTGTGCTTCTTTCATTGTCCTTTCGGCTTGTGTGATGGGGATTGCCGTCACTACTCGAGTTAGCCTCTTCTTCAGTCTTATGTGTCTAAGTGCAAACTCACTTCCGTGTTCCTCATCTGAAGACTGATACTTTGAAGGAGTTTCTCTGTCCTTTAACCTAGCTTCCTTGCTAATCAATGCATCTAATTCTGCCTTCTCGCTATCCGTGTCATGTCTCCTTGAGCTTTGCCTCATTTGTTTGATCTCTGGTTGTGGCCTCGAGGCGTTGATGGTCTTGCTACTGGCTTTATGGCTCTTTTAGATTTGTGTGTTGGAATTAGGGTTGCAGAGAGACACACACAGCTTGGAGAAGACGAAGGAAGCTCAAGGCACACAATAGAGAGTGTATTACTTAGTGTGCAATGGAAAGATAGATAGCCCTAGAGTGATGGGCGTATATACAATGCACTGGGGAAAAAACCTCCGAAAGAGGGAAAAAATGCCCCGGCAGTCCTAGTGTGTTCACACACATCACTACCACACGTATATGGTAACAAATCCCCCCTGGAGTGATGCGGTGAACGAGAGCTGGAACATGAGTAAAGGAAAGTGCCATGCCCTGAGGACATGATCAATCCACAAAGGGGAGTAAGCCCAAAGCTTTGCGGAAAGCTTCAAGCTTCTCACGAGACAATGCCTTTGTGAAAAGATCTGCAACGTAAGCCAAGCTGATCTCTCTTGCTGAGAGCCTCTCCCTGACATAGTGGTAATGCACCTCAATGTGCTTTGTGCGAGCATGAAAAACTGGGTTCCTCGCAATTGCCAATGCGCTCTAACTGTCAGTGTAGATAGTGTTGGCAGTGTCCTGTCCAACACCCAAATCAGCCATAAGGCATCTGAGTCATACACAATCAACCGTAGCTGTGAAGACTGCCCTGTACTCAGCCTCACAACTCAAAGTGGCCATAGTAGGTTGCTTCTTGCTCAACCATGATATACATGAACTGCCAAGCATGAAACAAAAACCACTTGTGGACACTCGTGTGTCAAAACAACCAGCCCAATCTGAGTCCGAAAAAGCATGTAAGTCTGGCGGCAATGATCCCCCCTTGGGATAAAACAAGCCAAGATGTAAAGTGCCACTAAGGTAGCGGAAAATCCTCTTGACAGCCTGCCAATGCTTAGACCCTGGGCTATGCATAAATCTGATGACCTGTGTGACTGCAAATGAATATCCGGCCTCGTGTTGCATACATAAATGAGGCAGCCAACAGCAGTTTGGTAAAGAGTGACATTAGCAGGATCGCCAGCATCATGTAGACTCAACTTCAAACCTGTTTCCAGGGGAGTGGCAATAGGTTGCAATCTTCAAGTCCAAACTTACATAGCAATGTCTCTATGTAACTTTTCTGACACAAGGCAATACCACCATCACACTGCTTAAACTGTATACCAAAGTAATGATGCAACAGCCCCAAATCTTTCATCTTGAAATAGCATTCAAATCAGCCTTAAATTCAGAAATATGTCTTTCATTTGGTCTAGCGATCAACAAATCATCGACATAAAGAACCACAATGAGAAGTACATCACCCTCACGCTATACATACAATGTGCTTTCTGTTGGACTGTTACAAAAGCCATGTTTAACCAAATGAGTGTCAGCTTTCTCATACCAAGCACGAGGAGATTGCTTCAACCCATACAAAGCCTTCTTACATCTGCACACTTTGTCCTCTTGTCCTGTTATGAAAAAACTGCAAGGCTGCATTACATAAACTTCCTTAAATATGTCACCATTCAAGAAAGCAGTAACAATGTCTGATTGATGTACATCCCAACCAAAATGAGCTGCCAATGCACATAGAAAACGCACAGTAGTCATGCGACAAGTGGGAGCAAAAGTCTCTTCATAATCAATGCCTTTTTTCTGTGCATAACCCTTTGCAACAAGTCCAGCCTTATGGCGATCGATCTCACCATCCGGCTTGCGCGTCAACTTGTAAACCCACTTCGTACCAATGGCCTTTTTGCCAGGAGGCAAATCACATAAAGTCCATGTGTCATTTTCTATAAGTGCATCATATTCTAATTGCATGGCAGCCATGCAATTTTCTGAATTCTGTGCTTCATCAAAAGACAGAGGCTCCTCAACATCCTGTAAGCTAGACATAGCCAAAGCATAACAATCTGATGCATAAGATGCATGGCGAGAGCCTGAACGAGTACGACTAGACAAAGGTGCATCCAATTTACTGTCACGCAAAGTGTGCACCAGCCATTTTGGCATGCCTTTAGCCTGCTCATTTTCAGCCCTTTCCTCATCAAGTACATCATGTACATCTGCATCAGTAATAGGCTGATCTGTAACATTTTCAAAAAACCCCATAGGCTGTACATGTGCCTCATTGGAACTTACATTCCTATTTCCACCACTGAAAAGAGGCAACAAAGTGTCTAAATGTCCTGTGAGCTTACATTATTGTCTCTAGTACATGATAACAAGGGCTGAACAGAATCTTCCACAAACACTACATCCCGTGAAACCAGAATACGTTTTGTTTGCGGATGATACAACCTGTAACCTTTGCTTTTAGCACTATAATCAACAAAAATACATTTGACAGCCTTATCATCCAATTTTTTGCACTGCACTTGTGGCACCAAAGCATATGCCAAACAACCAAAAACACGCATGTGCTCAATAGAAGACTTTCTATCATGCCATGATTCATATGGAGTAATAGACTGCAAAGCTTTCATAGGACACCTGTTAAGTACATAAGTGGCACACATGATGGCCTCAAGCCAAAAAGAATGCGGCAAATCTTGCTTTTGACCATACATCGTGCCATTTTCGTAAGTGACCTGTTTTTCCTCTTAGCAACACCATTTTGCTGAGGTGTATAAGGCACTATACATTGGTGTTTTATCCCACGACTAGCCAGAAATGCATTAAATTCATGAGACATATACTCCCCCCCTCGATCGGAACGGAGGGTGTCCATAGTACATTTTGAGACATTTTCAGCCATAGCCAGAAATTGTTTGAAGCACATAAAAACTTCGGACTTCTCTTTAAGCGGAAATACCCATGCATGCCTGGAGTAATCATCAATGAAAGTCACAAAAGTACAGGTAATTGCCCACGGACGGAGTTTGCATGGGCCCAAAAACATCACTATGCACAAGCTGCAACCACCATGTGGCCCGAACTGAACCATCGTTTGGAAACTTAGAACACTGCATCTTACCCAAAATACAACCTTCACAAACATGTTTAACAGGTGCTTCAAGAGGCGGCAAAGAAGCAACCATATCAGATTTCTGCAAACGCAGCAAACTGGAAAAATTCAGATGACCAAAATGTGCATGCCAAAGTTTTGCATCTGAAATAGCCCTTGAATCTACAACAGCATTTGCAAAATTTTGTCCACACTTGTCATACAAAGTGAGCTTATACAGCCCACGGCACAAAAAGCTAGATGCAACAATTTTATCACCAAAACTGAGATCATGAACTGTACATCTGTCATCCATAGATTTGACTACAAGTCCAAGTCTAGCAAGTGCGGATACAGACAAGAGAATCTTCTTGATCCCAGGTACATAAAGTGCATCAACAAGTGTGAAGGAACTGCCATTTGTAGCAGTAAGCACAATCTTTCCAACTCCATGAACTGGATAAGAGGCATTGTTGGCACAAGTGACATAATTCCCATGAGGGACAGACTCGAGAGAGGTAAACAATTCACGATGTGAGGTAATGTGCTTTGTAGCACCACTCTCAAAATACCACACATGTGAATCTGCAGCAACTGACAAGCATGCATCATGGACAGCAGGATTGTAAGTGCAATCTGTGCTAAAAGCCCATTCTGCATCAACATCATCATCACAATCTCCTTTAACAGAAGACTCAACAATGGCTGCATTTGTAGTGGAACCAACATTTGCAGTGGAACCACCCTCTTTCTTTTTAGCCTCTTTGGCCTTCAACTTAGGACACCACTTGATCAAGTGACCATTAGCTTTACAATAATGGCAACGCATCTTCTTTTTGCCCTTATCACTAGAATTGCCAGGCAAAGTGCTGCCAGCAGAAGCATTAGGAACAGAATTTTTGCCACTCGCAGTAGAACCATAAGAAGTGGCTGCATTACTGTTACCACCCTTTCTTTGAGAAGCAATAAAATCTTGTTCAACTGCACGCTACCTAGTCCTGTTTTTTCTAGAAAGTGACTCTTGCAACAACAATGTGCATAATGCATCAACATTGACAACTTCAGGATTTCCTTGGGTCATCAGTCTCCAAGTACTAGCAAAAGTCTGGTAGGAATCTGGTAAGGCATCAAGAACAGTCTGCACAAGGGAACTGTCTGAAATGACTTCACCTATAGAAATAAGCTGCTCATTGATATCCTTGACACTAGCAAGGAATGTGTCCATATCATCTTCCTCATGCATAATCTTCGACTCCAGCTCTTTACGTAGCAAAGCAATTTTAGCCTCATTGTGACTTGCATAAAGACCAACCAAAATATCCCAAGCCTGTTTTGCAGATTTTGCTGAACGGATGTGAGGAACAATGGTGCGCTTCACAGACAACGCAATCAATGCATGAGCCTGCGCATCCTTTACATCCCAACGAGCTTGTTCTGCCGTAGGCAAAACAACTCTAACAGCAGCAATCCTTGCAGCAAGACCTACAACATCCTCAACATCGCCTACATCCTCAGAACCAGGACGTACATCAATGCCCTGCACAATGTTCCAGATGCCTTTTGACACAAGAACATGTTGCATCATATAAGCCCACATAGGGTAGTTGTCCCCATCCAACCTATCCTCAACAACAAACATCTTGAACACATCTGTGTTGTTGTTGTTGTCAGCCATGGTAAATGCTGCACCTGATGTGAAAACTACCGAAAAATAGGAGAAACGGAGCGGGAACAACATGAATTATATAGCACAAATCGTAGAAGACTATAAGGCACTTGTTATGCAAAAAATGGCACTGACAGAAATTCTGCACAAAATGATGAAATAGCCTGTGCAGTACTGCCTGTAGTGGAAACGGAGGCCGAAATGAGCCCAAATAAAAAATCTGAGCAGACCAAGCTCTATGAGCTTACTCGAAATACTTGTCGACCTACGAACGCTCGCCAAAGCTCACTGAAATCGGAGAAAGTGAGCAGGCATGTACTGGAGCAGCTGGCGACTAAGCCCGGGAGGACGCAACCTGCTCTGATACCAATTGTTGGAATTAGGGTTGCAGAGAGACACACACAACTTGGAGAAGATGAAGGAAGCTCAAGGCACACAATAGAGAGTGTATTACTTAGTGTGCAATGGAAAGATAGATAGCCCTAGAGTGATGGGTGTATATACAATGCACGGGGGAAAAAACCTCCTAAAGAGGGAAAAAATGCCCCGACAGTCCTAGTGTGTTCACACACATCACTATCACATGTATATGGTAACATTGTGGATCGATCCATTTGTGCTTCAGCAGCTGGTAGCTCATCAATCATTCCTAATGCCTGGTAAGCAATACGAGTCAACATTGGTCCAACATTCATATAAGACTTGCTCTTTTGGCTACCCGTGATATTTGCTTCCACTATATTGTCAAGGAGGTAGTTGCCAAAATCGTTGCTGATCACCCTTCTTTCTACCAATCCCATTGTCATCACCACTGCCATCATTGCAAAAGTGGTTCAGTGTAGTGTGGTGGCTTTTGTACTTTGAAATGTTGCAAGATTAGTCGTAGTGGCAGTTCTGTCTCTCAGTAGATCAAGTCTTGATAGGTCAACTTGTGTCCTCTTTGCTTTAAAAATGCTTTGTCATTATCTATTGCTTTGGTCTTCTGCAATAGATTGTGTGTTCCTTGTTGTAGGTGGAGAGCTTTGTTGAGTATCTCAGTAGTGATTTTAACCTTTACAATAGCTCCGTCTTTGTCGGTGAGGGTGGCTTCTCCATTGTACTGAATAGAGCTGATAAGTTCATGGGCTCTTCTGAATTATGTTCCCCATGGAGGTAGTTGTAAAAAATTGTCTAGTTGTACACATCTGGCCCCTTCAAGCACTTCGGGCCTTTGGTGTAGTGTCCACAATTCCCTTGGAAAAAGGGTGGCCTTTACTATTACTCCATCCGCTCCTTGGAGCTTCTCGATGAATATGTTTACAGGGATTGTTTCTAACACCTGTTCAATGACGTGAGCTTTCTCATTTTGAGGAGGCATCCGTGATCTCTTATGGAGCCACTTCCCACTCTTTCAGTGATTTTCTTCGAAGCATCTTGAGGCAAGTTTCAGATTAAAAATAGGGTATAGCACAAATGACCAAAAAATTGTCAAAAAGTTGAAAAAATGCAAACTTTGACCACAAACGAAAAATGAGCCTAACTTTGTCAAAGCTACCCCAAATTTGACCAAATTTTACTAGTGCAGCTAAGATTACTATAATCACAAAGGCATAAGGTCACATATGAAATCTGGCACTGAGGTACATGGATCGCGATCCATGTTGAGACACATTTTGAAGATCTGGTGATACTAGCTGGTAGGGCTCATGAAGGTGATGCCTTGGTCCAAATTTTTTGAGATTTGGATCATCGGTTTGGTACTTAGGTCAATTCTTGGTAATTATCTTCAAACTTAGAGAAAATTGGGCATTTTGATTTGGATTTTGGGAGCCAAATGAATTGACACTTCATGACTAGACTTTGTTTGGTGTTCTGAACGAAATGATGTAATTTTTTCTCTGATTGGGCAAAAAGGTACATGGATCGCGATCCATGTTGAGAAGGATATTGGGGTAGCCTTTTGTACACATGTTCCTAAAGGTCTTCCTAGCACACTGGTGAATATTTTTCAAATTTGGACTTGTTTTTTTCTGTGGTCATGTTTTCCCCGTCTTGACCATATTGGTTTTTTGGAACCACTTTTGGACATTGCCTTTGATAGACATCTGATAATGCATTGACTCAGGATGATTTGTGCCTAAAAACCATTGTTTTGCCTATCTCCCTTCCAAATTTCATTAGTTTCTGAATTCATCTGAAGGGGGAAATTGATCCAAGTAGTTTGCACGACTTTGTAAGTACTATTTTGCTTTGCTTTGCCCCTAATTAGACCTTTAGTTTTGCCTCTCCCTGATACTTGTTTCTCATCCACTTCCAGACTCCCTTTTGTTTTAGGCTGCTTTGGAATAAAGCCTCGCGATGTTCCAATTGATGCTCTGGCTAGTGGGTTAGCTTCATGTTCCTCTCCTAACCCTATTCCATAATGGAAAATGTCCATTTTAGCCATCAAAACTTCAAAATGACCATTTGCAGATCGAAAGTACAAAATCATTAGGTTTTAATGATTTTAAGATGCCTTTTGGGACTGTAACTCGGATACCATTTTTGGGAGCTCTCTTTGTAAAAACATTTATTATTTTGATGAATCGGGAATATTGTAACTCCTATTTTCTAGATAAACTTTGTAATTGATGAGCAAAGGCTACAAGCTTCCAGATGGTATCAACCTGTCTTTACCTATCTTTAGTTAGAGCTCCCAGATTATTAGTTTTGACCACCAAAAACCTTGGCTAAGGTATAAAAGCCAATTTTTGTAAGTTATTTTTAAGTTTTTGGATAATGAAATACACAGCGTGAGCTAACTACGCTCATTTCTCTCTTTTCCGTGCTTCCTACTCCCTCTCCGGTTGTCACATTGCAGTCGCGTCTATTGCATTGCAACCGCAGGTAAGAGCTCTGCGCATTGACGTAAGCATTTAACGGTATTTTGTAGTTATTGGTGTCGCCGACCCGCGGCCTAATTTCATCATAAGTAGGAATTTACACTTCAATAAAAAACTAAGCATATGCGGGGTATTGGGGCATCATTGCTAAGCATTTAGATGCATTTTGGGTCAAAAATGACTAGGTCAAAAATCCATTGTTGTTAATAATTGCGATTTTTGCACTTGACCTAAAGTGGGATTTGAGACCATAAGCATATATGCTTAGGTCTTATAAACATGTCATAGAAGTTTCGTTACGTTTGAATGTCATTTAATGTTGTAACGGATGTGATTTGTTTGCCGATGAGCGATTGGCTTTTGGTGATTTCAGTCACTTGAGTACATGTAGCTTGAGTTAGATGCAAGTTGTTTGTTGTTTTCCAAGAGATTGACAACCTCTTGTAGCCTCTATGCACTAGTCGAGTCAGCTTCATCCCATGGATTGACAATTTATTCGTGATTCTCGCTACATCTGCAATAAGATAGGAGTGAGGTTAGACACCCGTCCCACATTTGGTGCCGCTGCCGGGGATCGAAGAGACCTTAACTAGGGAAAAACACGAGAGTCTTGTGAAGTTATCCTTTAACTTCCTCTAGGATCTCTTACAGTAAAAAATTTCGTTTTAAAACCGCATAGCTTAAGATTGTCATCTTTTGCTGTGTAGAAGTAGCTTGGAAGTAATCGTACTTGCTGAGTACCTTTAGGATTGTAGGATTGTAGAATTAGATTACGATTTTGAGAATAACGGACGAGACAAGTCGTGAGATCAAGGCTCAGAAAACCATAAAAACAAGAAAACGAGTGTTTGTGGACACTTTTCACAACCCCATTGCTGTAAAACCTAGGAGTAGGGTAAGTAGAATCCGAGATGGGTTTCAGAATATTGCTCTCTCTGAAAGAATCTATTGTGAGTTGTTATGTGAAGTTGTAGAATTTCAAGACTATGGCTAGAAATAGTACGAAAAGACTGCCAACCACTCAATCCAATTGGAGAGTATGCTCTAAAAGTTGTATGAACTAGTGGGTAAGCTCAAGGACACATTGAGGTAAAAATTTCAAGATTTTGCAAAAACTTTAATTATTTACTTTTTCTTGACATTTTAGGCCAAATTAAGTTTTGAATTGATTCATAGGCTTAAAATAGCTCATGAAAAGACTGTCCAAGGAAAAAGTTCAAAAAAGTGTTGATTTTAGGCCTAAAGCAAGTAATCATAATTATTTACTTTCAACTCAATATTGGCCAAGGTTGATATCAGAGACTCTATGCATATGTACAAACAACTTTTGTAAAGGACCATAGAATTTGGATCACCAAATTGACCAAAAACTGGGTAAAAACTAAAGTCTGTACTGACTTTCTAGAACTTGAGTGTAAATTGGGAAAAAATTTACTCAAACTCAATGAAACTTGAATCATAGGCTTATATTGATGTGATAGACATGTGTACATCCTCAGTTGACCAAAAAGATGCAAAAATTTGCCAGTTGTAAATAATTACGATTATTTATATTTGCCTCATTTTTCAACTTTTTTGACCAAGTTAGCATACCACTAGCTTTAGCATGTTGTAATAAGCCTACAAAACAAATTTGGTAAGATTTGGATCATTGGATTGAAAATTGTGGCCAAATTTTCAAAGTCAGTCTGTGGACACAAAACTGATGACCATTTGAACAAAAAATGTCCAAATTTGATGAAACTTGGGTAGGGACCATCAGTTGAGATACTTAACAAATTTGTGTCAAGATTGGGATAAAAACTTGCAAAAAAAATAGTTGGAGTAAATAATTGCGATTATTTACATTTGCTACAAAAATTAATCATCTTGCACATTTGAGTATACCACAAGGTCAAGCAATTCTTGAAAACTGAACCTTCGGACATGAAATAATTGATAAACTTGAACAAATTTTGTTCAAAATTAGTGAAACTTGTCCAGAGACCTTAACAGGTTTTATACTTGGAAAAACAAGCCAAAAAGAACAAAAAACTGACAAAAGTAAATAATCACGATTATTTACTACTGCTACACAGAGACACCAATTTTGATTTTTGAATTTGTATAGTGTTAGACCAACATAATACAAGGCCACCATGAAATTTTGGATTCAATTGGATCCAAATTGGTACATGTTCACTCAGTTTCCAGGTTTTTAGATTAGTCCTTTGGCTTTTTGCACAAGTGATATCTGAAAGTCTCAACTGCTGACTCACTTAGCTCGATTTGAAGTGATACTCATAGTCCAGTCACAATAGTTAGCAAGAATTGTACCATCTTTGTGAAAGAATAGCTAACTTGATTAAGATTGATACATGAACTAGGTTGCAGACAAGGAATTGACAGCTTGACGGAAGTTGCAATCAAGTCAAGTGAAAGAAATTGACAACAAGTCAATCTGACGATAAGTACTCTATCCAGGGCTTCACAAGTCTTTATGAACCTTAGATCTGGTCGCATTCTAGCAAACCAAGGCATATTTAGAGAAACCTCTAGTAGAGTATCCACCGAAGAAAGTGTGAATCAAGGAAATCCCTTGCACACTATCCTTGAGGAAGTCTCATACACTTTTTCAGATTCAACATCTGAAATGTCTTCTTATTCGACTCACTTAGAAACTGGAACGACAGTATGCTATAAGCATATACTCTCTTTTTATAGGACTAATTGCCATGGAGCTCAGGTTTACGTGGATCCTAACGAAGAGTATGCTATTCGTATTGATGACCATGGTTTTGAGTTTGAAGAGGAAATCAGGGCAAACAAACAATAAAAAATATACATGGATAGAAACGAAACTAAGTATTTACAAGTTGAAAACCTTGACGTGATAGACAAATGGGAGTTAGACGTAAATACCATAATTCCAGATATGGTAGCAAAAGACGGACCACCTACTTTAGAATTCAAGGGATATGATCAAGTTGATTTGAAGCCTTTGAAACGGCTTAGTACGGATAATCCTAAGATCGGAGTCTATTGTTGGGAGGATAAAAACATTAAAGATCTTATGTGGACTTCTCATGCCAAATTGGGACAGCTAACACCCATGAAGATCATCTATATCTTCAAAATCAAGGACAAGGGATCATCAGATCTACCGACCTACCTGTTTAGGGATTGTTATAACAATAACTTTGCTATGATGACTCCTGAGGAGGTGGAACAAACCAAATACCAAGGGTACTCCATAAGGGATTGGATATTTGGCCAAGGACCAGAAACTATTTCAAGAGAAGAATACCGTGAGAGATCTTTGAGAGTAATGTTAAGAAACCAGAAACCACCTCATCACACGAAGAAAACCGGGTGACACTAAGGCCAGGTTAGGGCTACATGAGTCACTATTTCCAACACACTGGTTTGAAGGACTCGGAACAGGACCAACTGCCAGGAGATTGGGAGTTGAACCAAATAGACGTGTCAGACTAGTTGATTTTCACAAATGGGTCAAAAAATACAGTGAATCTGGAGATCCATATGACCACTTAGCAAGCTTTAAGCAAGTGCTAAGAGCAGAATGCATATTTGATTTCCATACTCAATTCCAGGGGTTTGGAATGACATTAGAAGGAAAAGCATTGACATGGTTCCAAAACATTCCACCAAGGTCAATCATGGACTTGAATACTTTAGCTCAAGGATTTGTAGCTGCTTGTTCTAAAACAGGGATCAAACACAATACGGTAGCTCAAATCTATAGCTTTAAAAAGAAACAAGGTGAGTCTGTTAGGGATTGTGCAACTCGAATGAAGCAATACCATTGCAAGAATGCCAAGAGCTAGAGATACTGGTAGAAGAACGACTAGTATCTTTGTTTCTAGAGGGACTTCTAAACAAAGAACTTCATGCTATATTGTATAGCAAGAAGCATACAACCCTAGAAGAGTGTGTGTCAAATGCTATTGACTTAGGAGACAATAGTGATATTTTCAACAAGCAAGATGTCCCTAAGGATAATCAAAGCGAGAAAACAACATCCACCAAACCAGCACAAGTAGGAACGGTTGTTGTAGCACCACTTTCAGCCATAGAAGACATGATCAAAATGATGAATGACATGATGAATAACATGCAAAAAGCACCTATGAGGGGACCAAGACAAGGGATACAAGGACAACCAATTAGGCCGTAGAAATGGTGTGCAATCGAGGGTAAATGGACCAACCATGAGACCAATGAATGCTATTACCGACCAAAGTATGATGGGAATGTTCAGTACGTGCCTATGAGGCCATAAGGACAACCCATGTATAGATATCAGCCTATATGGCCCAAGCTCAAAGACCACTGACGGGTATAGAAAGACCTTAGCTTGTGTTGGGTCAACAACCTCCATATCCTCAATATAATATAGTGCTTGTAAAGTACATGCATCCAGAGGGAGTCATAGATGAACAAGCACTAGTGCCTGTTACACCCTATGCTGAGCCTAGTCCATCTACAGTAATGGTAGAAGGAGATCGGTATAGTTCACATCCACCACCAATGGAAGAACCTGTGACTTATACTACACCAGCGCTTACACCAATGTACTATGTATCTAATCAAGGTGTTATACCTCCAATGGTAAGACCCATGATTAAGCTAAGAACTGGAAAGTGTCATAATTGTGGTGCGGATGATCATTGGAAAAAAAAATTCCCAGAGCCTGACAAGAACCTCAAACCAGTTGAAGCTTATTGCATACAATGTTGCAAAAAGGGAGGACATTTCCCTGAAGATTGTCCAAAAAATCCTTTGAACAAGGGTAAAACAGTAGTGAACGTAGTTCAAGTGATACCTAGTAGCTCATTTAGAGTGAACCACTTTGTTCCAATCATGGTAATCACCAGAGCCCAGGCTAAGAAAAAGAAACATAAATCCTCCGATGACTCAGAGAATACATAAATTTCCTCTCAAAGGACCAAGAAAAGCAGAAACAAAAGGTATGAGATGAGAAAACAGAAACAAAGGGTTGAAATCGAGAAGAAATCAAAGAAGCTATTCCAGGAAAAGGTGAAAGAAACTGGAAGCGAAGTCAAAGAAACCACCGTGAAATCTGGAGGATCAACTTTGGTTGACAAAATATTTGAGCCTATTAGTGTAGCCTTGGAAGCTTATCAAGTGGGACTTAAAGGAGGCCAAAATATGAAAAACAAATGGAAAAACTATCCTTCTCCAGACATGGAAGCAGCTAAGCTTGAAGCTTATCAAAATTTGGTAAGAATCACACAAGAGATGCTGGAAAAACAAAACCCAAGCTCGAGAGTATGGCAAAACCTGAGGAGCCTGTGGTGGTAAGAGCCAATAAAGAAAAATCCAAAGTGGTGGTAGAACCCCACCTTGAAACAAAAAAACAAAAGATCCAGAACTTATAGTTCCGAAAAGCTAAGATGCCTTAGAAGGAATTCCATTCGTAGAAGAAAATTGACCAAGACACTTATGGAAAAAAGTTAGAGAGATTAATGATGGGAGCCTAACTCTGAAGTCAACTCCTATAGAGGAAGTTTGGTTAGGCAAACTACCTCTTGATATGGACATGGATGTACAATCCTTGTACGAGGATTGCGGATCTAAAGCTTCAGGAATGTCTCAACCATCAACCTTGAAAACATTACCCTCTTACTTGGGAGATAACGAAGATGAATCCTTAGTGTGTAAAACCACTCAAGTGAAAAGAGCTGAACAGACCCTAGCAATAGACACCTTCATTCAATCATGTCTACACCCATTGAATGCACTCTTACTTTAGGAGAACTGTTAAACATCAGACCATATTTATGGAGTGATCTACAAAAAACTCTAGAGAAGGTGGGAATAACAGGGTTAAATAGCAAAAAATTTGGGAAAATTGAAACAAAAAATGAATAACAAAGAGATTCGATCTGTTCTAATGAACAAAGTTGGAGAATACTACGAAGGGGAAGAAGGAAACACGACCCTTCCGGTGAGGTATAATGATATAGAAACCATGGCAATACTGGATAGTGGGGAAGGCATAGCCATAGCCATAGCCATGAAAGCAAAATGGGAATCCTAGGGATAACCAACCATTAGACAAACTCAAATGAAGTTGCAATTGGTTGATGGACATATCGAAAGACCCTTAGGATTGCTTGAAAAAGTGATAGTTAATTCCTATGGGATTGAATATCAACACACTTTTGCCATAGTAGACTTTGGAAAGAAACTCAAATACAAAATCATCTTGGGAAGACCTTTCATGCGACAAGTACAACTCATCCAAGATTGGGGAAACAATTATCTGTACTTGAAGCAAGTGGGATCAATAACAAGGGTTAATCTAAAAGATCATACTTATAGAGATGTCATGGAAACACCCATATAAGAATTTGATTCAGTCTCTTCGGCTGAAACTAAGCTTCCATCTTGGTTGAACAAAGACACTCCTATTTGGATGTGTGGAGCCTCAAAAAACGGAAGCTTAAAAACGAGAAGAATGTATCTTAGAAAGAGATTGCACAGACGAAGCCTATACACCTTAACCCTTTCCAGAGGATTTGTTTCAGCCATTTGAATGGACCCAAATCTTAGCGACAATGGATGTATGTGTAAATACGTCTATGCCCACTCAATTTTGCAATGAGGATAATAATGACATAATTCCCATCCAGATGATCTCAACCCTTCATATTGAAGATGAAATTTTGGAATCCAAGGACTTGATGAAAGCTCAACAAGTCTTTTTAGACCACTACTATGATGCAACAGATGAGTTAGAAGAACATTCAGCTACCTCAGATGATTCGGTGTCAGAAAAAGAACATGTGAGAGCTAAGCTACTCATGAAAGGAGGGGAGGAAAAGTTTTTTGACTTTCCAAACCAAAAACCGAGAAGACAAAAATGGTATAGACGCAAAAGAGACACGAGAAACTTGAAGGCTAGACCTATGCCATCAGTCTCCACTAGAACATAGTTCCTGATGTAGATAGATGCACATGATTGTGTCAAGGACAAAATCCCTGGTAGATACTCTTTAATTAAACGAAGAACATAAAATGACAAAAACATTGGGAAAAACGAGAAAGAAAACTCAAGTAAGACTAAAAACCAGGACAAGGGTTCAACCATGACACGAGTTGAACGGAAAAAGAAGTATCAAGAGCTGAAAAAAGCTCTAAAGGAGATATATACGACATAAATGGAAACCACAGAAGAGGATGGTAAAGATGTAATGTGCGTTCCATCCCATTACAAGAAATATACTCTCTAAGACCAAAAAATCATAGTCGAAGAACCTGTCAGAGAACTACAAAAACAGGGTAAGTCCTACGAGAGGCCTGAAAACGCAAAAAAGATAGATATGACCGAACCCAGGAGAAGATCCTAGATTAGCCTACATTGCAAATGACCTGATAGAAGAAGAGGAAGAGCTTCTGCTAAGCTTACTAAAAGAATACCGAGATATCTTCACTTGGTCTTATAAAGATCTCAAGGGTGTTGATCCAAAAATCTATCAACATACAATACCCATGAGAGATGATGCTAAACCAAGTAGACAAAGGCCATATACGTATAATGAGACATTTACTAGGAAGATCAAAGAAGAAATTGAAAAACTAAAGGAAGCTGCATTCATTTATGAAATTGAACACACAGATTGGGTTTCTCCAATTGTGGTAGTACCCAAGAAAAATAAAAAATTACGAGTGTGTGTCAACCTCAAGAAAGTGAATGAAGCTACCATTAGAGACAACTTTCCTCTTCCAATCACACTGAGCATGTTCTAGAACGAGTTGCAGGATGAGAAGCTTATAGCTTTTTAGATGGCTTTTCGGGATACAATTAACTTTTGGTTGACCCAAAAGATCATCATAAAACTGCCTTTGCAACGGAATGGGGTATTTTTGCCTATTGGGTTATGCCTTTTGGGTTAACTAATGCTCTTGCCACCTTCCAAATATTGATGAGCCATGCTTTTAAAGAATACCTTGGGAATTTCTTGGAAGTATATATGGATGACCTCAAAAAGGTATTCAAAAAGTGTCGACTTTATAGGATATGCTTAAATCCGAAAAAGTGCACATTCATGGGTAGACAAGGAAAAATTCTTGGACATATAGTGTCTAAAAATGGCATAGCTACTAATATGGATAAAATTCATGTATTGTTGATTTGCCTAGAGACGAACAACAACCAAAGGAGGTTCAAGCCTTCATGGGACATTATGGATATTACAGACGGTTCATTTACATGTACGCTGTAATTGCAAAACCCATGTACAACTTGATCACACACATTGAATGGACTGATGAGTGTGAAGAATCCTTCATGAAGCTTAAGCAAGCTCTCATTTCAGCTCTTATATTAAAAGTACCAGATTGTAATAAGATATTCCACATACATGTAGATGCTTCCAAGTTTTCCATCAAATGTATACTAGCTCAACTAGGAGATGGAAAAATTGATTTTCTTATTTCTTATGCTAGTCGACAGTTGAACCTGAAAGAAAAGAATTATACCACCACCGAGAGGGAAGGACTAGGAATGATCTATGTCGTAAAAAAGTATAGACATTACCTATTGGCTAACAAATTTGTGTTCTTTGTGGACCACCAAGCTTTATTGTACTTGGTCAACAAACCATGAAACACAGGAAGAATAGTGAGATGGTTCATCATTCTTCTGGAAATTGATTTCATTGTAGTTGTGAAAAAGGGTACTACTCATCAAAGAGTAGATCATTTGTCAAGGGTTGCTTCAAGAGAACCACCTAAGGGTATAGATGATGATCTACCAGATGCATATTTGTTCTCTGTCGAAATGATACCTCGATAGTCAGGAAACATAATATCATTGATGACCATAGCTCAAATGGATTTGCAAATACCACTTCCTATTACAATTAAATTAATTGAGCAGTCAGCTATGTATCAATTACTAGCTGGAAGGTTATACAAAAGAAATCGAGATGGAATGTTGCTCTTATGCATTAATCCTGAAGAGAAAACCCAATACCTAAGTCAAGCACATATTACGGTAGTAGGGCTTCACACTGCGGAAGACCAAACTATGCAAAGGATCTTGAGACTTGGAGTATTTTGGCCAGCTATGAGAAGAGATGTTCATTCTTTTGTCAAATATTTTCCTCAATGTGAACAAAATCAAACACCCATAACTCATGTAACATTGTTCCAAATGTCACCTGCTCCTAAGTGGAGTAACTATCTAGTCACTTACTCATTGAGCCAAACATTTCCTGAGGATATGAGTAAATGCCGCCAAAGAGCAATTGAAACTGAAGCAAGAGACTATGCTCTTATTGGAAACCAATTGTATCGGAGAGGTAAGGATCAACACTTGCGTCTTTGTGCGAATGAAAATGAATATATTCCCATTATAGAACAAGCACATGCAAGATTAGCTGGAAGTCACTTTTCTAGTGAGACTGCCACAAGAGCAATCTTAATGGCAGGCATATGGTGGCCAACCTTTTTTGCAGATCCCAAGGAGTATGTTCGGAGGTGTGATGCTTGTCAACGAGCAAAAATGCCAACTTGTGTAGACATCATGCCCTTAAGACCAATGATGGGGGCTAGAGCTTTCGCAAAATGGGGTATAGATTTTGTTGGGCCAATACAACCACCTGCTTATAGAACCCAAGCTCAATATATCATTGTAGCTAAGGACTATTTGACCAAGTGGGGCGAGGCTAAATCAACTCAAAAGAATGATGACAGAACCACTGCCGCATTCTTGTATGAGTACGTGTTTACAAGATATGGACTACCAATAGAAATTGTTAGTGATAGGGGAACTCATTTCTTCAATGAGGTAATTGAGTATCTACTTAATGAATTTATGGTCATCCATAACAAATCAGCTCCCTATCACCCACAAGCAAATGGACAAGCTGAGCATACGAATAAATTTTTTAGCTCGGTGTTGACTAAAGTGGCTAGTTCAGAAAGGACAGTCTGGGAAATGAATCTCCGTGCCACTCTATGGGCTTATCAAGTTTGATTCAAAATAGCTTTAAATGCTACACCCTTTAACCTTGTTTATGGTCTTTAACCTATTTGAGAAATGAATCTCCATGCCGCTCTATGGGCTTATCGAGTTTCATTCAAAATAGCTTTAAATGCTACACCCTTTAACCTTGCTATTATAAAAAATCAACAAATACCTATTCCCATCAACACTCTAGAAATAGATGACCGACAATGGGAATTGCAGAAAGATGTAGTGTCAATAGATGATGAATGGTTGGATGGAATGGACCTTCGCATCAAAGTAAATCTGAACACTCACAACACAAATGCATTGGTCGTTATTCCACATACAAGAAATCAACAAGTCAGTCATTGACAACTGGAATAACGACTATCAAGGGATGCAACAAGAACCCAACACCAACATTGGGAGTAGTCAACTTGAATGTGATAGTACATGGATGTTCATGTCCTCATCAATTTGTATTCTTACCAGATGAACACATGAATGAGACAATGATTCTTGAAATCCCATGGATGCGAACTTACAAGGCAATAGTAGATTGGGATACCAATTAGCTCAAGCTATCACCTAAAGACGGACAACTCATTGTTCCAATTGCACCAAGCAAGGAGGAATGGAAAGGAGGTTACCAGCAGAGAAAACCACGAAGCAAAAAATCTTCTCCATCCTATCGACAAGAAAATGCTACAAGTAGCACGCAAGGAGTCATGCAAATTTGGGTACCAAAAGCACAACTTAAGGATAAGCCAATTTAAATTTGGGTGCCCAAGGCATCACCAACAATGCCAAGGACGGTTCTAAGATTCAAAACACAAAGAAAATCATCTTTGAACAAAGAGCTTAACATGAAATGGATTTGGTAGAAAGAAGGAGCATTTAACTTGCCCGCAATCTGTAAAATCGATCAAACAATGGAGAGTTAAGTCTCAAAAGACTCCACCGCACCATTCTGCTCAAAGCAAACAAAGATATCAATGGCGGATAAAAGCTCGACAACAGTCATTATTGATAACAACAGCCTAGGAAATCAAAATGCCAAAGCATCCTGGGGTACAATCAAGCAAAGAGCACACTAGCTACAAGATTTGCTCTTTGGAAGAAAGCATCAGAAAACCTCGATATCAAAAACCCTTGAGTTAATTACTCAAGACCCAACTCTTACACATCATAATGGTTTGAACTGCATTGATCTTCAAAACATGATAGAGCCAACCAAAGCTATGCATAGACACGATTGTTCAACCCATGCACATTGTCGTCTCGGAGTACGCCATCTAGGAGGGGTGGAAGGGCACTAAGTAACTGAGGGCAATGTTTGAAGCGGGAGGAAAAAAGTTTCATGTTAACGTGTAATGTTTTGTAAAATTACCTAATAATGTCCTTATAAATCATCAACAGGGAAAATCTAACTAATAATATCTCCCCGATAAGTGTAAATAGTGTATATACTATCGGAAAATCATCAAAAATAATATTTTTTGATTAGTTTTATATTTGGTACCAAAAGACCTCTTAATCATGTTAAGTCTGATGTTAGCAAACAAAAGTTCAAGTGGGTTCTCAACATGGATCGCGATCTATGTACCTCTGAGTTAGAATAGAGACAGAAACTTACCATACAAGGAGCTAGCCCATAGCAACCTGGTGCTTCTTTCAAAATTGAAATTGGACCCAAATTGTTGAGGTTGTGTAGGGGATTGTGTACTAAGTTTTATCCAATAAAAGCAAGAACTAACAAGAACTGCTGTAAGCTCATAGCTATCAAGCAAATTCTTGACAGGTTGTAGGTACTAGAAGATACTACCCAGCAAGAAAGATCAAACGAGAGATTCAAACTATTTAATGAAGTAACTCGGTTTGGATTTTCTATTAACAATTCTTATGAATCTGCGATCAGGAAGATTGTACCAGAATAGGAACCCCAGCATCTTTGATCAAGGGAGTAATCACTCTACGGAAGAAAGTGTGAATCAGAGACCACTGCCGCCTTTGGAACCCATTTTAGAGGAGAGTTTCTCTGACACTTCGTCTGAGAGATCATACAGTCTCATGATTGAAGATTCTAACAAGTCAAACCCTAAGGGAATAGCTTCGATGGGTGCAGATCCTTCTTAGCCTGCATTTGATGTAAAATTATTGTATTTGAAGTTTCAAATTTGAAAATGTGCTTAAGGCCAAAATCTATAAGGATGGAATGGACCGCTACTCTGTTAAGTTGGAAATTAAACCTAGTGAGTTCAGAGACCTTGTAGATGTTGATTATGACGGGGATAGATATTTTGACCGAGAGGGAATGATGTACCTAGTGGTTCATAACCCTTTTATGGTGGATAAATGGGGAATGACCGGCACCAAGGACAAGGTAGATAATGAGCTGGCCGATGCACCACCCAAAATGGAGAAACAAAATGCGGTACTTAGACGCACCAATGAGATAGAGTGCCTTAACATAGCAACACATATGTGGGGTTTTATAAGTTCAATAATGGAGAACAAACACTCTATTACAGATGTGACGAGCCCCAGATCAAAGAATTGACAGACGAAAAAAACTTGTATGCTTACACGTACACGGAGGGCAGAAGTATTCAGGTGGTCATAATGGACAAGTATGGCTGAAAGTACTCTCTAATGGATCGAAAGGAGTTAGAGAGATATACATATTTTGGAGGACCACTCCACCAATACTATGTAAATCCGGAAGAGGTAAAAACCATGACTACTCACACTAGACCTGAGACTGTACATGAGATCCCCTTGAGAACCAGGGTGGAGGATTCTTATGGACATGAACGAGTCCCACAAACAGAACCTTTAGGATCGACGGTATCTAGGTCTTCCATGAACACACATAGGGGCAATACTGTTCCTGACATCACTTACACCACTGTAATCCCTCCGACTATTACACGAGATTGACTTGATGAACGTATAGTGGATAGGATACCACTATTAGTACCAAGAGGAGATTATGAACCAAGAGAAGCCACACTAGGTGGACCAGGAGTTGTTAGAATGGTTGTAGAGGCCAGACGTATGCGACCATCTCAGGTGGCAAAATGCTTACCCAAAAAGTATAATGGATCTGGAGATCCATATGCTCATGTTTCAATCTTCAAACAAGTATTGAGAGTGGAATATATAACTGATTTCCACACTCAATATGAAGGATTTGGGTTGACATTGGAAGGTACTACCCTGACTTGGTTCCAACCATCAAACAACTTGGAATTCCCAAGTATTGAGCAACTTCTTCGAGAATTCACTGAGGAATTCTCAAAAAGAGGGATCAATCATAACACTATCTCCCAGATCTATGCATTTAGGCAAAAGAAAAAAGAGAAAGTTAAGGAAGCATCGCTTTGTTTCAAGCAGTACATAGAAAGATGCCCTGAACTACCTCAGGATGAAAGACTGTCAGTCCTTTTCATAGAAGGATTGCGAAATGACACACTGAAAAAGGACTTGCACTTGAAGGCATGTGTAACTTTTGAGCAAGTCATGAAAGAGGCGTTGTATCTTGTAGATAACTGCAAAGCATATGGGGAGGTGACTGAAGACACAGATCAGGGGACTAGTAGCACCTCTTCAACCACAAGTGAGTCCACAACAAAATTGGGAGGGAAAAACCCAACTGTGCCGGACGTTGATCGAATTATCGAGGAAGTGATCAGGAGGATAAACCAAGGAAACAAGACGAACCCAAACACACGACAACCACCCACCCGAAAATGTGATACTTGTGGAGGAGATCATCCAACCCAGTGGTGCAACCTTCAACAATGGCCAGGAGTAAATGCATAGCGAATATTGAAATGGTGTGCTACAGAACAAAAATGGACAAACCATGAAACTCACGAATGTTTCTATAATCAGAACTATGTTAGAGAGAGACAATACGGACCACATTGGGGGCAACAACTTCCGCCCAAGTGGGGCCAAATAACGCAATCTTCGGTCAGTAAAAAACTCAACCTGTGTTGGGACATCAACCTCCCTTACCCCAGGAAAATAGGGCTATGGTAAGGATTTCTCAACCCATAGAACCACCTTCTGATCAGAGTATGGTCCAAGTAGTCTCATACCGAGAAGATTCAGACAATACTTATGAAAGGGGAATTGATGGGAATGCATATGCTCCAGAGGGACATAATCCATGGATAATTCCCGAAGATATGTCCGAACCCTCATACATAGCACAACCAACCAAAAATCATTACTTGGTTGATGAGAAAATGCTCATGTTCATGGCAAATCAGGGCTACAAACCTAGGGGCTACCCTCCTAGAACAGGACAACCGATGGGAGCTCCACAAGCTTCTCCACCACTTGTAGGACCATGCTATGAATGTGGCGGTGATCACTGGACTAGAGTTTGTCCAAACAAAGGAGAACGGGTGAAATTTTTTGGATTCTATGACGGATGCACGACCGACCATCTTATTCCACACTGCCCAAAAAACCCCGAAAACAAAGAAAAAGCAACAATGAACAAAATGGAGATTGTGCCAAGCTCAAGTGGATCAGAAATAGAACCAAACATTCTGATAAATGCGGTCACTAGAGCTCAAGCACATGAGGCAGCAAGGAACATCCTAGCAAGCCAAACAGAGATAGACAAATTGTCTGTTCGAACCCTTAGAAAATCCTGGAAGGCAAAACGAAACAAGATAAAAGCCAAAAGAGAAAAGGAAAAAAGGCATTGGAAACCAAATTGCTGAAAATAGAGGAACAACTTCAAAGGGAAAGAGACCTTAAGGGCAACAACGAGATTAAAAAACCATTGAATTTGCCATCAGGAGGGTTGGTCTTAGTAGACAAGGTGTTTGAACCTTTGGATGCAATTCTGAAAGCTTACGAGGCACGGCTAAAGCCTAACCAAACCCAAGAGAATAGGTGGTTAACGTACCCTCATCCAGGCTATGAGAAAGAGAGGCTAAAGATGTGCAAGGAGCTCATTCAAGCTGCTCAAGTGCTTATGGAATCATCAGTTCCTACGGCTCCAAAAGACGAGGTACGATTCCGAGAAAAGATTCATGAGTTAGAAGGGCGGGGAATTGAAGAGAATAACCTACCCAATCCTGTAGACGAAACACCATTGGACACGAGGGTGGTAGCCAATACAACAGATGGAACGCATTCTCATGTACCACTGCCAATTCCGGAGGTAGAAGAACAATGGCCTCAAGAGCTATGGGAATAGATCAGGAATAGAAAAGATGGAAGTGCCACACTTGTGTTAGCTCCTATCCTAGAAATCCACCTGGAGCATGAACTCTTCCCAAATGACATTCGATCATTGTGTGGCGATGCAGGCACAACAATATAGAAAGACAGTAGACCGCAGTCATTGAAGACTTTACCTTCATTTATTGGTAACCCTGAAACTCGATCGGAGGTAAGGAAAGTCCCATCTCAATGGAAAGCCAATCCTAAGATGATGGATACTAAAACGCTTCACGAGCTCATGTCATCCCCTATCTGTTGTACATTGACTCTGTCAAAGTTACTGCATATCAGACTGCTTCTTTGGGACAAGGTCGGAAAAAATTTGGAAAAAATAGGGATGGTAATTCCTTCACCCAAGGCTTCTTGACACACACTAAAGACACAACCCTCGAAACAAACTAAACATGAGCCAGTAGCAGTAAACAAGGTAGGGGATTATTGTGAAGGTGAAGAAGGTAATACTACCCTACCGGTGGAGTACAAGGACATAAAATTGGTAGCAATATTGGATAGTGGAGCCGGAATTGCCATAGCCACCAAAGCAATGTGGAAAAAATTGGGAAAAACCTGCTCCAAGGAAAACTAGAATGAAACTTCAACTAGCGGATCGTACTTGGAGGACCTATTGGCATCTTGGAGCAGATTGTAGTAACCTCTTGTGGAATTGCATATGAACACACATTTGCTATTATGAAGTTCGATGAAAGAAGAAATTTTGACATCATATTGGGCAGACCATTCATGCGTCAGCTCAAAATGGTGCAAGATTGGGGCTACGACTATATCTATCTCAGGAACAAGGATGTCAGTAAGAAAATTAGTGTCACAGATCATAGCTATAGAGACATAGAAAGAACCCCAAGAGAAGACTTGTTTTCCACAATTGACCAGGAAGGAGGAATCCCGGATTGGCTTCAGAACAAAGCTCACCAATGGACAGGAGGAGTTTCGGATTGTGGAAGTCTAAAAAAGGAAAACTGCATTCTTGATAGGACTGCACAAGACAAAGCATACATACCAGAGCCTTTTCCAGAAGAGATGTTCGAACCTTTTGGATGGCAACAAATACTAGCTACTCTTGATGTTTGTGTAAATGAGGTGACCCTCACCAAATTCTGTGATGAGGAAGGGTATGATATCATTCCATTCCAAATGGTGAATGTCCACCTAACTCCGAAGACAGAGGAAGACGTACCTAACAAGGAGGGGATGGCCGAGTGCCGACGCATAGTGGATGAAATCTCTGTAAGAGAGCTTGTCCAAACGGATGAAGAAGATTTTCAAGACTCGACTGATAAGACGCTAGAGGATAATGCGGACGACGAGCTGTCTAGTAGCTCGAGTTAGAGCATCAAACAAAAGGATCGACGAGTGATCTACTATGATTTCCCAAACCAAAACCCTCGAAGGCAACGCAGGTATCGGGATAAACGTAGAAACAACCACAACAAGCACAACGAGGACTCGGTACCTCTATTAACTGATAAAACACAGTACTTAAGATTAGTCGAAGTGTCTGACTGCCTCAAGGACAGGATATCAAAGAAATACATGAAACTTGACTCAACCAAAACCAAATAAAAAAAAACAAACACACAAAAACCAGAAAAAGAAAAAAATATGAAAAAATCGATTAAGTTGTCCAAAATGGAGTGCAAAGTCAAATACAATGAGTTAAAACGGCCTTGAAGGAAGTTTGGACAACAGAAATGGAAACTGATGAGGAATTAAATGATGATAAATTCGATGCACCTTCCCACTATAAGAAGTATACCATTCAGGATAGGAAGATCGTGGTACAAAAACCCAAACGAGATCCCAAAGAACCAGAAATTTCATATGATGGGCCTGAAAACACCAAAAGTGTCAACTTAGCAAAACCAGGTGAGGAGCGTAAACCGACATATATTGCCACGGACCTTACTAAAGAGGAAGAGCAACTTCTAGTCGATACGCTCAGACGAAAGATGTCTTTGCACGGTCATACAAAGATCTAAAGGGGATAGATCCTGAGATATGTCAGCACACGATTCCCCTTAAGAGTGATGCTAGACCATGCAGAAACATCCTTACACGTACAATGAAACTTTTGCCAAGAAAATTAAGGAGGAAATAGACAAACTTAAGGACGTTGAGTTTATCTACGAGATTGAGTACACCGAGTGGGTGTCCCCGGTTGTGGTAGTACCCAAAAAGAATGGAAAATTGCGTGTTTGTGTAAATCTCAAACACGTAAATGCAGCCACCATCAGGGATAACTACCCACTGCCAATAACCGATCATGTTATTGAGAGGGTAGTAGGGAAAGAGGCCTATAGTTTCTTGGATAGGTTCTCAGGCTACAACCAATTGACGATTAAAGCGGAAGATCAGCATAAGACAGCTTTTGCGACAGAGTGGGGTATATTTGCATACAGGGTAATGCCTTTCGGCTTGACCATTGCCCCGGCCACATTTCAAATACTAATGACCAAGACATTCAAAGAATATCTCAGACAATTTCTGGAGATCTAGATGGATGATCTTTGTGTTCATTCCCATCGATGAAGTGACCACATCACTCATCTAGGAAAAGTCTTTGAAAAATGCAGAACGTATCATATTTGCTTAAACCCAAAAAAATGCGTCTTCATGGTGAGACAAAGTAGAATTTTGGGCCACATTGTGTCCAAAAACGGAATTTCAACTGATCAAGAAAAGGTGCAAATAATTGCTGCACTACCGAGACCAACGAAGATAAAAGAAGTACAAGCATTTATAGGGCATTGCGGATACTACAGGTGTTTCATATATATGTATGCTCTAATAGCTAAGCCATTATATGCCTTCATAACTAAGTTCGAATGGACGGAGGAATGTGAGCAGTCTTTCCAAAATTTGAAGCAAAATTTAATTTGCGCTCCAATTTTGCAAGCACCTGACTGGAGCAAAATCTTTCATGTCCATGTGGATGCATCAGCCTATGCCATCGGGTGCATATTAGCCCAGCCAGGAGAGAAGAAAATGGATTTTTCCATTTGCTACTCTAGTCGGCAACTAAACAACGTAGAGAGAAATTATACCACTACGGAAAGAGAAGGCCTGAGAATGATCTATGCTGTCAAGAAATTTAGACACTACCTTCTAGCAAACAAGTTTGTCTTCTTCGTGGATCATTAAGCACTGCTATATCTAGTAAACAAACCTTGCAACACTGGAAGACTTGCTCGCTGTTTTATACTGCTGCTTGAGTTTGACTTCACGGTGGTTGTAAAAAAGGGGACCACACACCAAAGAGCAGATCATCTTTCACGCCTATTTCATGGGGAAGCACCTGAGGGTGTTGATGATGACCTTCTTGATTCATATTTGTTTAACATAGAAATGGTGCCAAGATGGAGCGAAGAGGTCATTCCTCTACTCACAATCGGCTCATTGTAGATAGAAAGACAACCATCAATTATCCATCAATACGAAATCTCCAACTTTTAGCAGGACGGCTGTACAAACAAGGTAAGGATGGGATACTGAGACTATGTGTATAGCCCGAAGATACCACCTACTACCTCAAACAAGCTCATATACAAAATACGGGATTTCACACTGGTGAAACACAGACAGGCCAACAGCTACAAAAACTGGGCGTCTACTGGCCAAACATGGGACACAGTGTCCATAAATATGTAAAATCCTGCGATAGTTGTATAATGGAGCCCCCAGTGGAACATGCCACCATGTTTTGTGTAGTACAAGCACCTCAATGGAGTGCTCACATAGTTGAGTACTTAAAAAACCAAACCTTTCCAGAGGAATGGTGCAAAGCAAGAATGAAAACTGTCGAAGAAGAGGCCAAACACTATCTGCTCATTGCCAGCCAACTATATAGGAAGGGAAAGGGCAAACAATTACGGATGTGTGCTACAAAAAGCAAATATTACATCATCCTAGATCAAGCACACTCAAGATAGCCAGGGGGACACAAGACTCACGCACAATACATCATCATAGCGACAGACTACATGACAAAATGGGCGGAAGCAAAAGCAACCCAAAAAAATGAGGCAAGGACTACAACTTAGTTCCTTTTTGAAAACGTCTTTACGCGATATGGACTACCAATAGAAATAGTGAGCGATAGGGGAACAAACTTTTTGAATGACGTCATTGAAAGACTACCATCACAAATCAACACCCTATCATCCACAAGCTAATGGGAAGGCAGAGAGTACCAACAAAATCCTATGCACAGTGCTCACCAAGATAGTCAGTGACTTAAGAAATGATTGGGATATAAAGCTACACACAGCCTTATGGGCGTACTGCGTAGCTTTTAAAATTTCCATTGGAACGACTCCCTTTAACGTGGTATTTGGGATTAATGCGATCCTACCAGTGAAATTCCTAATCAAATCCCTCAAAGTGGAAACACAATTAGGATTGATGGGCCATGAGCTCTCGGAGAGACTAGACACCCTAGAACAATTAGATGAAACCAGACTTAAAGCGATAGCTGGGATATATACTCAGAAAAAACAAATGAAAGCTTTCCATGATCAACACGTAATTGGAAAGGATTTCCAAAAAGGGGATTACATTCTCATGTATATCCTCAAACATCACTCCAAAAAACTCAAAAAGCGAAGAATGGGGCCTTTTGTAATCCATGATATATCGCAAAGTGGCGCCATCAAACTTGCAACATTTGTAGGAGAGGAGATGCCTAATTGGATGAGTGGTTGCAGGTTAAAGAAATATCTTCTTTTGCTGACACCAGAAGAACTCGCAACACTCCATGCAGCAGCTCAACGCAGACGTCAAGCACAGGACATTCGAAAACAAGCACAACAGGAAGCCAAACTCAGAATATTAAAACGCAAGGAACAAGCAAACTTCCAGAGGAAATCACAACAGGATGTGGCTATGGAGAATGCTCCGATAGCATCCATACAAACGGTGGCTACATGGTTAGGAGGAATGGATCTACGCATTCATTTACAGCTTGCCGACGGCACCACCGAAAAAGCCTTAGTGGACATAGGGGCCAAAGCTAATGTGGTTAACTACTCCACTTTCAGAAAAATCACACAGGAACCTCTAATGTCCAGCACTATGGGGTTCAAAGTAGCAAACAAAGGTACTATGGATAGTTTGGGCCACATTAATTTACCAATCACTATTGATGGAACAATTTATCCACATCAATTTCATGTGGTCGAAGATTACCATCTTAATGAAGCAGTTATTCTAGGAGTGCCGTGGATGCGCACTTATCAAGCCACGCCAAACTGGCAGGCCAACACCTTACTCCTCGAACATGAGGGCCAATCTTTCGCCACACCATTCGTATGAACGGACCATGTATGGAAACCTCTAGCATCGCCACATGCACCAGCTCAGCGATACTCCACCCCATGGTCAAGAAAATATGGGTTAAGAAATCAATCATGGAAACCAAGTCTAGGCAATTGTGGATACCTAAACGACAAACCAATACACGTGAGCCTACATTGCCTACACAAAAAATAAACCACCACAAATTGCCCACTGCTGTTGTCAGACGGCCTAACCCAATGGACCACTATCTTCGACCTCCAAACACAGTCAAATGGGTATGGCAACCAAAACAACCTCGCCTTCATGATGCCTCTTCTAGCGGATCCAAACCTAAGAAATTTCGATGGCAACCCAAACAATGCCAAAACGCAACCCAACCGGTAGCATCAAAACTTTTGCAGGTCACAGTCAAACACAGAGCGCGTCTTCTCCAATTACTATTGTTAGGACCATGCAGTTTCTAGGGAACCTCGCAACCAATAGCCATTGAACATATTGTTTAACACCTATCTCTTGCACAACATTTTGTTCCCCATGCATATCCTCCATCAGCATCATAGAGTCACACTATACGGCTATGCATAGACATGCGCTTTATTCCCAAGTACTCTGACACATGTTCTTCGGGGACGACTCACTCTAGGAAGGGGAGAAATGCGGAAAGATTATCATTTGTATATACTATTTGTATCATCTTACATCTTTTCTTTTCATTTCCTTTCCTTTACTTTTCTTTAAAAAACACATAAAAAGTTTTTTAGAGCCTGATAGACTCTTAGTTGACATAATCATAAGCCATACCGTCACCATCTAATACCAGAATAAGAGTATGTATATAAGGGAGGCAACACTACTTTTGGCTAATTTTTGGCCGACTAATAATCATTGTAAATAATTTTCTTTTACAAAAAAGCAAAAAACGACAGATAATCAACAAAAATTTGATAAGTCGAGCTAGGAAATTCATAATTGACTTTTGAAAGCAAACGCCGAAACTTCAAAGCGAGGACTTTGAACATGGCAAATATGGGAAGATTCAACACAGGATGAATTTTGAGCCAACTTCTGAAGGATCAAAACTGCAGATCAAACGTCATTTGTAAACCGAGTGTCAGAATGACGAACGGTTCGAACCACAGGTGATATGAACAACAAGATATGATCAATGAAGGTAAGTATAACTGGGACATTCCGGGTAGACTGGGAAGATATAGTCAAAAGGGGCAACATAAGCTCATTTGCATTAAAAAAAGATAGAGAGAGAGAGAGAGCCACAAGAGCATAGAGTTTGCGGAGTTGCTTCTGCCCACTGCGACCACCTCGTTGGATCTTACTACACCAGATTTGACAGGTATGATCATTAACCTTGCAAGAGCATGTGTGTGTGGCCATACTGCATCAACAGCACAAAAACAACAAATCGAAGCATACAAGGTCACAAAATCGGCAAACTAACAAGGCCAATGGGAAAGTCCAAAACCCATAAAAAACGAGAAATATTTCATTAGTAGACCCCAACTAACGCCAAGCTATAAACAAGAGAAAAAAGTGCTGGAACGATCCATGTTCCCCAAACCCTAAAATCATGGAAATTTCTACAGGAGCAACAATAGAGGGTTAGGAACAAACTCCTATGACTGGTTTTTCAAAATGCATCCCAACATGGATCGTGATCCATGTTCCTTTTTGCCAAAATCAGGATAAAAGTGGCTCACTAGTTGGACAATGTATAAATAGTAACAGTGTTGCAAAATGATCACAAAAAGTGCTCTAAAGATCATCAAACCCACCTGGATTGATACTTTCAGTTTGTAAATGGTCTTTTGGTCAAACTACTGCTCAAGTTATTTGGGAGACTTCACACTCTCCTCGGAGCCTGTCAACAAAGCAAATGTAACCTAAGAATGGTGGTAGGATCAAAACTAAGCAAAAGTTTACTTGCAAAATGGTGGAACTTGCAGGATTCAGTTTGTCTTCTCAAAAGAATTCAATGTCTGGGGGAATTTGCCAAGGAACCAAGCAAAGATATGAACTACATACCTAAATCATCAGAAATCAAAGCAAGGAGAGATCTCATGCAAAACATGACTCCAAAAATGGTTGCCATAAATAGATTTGTTCAAAACGGAAAAAAACATGGCCATAAACTAAAAAATGGGGCAAACTATGAAAAAACATGTCCAAAGTTGAAAAAATTTCACCAATGTACTAGGAAAACCTGTAGGAACAAATGTGCACAAGAACTGTATCAAAATTATGTCCAACATGGATCGCGATCCATGTACCTTTTTGCCCAATATAAGTAAAAACCATGCCATCTGGTTTAGTATGATCAAGACAGCCAAGCCATGGAGTTTCAAGCCATTTGAATCCCAAAATCCACTTCAAAAAGCCAAAATCTCTAAATCTATAAATGGTTTCCAAAATTTAGCCCAAGTGTCAAACCATTGTTCCAAATCCCAAATTTTTGGACCAAGTCATAATCTAGATGAACTCTACCAGATGGTATCATCAGATTTCCAAAATATTGCCCAACATGGATCGCGATCCACGTACCTTCAGTCCTAAATCCAGAGAAAATTGCTCAGTAGCATCTCCTTATGCTCAGGAACAACTTTCCAAAGTTAGAATTTTCAAATGCTTCCCAACATAGATCATGATCCATGTTCCTTTTTGCCAAAATTCATCTGTTACATTACAGTCTTGTGCCTATAGTAATCCTAGGTGCACTGGTGAAATTTGGTCAAATTTGGAGTAGTTTTGACAAAGTTATGCTCACTTTTTCATTTTATGGTCAAGTTTACACTTTCTGACAATTTTGATCAATGGCTAAAACCTATTTTCACTTGCTAAAATTGGCAACATGATGCCTCGAAGGAAAGCACAGAGGGAGTGGAATGCGGCACCCTATGAGATAACCAATATCTCATTAAATGAAAAAGCTCACCTCACCGAACAGGTACTTGAAGAAATTCCGACGAACATCTTCATTGGAAGGTTTCAAGCAGCAGACGGAGAAATTGTAAAGACCACAATCTTTTCATAGGAAATGTGGACTTTGCACCAGAAACCAGAAGTGCAAGCAGGGGTCAGGTGCCTACAACTCGAAAACTTCTTACGACTGCCTCCTTGGGGAATGAACTTTAGACGCGCTCACGAGCTCATAAGTTCAATTCAGTACAATGGGGAAGCAACTCTGACAGACAAGGATGGGGTAGTAGTCAAGGTAAAAATTACAGTGGAAATTATCAATGAATCCCTCCACCTGCCGAAAGGGATGCACAATCTATTGCAGAAGATGAAGACAATAGACAATGATAAAGCCTTTTTGAAGCAACGAGGCTACAAGCTGATGTACCAAGACCTAATCTACTCAGAAACTGAACTACCATTGCGCCTTATATTGCAACATTTCAAGGTGCAGAAGCCGCCTAGATATACCAAACCTTTGTTGCATATGGCAGTGGTAATGGCAATGGGCTTGGCTGAAGGCAGGGTGGTCAGTTGCGACTTTGGCAACTATCTTCTTGACACTATTGTGGAAGCAAACCTGAAGGGGACCAATGCTCACACGTATAGCCTATCAAGCACTGGGAATGATCGACAATCGACCACCTGCGGAAGTGTAGATAGATCTGATCCACAGATCCAAAAGAGCTGTAAGACTAGTAGTAGGACCTTATACAAGGCCGAAACCAGTAGTCAAACAGACAAGGCAAAGTGCACACTAAGGGATTCTGACAGTGAGAAGACCGAGTCAGATGCTCGGAGTATCCAGGAAGAGGGGTCCCACCCAAGAGACACTCCTTCGGAGTACCATTATTCGGAGGAGGAGCAGGACAACCCATACACACTGGGATATACCCGGTTGAAGAAAAAGGCTACACACTTGGCAGAGGCTATCCCCATTACTCATGCCCGGAGGACAATGGAAGAGGCTCATGCATTAAGGGAAAAGCTCCACCAACAAAAGCAAGATCAACATCAAACCCAAGAAACAGAAGCGGATGATGAGAAAGAAGATGATGAAGCCGAGAATACTCCGCTGTGACGCAGGCAAACAGAGGCTTTGGAAAGGATCAAGCAACAGAAGAGGCAGGAAGCTGAAGAAAAACGGGAAATTTCCAGTGCCATGCGGCAGCGCATTCACAATGAGCTCAAGCAAAAGATGGAGCAAAGGCAAAAAGAAGAATCAAAGAAGCTAGGCGTCGATGATCTCGAATCATCTGACGAATCTAGTAAACGTAAAAAAGAGGAAAGTCACTCGCAAGGAGAGGAACAACACGATACATAGGACCAACAAGGTCAAGACCTTGGTTCTCCCAAGGATGCTGAGACACTTTCAGAGACTTTGAAAAAAGAGAAAGGAGAAAGTGCAGGACTGTCGGAGCAAGGGGTGGAGGGAAAGCAGACAGAACAAAAAACGGATCAAGAAACAGAGTCACAAACAAAGCCTACCACAATCGCTGATGCTTTCAAAGATTCGAAACAAAAAGAAAGGCAAGCACAAGTGGTTGAGCAATCTGATCAGGGCAAAAAAGACCAGCATAGGCCAAGATTGTCACGAACAGAAGTGGCCATGGAAGAAGGAGCGGAGATAGTTAAGTCATTTGACATTGACGCTCATTTAGAGCAGATAAAATTGCAGTTTCAATGTCAAAGGGCTCTTTACAACCTAAGAGAGATGGAGTTAGAAGACAACAAAAAAGAAGCATCTAGAGCGGCAACAGAATCCTTGCATTTAAAGAAACAAATCGAAGCACTAAAGAACGCACAAATCTAGGCACAATTGAAGTTGCAGAGAGAACAGGAGAATGTAGCGTACTATCACAAGGAAGTACAACAATTCAATGAGGTGAACTCCGCATTGCAGATCAAGCAGCAACGCCTCGAGGAGGAGCTAACCAGAGAAAGAGAACAAAATAAGAAGCTACAAGGCTTGTATGCGGTGGTTAGCAGATCTCTAACTTAGCTCTTGACCATACAGGAGACACCCTCCTCCTCAATGACGACTGCAGGATCTATTTCCTTGAGCCAGGAAATCAAAGAGTTGAAAGAGGCCCTGAAACAAGAGGAATATAATAGACAGATCACGACGACAGGTCATAGGGCCCTACAACAGGCCAAGGATGAGGAAATCAACGAATTAAAGAGGCAACTGGCTGAGGCAAGAGGGGAATTAGCAGCTCTGAAAGCCAATCAAACAAAGTATCAACAGACCCTAGGGGAATTTGAGCAGGGAGAAGGATTCGAACAATCAACATTTGAAACTCATCAAACAGAGGAGCCCACTACCAGCATTGGAAAAGGCACGCAGGAATCTGCAGATCCAGCCACGACATCCACCTCGGAGTCGGCAAAGGATGAAATTTAGCACTGGATCTCAGAAGTAAAGGACCCTTCAACAAGGCGTATATGCAATATGAACTGAAGGTGCTGGAATTGACTACCCTCCTCATGAATACTCTAGATGAGGTAGTAAAAAATCATGGGCAGGAGATGATTTCACTGCCATTGATGTGGCAAGAAGTTTGATTAGGGTAGCAAAAGATGCTCCCCGAACTTGAACCAAACAGCAGAGGGGACTACAGAGAGGTTCCAATTATGGCCCTTCGGATTCAGGCCATCCTAGACAATTAGCCCCTTTGGCGGAAAAAATGGTTCAATCAGTGACCAACTGATGAAACATATTACAGGAATGCTCCCCAACATCTCAGGATCGACCCCACTTGCTGTCCCATCAACAGACGACGATCCTCGAACAACTTTTATAGTTGTCAAAGCAAAAGACCAGCAGTGCTGAACTACCCAGTAATCACAAAACCTCTCAATAACAACCCCCCATCCAAGCAATACATGGTGCAAACTCTAAAAGCGGTAATCAACATGATGAAGCAGATCCTAGATCTCGCTTGTCAGATGCTTGTAAAGATTGCCAAAATGCTCATCACATGCATTACAACTTTCAGCAACATTGAAGTAGCAGAGCATCCCTGGCAAGTTTTTGTCGAAGGTACGCAGGGCATTTGCTCGAATATGGAGACTGAAATCCCAAGCAGAAATGTTATCATGGGATTATATGCAAGAGTCATGTTTCTGCCCTCTCATTACATGCAGACCTTTGAAGAAGTTTTCATGATAGGCTTCTTTGAAGTAGAATCTTCCATATTCAATCCAATGACAAAAGATCTGCCAGCCCGCCACATCGCCTACCAAAGTACCCTCAGTAATAATCCCTTCAGAGAGCTGGCAACCAAAGTCGAGATTGAAGCAAGAGCTCAAAAATTCAAAAATCTCACTACAACACTGGAAAGAAGACAGTAAAGTCGCTCAGTGATAGCTTGCACGAGGATGTGCAATGAATAGGAAGGGGGAACTATTTGGTGGATACAGGCACATACAGGCGTATGCACACCAAACCCTATGGACACTCTATTTTTTCAAAGAAAGCCATGTAATTCAGCCTAAGATGAGTTGTAATCATGAGTGATTAGACAATACCCTCTTTACTTCTCTGAGTCTACACCCTTGTAAGAGGCCGGATGGCCATGGGAAATCCCCCTAACTTTTAAAGTTAGAACCCTTAGTTTTGAGGGGATAATTATCATTAGCTTGAAGAATAAAAAACGTGCACTTTGGAGGCTTCTTGTTACTACAACTTGTAATCTTCTTTTCTCCTGAGCTGGTAATCAGAATTCGATTCCGAATAGCACATTGCATTCCTTGTCTCTTGCTCTACAATCTAAGTATAATAATTTCCAATTCTGTTGTGCTCCGCGACGTATTGTTTGTGAGCTAAATGCATTGATTTGCGGGTTAAAATGGTTGTTTTTTGATGTTTTGACCATGGATAAGTGTTTCTATGCTTAAGGAAGACCTTTCCAAGTTCTTCTGTTTCAATTTTCTGCACATGTTTTGTGATGGATCGTGATTTATGTACCTTCCCAGATGGTGAAAGAACTTGGTAGGATTGAGCCCTTAAGTGTTGTGATACCTCTCCTTAAGTTTCGTGGCATTCCGGATTCGTTTGGATACCGAAAAGGCATGATGACGTAGAGTGGTGAGATTGGACGCATATTGATTGTTTGGCTAGGAAGTGGTTGATTTGCTTTTGTCGTAGAATGAGTAGCCCCTGAGTTCACTTTGGTGAGATTGATACTCTCATTAAGTCTCCGGGCCCCATCCCGAGTCGCTTCGTTGCATATTGACATTATGTTAGTACAAAAGAGCTATGTTGCAGACGTCCGTCGCGGCGACCCGCTATCATTGGCGCCGCTGCTGGGGAAACCGATCCTTAGGTGGTGAGTGACTCAGTGTACAAAAAAAATAAATCTCCCTTCAAGCTTTTGATACCTGTTCCGCTTACACATAGACAATGAAGCAGCTAGACGTAGGTTTAGTGCTTGATAGAGACCGGAGTCTGTGACTAGCCAGTGCTATTCCTTAAGAGCAAAGAAAGTTGTGAGTGAAGTACAAGATAATATTTTGTTCTTTGATTTTTCATATGCTTGGAAAGGGCTATTCCACCACACACTTTGTTGTTATTTTCGTACTGTTAAGTTCATTTATGTTTGCAGATTCATTTTAGTTTATAGGAGTAGGTTAGGAAACAAATTACACCATCATTTGGGGCCAAAAGGATCGAGGGAAAAATTGTCAAAAACCTTATTTTGGTGTTGAAGACCATAACTCTGAAAAGTTGAAGAAGTGATGGTCAGAGCTTCAGAATTGGACCAAACCCAGTAAAACTTTCAAGAAGGGGATAAAAACACTTGTTGAAAAAGACTATGCAAAAAACTTCCAATTTGCCTGTCCAACATGGATCGCGATCCATGTACCTTTTTGGCAAAATGTGCTAAAATTATTTCCTTTGCTTAGAACAGGCTCTCAGGCATTAGAATCTTGAGTTTGGTGAGAATTAGAGGGCTAGAAGATCATAAAAATCAAAAGATTGGGGTGAGTAGACCAAAACCTTGGAAAAAGGGGAGAACAGGAAAAAACTGAACTTTTACTTGTCCAAATCCAAAAAGGGATGAGAATTGGGATCAACTAGAAGCAAGGAATCAACAGAACCAAATTTCATGCCCATATGCTTCTCAACATGGATCGCAATCCATGTTCCAGGTAGAAATCTGACAGTAAGATTTGGCTAGTGTACTCCTGATTACTAGTTGAACAACTTTTCCAGAAGGAGCCATAGACAAAAAGTGAAAAAATCTAGTCAAAATACCAGAAAAGAAGTTGTTTGCAAAAAACTGCAAAACAGACACAAAATCTTGCTTTTCACTTGGAAAACATTGACCAAATCCAAAAAGACTTCGGGAAGAGCATCATCATACCTTGTGTGATCAGCTCACAAAGTGTCAGTCCAAAATCTTACCAAACATGGATCGCGATCCATGTACCTTTTTGGAAGTTTGAGCTGATAAAAGGCAAGCAGGGAAGTGATAACAATTGGAACACTTTCTTTCAAAGAACCCTTTTCAGAAAATTACAAAAAGAGGACAAAAGGGGGCAAAAATCAGATCAAGGGGGAAACCACAGAAATAAACCCTAAAACTGACTTTTGTCTGTCCTAAAAAGCTTTAAAGCATTCAAAAACCATATAGTCAGCATCACTAGGCCAAGGACTAGCTGTGGGACAAAATTTAGTGTATTTTGACACAAAGGAACATGGATCGCGATCCATGTTTCCCTGACACAAATTGATACCAAACTGGTACCATAGCTGGCGGGCATCACAGAGAGTCTAGTGGTCCTTCCATAGTTGAAATTGGATGCAAGAAACCATTCCAACAACTCAGAACTGACAGAAGCTCAGGCAAAGTGACAAAATCAACTTAACCTCCAATCCAGAGATTCATTTCTAAAAAAATTGGTACCAAAAGACCTCTTAATCATGGTAAGTCTGATGTTAGCAAACAAAAGTTCAATTGGCTTCTCAACATGGATCGCGATCCATGTACCTTTGAGTCAAAACAGAGACAAAAACTTACCATACAAGGAACTAGTCCATAGCAACCTGGTGCTTCTTTCAAAATTGAAATTGGACCCAAATTGTTGAGGTTGTGTAGGGAATTGTGTGCTAAGTTTTGTCAAATAAAAGCAAGAACTAACAAGAACGACTGTAAGCTCATAGCTATCAAGCAAATTCTTGACAGGTTGTAGGCACTAGAAGATACTACCCAGCAAGCAAGATCAAACGAGAGATTCAAACTATTTAATGAAGTAACTCGGTTTGGATTTTGTATTACCAATTCTTCATGAATCTATGATTAGGAAAATTGTACCAGAATAGAAACCCCAGCATCTTGATCAAGGGAGTAATCACTCGACGGAAGAAAGTGTGAATCAGAGACAGGTGGAAGAACCTGCAAGGCTATATCATGAACAATTCCACTTTCTGGCAAAGAGAACGTCAAGTTACACAACACCCAATCATGTAGTTGCGACTAATTTACATATGTTAAAGTTGACAACCAGTCAACTCATTGATCATGCATAGTATGTGCTATCCACACTGAAGGGAACAAAGAAAGAGGGCAAGATAACCTATCTAGGAGCACCTGAGGTACTTACAAGAATAGCATACCATGCTATCGGCATGCAAAAAATTTGCCGCCTGCCCGAGATCAGAACACATGGATTGTGTTTGCACGGCCATCCCCTCGAGCAACAAGGTCCACAAAAAGAGTTTACAAATATGATGAAGAATCTTCAGAGAGTTCTCATGAAGCACATAGCAGCGAAAGCTCTGACAACGAGGAAAGAAGAGCCACCATAGAGGAGATGAAAAGAAAAGCAGTGGTTGCACATCAAGAGGAGCCTCAACAAAAAGGGTGAGGTATGAAAGAGAAAAAGAAACTTATGAAAGAAGTTGCCAAGCTGTAGGTGAGGACCCTAAAAAGTGGATACCAAAAGAATTAAAGGGGGCGAGAACAAAGAACCCAACATGGAAGATGCAAAAGACCCAAAGTATTTTTTGAAAAGAATGTACGCGGAAGCAGAGGCATTAAAGCTAAAAGAAAGAAGCTGAGAGAAAAGCTAGGAAGATGCATCCGAGCAAGAAAAGAAAGCTCAAGCAACACAACAAAGTGAGGCCCAGCACGAACAAAGTGAGATGTCCCCAAGACCATAGTCACGTGCTGCGGAACAACACGAACACCCCATGCCAAGCCCTCCACCATCACCAACAGATAGACCAAAGAGGGCGAGCACACCAAGGTAAATGAGTTTGAACCGAAAGAGGTAGCAGAATATGAACAATAGGTAGCAACTACTTCTGAGCAAGGCAAAACAAAAGAGCCAGAACCAGAAAGAGCAGCAAGTCCTGAACGAGAGGAGGCAACAAGGTTTAAGCAAACAAATACCCAAGAACCAAAAACCACACCGTCTACCACCAACCAACACGAAACGGCCAAGGCATCCATGAAGCCTCAAGAAGATAAAACAGTAGAGGCAAAAGCACATCCTCAAGGGGAGGAACAAACCCGGCCGCTACCACAAACAGCTGCCACAACCCCACCAAAGGAAGCACAAGAGACTGCTGAAACATCTAGGTAGCTCACAAAAACTGAAGACTGGCAAACAAATGATGAAGTCATTCTTCAGGTAAACAATTATGCAAAGCAGATGCAGGAGATGACAAAAAAAAAACAATCCGCAGCACTTAGCAACAGTGCTAAGACTAGAGAGTTAGAGATGGCGATAGATGCTCTTCAAGGAGAGCTAGAGGACAGATTAAATGTCATCACCGATTTGGAGAAACAAGTCCAAGAGTTGAAAGCTCAAGCTGAACAACACCAACTAGCCAGAGAAAAGTAGCAAAAGGAAATGGAAGAGCTAGGCAAACTTCTCATGAAATTAACAGATGCTTGCAAGACCAAAGACGAACAACTGATAGAAGTTACCAACGAACTCTTAACTACAACTTTTTCAGTTCAAAAGATCCAAGTACAACTAGACGTGGCCAATGCTTCACTGCAATATTCAAGCAGAGGATCAACGATCAGGCAACCTTCTTACGACAGATATGAGAAAATCCCACAATTGCCTCGATCAAAGGTACAAACGAAGTGTATAAAGCACTGGAGAAAAAGAATAAAGATCTCGAGCTAGAGCTGAAGCTAGAGCAGTCACAACGCAGAGACCTGGCATTAATGTGGGTACAAAGAGAAGAAGAGTTGCTCAAGGAGATAACCGAGCTCAAAAGAGTTAATCAACTACTACGAGATGGACATCAAGAGACACAAGAAGAAGCAGGTAGATCAGAACAACCCCACATTGATATTCCCTCAGTCTCTTTTGCTGAGATGGAAACACAATCAACAGAAGGGCTAGGCGGAGAAGATGACTTTCAGGTACCATTAATAGAAGCCGATGAACTGCCAATGGTCCAGCTGTCAAAAGCTGAAGAAGATGCACTTAAGGAGAAGGTCACACAAGAAACAGATGAGCAATGTAAAGCAACGATGGATTGGGAGTTGAGAATTCTTCATTCTGTCAATGTCACTCAACTCACTCCCAACCAAATCAATGCACAATAGCATCAACAATCACTGCCATATCCTTTGATCAAGGTAGAGCTGCTACTACAGGTCAAGGAATGACTATATAAAGACATGCAAGCCGAAGGCGCATATGAAATCCACCCCAAGTGGAGAAAGAGCTAGCTGAACAAGAATGCTAGATACTTGATTCTATTCACAAGAGCACCTGCGGCACTTCAAAAAGACCCAACTTTTTGTCTAGTACCAAGAGTAAGGACGTGGCAAGCACATGAGGCAATGACAAAGAAATGGCCTACATGACTGAATTATCTGAGATTGCCAGCTCCAAAGAAGGGAACGCCGACGGAGGAATACATGGTGAAAACCCTAACAGGCGCCATGTCATTCTTCAGAAGTCTCCCCGATCTCTCATGTGCTATGTTCTACAAAATATGTCGAATGCTATTCACATGCGTTGAAGCCTTTCACAAACTAGAGTAAGCAGGAGGGCCATGGATGTCCTTCCTCGAGAGAAATAAGGGTTTATGCTACGACCTTAGTGGCCAACCTTCCGAAGAAGTCCTCTATGGCTTCTACGCCCGTTGCATGTTCTTGCCATCTCATAATATCATGGCGTTTGAGGAAGCGTTCTACACAGGATTTTTCACTTAGCGAATGAAGATTTTTGGGCCAGTGATCAATAATCTGACTTCCAGATTTGTAGGCTACTCCATCGTCGAGCTAAAGAACAGAGTCACTATGCAATTTTGCAGGTTTTAGACAAAGAAAGAAAGATCGGATATGAAAAAGCTTTATATGCACTTAAAGACCACCTCACCAGCCGTCAAACCAAAGATTATTTCAGCCCATAAAGCTGTGTCAAGGGACAACACAGGCAAGGAGGGGGGGGAATATTAGTAGCAAGCTAACTCGGATACCATTTTTCGGAGCTCTCTTTGTAAAAACATTTATTATTTTGATGAATCGAGAATATTGTAACTCCTATTTTTTGGATAAACTTTGTAATTGATGAGCTCGAGCTACAAGCTTCTAGATTGTATCAACCTGCCTTTACCTATCTTTAGTTATAGCTCTCAGATTATTAGTTTTGACCACCAAAAACCTTGGCTACAATATAAAAGCCAATTTTTGTAAGTTATCTTTAAGTTTTTGGATAATTAAATACACAGCGTGAGCTAACGACGCTCACTTCTCCCTTTCTCGCGCTCATTACTCCCTCCCCAGTTGTCAAATTGCAGTTGTGTTTGTTGCGTTGCAACCGCAGGTAAGAGCTCTACGCATTGACGTAAGCATTTCACGATATTTCTAGTTGTTGGCGTCGCCGACCCATGGCCTAATTTCATAATAAGTAGGAATTTACACTTCAAAATAAAAAACCTAAGCATAGGCGGGGTACTGGACATCATTGCTAAGCATTTAGATGCATTCTGGGTCAAAAATGACTAGGTCAAAAATCCACTACTGTTAATAATTGCAATTTTTACACTTGACTTAAAGTGGGATTTGAGACCATAAGCATGTATGCTTAGGTCTTATAAACACGTCCAAGAGATTTCGTTACGTTTGGATGTCATTTGATGTTGTAACGGATGTGATTTGTTTGCCGATGAGCGATTGGCTTTTGGTGATTTCAGTCACTTGAGTGTAGCCTGAGTTAGATGCGAGTTGTTTGTTGTTTTCCAAGAGATTGACAACCTCTTGTAGCCTCTATGCACTAGTTGAGTCAACTTTGTCTCATGGATTGACAATTATATCCTGGTTCTCGCTACATCTGCAATAAGATAGGAGTGAGGTTAGACACCCATCCCACAATGACTATTTTGCCAGATCAATTATCCTTTTGCATCCTCCAGTCAGTGGTCAACTTCTGCCTTGATTTTGTCATCAAGGTACATGGATTGCGGTCCATGTTGGGAAGGATATTGCAATTCCAATTAGTGGAGTTTGTTCCTGGGCTTATGGGGAACTTACTGTGCAAGTTTCACTGATTTTAGGGTTTGGGGAACATGGATTATCCATGTTCCAACCCCTTTTGCAATTGTTTGGAGTCCCTCCCTGAATCCCCTATGGTGTGGACTGCGGAGAGAGACTGTAGGTCGTAAGTTGTTGTGGAGTGCAGGAGCCAAACAATTCCTCCGTCAAACAAAGGTATTGGTCTTGTAAAGAGAGAGCCCGTGTAGGTCTCGATCTACGACCAATGGAGGAACCTGAGTAGAGTAGGTGTAGGATAGCCATGCCTACAAATAACAAAAATAAACCTATGACACTCATGGTTTAGGTAGGGTTAACTAGCCAAAAAAAATCTTATTTCTTTGCTTGTTCTCACCGCCTCAAGACTCGGGTCCAGTGGAGGCAATGTCCACCCCGGATGGGAGCCCACCTGCGATGTGTACCAACCAAAAGAAGAGCCACATGACTGCTCCCCACCAGGTGGTCTCTCGTCTCACGTCTACATTACAAAGAGCAATATTAAGATTTAGCTTTCCTTCTTACTCACTCATCTATAAATACGTACACAAGTATATTAGCACACAAGCACGTATATACATATACATACTAGTAGACCTAAGTAGAGGCTAGTAGTGACAAAGGTCAAGTGGCACCTCTTTAGATATCATCACAGTCTCAACCGTGGTAAAACCAAAGGTACGTTGCGGTAATCCATGCATGAGTGGATCAATGACCACAACGCAATGATTAAAAAATGACTATACCCAAGAGGAAGCGTCTAGCTTTTGGGTGCTATGCTCCCATACTTAGTGCCTACATACATGCATAAAAAACTATATATGTACAGACGAATATATATGAAATTACGTAATGTCGTCATCATTTTGAGTATAGATAAATAGTTATGGTTGTAAATGTAGCCATCGTTTTGTGTTGTGCGTAGTGCGAGAGTGCTTGCTGCTTCTGTAGAGTGCTATGAAGAAGAGCTTTTTTATTGTGCTTCTTGTGTAGCATCTCTTCACAGTAGCTCCTTGTTTGAGGGATTACTTTGCACATTTCATATCTGCCTCCATTCTGAGGTACGGTATCATTAAAAGTTGTCCAACCTAATGCCTTTTTGGTGGGAAGAAAGAGATAGGCAGAGAGAGAGAGAGAGAGAGAGAGAGAGAGAGAGAGAGAGAGAGAGAGAGAGAGAGAGAGAGAGAAGCTAAGGAGAAGAGAGTAGAAAGTAATTTCTAAGGGTCCATTGGCTTCATGTAAAGAAGGTCTTTTTTATACCACTCTATAGAAACAGAAGCATAGCCGCACTGCGCACACCACAAAATGGTTGCTCTGCCTACAACCATTGCTCTTTATCTCCCTATTTCTTTATCTTCCTCTCTCTATCTATCTCTTTCTCTCGATGGATATCTCTATATCTCTCTCTCCTTCTTTCCCTCTTTCTCCCCACAGATATCTCTATTTCTCTTTCTCTCTCTTTCGCTATATCTCTCTCCCTCTCCCTCTCCCTCCCTCTCTCTCTCTCTCTCTCTCTCTCCCCCTCTCTCTTTCTCTCTCTCTCTCTCTCTCTCTCTCTCTCTCTCTCTCTCTCTCTCTCTCTCTCTCTCTCTCTCTCTCACACACACACACACACACACACGCACACACACATACACACACACTCTCTCTCTCTCTCTCTCTCTCTCTCTCTCGCTATTTCTCTCTCTCTCTCTCTCTCTCTCTCTCTCTCACACACACACACACACACACACACACACACACACACACACACACACACACACACACACACACACACACACACACACACACACACACACACACACACACACACACACACGCACAGCCGTTTTTTGACCTAGTAGACAACAGTTCACTCTTTTGATCATAACTTCTTCATTTGAACTCCAATTTAGGTGATCTATAGCCTCAATCGAAGACCACAGAGACCTCTACACATTGATGTAAAGACAAAAATTTTCCAAGCAATGGAAGGCTTTGCTATAACAGCTCTCAGAATTGAAAAAACTATCAAAACTTAGCATTTTGTTGTCGACTTGAAGGCAATGTTGGACATAACTCGCAAGGGTGGAAATTCCACACTCGCCATGGAGAATGATGCAAAATATCCAAGGAATTTGGATGCTAATCTAACCACATCGTCTACAACAACGAACGTGATGATCATGGCTTACTTGGTCTCATTACAAGAAACCATCAACAAGCAAGGTGAAGAGCTGTGCACACTTGCTATGGAGAATGACACTTTAAGAGTTCTTGTTGTGGAGAATGAGCACCTCAAGAAGGTTCTTGAAATGCAAACAACACGCTTGATGCATCTTGAGAATGAAGTTCAAGAATGTAAGCACTCTCTTGTTGACATGAATGCATTGGAAGAGCGCTTGAGCAAAGTTGAGAGTGATCATGTATTGAAGGAGGAAACGATAGATACAATACGACATGATGTATGTGAGATGAGAAATGCATCCAAATCATGGCCAATATATGTAAAGATAATGTGGTTTCTACATCTCCTATCATGCAAGCCATTGTCCAAGCAAAGAATGTAGAGAATGTGGACACTCAAGAATTGCAAGAACGGCAAAAAGCTCAAAGAAAATCGTCATTCGTGGAATCAAGGAGGAAATCATGGAAACACCCCAATCTCTTGCGGTTGCTATTGAAGAGTTTTTTGCTACATACTTTGGCATGTCTGGAATCATGGCTTATGGTGCACATCAAGTTGCTCGGGAGAAAGACCTATTGTATGTTCCATGGTCAATGAGGTAAAGAGAAAGTGTTAGCAGTAAGCTAACACGGACACCATTTTCCGGATTTCTCTTTGTAAAACATTTATTATTTTGATAAATCGGGAATATTGTAACTCTTATTTTCTCGGATAAACTCTGTAATTAATGAGTCGGGGCTACAAGCTTCTAGATTGTATCAGCCAGTCATTTTCCAGCTTTGGTAGAACTCAAAATTATTAGTTTTGACCACCCAAAAACCTTGGCTAAGGTATAAAAGCCAATTTTTGTAAGGTTTTTTTATAAGTTTTTGGATAAGAAATACACAGCTTGAGCTAACAGCGCTCACTCCTCTCCTTTTCGCGCTTCCTACTCCCTCCCCGGTTGTCACATTGCAGTAGTGTTTGTTGCATTGCAACCGCAGGTAAGAGCTCTACGCATTGACATAAGCAATTCACAGTATTTTGTAGCTTTTGGCATCGTCAACTTGCGGCCTAATTTCATCATAACTAGGAATTTACACTCTCAAATAAAAAACTAAGCATAGGCGGGGTATTGGGGTATCATTGCTAAGCATTTAGATGCATTCTGGGTCGAAAACGACTAGGTCAAAAATCCACTGCTGTTAATAATAGCAATTTTGGAACTTGACCTAAAGTGAGGTTTAAGACCATAAGCATGTGTGCTTAGGTCATATAAACTTGTCCTAGAAGTTTTGTTACGTTTGGATGTCATCTGATGCTGTAACGGATGTGATTTGTTTGCCAATGAGCGATAGGCTTTTGGTGATTTTAGTCACTTGAGTGTAGCCTGAGTTAGATGCGAGTTGTTAGTTGTTTTCCGAGAGATTGACAACCTCTTGTAGCCTCTATGCACTAATCGAGCCAGCTTCGTCCCATGGATTGACAATTTAATCGTGGTTCTAGCTAATACTACAATAAGATAGGATGGTGAGGTTAGACATGCGTCCCACATTTGGCGCCGTTTCTGTGGATCGAAGAGCTTAAACTAGGGAAAAACATGAGGGTCTTGTGAAGTTATTCTTTAACTTCCTCTAGGTTTACCTAGAGTTCAAAACTTTCTTTTAGAAACTGCATAGCTTAAGATTGTCGTCTTTTGCTGTGTAGACATAGCTTGGAAGTAATCGTACTTGCTGAGTGCCTTTAGGATTGTAGATATAGATTATGAATTTGAGAATGATTGGTAGACAAGACAATTCTTAAGATCAGTGCTCAGAAAACCATAAAAGACAAGAAAACGAGTGTTTGTGGACACTTTCCACAACCCCATTGCATGAGAATCTAGGAGTAGGGTAAGTAGGATCTGAGGTGGATTTCAGAACATTGCTCTCTCTGAAAGAATCAAGTGTGAGTTGTTATTGGAAGTTGCAGAATTTCAGGTCTACGGCTAGAATTAGGTCGAAAAGACTCGAAAACCACTCAATCCGACTGGAGAGTAAGCTTAAAAGTTGTCAGAACCAGTTGGTAAGCTCAAAGACACTTCGAGGTAAAAATTTCAAGAGTTGGCCAAAACTCATATTATTTACTTTTTCTTAAAATTTTAGGCCAAATTGAGTTTTGGCTTGATTCATAGGCTTAAAATAGCTCATTTAAAGACTGTCTTTGAAAAAATTACAAAAAAGTGTTTATTTCAAGGCTGAAGTTAATAATAACCGATTATTAACTTTCTGCTCCCAAATGATCAAGGTTTATACCATTGACTCATTGCATATGTACAAACAACTTTTGTAAAGGTCTAAGAGATTTGAATCACCAAACTGGCAAAAAACTGGGTAAAAACTAAAGTTTGTACTGACTTTTTGAATCTTGTGTAAATTGGGAAAAATTTATCCAAACTTGTTGAAACTTGATTCATAGGCTCATATTGATGTGATAAACATGTATACATGCTCAGTTGACAAAAAAGATGCAAAAACTTGTCAGTAGTAAATAATCGTGATTATTTACATCTGTCTCATTTTTCAACTTTTTTAACCAAGTCAGCATACCAGTAGTTTTAACATATTGTAATAAGCCCACAAATCAAATTTAGTAAGATTTTGATCACTGGATTGAAAATTGTGACCAAATTTGCAAAGTTAGCCCGTGGACAAATAATTGATGACCATTTGACCAAAAATTGTCCAAACTTGATGAAACTTGGCTAGTGACTTTAACTTCAAGCGTTTAACAGATCTGTGTCAAAGTTGGGACAAAAAGTTGCAAAAATATAGCTGGAGTAAATAATCGCGATTATTTACATCTGCTTCAAAACTTGAGAATTTTGCAAATGTGAGTATACCACAAGGTCAAGCATGTCAAGTAGACCCCACAAATCAATTTTGGTGAAATTTGGATCACAAAAGTGAGACTTAAGCCAGATTCTCGAAATCAGAGTCTGCGGACACAAAACAGTTGATAAACTTGGTCAAAATTTATCCAAACTTGTTTAAACTTGTCTAGGGACTTTAACAAGTTGTATACTTGCCAAACCAATCCAAAAAGTGCAAAAAACTAGCAAAAGTAAATAATAGCGATTATTTACTACTGCTACCCAGGGACATCAGTTTTGACTTTTGAATTTGTCCAGTGTCAGACTAGCATAATATAAAGCCACAAGGCAATTTTGGGTTCAATCGGATCAAAACTGATACATGTTCACTCAGTTTCCAGGTTGCTGAAGGTCAACATTTTGACTCCCATAACTCGATTTGAAGTGATACACATAGACTGATCACGAGAGTTAGCAAAAACTCTACTGTCTTTATAGAAGAATAGCTAACTTGATCCAATTTGTACACGAATCAGGTTGCAGACGAGGAATCAGTGGCTTGACTGAAAGTTGCAATCGAATCAAGTGGAAATTGACGACAAGTCAATCAAAAGGTTAGTACTCTATCCAGGGCTTTATAAGTCTATATGAACCTTAGATCTAGTCGGGTACTAGAAAATCAGGGCATACTCGGAGAAACCTCCAGTAGAGTATCCACCGAAGAAAGCGTGAATCAAGGAAATTGATTGCACACAATTCTTGAAGAAGTCTAAGACACTTTTTCAGATTCAACATCCGAAATGTCTTCTTACGCGACTCACTCGAAAACAGGAACGACAATGTGCTATAAGCATATACTCTCTTTTTACAAGACTAACCGCCATGGAGCCCAGGTTTACTTGGACCCTAATGAGGAGTATGCTATTCGTATTGATGACCATGGTATTGAGTTTGAAGAAGAGATTAGGGCAAACAAACAAGGAAAACTATACATGGACAAAAACGGAACTCAGTATGTACAAGTCAAAAATCCTGATGTGGTAGACAAATGGGGGTTATAAGTAAACACCATAATCCCAGATATGTCAGTAAAAAAAGGACCACCAACTTTAGAATTCGAGGGATACGATCAAGTAGATTTGAAGCCTTTGAAACGGCTTAGTGCGTACAATCCTAGGATCGGAGTCTATTGTTGGGAAGATAGAAACATAAAAGATCTTCTGTGGACTTCGCATGCCAAACCAGGACAACTAACGGCCATGAAGATCATCTATATCTTCAAGATAAAAGAGAAGGGATCAACAAACCTAACAACCTACCTGTTTAGGGATTTTTATAATAACAACTTTGTTGTGATGACTCCTGAGAAGGTAGAACAAACCAAATACCAAGGGTATTCCATACGGAATTGGATATTGGGACAAGGACCAAAAACAATTCCAAGAGATGAACACCATGAGAGATCATCTGAGAGTAATGTAAAGAAACCAAAAACCACTTCATCACATAGAAAAGTGGGTGACACTAAGGCCAGTCCAGGGCTACATGAGTCACTATTTCCAACAGACTGGTTTGAAGGACTCGTTCTAGGATCAACTGCTAGGAGATCGAGAGTTGAACCAAATAGACGCACCAGACAGTCGATTTTCAGAAATGGGTCAGAAAATACAGTGGATCAGGGGATCCATACGACCACTTAGCAAGCTTTAAGCAAGTGCTAAGAGCAGAATGAATATTTAATCTCCATACTTAATTTGAGGGGTTTGGAATGACATTAGAAGGAAAAGCATTGACATGGTTCCAAAACATTCCACCAAGGTCAATCGTGGACTTGAACACATTAGCTCAAGGATTTGTAGCTGCATGTTCCAAAACGGTAGTCAAACATAATACGATAGCTCAAATCTATAGCTTTAAACAAAAACATAGTGAGTCTGTTAGGGATTGCGCGACTCGAATGAAACAATACATTGCCAGATGCCCAGGGCTAAAGATACATGCAGAAGAATGACTTGTATCCTTGTTTCTAGAGGGACTGCTAAACAAGGAACTTCATGCTATACTCTATAGTAAAAAGCATAGAACCCTAGAAGAATGTGTGTCAGATGCTATTGACTTAGGAGACAATTGTGATATTGTCAATGAAGAAGATGTCCCTAAGGATAACCAAAGCGAGAAAATAGCATCCACTAAACCAACACAAGTGGGAACGGCTACTGCCTCACCACTCTCAACTATAGAAGATATGCTTAAAAGGATGAACGACATGATGAACAACATGCAAAAAGCACCTATGAGGGGACCAAGACAAGGGATACCTCAACAGGGACAACCAATTAGGCCACAAAAATGGTGTGCAATCGAGGATAAATGGACCAACCATGAGACCCAAGAGTGCTACTTCAGACCAAAGTATGATGGGAATGTTTAGTATGTGCCCATGAGGCCACAAGGACAACCCATGTACATATATCAGTCTAATATGGCCCAAGCTCAAAGACCACCAATGGGTATGGAAAGACCTCAACTTGTGTTGGGACAACAACCTCCGTATCCAGGACATAATGCAATGCCTGTAAAGTACATGCACTCGGAAGGAGTCATAGATGAACAAGCATTAGTGCCTGTTACACCCTATGCGGAGCCTAGTCCATTTACAGTAATGGTAGAAGGAGATTGGTATAATTCACATCCACCACCAATGGAAGAAACCGTGACTTATGCTCCACCAGAGCTCGCACCAATGTATTATGTAGCTAATCAAAGTGTCAGACCTCCCATGGTAAGACCCATGATGAAGCCAAGAACAGGAAACTGTCATAACTGTGGTGTTGATGATCATTGCAAAAATGAATGTCCAGAGCCTGACAAAAACCTCAAACCAGTTGAAGCCTATTGTATACAATGTTGCAAAAAGGGAGGGTACTTTTCGGAAGATTTTCCTAAAAATCCTTTGAACAAGGGTAAAATGGTAGTAAACGTAGTCCAAGTGATACCTAGTAGTTCATCAGAGAGTGAATCGACTGTTCCAATCAAGGTAATCACTAGAGCTCAGGCAAAGAAAAAGAAACACAACTCCTTTGATGATTCAGAGAATATGAAAGTTTCCTCTCAAAGAATCAAAAGAAGAAAAAGTAAAAGATATGAGATGAGAAAACAAAAACAACGGGTTGAAATCGAGGAGAAAGCAAAAAAGCTATTCTAGAAAAAGCTGAAAGAAACTGGAAGCGAAATCAAGGAAACAATCGTGAAATCTGGAGGATCCATTCTGGTTGATAAAATTTTTGAGCCTATTAACGCAGCCTTGGAAGCCTACCAAGTAAGACTTAAATCATGCAAAAACATGGAAAACAAATGGAAAAACTATCCTTCTCCATACATGGAAGCAGCTAAGCTGGAAGCTTATCAACATTTGGTAAGAATCACGCAAGAAATACTAGAACAACAAAAACCCAAGCTTGAAAGTATTGCAAAACCTGAAGAGCTTGTAATGAGAGACACTAAAGAAAACTCCGACGTGGTGGCAAAAACCCACCTTGAAACAAAAGAGCCACTTATAGTGCCTGACAACGAAGATGCCTTAAATGGAATTCCATTCGTAGAGGAAGACTGGCCAGGACACTTATGGGAAAAAGTGAGAGAGATCAATGATGGGAGCCTAACTCTAAAGTCAACTCCTATAGAGGAAGTCTGGTTGGATAATCTACCTTCTAATATGAATATGGATGTACAATCCTTGTACGGGGATTGCTGATCTGAAGCTTCAGGAATGTCGAAACCATTGACCTTAAAAACATTACCTTCTTACTTGGGAGATAACAAAGATGAATCCATCGTGTGTAAGACCACTCAAGTAAAAAGAGCTGAATAGACCCTAGAAGTAGACAACATTCATTCAATCATGTCTACACCCCTCCAATGCACTCTTCCCTTGGGAGAACTATTAAAACTCAGACCATACTTATGGAATGATTTATAGAAAACCCTAGAGAAGGTGGGGATAACGTTAAGCTCAAAAAATTTGGGAAAATTGAAAAATAAAATGGACAACAAAGAGATTCGATCAGTTCCCATGAGCAAAGTTGGAGAATATTATGAAGGAGAAGAAGAAAACACCACCTTCCTCGTGAAATATAGTGACATTGAAACCATGGCGATACTAGATAGTGGAGCTGGCATAGCCATAGCCACTAAAGCAGCATGGGAATCCTGGGGACAACCAGTCATTAGACAAACTCGAATGAAATTGCAATTGGCTGACGGACACATTGAGAGACCATTAGAGCTGCTTGAAAAAGTGATAGTCAATTCCTGTGGAATTGAATATCAACACACTTTTACCATAGTAGACTTTGGGAAAAAACTCAACTATGAAATCATATTGGGAAGACATTTCATGTGACAGGTACAATTTATCCAAGATTGGGAAAACAATTTTCTGTACTTGAAGCAAGTGGGATCTGTAACAATAGTCAATCTAAAAAATCACACTTATAGAGATGTCTTGAAAACACCCATTCAAGAGTTTGATTCAGTTTCTTCGACTGAAACTAAACTTCCATCTTGGTTAAAAACGACACTCCCATTTGGATGTGTGGAGCTTCAGAAAATGGAAGCTTAAGACGAGAAGAATGTATCCTAGAAAGGGATTGCACAGACGAAGCCTATGTACCTAAACCCTTTCCTGAGCATTTGTTTGAGCCATTCAAGTGGACTCAAATTTTAGCGACAACGGATGTATGTGTGAATACGTCTATGCCTACTCAATTTTGCAATGAGGATGGCTATGAAATAATTCCCATCCAAATGATTTCAATCCTCAATATTGATGACAAAGATGAGGAATCCAAGGACTTAATGAAAGCTCAACAAGTCTTTTTAGACCTCTATTACGATGCAACTAATGAGTTAGATGAACACTCAGCTACCTCAGAAAGGTTCAGGGTCAAAAAAAGAGCATATGAGAGCTAAGCTACTCTTAAAAGGAGGGGAGGAAATTTTTTTCGACTTTCCAAACTAGAAATCGAGAAGACAAAAATGGTATAGACGAAAAAGATACACCAGAAACGTGAAAACACGACCTATGCCATCAGTCTCCAGTAGAACACAATTCCTGATACAGATAGATGCAAATGATTGTGTCAAGAACAAAATAACTGGCAAATATCCTTCAAACAAAAACTCAGAAATGTCTCAAACATTAAGAAAAACAAGGAAGGGTACTCAAGCAAACCCACAGGATAAGAAACCACTCATAACTCGAGTCGAGAGGAAAAAGAAATATCAAGAGTTGAAAAAGGCTCTAAAGGAGATATACACAATCGAAATGGAAACCACGGAAGAAGATGGTAAGGATGTAATGAGCATTCCATCTTATTACGAAACGTATACTCTCCAAGATCAAAAAATCATAGTCGAACAACCTGTTAGGGAACTACGAAAACAGGGCGAGTATTACGAAGGACCTGAAAACGCTAAAAGGATAGACTTGGTTGAACTAGGAGAAGAGCCTAGACCTGCTTACATTGCGAATGACCTAAAACAAGAAGAAGAAGAGCTTTTGCTAAGCTTGTTAAAGGAATACCAAGATATCTTCACTTGGTCTTACAAGGATCTCAAGGGTGTTGATCCCATAAATCTGTCAACATACCATACCCATGAGAGATGATGCGAAACCAAGTAGACAAAGGCCATACACGTATAATGAAACATTTGCCAAGAAGATAAAAGAAGAGATTGAAAAACTAAAGGAAGCCGAATTCATTTACAAAATTGAACACATAGATTGGGTGTCTCCAATTGTGGTAGTCCCCAAGAAGAATAGAAAATTACAAGTGTGTGTTAATCTCAAAAAGGTGAACGTAGCTACCATTAGAGACAACTTTTCTCTTCCAATCACTGAGCATGTTTTAGAACGAGTTGTAGGAAAAGAAGCTTACAGCTTCTTAGATGGATTTTTGGGATACAATCAACTTTTGGTTGACCCAAAAGATCAGCATAAAACTACTTTTACAATAGAATGGGGTATATTTGCCTATCGGGTTATGCCGTTTGGGTTAATTAATGCTCCAGCTACATTTCAAAGGTTGATGAGCCATGCTTTAAAATAATATCTCTTAGAAGTATATATGGATGATCTATGCGTACATTCATCAATCCGGGCTGATCATTTTGAACACCTCAAAAAGTAATCAAAAAATGTAGACATTATAGGATTTGCTTAAATCCTGAAAAGTGCACATTCATGGGTAGACAAGGAAAAATTCTTGGACATATAGTGTCTAAAAATGGCATAGCTACTGATGTTGAGAAGACTCATGTCATTGCTGAATTGCCTAGACCAGCAACAGTTAAGGGGGTACAAGCCTTCATGGGGTATTGTGGATATTACCGACGGTTCATCTACATGTACGCTATAATTGCAAAACCCATGTATAGCTTGATTACACACTTTGAATGGACCGAGCCATGTGAAGAATCCTTCATGAAGCTTAATCAAGCTCTCACCTCAACTCCAATATTGAAAGCACCAGATTCGAATAAGGTATTCCACGTACATGTAGATGCTTCCAATTTTGCTATTGGTTGTATACTAGCTCAACTAGGAGATGGGAAAATTGAATTTCCTATTTCTTATGCTAGCCGAAAATTGAAAATAATTACACCACCACCGAAAGGGAAGGATTAGGAATGATCTATGCCATTAAAAAATATGGACATTACCTATTAGCCAACAAGTTTGTGTTCTTTGTGGACCACCAAGCTTTGTTGTATTTGGTCAACAAGCCATGCAGCACAGGGAGAATAGTGAGATGGTTCATCATTCTTCTGAATTTGATTTCACTGTGGTTGTAAACAAGGGCACTACACATCAATGAGCAGATCATTTGTCAAGGATTGTTTTAGGAGAATCACCTAAAGGGGTAGACGATTATCTACCAGATGCCTATTTGTTCTCCGTAGAAATGATACCTAGATGGTCAAAAAACATAGTGTCATTGATGACAATAGCTCAAGTGGATTCACAAATACCACTTTCTATTATGATCAGATCAATCGAGCAATTGGATATGTACCAATTACTAGTTGGTAGGCTATACAAAAGAAATCGAGACGGGATATTGCTTTTATGCATCAATCCTGAATAAAAAGAACAGTACCTAAGTCAAGCACATGTTACCATAGTAGGACTTCACTTTGCGGAAGACCAAACTATGCAACGAATCTTGAGACTTGGAGTATTTTGGCCGACTATGAGGAGCAATGTTCGATCTTTTGTAAGGGATTGTCCTCAATGTCAAAAACAAACACCCATACCTCATGTAATGTTGTTTCAAGTGTCAACCGTTCCTAAGTGGAGTAACTATCTAGCTAGTTACTAATCGAGCCGAACATTTCCTGAGGATATGAGTAAACGCTGTCAAAGAGAAATTGAAACTGAAGCAAGAGACTATGCTCTTATTGGGAACCAATTATATCAGAGAGGTAAGGATCAACATTTGCGTCTTTGTGCAAATGAAGACAAGTATATTCCGATTATAGAGCAAGCACATGCTGGATTAGCTGGAGGTCACTTGTTTAGTGAGACCATCGCAAGAGCAGTCTTGATGGTAGGCATATGGTGGCCAACACTTTTTGCAGATGCCAAAGAATATGTTCGAAGGTGTGATGCTTGTCAATGAGCAAAAGTGCCAACACGAGTAGATAGAATGCCCTTAAGACCAATGACGGGGGCTAGAGCTTTCGCAAAATGGGGTATAGATTTTGTTGGACCAATACATCCACCTGCTTATAGAACCCAAGCTCAGTGTATCATTGTAGCTATGGACTATTTGACCAAGTGGCCGAGGCTAAAGCAACTCAAAAAAATGATGCCAGAACCACAGTTGCATTCTTATATGAGTATATATTCACGAGATATGGATTGCCAATAGAAATTGTCAATGATCGGGGAACTTATTTCCTCAGTGAGGTAATCGAGTATTTGATTAATGAGTTTATGGTCATCCATAACAAATCAGCTCCCTATCACCCACAAGCAAACAGACAAGCTGGGCATACGAATAAAATTCTTAGCTCGGTGCTGACTAAAGTGGTTAGTTCGGGAAGGAAAGACTGGGAAATGAATCTCCATGCTCCTATGGGCTTATTGAGTTTCATTCAAAACAGCTTTAAATGCCACACCCTTTAACCTTGTTTATGGTCTTGATGCCATACTTTCAATAGAATTTCTATTGCCGATATTAAGGGTAGCACAAAATCTTCAATGGACTGGACATGAATTGTCATAAAGACTTGAAGATTTGGAAAAGCTAGATGAGCAAAGGCTAACTGCTGTAGCTCACATCTATGCACAAGAGCGGAAACAAAAACAGTTTTTTGATTCCCACTTAATCACCAAAATTTTCAAGAAAGGGGACTTAGTTTTAGTCTATTCCCTTAAGCAACACATTCCCAAATTTAAGAGAAAGGGAAACGGGCCGTTTACCATTGAAGATGTATCTCCAAGTGGAGCTGAAAATTGTCCACCCTAGATGGTGAACCAATGGCTAATTGGATTAGTGGATGTCGTTTAAAGAAATACAATTTGCCGCTAACCAATGAATTGCTAGAAAGAATGCATGCAGCCAAGCAGAGGAAGATTAAACGAGGTTATTGATGAAGCCCAAGAAGAAGCTCGGCTTCAGGTACTCAAGTGAAAAGCTGCTGTCAAGAATCAACAGATACCGATTCCATAAACACTCTGGAAATATATGACCGACAATGGGAATTACCTAAAGATGCAGTTTCAACAGATGATGATTGGTTAGATGGAATGGACCTGCGCATCAAAGTACAATTCAACAATCATAGCACCAATGCTTTGGTCGACACAAGAGCTAGAGTAAATGCAGTAAGTTACTCCATGTACAAGAAGGCAATAAATCAAGCATTGATGACAGGAATAGCAACAATCAAAGGATGCAATAAAAACCCAACTCCAACATTGGGAGTAGTCAACTTGAACGTGATAGTACATGGATGTTCATGTCCTCATCAGTTTGTATGCTTACTAGATGAACACATGAATGAGACGATGATTCTTGGAATTCCTTGGATGCGGACATTCAAAGGAGTACCAGATTGGGATACAAATGAGCTAAAGCTATCTCCTAAAGGAGTGAAACTCATAGTTCCAATTGCACCAAGCAAGGAGGAATGGAAAAGAAGCAATCAGCAGACCAAACCATGAAGTAGTCAATCTTCTCCATCCCCTTGACAAGCAAATGCTACAAGTAGCATGCAAGGAGTCAGGAAAATTTGGGTACCAAAAGCACAGCTTAAGGATAAACGATTCAGATCGGGGTGCCTAAAACTTCACCGACAAAACATAAGACATACATATTCTTAACCCGACATCTAGATGGTGTCAATATGGCTCATGATTATGCTTGCTAAGAGTTAAAAAGCTCTAAAAAACTGAAAAAGGAAAATAAAAAGAAACAAAAATAATATATACAAAATGATGATGAGTATCTTGCTCCTTTTTCCCCCCTTCCTAAAGTGAGTCATCCCAAACAAACATGTGCTAAAGTGCATGGGTACAAAGTAAGTGTCTATGCATAGCCGCATATTGTGGCTCTATGATGCGAATTGAAAATATGCATGGGGTAACAAAGTGATGTGCAAGATATGGGTTCTAAACCATAAGTTTAGGGTTTGTTGATGATGAGGTTAGTTTGAAGTTTAGCGGCCCGAACAAAAGAAGTTGTAGAAGATGCGCTCATTCTTTGATAGTGGCACCTAGAAGTTTTGACACTGCATTGTCTTTTGATTGAGGGCTCTGTTTTGGACGCCATTGAAATTGGTTTGATGTGGCCTTCAAGTTTGAGTCATCCAATGAACAAGTTGGTTTTTGTTTCCATTTTCAAATGACTTCTTTTGGTTGTCTCGATGGTGTGGTTCTATAGATTGTGTTTGCTTGACAAATGTTGTAGCTTTGGGTGGTTTGTTGGGGTTAGGGTTTGATTGATGCTGTATAGGTTGACTTTTAGTAAAATGTCGTTTTGGTATCCATAATTTCTGTGGATAGGTTTTCATAATGGACTTCTTCACCCATATTTTCCTGATCACCTTTGGTCGAGACCTTTGCTGTATTGGAGTAGGGTTTGATTAAAGAGGTTCCCATAGGTAATCTAATTGTACAAATGGTGTGGCAAAAGATCTGTCATCTAGCATGAGTTATAAGGTATTGTCCTGCCAATTTGGTGTGGCTTTATAAGTGTGCATCCACGACACTCCTAGAATAACTGCTTCATTAAGGTCTATATCCACATCCACATGAAATTAATGAGGATAAATTGTTCCATCAACATTTATTGGTAAATTGATATATCCCAAGCTGTTCATTGTTCCTTTGTTGGCCACTTTGAACCCAAAAGTATTTGGCATTAAAGGTTCCTTTGTCAATTTTATGAAGGTGGAGTAGTTGTCGACATTTTCTTTTGCCCCAGTGTCCACTAATGCACCTCGATGGTACCATCATCAAGTTGTAGCAAATTTTGTAGATCGATGCCACCTAACCATGTAGACTCCATTTGTATGGCTGCAATTGGAGGAGAATCGATGCAATTGTTATGTTTGCAATTTCTTTGAAGGTTTGCTAGCTCCTTCCACTTTAATATTCTGATCTTGGCCTCTTCCTTAGCATGTTCCTGAATATCATGGGCTTGACTTCTTCTTTGAACTGCTGCATGAATTGTTTGGAGTTCTTTTGGTGTCAGTGGAAGAAGATATTTCTTTATGGTGTAGTCACTCATCCAATTAGGCATCTCCTCACCGGCCAATGTTGCAAGCTTGATGGAGCCACTTTGTGATATATCATGTATTACAAAAGGCCCCATCTCTCGCTTTTTAAATTTTTTGGAGTGTTGTTTTAGGGTATACACGTAATCCCTTTTTGGAACTCCTTGCTAATCACATGTTGATCATGGAAAGCTTTCATTTGTTGTTTCTGAGCATATATACCTGCTACCACTCTCATTCTGGTTTCATCTAGTTGCTCCAAGATGTCTAGTCTTTCCGATAGCTCATGTCCCGTCCATCCTAACTGTGTTGTGACTCATAACGTGTTAATAAAAAATTTCATGGGTAGGATTGCATTAATCCCAAACACAAGGTTAAAAGGAGTGGTCCCTATGGAAGTTTTAAACGCTACCCTGTAATCCCATAGTACGGAGTGTAGCTTTTGTTCCCAATCAGTTCTTGAGTCACTCACTATTTTGGTGAGCAACGTGCACAAGATTTTATTGGTACTCTATGCTTGTCTGCTAGCTTGTGGGTGGTAGGGTGTTGATTTGTGATGGATCACCATGAATTCATCAAGTAAGCTTTCAATGATGTTGTTCACAAAGTGTGTTCCTCTATCACTTCCTATTTCAATGGGTAGACAGTATCTGGTAAAGATATGTTCAAAAAGGAACTGAGCCATAGTCTGTGCATCGTTCTTCTATGTTGCTTTTGCTTCCACCCATTTGGTCAAATAATTTGTCGCTAATATGATGTATTGTGCATGCATCCTGTATGCAGGAGGTATGATGGGCCCAATAAAATCTATGCCCCATTTGGCAAAGGCGCATATTCCCATCATCAGCCGTATGGCATTTCATCTCTTCACAAAGGGTTTTTTGTGCGTTGGCATTCATCACACCTTTTAACATATGCCTCCGCGACTCTAAATATCGTTGGGCACCATATTCTTGCATGAAGTACTAGCCTTGCAATTTTATTAACAAAAAAACGTCCCCTCTGGCTAGCCCAAGGGTGCTTGTTCTAAGATAGAGAAGTATTCGCTTTTAGTAGCACACAATCGTAATTGATCATCCTTTCCCCGCCTGTACAGTTGGTTTGCAATCAGCAAAAAGTTATTTGCTTCTTCCTCTACAATTCTCATTCATGCCTTACCCCATCCCTCTGGGAAGGTCTTGGTTTTTAATACTTGATTATGTAAGTACTCCATTTGGGCGCTTGTATTACTCGAAATAGGGTGGCATGTTCTTTTGGCGGTGGATTTTTACAAGTTTCACATGATTTTACATAATTGTGGACATTGTTTTCCATGTTTTGCCAATAGACCCCAAGTCTCCGCAGTCTTTGATATGTTTGTGTTTTTTCCATTGTGAAACCCAGTGTGTTGTATATGAGCTTGTTTGAGGTAGTATTCATTCTCGTCCGGCTGTACACATAGTCTCAAACCCTCGTCCGTACCCTTCTTGTAAAGTCGTTCGACCAAAAGCTAGAGATTTCTTGTTTGATGTATGATTGATGGTTGTCTTTCTACCTGTAATGAATTTATGGTGAGTAGGGGGATGACCGCTTCACTCCACCTTGAAACCATTTCAATGTTAAACAAGTATGCATCTGGAAGATCATCATCAACACCTTCACGTGCTTTCCCATGGAACAATCTCAAAAGATGATCTTCTCGTGTGTGCGTAGTCAACTTTTTTATGACTACTGTGAAATCAAACTCAAGCAATATGATAAACCAGCAAATAATCCTTCCAGTGCTGTAAGGTTTGTTTACCAGATATAACAGTGCTTGGTGATCTACGAAAAAAAAAAACTTATTCTCAAGAAGGTACCGTTTAAATTTTTTGACAGCATATATCATTCCTAAACCTTCTCTCTCAGTAGTGGTATAATTTTTCTTTGAATTGTTTAGCTCCCTACTTAGAGTAGCAAATGGGAAAATCCATTTTCTTCTCTCTTGACTGGTCTAATATGAACCCTATGGAATAGGCTGATGCGTCTACATGAACATGGAAGATCTTGTTCCAATCAGGGGCCTACAAAATCGGAGCATAAATTAATCCCTGCTTTAATTTGTGAAAAGCCTTTTCACATTCTTCCATCCACTCAAACTTAGCAATGAGGACATATAGAGGCTTAGCTATTACAACATACATTCATTTTTGTTGGTCTTGACAATGTAGCAATTATTTGTATCTTATCATGATCAGTGAAAATCCGATTTTTGGACACAATGTGTCCCAGGATTTTACCTTGTCTTACCATGAAGACACATTTTTAAGGGTTTAAGCAAATACGATAAGTTCTGCACTTTTCGAAGACTTTGTCTAGGTGTGTTATGTGCTCACTTCTCAACTAGGAATGAACACAAAGATCATCCATATATATCTCTAAAAATTGTTTGAGATATTCCTTGAATGTGTGATTAGTCTTTGAAAGGTGGCAGGTACATTGGTCAAGTTGAAAGGCATTACCCTGTATGCAAATATGCCCCACTTGGCTGTAAAATCAGTCTTATGTTGATCTTCTGGTTTTATGGTCAAATGGTTATAGCCGTAGAATCCATCTTAAAAACTATAGGCCTCCTTCCCTGCAACTCTCTCGATAACATGGTTTGTTATTGGTATGGATAGTTGTCCTGATGGTGGCAGCATTTACCTGTTTGAGGTTCACACACACTCGGAATTTACCATTCTTTTTGGGTACTACCACAATTGGTGACACCCAATCGATGTGTTCAATCTCATAGATAAACTCTGCATCCCTTAGTTTGTCTATCTCCTCCTTAATTTCTTTTGCAAAAGTCTCATTGTACATATAAGGATGTTGTGTGCATGGTCTCGCATCACTTTTAAGGAGTATCGTGTGTTGGTAGATTTTTGGATCTATTCCCTTTAGGTCTTTGTATGACCAAGCAAACACATCTTTATATTGAATGAGTCTTGCTATCAAAAGACGCTTTTCTTCTTCCGTGAGGTCCGTGGCAATGTATGCAGGTTTGGATTCCTCGCTTGGTTCTGCTATGTTTATGCTTTGGCTTTTTCAAGTCCATCATATGAGGTTTTAGGATCTTTCTGGTCCTGTTTGGGTTTTTGCACTACAATTTTTCTGTCTTGAATAGTATACCTTTTGTAGTGATAAGGTGCATCAAACTTATCATCATTCGATTCATCGTCGGTTTCCAACTCGGTTGTCTAAACTTCTTTCAAAGATTGTTTAAGTTCATTGTATATGTGTTTTTGCGCTCGATTTTGGATAATTTTGTTGACTTCTCTGAGGCACTTTTAGTTTGTGGTTTTTGTTTGTTCTTCTTCTCCAAGTTTTCTTTGGTTGAGCTAAGTTTCATGAACCTCTTTGGTATCTAATCTTTAAGGAAATCAGTTCCTTCAACCAACATTAAATACTACATTTTGTTGGGTTAAAGAGGTACAAAATATCTACGCTGTCTTTGAGGATTTTGGTTTGGAAAATCATAGTAGACCACTTGTCGATCCATCCTTTTGATGTCCTGGTTTGAGCTGCTAGAAAGCTCGTCATTTGCATTGTCTTCCAAAGGCTTGTCCATGGAGTCTTGGAATGTTTTCTCATTGGTTTGATCAATGTCCCTTACAAAGATCTCATCCACTATGCATCGGCAACTTGCAACTCTATCCTTGTCAGGGACATCAGATCCAGATTTTGGACTTAGTCTGATACCCATCATTTGGAATGGAATGATATCATATCCTTCCTCATCACAGAATTTAGTCAAGGTCACTTCATTCATACACACATCAAGAGTGGCCAGTATTTGCTGCCATCCAAAAGGTTCAAACATCTCTTCTGGAAAAGGCTCCAGTACATACGCCCCATCTTGTAGGGACCTATTGTGAATACAATCCTCTTTTTTCAAATTGCCACCCTTAGAAGCTTCACCCATCCAATTTTGAGCCTTATTTTATAGCCAAGCAGGTATTTCTCCTTCTTGGTCAGTTGTGGAGTTTAATTCTTCTCCTGGGGTTCGTTCCACGTCTCTATTATAACTATGATCTGTGACCGTAGTGACATCTTTGTGTCTTAGGTAGATATAGTCATAGCCCCAATCTTATACCATTTTGAGTTGACAAATAAATGGTCTACCTAGTATGATATCAAAATTGCTACTTTCATCAAAATTCATAATAGCGAAGGTGTGTTCATATGCGATTCTACAAGAGGTTACTACAATTTGCTCCAAAATGCCAATAGGTCTCTCCAAGTACCCATCCACTAATTGAAGTTTCATTCTATTTTTCCTTAAAGCAAGCTTTTTCCATTTTTCCCACATTGCTTTGGTCGCTATGGCAATTCCTGCTCCAGTATCCAATATAGCAATCGATTTACTCCTTAGTACTCCACAGGCAAGGTAGTGTTCCCTTCTTCTCCTTCGCAATAGTCTCCCACCTTATTCACAAGTACTGGCTCATGTTTAGTATGTTTCTAGGTCTGGTTTTTCAGTGCTTTTGAAGAAACAATTGGTGGGGGAATTACCAACTCTATTTTCTCCAAATTTTTTCCAACCTCCTCCCAAAGGTGAGGTCTTACATGTAGTAACTCAGATAGAGTTAGCGTACAACAGGTAGGAGACGACGTCAGCTCATGAAGAGTTTTGGTATCCATAATCTTAGGACTAGATCTCCATTGAGATGGCACTTTTTTTAGTTTTGATCTAGTTTCATGGTTGTATATGAATGAGGATAATGTTTTCAATGACTAAGGTTTGTTGTCTTCCGACATTTCTGTCCCTGCATCACCATACAATGATCTGACATCATTTGGGTAGAGCTCATGTTCGAGGTGGATCTCAGTGATAGGAGCCGATTGAAGTGTTGTACTTCCATATTCCCTGTTTGTGATATCCTCCCACAGATCCTGTGGCCATGGTTCTTCCACTTCAGGAATTGGCATAGGTTCCTGTGAATACACCCATCTGTTATATTGGCTACCATCCTTGTATCCAAAAGTGTTTCATCTACTGAATCCTTTTGGTCTCCGTCTTCGATCCCTCGCTTCTTTAACTCTTGGATTTTTTTGCGGATTAACAATTGTTTGGTGGATACAACAATCTGACATAGGACATGTAGATGTACACCAAACCCTGTAACACTTACTCAATTTTTCAAAAGAAGTCGTGTAATTTCAGCTAATGATGATTTGACATTGTAATATATTTTGACATACCCTCTCAGCCTCTCTGAGTCCATACCCTTGTAAGTGACCGAATGGCCGTGGGAGATCTCCCTTAGCCTTTAAGTCAAAACCCTTAGTTTTGGACTAAAGATCATTAGCTTGAAGAGGATTTTGAACGTTCACTGCTGTGAGAGCTTCTTGCTACTACAACTTCTAACCTCTTTTCTCCTGGACCGGTAATCAGAATTCCTTTTCGAATAGCACATTGTGTTCCTTGTCTCTTGCTCTACAATTTAAGTATAACCATTCTCAATTCTGCTATGGTTATCTACTCATTGCTTGTGAGCTAAATGTATTGATTTGAAGGTTAAAATGGTTGTTTTTTGATGATTTGACCATGGATAAGCGTTTCTATGCTTAAAGGGGACCTTTCCGAGTAATCCAGTTTCAGCTTTGTGCACATTTTTTTTGTGATGGATCGTGATTTATGTACCTTCCTAGATGGTTGCAAAACTTGGTAGGAATGTGCCCCTAGGTGTTGTAATACTTCTCCTTAAGTTTCGTTGCAAGAGCGGTGAGATTGGACGTATACTGATTTTCTGACTCGGAAGTGGTTGATTTGATTTTGTCGTAGTATGAGTAGCCCTCTGAATTCACTTTGATGAGATTGACACTCTCATTAAGTCTCCATGCCCCAGCCCACGTCGCTTCCTAGCATATTGACATTATGCTAGTACAAAAGAGCAATGCTGTAGACGTCCGTCGGTGATCCGCTAACATTGGCGCCACTGCCGCAGAGACCGATCGTTAGGTGGTGAGTGACTCAGTGTACAAAAAAATCCATTCCAAAGCTTTTGACACCCATTCGGCTTACACATAGACAGTGAAGCAGTTAGACGTAGGTTTAGTGCTTAGTAGAGACTGGAGTCCGAGACTAGTCAGTGCTACTCCTTATGAGCAAAGAAAGCTGTGAGTGAAGTACAAGAGAGTATTTCATTCTTTGATTTTCTCATGCTTGGAAAGGACTGTTCCACCACACACTTTGTTGTCGTTTTTGTACCGTTAAATTCATTTTTATGCTTGTAGATTTATTTCAGTTTATAGGAGTAGGTTAGTTAACAAATTACACCATCATTTGGGGCAAAAAAGATCGAGGAAAAAACTATCAAAAATCTTATTTTGGTGTTGAAGACCATAACTTTGAAAAGTTGAAAAATTGATTGTTAGAGCTTCAAAACTGAACCAAACCCAGCAAAACCTTCAGAAAGGGGATAGAAGCACTTGCTAAAAACAGATTGTGCAAATTTTTTCCAAATTGCGTGTCCAACATGGATCACGATCCATGTACCTTTCTGGAAAAATGGGCTAAAACTCTTTCCTTAGCTTAGAATAGGCCCTCAGGCACTGATTTTGGTCAGAAATAGAGTGCTAAAAGATCTTTTAAACAAACAAATTGGGATGAGCAGAGCAAAACCTTGGAAAATGAAGGAAAATAGGGAAAGATTGAACTTTTATTTGTCCAAATTGAAAAAGGGAAGGGAATTGGGATCAACTAGAAGTAGGGAACAAACAGAACCAAAAATCATGACTAGATGCTTCTCAACATTGATCACGATCCATGTACCAGGTAGACATTTGATAGTGAAATTTGACAAGTACATCCCTGATTACTAAGGGAACAATTTTTCCAAAAGGAGACATAGACAGAAAGTAATAAAACTTGATCAAAACACCGGAAAAAGAGTTGTTTGCAAAAAACCACAAAACAGACACAAAATTTTGCCTTTGACTTGGAAAAGTTGATCAAATCCAAAAATAATTGGGGAATAGCATCACCAGACCTTTTGTCACAAACTCACAAAGTATCAATCCAAATCCTTGTCAAACATGGATCGCGATCCATGTACCTTTTTGGAATTTTGAGCTGATATTGGGCAAGTAGAAAATTGATACAAAAGTTGCACCATAGCTAGAGGGTATCACAGAGAGTCTAGTGGTCCTTTCAAAACTGAATTTGGATGCAAAAAACCATACCAAAAGCTCAAAACTAGTAGGAACTCTGGCAAAGTGACAGAATTGACCTAGCTTACAATCTAGAGGTTCATTTCTAATTTTTTTGATACCATAAGACCTCCTAATCATGCTGAACCTGATGGTATCAAGAAAAGTCCAATTGGCTTCCCAACATGGATCGCAATCCATGTACCTCTGAGTCAGAACAAAAGCAGAATTTCACCACACAAAGAGCTAGTCCACAGGACCCTAGTGGCTCTTTCAAAATTGAAATTAGACCTAAATTGTTGATGTTGTGTGTGGAATTGTGTGTTATTGAAAAACTTGGTTAAAATTTTGTTGATTAAAAGCCAAAACTAACAGGAACGGCTGTACGCTCACAGCTATCAAGCATTTTTTGACAGGTTGCAGGTACTAGAGGATACTATCCAGCAAGTAAGATCAACCAGAGAATTTGAACTAGCTAACAAGGTAACTTGGTTTGGATTTTGCTTATTCATGAATTTCGATCAGGAAGATTGTACCAGAATAGGAATCCCATCAGCTTTGACCAAGGGAGCAATAACTCAACAGAAGAAAGCATGAATCAAAGACCACTGTCACCTTTAGAACCCATTTTAGAGGAGAGCTTCTCTGACACTTCATTGGAAAGATCATACAACCTCATGACTAAGGACTCTAACAAGTCGAATCCTAAGGGAACATCTTCGATGGGGGCAAGTCCTTCTCAACCTGTATCTGATGTAAAATTATTGTATTTGAAGTTTCAATTTGAAAATGTGCTTAAGGACAAAGTCTATAAGGATGGAATGGACCGCTACTGTGTTAATTTGGAAAAGAAGCGAGCAAGTTTAGAGACCTTGTAGATGTTGATTATGACGGGGATATATATTTTGACCGAGAGGGAATGATGTACCTAGTGGTTCGTAACCCCTTTATTGTGGACAAATGGGGGATGACTGGCACCAAGGACAAGGTAGATCAAAAGTTGGTAGATGAGCCATCCAAGGTGGATAGGCCAAAAGCAGTGCTTAGACGTACCAATGAGACAAAACGTCTTACTACAGACAACACATATGTAGGGCTATATAAGTTCAATAATGGAGAACAAACACTCTATTATAGATGTGACGAACCTCGCATCAAGGAATTGATTGACCGTAAAAAACTATATGTTTTTACGTACACAAAAGGGAGAAGTATTCAGGTGATCATAATAGACAAGTATGGCCGAAAGTACTCTCCTATGGATCATAAGGAGTTAAAGAGATATACATATTTTGGGGAATCACTCCACCAATACTATGTAAATTCGGAAGAGGTGAACATTGAGTCCAGTGAGAACCAGGGTGGAAGATTCTTTTGGACATGAGTGAGTTCCAAACACAAGCCCTTAGGATCAACAGGGTCCAGGGCTTCCATGAACACACATAGGGGTAGTCCTGCTCCTGACATGACTTACACCACTAGAATCCATTCGACTATTACACGAGATCGACTTGACGAATGTATAGCGGATAGGATACCACTGGTAGTGCCGATAGGAGATTATGAACCTAGAGAAACCACACCAGGAGGACCAGATGTTGTAAGAATGGTTGCGGAGGCTAGACGTATGCAACCATCTCAAGTGGAAAAATGTGTACCCAAAAAGTATAGTGGATCAGGAGATCCGTATGCCCATGTTTCGATCTTCAAACAAGTGTTGAGAGTGGAACTTGTAACTGATTTCCATACTCAATATGAAGGATTTGGGTTGGAGTTAGAAGGGATTTCTTTGACCTAGTTCCAACCATTAAATAGCTTGGAATTCCCAAGTATTGAGCAACCTCTCTGAGAGCTCACTTGAGGAATTCTCAAAGAGAGGAATCAATCATAACACCGTCTCCCAGATCTATGCATTTAGACAAAAGAAGAAAGAAAAAGTGAAGGAAGCATCACTTTGTTTCAAGCAATACATAGAAAGATGCCCTATACAAGAACTACCTCAGGATGAGAGATGGTCAGTCCTTTTCATAGAAGGATTACAAAATGACAAGCTCAAAAAGGACTTGCACTTAAAGGCATGTGTAACTTTTGAGCAAGTCACGAAAGAGGCATTGCATCTGGTAGATAATTGCAAGGCATATGGAGAGGTGACTGAAGACACAGATCAGGGAATGAGTAACACCTCTTCAACCATTAGTGAGTCCACACGATGAAATTGGGTGTTAGCAGCAAGCTAATTCTGATACTCCAATACCATTTTTTGGAGTTCTCATGGTAAAAACACTTATTATTTTGATAAATCGGGAATATTGTAACTCTTATTTTTTGGATAAATTTTATAATTGATGTGCCGGGGCTACAAGCTTCTAGATTGTATCAACCTGTCTTTACCCATCTTTAGTTAGAGCTCCCAGATGATTAGTTTTGACCACCAAAAACCTTAGCTAAGGTATAAAGGCCAATTTTTGTAAGTTATTTTCAAGTTTTGGATAATGAAATACACAGCGTGAGCCAACGGCACCCACTTCTCTCCTTCTCGCGGTTCTTATTTCCTCCTCGGTTGTTACATTGCAATCGCGTTTGATGCATTGCAACCGCAGGTAAGAGCTCTACGCATTGACGTAAGCATTTGACAGTATTTTGTAGCTTTTGGTGTCACCGACCCGCGGCCTAATTTTGTCATAAATAGGAATTTATACTTCAAAATCAAAAACTAAGTATAGGCGGGGTATTGTGGCATCATTGCTAAGCATTTAGATGCATTTTGGGTCGAAAACGACTAGGTAAAAATTCCACTACTGTTAATAATCGCGATTTTTGCACTTGACCTAAAGTGGGATTTGAGACCATAAGCATGTATGCTTATGTCTTATAAACATGTCCAAGAGATTTTGTTACGTTTGGATGTCATTTGATGTTAACGTATGTGATTTGTTTGCCAATGAGCGATTGACTTTTGGTGATTTCAGTCACTTGAGTGTAGCTTGAGTTAGATGCAAGTTGTTTGTTGTTTTCCAAGAGTTTGACAACCTCTTGTAGCCTCTATGCACTAGTTGAGTCAACTTCGTCTCATGGATTGACAATTTAATCCTAGTTCTCGCTAAATTTGCAATAAGATAGGAGTGAGGTTAGACACCCATCCCACATTTGGCGCCACTGCCGGGGATCGAAGAGACCTAAACTAAGAAAAAACATGAGCGTCTTGTGAAGTTATCCTTTAACTTGCTCTAGGATCTCCTAGAGTCAAAACTTTCTTTTAGAACTGCATAGTCTAAGATTGTCATATTTTGCTGTGTAGAGGTAGCTTGGAAGTAATCGTACTTGCAAAGTGCCTTTAGGATTGTAGAACTAGATTAGGATTTTGAGGATGATTGATATACGAGACAAGTCTTAAGATCAATGCTTAGAAAACCATAGAAAAGAAGAAAACAAGTGTTTGTGGACATTTTCCACAACCCCATTGCATGAGAACCTAGGAGTAGGGTAAGTAGGATCCGAGGTGGATTTCAGAACATTGCTCTCTCCGATTGTGAGTTGTTATTTGAAGTTGCAAAATTTCAGGTCCATGGCTAGAAATAGCATGAAAAGACTCCAAACCACTCAATCCGACTGAGAGCATGCTTAAAAGTTGTATGAACCAGTGGTAAGCTCAAGGATACATTGAGGTAAAAATTTTAAGAGTTTCCAAAAACTCAGATTATTTACTTTTTCTTGACATTTTAAGCCAAATTAAGTTTTGACTTGATTCATAGGCTTAAAATAGCTCATGAGAAAAATGTCCATCGAAAAATTGCAAAAAAGTGTTCATTTTGGGCATAAAGTATATAATCGGGATTATTTACTTTCAGCTCAAAATTGACCAAGGTTGATACCAATGACTCATTGCATGTGTACAAACAACTTTTGTAAAGGCACATAGGATTTGGATCACCAAACTGACAAAAACTGGATAAAAACTAAAGTTTATACTGACTTTCGAGAACTTGAGTGTAAATTGGAAAAAAAATTGTCCAAACTCAATGAAATTTGATTCATAGGCTTATATTGATGTGATAGACATGTGTACATGCTCAGTTAACCAAAAAGATGCAAAAATTTGTCAGAAGTAAATAATCACGATTATTTACATCTGTTCCATTTTTCAAAAATTTTGACCAAGTTAGCATACCACTAGTTTTACCATGTTGTAATAAGCTCACAAACTAAGTTTGGTAAGATTTGGATCATTGGATTGAAAGTTGTGACCAAAATTTCAAAGTTAGTCTGCGGACACAAGCTGATGAACATTTGACCAAAAATTGTCCAAACTTGATGAAACTTGGCTGGAGACCTTAAGTTGAAGTGCTTAATAGATTTGTGTCAAGATTGGGATAAAACTTGTAAAAATTTAATTGGAGTAAATAATCACGATTATTTATATCTGCTTCAAAAATTGAGAATCTTGCACATTTGAGTATACCACAAGGTCAAGCCTATCAAGTAGACTAGACAAATCAATTTTGGTGAAATTTGAATCACAAAAGTGAGACTTAAGCTAGATTCTTGGAATCAGAGTCTGCGGACACGAAACAATTGATAAAATTGAACATATCTTGTTCAAACTTAGTGAAAGTTGTCCAAGGACCTTAACACGTTGCATACTTGGTAAACCAAGCCAAAAAGTGCAAAAAACTAACAAAAGTAAATAATCACGATTATTTACTATTGCTATACAAAGACACCAATTTTGACTTTTGAACTTGTACGATGTTAGACCAGCATAATGTAAGGCCACCGGGTAATTTTGGGTTTAATCGGATCCAAATTGGTACATGTTCACTCAATTTCCAAGTTGCAGATTAATCCTTTGAATTTTTGCCAAAATTGAATCTGAAAGTCTTAATTGTTGACTCCCATAGCTTGATTTGAAGTGATACAAAGAAACCAATCACAATAGTTAGCAAAAACTACATAGTCTCTGTGAAAGATTAGCTAACTTGATCAAAATTGATACAAGAATCAGGTTGCACACAAGGAATCGGCAGTTTGACAGAAGTTGCAATCAAGTCACGTGGAAGAAATTGATAACAAGTCAATCCCAAGGTAAGTACTCTATCCAGGGCTTCACAAGTCTTTATGAACCTTAGATCTGGTCATGTACTAGGAAATCAAGGCATATTTGGAGAGACCTCCAGTAGAGTATCCACTGAAGAAAGCGTGAATCAAGGAAATTCCTTGCACGCTATCCTTAAGGAAGTCTTATACACTTTTTCAGATTCAACATCTGAAATGTCTTCCTACTCAGATCACTCAGAAACCGGAATGACAGTGCGCTATAAGAATATACTCTCATTTTATAAGATTAATCGCCATGGAGCTCAAGTTTACCTGGATCCTAACAAAGAGTATTCTATTCGCATTGATGACCATGGTATTGAGTTTGAAGAGGAAATCAGGGCAAACAAACAAGGAAAAATGTACATGGATAGAAATGAAACTCAGTATTTACAAGTTAAAAACCCTAATGTGATAGACAAATGGGGGTTAGAAGTAAACACCATAATTCCAGACATGGCAGCTAAAGAAGGACCACCACCTTTAGAATTCGGGGATACGATCAAGTTGATTTAAAGCCTTTGAAACGGCTTAGTACGGATAATCCTAGGATCGGAGTCTATTGTTGGGAGGATAGAAATGTAAAGATCTCCTATGGACTCTGCATGCCAAATTAGGACAACTAACGTCCATGAAGATCATCTATATCTTCAAGATCAAAGATAAGGGATCAACAGATCTACCAACCTACCTATTTAGGGATTGTTATAACAACAACTTTGTTATGATGACTCCTGAGGAGGTAGAACACACCAAATACCAATGGTATTCCTCCATAAGAAATTGGATATTGGGCCGAGAGCTTGAAACTATTCCAAGAGATGAACACCGTGAGAGATCTTTTGAGAGTAATTTTAAGAAACTAGAAACCACCTCATCACGAAGAAAATCGGGTGACACTAAAGCCAGTCTAGGGCTACATGAGTCACTATTTCCAACAAAATAGTTTGAAGGACTCGGAATAGGACCAAGTGCCAGGAGACCGGGAGTTGAATCAAATAGACGCGTTAGACCAGTTGATTTTCAAAATGGATCAAAAAATACAGTGGGTCGGGGGATCCATACGACTAGTTAGCAAGCTTTAAGCAAGTGCTAAGAGTTGAATGCATATTCAATTTCCATACTCAATTTGAGAGGTTTGGAATGACATTAGAAGGAAAAGCATTAACATGGTTCCAAAACATTCCACCAAGGTCAATCATGGACTTGAAGACATTAGCTCAAGGATTTGTAGCTGCTTGTTCAAAACGGGGATCAAACACAATACGATAGCTCAAATCTATAGCTTTAAGCAGAAACAAGGTGAGTCTGTTAGGGATTGTGCAACTTGAATGAAACAATACATTGCCAGATGCCCAGAGCTACAGATACCTGCAGAAGAACGACTAGTTTCATTGTTTCTCAAGGGACTGCTAAACAAAAAACTTCATGCTATATTGTATAGCAAGAAACATACAACCCTAGAAGAGTCTGTGTCAGATGCTATTGACTTAGGAGACAATTGTGATATTTTCAACAAAGAAGATGGCCCTAAGGATAACCAAAGTGAGAAAATAACATCCACTAAAATAGCACAAGTGGGAACGGCTACTACAACACCACTTCAACCATAGAAGACATGCTCAAAAGGATGAATGACATGATCAATAACATGCAAAAAGCATCTATGAGGGGAATAGGGCAAGGGATACCTCAACAAGGACAACCAATTAGACCGCAAAAATGGTTTCTAATAGAGGGTAAATGGACCAACCATGAGACCAATGAGTGCTACTACCGACCCAAGTATAATGGGAATGTTCAGTATGTGCCTATGCGACCACAAGGACAACCCATGTACAAATATCAACCTAATATAGCACTAGCTCAAAGACCATCGAATCTCGATGGGTATGGAACGACCTCAACTCGTGTTGGGTCAAAAACCTCCATATCTGGGACATAATGCAGTGCCTGTAAAGTACATGCATTCAGAAGGAGTCATAGATGAACAAGCACTAGTGCCTGTTACACCCTATGCTGAGTCTAGTCCATCTACAGTAGTGGTAGAAGGATTTTTTTTGTGCCCATCCTTCTTGTCTTTCTAATCATCATCAGCGTGTCTTCATTTTTTCCATATGAGCTCCTTTTCTATTTATAGTAAATTTTTGATCCGTTTCTTGAAAAAAATAAAAGAAAATAACAAAATGCGCTAAAAAAGAAAAGTGAAAATCCAATAATTCAAGAAAATCCATTGAAAAACACAGATTTATTGTTTTTTGTTAGATTTCTCCAATTTTAAGTCTCAATATCAAGAAAAATGATGAAATTTACCAAAAAGGACTATTTTTTGATGATTTTTTGACTATATATATACTATTTACACTCATCGGAGAGATATCATCAGTCAATTTTCCTATGTTGATGAATTATAAGGACATTATTAGGTAATCTGTAAAAAAATCACACGTTAACATCAAACTTTTTCCTCTCTCTTCAAACATTGCCCTTAATTACTTATTGTCCTTCCACCCCTCCTAGATGGCGTACTTCGGGACGACTATGTGCATGGGTTGAACAATCATGTCTATGCATAGCCATGGTTGGTTCTACCATGCTTTAAAGATCAATGTAGTTCAAGCCAGTATGATGTGCAAGAGTTGGGTCTTCAATAAGTAACTCAAGGGTTTCTGATGTCGAGGCTTTCTGATGCTGTCTTTTCCCAAGAGAAAATCTTGTAGCTTGTGTGCTCTTTGCTTGATTGTACCATCAGGATGCTTTAGCATGCTAATTGCCTGAGCTGCTAGTATTAGTTTTGACTGTTGTCGAGCTTTCACCCGTCATTGATATCTTGGTTTGTCTGGTTATAATGGTGTGGTTGAGTTTTCTGAGACTTAACTCTCCATTGCTTGATTGATTTTCCAGCTTGCGGAGAAGTTAAGTGCTCCTTTTTCTTCCAAATCCATTTTGTGTTAGGTTCCTTGCTTGGAGATGCTTGTTTCTGTGTTTTGATCGTTGAAACCATCCTTGGTATTGATGATGATGTTTTGGGCACCCATATTTGAAACGGCTTGTCCTTAAGCTGTGCTTTCGGTACCCAAATTTTCCTGGCTCCTTGCAGGCTACTTGAAGCATTTACTGGTCAAGAGGATGGAGAAGATTGATTGTTTTGTGGTTTGTTCTGTTGATTACTCCCTTTCCACTCCTCCTTGCTTGGTGCAATTGGAACGATGAGTTGTATGCCTTTAGGTGGTAGCTTGAGCTGATTGGTATCCCAATCTGGTACTACTTTACCAATCCCAATCTGGTACTACTTTGTATGTCCACATCCAGGGAATTCCAAGAATCATTGCCTTTAGGTGATAGCTTGAGCTGATTGGTATCCCAATCTGGTACTGCTTTGTATGTCCACATCCAGGGAATTCCACAAATCATTGTCTCATTCATGTGTTCATCTGGTAAGCATACAAAGTGATGAGGACATGAATATCCATGTACTATCACGTTCAAGTTGACTACTCCCAATGTTGGTGTTGGGTTCTTGTTGCATCCTTTAATAGTCGTTATTCCTGCTGTCAAAGAATGACTTGTTGCTTTCTTGTACATTGAATAACTGACTGCATTTACTCTAGCTCTTGTATCGACCAAAGAATTTGTGCTATGATTGTTGAGCTGTACTTTGATGCGAAGGTCTATTCCATCTAACCATTCATCATCTGTTGACATTGCATCCTTCTGCAATTCCCACTATCGGGCATCTATTTCCACAGTGTTGATGGGAATAGTTATTTGTTGATTCTTGAGAGCAGCTTTCCTTTTGAGTACCCTAAGCCAAGCTTCTTCTTGGGCTTCATCAATAACCTGTTGTCGTTTTATCTTCCTTTGCTTAGTTGCACACATTCTTTCTAGCAATTCATTGGTTAGTGGAAAATTTTACTTCTTTAAATGACATCCACTAATCCAATTAGCTATCGGTTCACCATCTAGGGTGGACAACTTAACTGCTCCACTTGGAGACACATCTTCAATGACATACGGTCCATTTCCCTTTTTCTTAAACTTGGGAATGTGTTGCTTAAGGGAATAAACTAAAACTAAGTCCCCTTTTTGAAGATTTTTGTAATTAAATGGGAATAAAAACACTGTTTTTGCTTTCTCTTTTGTGCATAGATGTGAGCTACATCAGTTAGCCTCTACTCATCTAGCTTCTCTAAATCTTCAAGTCTCTCTAACAATTCATGTCCAGTCCACTCAAGATCCTTAGCTACCTTTAATGTCGGAAATAGAAACTCTATTGGAAGTACGACATCAAGACCAAACAAGGTTAAAGGGTGTAGCATTTAAAGCTGTTTTGAATGAAACTCGATAAGCCCATAGAGCCGCATGGAGATTCATTTCCCAATCTGTCCTTCCTAAACTCACCAGTTTAGTCAATACCAAGCTAAGAATTTTATTCATATGCTCAGCTTGTCCGTTTGCTTGTGGGTGATAGGGAGCCGATTTGTTATGGATGACCATAAATTCATTAAGCAGATACTCAAGTAGCTCATTGAGGAAATGAGTTCCCCTATCGCTGACTATTTCTATTGGTAGTCCATATCTTGTGAATACATACTCATATAAGAATGCAACAGTGGTTCTGGCATCATTCTTTCGAGTTGCTTTATCCTCGGCCCACTTAGTCAAATAGTCTGTAGCTACAATAATATATCGATCTTGGGTTTTGTAAGCAGGTGGCTGTATTGGCCCAACAAAATCTATACCCCATTTTGTGAAAGATCTAGCCCCCATCATTGGTCTTAAGGGAATGCTATCTACACATTTTGGGATTTTTGCTCATTGACAAGCATCACATCTCTGAACATATTCTTTGGCATCTGCAAAAAATGTTGGCCACCATATGCCTGCCATTAAGATTTCTTTTGCGGTGGTCTCACTAGAAAAGTGATCTCCAGCTAATCTAGCATGTGCTTGTTCTATAATTGGAATATATTCATCTTCATTTGCACAAAGACGCAAGTGTTGGTCCTTAGCTCTCCGATACAATTGGTTTTCGAGAAGAGCATAATCTCTTGCTTCAATTTCAATTGCTCTTTGGCGTCGTTTGCTCATAGCCTCAGGAAATGTTCGATTCGATAAGTAAGTGACTAGATAGTTACTCCACTTAGGAACATGTGACATTTGGAACAATGTGACATGAGGTATGGGTGTTTGTTTTGACATTGAGGACAATCCTTTACAAAAGAGCGAATATGACCTCATAGTTGGCCAAATACTCCAAGTCTCAAGATTCGTCGCATAGTTTGATCTTCTACAAAGTGAAGTCCTACTATGGTAATATGTGCTTGACTTAGGTATTGGTATTTCTCTTCAGGATTAATGCATAAGAGCAATATTCCATCTCGATTCCTTTTGTGAAGTCTCCCAGCTAGCAATTGATACATAGACAATTGCTCAATTAATCCGATTGTAATAGGAAGTGGTATTTGCAAATCTACTTGAGCTATGGTCATCAATGATACCATATTTTTTGACTAACGAGGTATCATTTCCATAGAGAACAGATATGCATCTGGTGGATCATTGTCTACTCCTTTAAGTGGTTCCCCTGAAACAATCTTAGACAAATGATTTGCTCTTCGATGAGTGATGCCCTTTTTCACAACTACAGTGAAATCAAATTTTAGAAGAATGATGAACCATCTCACTATTCTTCCTGTGATGCATGGCTTGTTGACCAAGTACAATAAGACTTGGTGGTCCACAAAGAACACAAATTTGTTTGCTAATATGTAATGTCTATACTTTTTTACGATATAGATAATTACTAATCCTTCCCTTTCTATGGTGGTATAATTCTTTTCCGCCATGTTCAACTGTTGGCTAGCATAAGAAATAGGAAAATCAAATTTTCTGTCTCCTGGTTGAGCTAGTATACACCCAATGGCAAAATTGGAAGCATCTACATGTATGTGGAATATCTTACTCCAATCCGGTGCTTTCAATATTGGAGCTGAAGTGAGAGCTTGTTTAAGCTTCATGAGGGATTCTTCACACTCATTAGTCCATTCAAAGTGTGTAATCAAGCTATACATGTATTTTGCAATTATAGCGTACATGTAAGTGAATCGTCTGTAATATCCACAATACCCCATGAAAGCTTGAACCCCCTTGACTGCTGTTGGTCTAGGCCACGGGATATTCACTAAGGGCTACTACATGGTATCACGTGAGTGTTCAATAGGGGGGTTTTCTAAGGCCAATGGATATTTTTTACATAGGAGGGTCCCATATGTAGGGGTTAAAAAGGCAATTTTGTTGCACGCAGGTGGCATCCCCCTATTACTATACTACTGAATCCCCCGTGGTCTAGGCAAATTAGCAATGACATGAATTTTATCCATATCAGTAGCTATGCCATTTTTAAACACTATATGTCCAAGAATTTTTCCTTGTCTACCCATAAATGTGCACTTTTCAGGATTTAAGCAAATCCTATAAAGTCTACATTTTTTGAATACCTTTTTGAGGTGTTCAAAATGATCATTCCGGATTAATGTATACGCATAGATCATCCATATATACTTCAGAGAATTTCCTAAGATATTCTTTAAAAGCATGGCTCATCAATCTTTGAAAGGTGGCAGGAGCATTAGTTAACCCAAGAGGCATAACCCGATAAGCAAAAATACCCCATTTTGTTGCAAAGGTAGTTTTATGCTGGTCCTTGGGCTCAACCAAAAGTTGTTTATCCCAAAAAGCCATCAAGAAGTCGTAAGTTTTTTTTTTCTTGCAACTCGTTCTAAAACATGCTCAGTGATTGGAAGAGGAAAGTTGTCTCTAATGGTAGCTGCATTCACTTTCTTGAGGTTGGCACTCACTCGTAATTTTTCATTTTTCTTGGGTACTACCACAATTGGAGACACCCATTTTGTGTGTTCAATTTCATAAATGAATTCAGCTTCCTTTAGTTTTTCAATCTCTTCCTTGATCTTTTTGGAAAATGTTTCATTATATGTGTCCTAAGGGTCTTTCGATATGTCCATCAGCCAATTGCAATTTCATTCGAGTTTCTCTAATGGCTGGTTGTCCCTAGGATTCTCATACTGCTTTTGTGGCTATGGCTATGCCTGCCTGACTATCTAGTATTGCCATGGTTTCTATGTCATTATATTTCATTGGAAGGGTGGTGTTTTCTTCTTCCCCTTCATAGTACTCTCCGACTTTGTTCATTGGAACAGATTGAATCTCTTTGTTGTCCATTTCATGTTTCAATTTTTTTTTTAAAAATTCGATTAGCCCCGTTATTCCCACCTTCTCTAGGGTTTTATGTAGATCATTCCATAGATATGGTTTGATTTTTAACAGTTCTTCCAAAGTAAGAGTGCATTGGATGTGTGTAGACACGATTGAATGAATGTTGTCTATTTCCAGGGTCTGTTCCACACCTTTTACGTGAGTGGTCTTACACACTATGGATTCATCTTTGTTATCCCTCAAGTAAGAGGGCAGTGTTTTCAAGGTCAATGGTTTAGACATTCCTAAAGCTTCAGATCCGCAATCCCCATATAAGGATTGTACATCCATGTCCATATCAGGAAGTAGGTTGTCTAACCATACTTCTTCTATAGGAGCCGACTTAAGAGTTAGGCTACCATCATTGATCTCTCTAAATTTTTCCCATAAGTGTCCTGCCAGTCTTCTTCTACGAATGGAATTCCGTATAAGGCATCTTCGCTATCCAACACTATAAGTTCTGGCTCTTTTGTTTCAAGGTGAGGTTCTACCACCACTTGGATTTTTCTTTATTGTTTCTTACCAAAGCTCCTTAGGTTTTGCCATACTTTCGAGCTTGGGTTTTTGTTTTTCCAGCATTTCTTGCGTGATTCTTACCAAATTTTGATAAGCTTCAAGCTTAGCTGCTTCCATGTCTGGAGAAGGATAGTTTCTCCATTTAATTTCCATGTTTTGGCCTGCTTTAAGAATTGCTTGGTAAGCTTCCAAGGCTGCATTGATAGGCTCAAAAATTTTATCAACCAAAATTGATCCTTCAGATTTCATAGTGGTTTCTTTGACTTTGCTTCCAATTTCTTTCACCTTTTCCTAGAATAGCTTCTTTGCTTTCTTCTCAATTTTGGCTCGCTGTTTTTGTTTTCTCATCTCATACCTTTTGTTTCTGCTTCTTTTAGTCTTTTGAGACGCAATTTTTGTGTTCTTTGAATCATCAGAAGAGTTATGTTTCTTTTTCTTAGCCTGGGCTCTGGTGATTACCTTGATTGAAATAATCGGTTCACTCTCAGATGAGCTACTAGATATCACTTGAACTACGTTCACTACTGTTTTACCCTTGTTTAAAGGATTTTTAGGACAATTTTCTTGGAGGTTTCCTCCCTTTTTGCAACAATCAAATCGGTATACGGAAGCGGGAAGCCTAAATTAAGCGGCCATACCTACTTTTGCAGAATTCTTGTAGAAAGAGCTACATGAATCCGATTGGGGAAAGTTTTGAGTCTAACATAGATTTCACGGCCTAGTAGGACTAACAAAGGAATTTGGGGAAAATGGTTCGGGAAGTCCGAGTATAGATACCCAAGGTAGGCTAAAATCACCTCATTTTCACTTGTTGCCTTTGGAGAGAGAGCTTTTTGACCCTCTTCGCACGTATTTTCTGGAGTCCACAGTTGCCTGTTTTCAGCGCCGTCTCACACGAGACATGAGGGGTAAGTTTTACACTTATCAATGATCCATTTTGTATGGCCGGTAGCTAGTTTAGACCCTTGGGAAAAAACCCTAAAATCCAAGCAGTGCGCGAAAACCTAAGACCAAAAATCGACGGCATGTCAGCTCAACCAAATCGGATGAGATCTGACATGTAGCATGCCCCAACATAATAAAACACTTCTATATCAACGTTGGACCATTCGGCAAGGATCGAGGGGGTCCCAAGCAGAAAAGCTAGGTTTTTTAAAGATGTAAAAATTGGATTTTGACTCCACAAACAACTTACATATAAGGTCTATACATAATGTATATGATTGGTTTCATAAAATCAATCAAGCCAAGCCCTAAAAAATCAAAAAATGGTTTGATGGCTACAAAGCGTCAAATTCGACATACGAGGTCAAAGTGAATCCAAATGTGCCAAAATTGGACGAGTTGCTTTAGGACTATGTAGCAAACAAGTTCATAGCCTCAAAAGTGACCAACCAACTCTACAGGCCAAGTAGTCACAAAAAAAAATGATTTCAGAGTCGACAAAGCACGAAGTGATGTCGGCCAGACCAAATTTTACCAAATTCAATTTAGGACTTGTTTTAGGTGTATAGAATGTGTTTAGGTTAAAATTTTCAAGTTTTGTAAGAAAAAGTTGACTGCTGTAAATAATTATAATTATTTACTTTTGTAATATTTTGGCTTAAAAATGGTATCATCACCTCACCTATCACTTATACACATCTATTACATGCCAAAATTCAAGTATGAGCCAAAATGATCAATTATAACTTGGAAAATTGCCAAAAAACACAAAGAAGTCCTTGCAAGCCAAATTCTGAGTTATAAGTCACAATTTTTGATCCAAATCACCTCATATCACATATACAGGGACTACATCATGCCTATAACTAAGTTGCACAAAAAAATGTTCATCTTGATGAAAAAGTTAATAATCACGATTATTACTTTTTTGCCAAGATGGGGTAAAATTGCATCTTTGCCATCATGGGAGCAAAGTACATGATGTCCTAAGCCCACTTACCAAGTTTGAACAAATTTGGAGCTCAAAGTCTCAAAATTCCTTTGTATCTACTACTTCAGAGACCTAAAACCTAAATCTGACACCATTCTCACTCTATGAGCCCATATTTCACTCAAAGTATACACTTGATATACTCTTCAAGTCTATGATGCCGAATTTGCAAAAAATTGAAAAAAATTCATTAGATGTAAATAATCATGATTATTTACTTTTGTTGCAAATTTTTGCTTGGACTTAACAGGAGTCATGCAAGTTGCGGAGAAGGCTAAGAGGAGGGTCACTCAAAAAGAGAAGGTGCAAGAGCTACCACCATACCAACTGGACCCCAGTTCAGTAAAGACAGCTAAAGCAACCTATTTGTCAAAAGAACAGATGGAGGAGAACAACACAACTGTTTTCACAGATAGATTTAAAAGTGAAGAAGGACATCAGGTAGAACTGCAACATCTACCAAAAGAGGTCTATGATATCGCAACAAAGCCCGAGAACAAAGAAGCTAACAGAAGGGTGGGGCTCAGAGAGTTCTACGAACAAGAGCCATGTGGAGTGGATTTTCAAAAAGCTTATGAGCTCCTATCCACAATCAAGGAAGATGGAACATCCCAGATCTCTGACCAGCAAGGGAACATGGTTGAAGTGGTAATAACCAAAGAGATTGTAGCTGAAGCTCTCAAGCTTCCAGTAGAAGGGATGACGATGAGAGCTAGAGATAGAAAGATGGCAACAACTTTCACCAAGGAAACCGCTACTGCAATATTTGTCGATCTTATGTAGAAGCAAGTGGAGGAACCAGCAAGGTTATACCACCAACACTTCCACTTCCTTGAACCATGAAATCCAATCGGAGGTGAAGAAAGTACCATCTCAATGGAAGGCCAATCCTAAGATGATGGATACCAAAACTCTTCCCCTATCCGTTGTACATTAGCCCTTTCAAAGTTACTGTAGGAAAGACCTCGTCTTTGGGAGGAGGTTGAGAAAAATTTGGAAAAAATAAGGCTAGTAATTCCACCACCCAATGCTTCTTCAAAAAACTGAAGACACAACCCTCAAAACAAGCTAAACACGAGCCAGTACCAGTGAACAAGGTAGGAGATTATTGTGAAGGTGGAGAAGGAAATACTACCCTATCGGTGGAGTACAAAGAGGTTAAGTCGATAGCAATATTGGATAGTGGGGCTGGAGTAGCCATAGCCACCAAAGAAATGTGGAAAAATGGGGAAAATCTGCTCTCCAAAAGACTAGAATGAAACTTCAATTAGTAGATGGGTATCTGGAGAGACCAATTGGCATCTTGGAGCAGATTGTAGTAACCTCATGCGGAATTGCATATGAACATACGTTCGCTATTATGAATTTCAACGAGAGAAACAGTTTTTGATATCATATTGGGCAGACCATTCATGCGTCAACTCAAAATGGTAAAAGATTGGGGTTATGACTATATCTATCTAAGGAATAAGGATGCCACTACAAAAATTAGTGTCATAGATCATAGCTATAGAGATGTAGAATGAACCCCACGAGAAGACCTGAACTCCACAACTGACCAAGCAGGGGGAATACCGGATTGGCTGCAGAACAAAGCTCACCATTGGACAGGAGAAGCTTCAGAAGGGGTTAGTTTAAAAAGGGAAGATTGCATTCTTGATAGGACTACACAAGACGAGACATATGTACCAGAGCCTTTTCCAGAGGAGATGCTCAAATCTTTTGGATGGAGACAGATATTGGCCACTCTTGATGTTTATGTAAATGAGGTGACCCTCATAAAATTATGTGATGAGGAGGGGTATGACATCATTCCATTCCAGATGATGGGTGTCAGCCAGAATCCAAAATTGGAGTTGGAAGTCCCTCACGAGGAAGGGGTTGCCAGCCTACACATAGTGGATGAGATCTCAGTAAGAGACCTTGATAAAAAATAGACGAAGAAGCCTTCTAGGACTTGACAAATAAGCTGTTAGAGGAAAACGCAGATGAAGAGCTGTCTATTAGCTCAAGTCAGAACATCAAATGAAGGGATCGACGGGTGACCTACTATGATTTCCAAACCAAAATCCTTGAAGACAGCGCAAATATTGCGATAAATGCATAAACAAACGAAACAAGATAAGAGAAGACTCATCATCTTTGTTAACCAACAAAACGTAGTACTTGAGGTTAGTGGAAGCAATTGATTGCCTCAAAGACGGAATATCAAAGAGGTACATGAAACCTGACTTAATCAAAACAAAAACAAAAAAGAAGAACACACAAAAACCAAAAAAAGAGAGCAATTTTGAGAAATCGATGAAGCTGTCCAAAATAGAGCGCAGAAACAAATACAATGAACTAAAACAAGCTTTGAAGGAAGTTTGGACAACAGAAATGGAAACTGACGAGGAATCAAACGATTATCAATTCGATGCAAATTACCACTATAAGAAGTATACTATTCAAGAGAGAAAAATTGTGGTGTAGAAACCCGAACGAGATCCCAAAGAACCAAGAACTTCATATAATGGTCCTGAAAAAGCCAAATGCATCAACTTAGCAGAACTAGGCGAGGAGCCTAAATCAACATACATCGCCACAGACCTCACTGACAAAGAAGAATGGCTTCTAGTCGATACGCTCAGACAATACAAAGATGTCTTTGCATGGTCATACAAAGATCTAAAGGGGATAGATCCTGAGATCTGTCAGCACGTAGATACCCCTTAAAAGTGATGCCAGACCACGCAGACAACGTCCTTACACATAAAATGAGTCTTTTGCCAAGAAAATTAAGGGAGAGACAGACAAACTGAAGGATGCATAGTTTATCTACGAGATTGAACACACAGATTGGGTGTCCCCTATTGTGGTAGTTCCCAAAAAGAATGGCAAACTGCGTGTCTGTGTAAACCTCAAATAGGTAAATGTGCAGCCACCATCAGGGATAAGTATCCACTACCAATAACGAATCATGTTTTTGAGAGGGTAGCAAGGAAAGAAGCCTATAGTTTTCTGGATGGGTTCTCACGCTACAACCAGTTGACAATCAAAGCAGAAGATCAACATAAGACAACTCTTGCAACAGAGTGGGGCATATTTGCATACAGTGTAATGCCTTTCGGCTTGACCAATGCCCCTGCTACATTCCAAAGACTAATGAGTCATGCATTCAAAGAATATCTCATACAATTTGTAGAGATATACATGGACGATCTTTGTGTTCATTCTCATCGAAGAAGTGACCACATAACGGATCCAAAAAAAGTCTTCAAAAAATGCAGAACATATCGTATTTGCTTAAACCCCAACAAATGTGTCTTCTAAGACAAGGTAGAATTTTGGGCCACATTGTGTCCAAAAACGGAATTTCCATTGATCAAGAAAAGATACAAATAATTGCTGCACTATCGAGACCAACAAAATTGAAGAAAGTGCAAGAATTTTTGGGGCATTGTGGGTACTACAGGCATTTCATATATATGTATGCTGTAATAGCTAAACCATTGTACGCCCTCATTGTTGCTAAGTTTGAATGGACAGAAGAATGCAAGCAAGCTTTCCATAAATTGAAGCAACAATTATTTTCTGCTCCAATTTTGCAAGCCCCCGACTGGAGCAAAATCTTCCATGTTCATATTGATGCATTAGCCTATGCCATAGGATGCATATTAGCCCAACCATGAGAGAAGAAAATGGATTTTCCTTATTTGCTATTCTAGTCGCGACAGCTAAACAATGCAGATAAAATTATACCACTACTGTGAGGTCCCCACCCCACCGTATCAAACGGCGGATCTGATGGTGAGTCTGGTGGCCACTAGATCTATTGCGGAAGCAAACAAAATGGTTCAGGGTTCGACTAGCGGACGATCTCTCATCACAAAGTGAGTCGAGTTCGAGCCTACTAGCAGGGAGATCTAGCTCCACCTCACAGGGGAAGCGCACTTCAACTATCTAGCGATCCTAAGACCCACTTTCCAAGAGGAGAGAAACCCCGAGTGCCTTTTTCCCCATGTTTCAGAGGCACGTACCCTCGAGATTTCACCACTCTAGGGGCAATGAGTAATTACTAATATCGAGTAAGCACTATGGGGACAGAGAGTTCCCGACCAATCGGGACCACCCATCTCGTAGGCATTGGCAACCTGAGCCAAGCCCCCACTTTCCACCCCCACACTCACACTTCCTTGTGTGACCTAATTACTACCACAAAGGTTGTTCAACATAAACATTCCTTGTTTTAATTCCGAAGCACATTGTTCGTTAAGACGGCCCTTCAACCAGTATTGCAAACAACACCAAGACAATATTCTAGTAAAAATTCTACTCAAACTTATTCATTAAAATTCCAATGTTCTGGAGGTACAACATCCCCCCCTCCAGCAAGAGTTCACTCCTCTCGTTGTCGCCTAGCTGCCCATACAACTAGGTATGTCCACCGCATAGAAAGCACGACATGGACATTCCCACCGCTTAACCAGCAGACGTGGGTATCCACCGCTTAACCAGCAGATGTGGATTCAAGAGCCCTTAACCAGGAACTCTGCCCCCTGTGATCAGGAGGGGGTTCATGACTAGTTCAACATTGGAAATAGAATGAACATGTCGAGCTAAATTTTCCCCAGCAGACATTCTTTCCTAATTGCAACCAGCATACCCATCAATCATTTCCTTCTTACTTTAGAACTTAATGTACAATGAATTTCAATGCCGAGGTTTCTGTCGGACTCCTCCAACATGTTCAGGGATATGTTCATTCCTAACTAATCGTATGCAATGTTAATTAAACAACTTGAATAGAAATTGGGACCTACCTCTTCCATTTCTTCGTCAATAGCCCGTGAGATGGCCGGTATTTGCTTGTCCATGGGAGCCTTTCCTTTTCCGTTGACATTGCTTGTTCCCGCCTCGCGGTCGTGGGCTCCACCGAAGCGAGTTCTCTTAACCGGGGCCATTTTTCTCACTACTTAAATGATAGACTTGAAAAAAAAAGAGCTAAGGTCCGAGAGTAACATGACAAACCAATCGGCAGATTAGATTTATTAAAGACTCCTCCTTATGCACGAGGTTAGATTTTTCCCTTTTTGCCCTAGCAATTTTAAGGGTAATTCTGTATCCACCCTATGGGAAACGACTCTAAGGTTAATTACTTGGCTTAGATGATTAAGAAATTCAGAGTTTTGTTAATTGATTCACGAAAGATATGAAGTAAGCAAGCTCATTCATTTTCCTAGAGCAATATGAAGGTGCAGAGTGACCGCAGGCATGTGTGATGGAAAAACCTTCTTCTTATTGGACTAATGACGGATTAATTTTCAGCCTTAATCGCATCTAAATGTGGGAGAAGATTAAGTATAATTTAATTACAACTCTATTGAGTAGTGAAAGATTGAATTCTGACAAATCTACACTATTACTAGCTGACAATTTATTGACTATACCGCCTAGAGAGAGAATCTTTCCTAATCATGCATTAATCCTTGATTAAGGATGATGAATGGCTGAATAAATTAACTAAATGAATGATAATTATGTAATGAAGTATAGCTATGAAAACTTAGAGAGCAGCTATAGAGAATTATAGCTAAAAGTAGGCATAGTAGACAAGAATTATGAGTGGGTAATGATGAGATTAAGAAGAGCAGTAATTAAACCATAATTACCGTGATTAGGGGCTGAGAATCCTCTTAAATTTCTGATGCAATGAATCCTCAAGATGGGAATTTTGGTAGCACCTCCCTCCTTGCTTCTCCTTCAAAAGCGCATTACGCCAGTGGGGGTCCGCAAAGATCGAATGGTCTCTTTTACTTTGCGTTCTTGGGCTCCTGTGAAAATCCATGGTGCTTTAGGGAGTTTTATCGATCCATCAGACGCTGTTTGCGGCCAATATTGCTCCATACGATCCACATTTCTAAGGTCAACTCTGGCTCCCAAAGTATCTTTCTTGCCGGTCAGATGGTCCCATAGTAGATTACCCACATTCTTGAATATGTGCATTGGATCGAGCAAGTGATTGATCATGAGTCGGGGCCAGAATGGTAACTCGTACCATAGAGATAGTCTCTTCATCCCTGGAGGCAATCGGTCATCGCACATCTCCTTCTGCTCTAACCATGCTTGTGCAGACATCCTTGGTGGCTCTCTTCCCAAAAAGCCGTCGCGTAACACATGATTCTCTGGAAGATACGCTTGATGACCTTCGTAGATTTGCTTCTTCAGTGAGGGCGCCCTACGTGCATTCAGTCTAGGTCCACATGTGACACATGCTCTGTATCCGCTTGTTTGAAGCCCTGCATGTATACACATGATAATAGATCAACTATGGGAAAAAACCAGATTTACAGTGTCTGAGTGAGGAGTGTCAATAGATCACCTGAGCATTCTGTTAGCCCGGGATAGTCATGCATGGTCCACATTAGAATGCCTCTGATCAAAGCATTCCATCGTCCTGTGTGTCGGCTCATATCCACCACCTCTATGCCAATCCACAATTGTTGTAGCTCTTCCAATAGTGGACGAAGATACACATCCATATTCTCCACTTTATATCGCCCTGGCACAATCAAGCTTAGCCATAGGTGCCCCTTCTTCGTAGTCAACCACGGGGGAATGTTGTAGTTGACGATGACAACGGGCCATACACTGTAAGATGTTGATCTTTGACCAAATGGATTTACACCATCCATAGCCAGGCCTAAGCGCAAATTTCGAGCTTCCCTGGCAAAATCCAACCATGTTCCATCTATATGTTTCCAGGCTGCACAATCTGCAAGAATTCATAGCACACCATCCGAAGATTTATTCTCCTCATGCCATGATGCTAGGGCGGCCATGGACTTACATTGGAAGAAATGCTTGATGCGAGGAAGCAGAGGAAAATGTCGCAAAACCTTTTGTGGAATTTTTGTCCCGTGGAGATCTACTCGATATCTTTCGGAATCACATTTCGGACAATTCTCCATGTCTATGTATTCCCCTCTGAAAAGAATGCAGTCATTAGGACAAGCGTGGATAGAATTGTAATCCATCCCCAAGTTTCGAAAAATCTTTCTTGCTTCATCTCGGGAATCTGGCATCACATTGTCAGCTGGTAGTATGTGCTCTTTAAGCAATCTACACAACATAAAAATACGATACAGTTGTGTGAAAATCTATCAGATCATTATACATTTAGAGTTTTATTAAAGTAAACTAATTGTAATAGATCACCTGAAAAGCGTTGTGACGCTAGTGTCACTCCATCCAAACTTTGCCTACATGTTGAGAAGAACCAGGAGTGCTTTCAATCTAGACATACGTGCTCCATTATACAATGGTGTATCGGCTTCACTTTTCATATCATCATAGGTAAGCCTTTCTGAATCCATGATCGTCTCGATCATTTCATCAATCTCGGGCTCAAACATTGCCTCGTTGGGAATGTGCTCTGCATGATCATCCCCTGAGCTGTCAGAGGCTACATCTTGTGGCCTCACATATGCTGCTTGACCAAAGCGCCTGCGAACACGTCTATTGGGTTGCAAGATTGCTGCTTGTTGGCCAGCGTCAGAGTCCGACGAGTTATAATTGGCAACAACTCGATCTATAATAGATGGATCGAACTCGCCAAATTCGCGAACGTGCTGCAAAGAAACACGTCTTGTCCGTCGCACAGCATGCTTGCATTGATTACAAGGACATAAGACGCTCGTTGAGAGATAGGTGTTTCGGTTGGACGGTCCCACATCCTCGTCACTACTCATAATGAGGATAAAAATCTTATAACCTGGACAAAAAATTTAATATTCTATTGGCATTCTTCGTCTTATCTCTCTCTCTCTCTCTCTCTCTCTACCTCACATTCTCTAGTCATGTCCAATCCCCGCACACCTCGGTCTAGAGGTGCACGGAGATCAGAACCACCGGGCTATAATCTCGTCTTTATTGGCCAATACCTATATTTGTGCGTACAAGAAATCTACAGACCCACGTCTACATGATACTGCATGTAGTGGACAAAACCCCTTTGCCTCTTCTCTAGCTGTAGCACTTCACAACATCTTAACATCTTTTCACAGTAGATCTTTTCACTGTTCGTCTAACTCTAAACCCTAAACCGTAAGTAATTCTTGCTTGGACTTGATCTAACGTAAATAAGCGTAAATCTAAATAAACGTAAATCTAACTAAAAATAAACCTAAATCTAATTTAACGTAAGTCTACATCTAACCTAATCTTTAACGTCTTTTGGGATAGTTTCCTACGACGTTAAAACTCTCTTCTTCTTGTGTGTGTGTGTGTGTGTGGGTAAACCTAAATAAACCTAAGTCTAATCTAATATAACATAAATCTAAATCTAACGTAAATTATGTTATATTAAAAACAAAGAACTAAACTAACAGGGATTATAAGAACCTTAAAACTTATTTTTCACATAACTCGGCAAGAGTTGGCATTCTCATCACTAAAGATGTGAGAGTTAACTTCCGGCAGTGACGCTGCCTCATCTCCATCCACATCTGACGACAGCAATTGGCCCTTTGGACCGTTCTTGCTCTTGTTACTAACTTTGAAGTTGCTATTGAATGACTAGAGGTTGTCTAGATGGTCATTGTCGGGGATGTAGTGACTCTTGCCGCCCTGAAGATCCACCTTCTTCCCTATCTTCTGAAGACATTTCACCAGTACTTTTGGATCGACGGAGCCCACCATGAGTGAAGGCAGCAATACCCTATATTCCATTGAGGGATTTCTTCACCCGCTTCATGCAGGCATCGCAGTCTATGGAGATCTAAATCTAATCTAATATAACGTAACTCTAAATCTAGCGTAAATAAACGTAAATCTAACTAAAAATAAACCTAAATCTAATCTAATTTAACTTAAATAAACCTAAATCTAATTTAACGTAAGTCTACATCTAACCTAATCTTTAACGTCTTTGAGGATAGTGTCCTACGACGTTATAACTCTCTTCTTCTTGTGTGTGCGCGCGTGTGTGGATGTGTGTGTCAATAAAAAGAGATAAATGGTATAACCTTTCTATCACCCATGCCAAGTATGATAGATTGGTTATGCCATTTCCCTCTTGAATAATAGGTCTTGAGTTCAACTCCTCGTCGGCTAGATCTTTAGGTCTTTTAATTTTAATTAGTTTCCTACGACGTTAAATTAGTTTCTCTCTCTTTCTCTCTCAATGTGTGCGTTTTTTTGTTTATGCATGTTTTCTCTCTCTTTTCCTCTCTCAATGTGTGCGTTTTTTGTTTATGCATGTTCTCTCTCTCTTTTCCTCTCTCAATGTGTGCGTTTTTTGTTTATGCATGCTCTCTCTCTCTTTTCCTCTCTCAATGTGTGTGTGCATTCTTTGTTTATGTATGTGTGTGTGCGTTTTTGTTTATATTTGTACTCTTTCTCTCTCTCTCTCTCTCTCTCTCTCTCTCTCTCTCTCTCTCTCAAAAACACTATGTGTGTGTCTGTGTGTGTGTGTGTGTGTGTGTGTGTGTGAGAGAGAGAGAGAAAGAGAGAGAGAGAGAGAGGGAGAGAGAAAGAGGGGAAGGGAACATGACAGTGAGGAGAGGGAAGGAGCATACCTGGCTCTCCTTCCTCTCCTCATGTGTGTGTGTGTGTGTGTGTGTGGAGAAGAAAGAGAGAGAGAGAGAGAGAGAGAGAGAGAGAGAGAGAGAGAGAGAGAGAGAGAGAGAGAGAGAGAGGGAGAGCCTTACCTGCTCTTGCTTGAGGGCGCCGAAAAACTCAGATATGAGATCTGGGTTTTTGGGCGCTCTCTGTTATTTTTTTAGCCCAGCCGGCGTCGCTATGAGCGTCGCAAATTTACTTGTAAATTTGCGACGCTCATAGCGACGCCGGGAATTTTTGTTTTGAGCGTCGCTGTGTGAGCGTCGCTAATATGAATAGCCTCTTGTAGTGATTCTCCAACATTGCAGAGAACTTCCAAAAATTAGCCCAATTGTCAAACCATTGATCCAAATCCCAAATTTTTTGGACCAAGGCACCATCTAGATGAACCCTACTAGATAATATCATTAGAATTTCAAAATGTTGTCCAACATGGATCGCAATCCATGTACCTCAAACCCTAAATCGAGAGAAATTTACATAGGAGCATCTCCATATCCCTTGGAAAAACTTCCCCTAGTTGGATTTCAAAAATTCCTCCCAACATGGATTGCAATCCATGTACCTTTTTACCAGAATTAATCTATTACATTATGCCCTTGTGCCTTTACACTGGTGAAATTTGGTCAAATTTGGAGTAGTTTTGACAAAGTTATGCTCGTTTTTTAGTTTAGGTCAAAGTTTGCAACTTTTTGACGATTTTGATCAATGGCTAAAAACTATTTTCAATGCTAACATTGACCGCAAGATGCCTCGAGGAAAGTACAAAGGGAGTGGAATGCTGCACCTTATGAGATAACGTATATCTCCTCAAATGAGAAGGCTCATATCATAGAATAGGTACTCAAAGAAATACCGGCTAACATCTTCATCGGAAAGCCGTAGATGGAGAAATAGTGAAGGACACAATCTTCCCATGGGAAATGTGTACACTACACCAAAAGCTAGAAGTGCACACTGGGGGCAAATGCCTACAATTAGACAACTTCCTACAATTACCTCCCTGGGGAACCGACTTCAGGCAAGCTCATGAGCTCATAAGTTTGATTCAGTACAATGGGGAAGCCACTCTGACTGACAAAGATGGGGTAGCAGTCAAGGTTAAGATCACAACTGAAATAATCAATGAAGCCCTCCACTTGCAGCAAGGGACACACAATCTATTGCAAAAGACAAAGGCAATAGACAACGACAAAGATTTCTTGAAGCAAGGAGGCCACAAGTTGACATATCAGGATTTGATATACTCAGAAACTGAATTGCCGTTGCACCTCATATCGCAACACTTCAAAGTGCAGAAGCCACCAAGATATACAAAACCGTTGTTGCACATGGCAATACTAATGGCAATGGGCTTGGCAGAGAGAAGAGTGGTCAGCTGCAACTTCAGAAATTAACTCCTCGACAACATTGTCGAAGCAAACCTAAAGGGGATCCAAAAAATCAAGGCCTACATGAATGCGGGGCCAAGCATTAGGGATGATTGATGATCTACCACTCACAGAAGTGCAGATCGATCTAATTCACAAATCTAAAAGAGCAGTAACACCTATGGCCGGACCATCCACCAAGCCAAAACCAGAACCTAAGCAAACAAGGCAAAGCGCAACCATAAAGGACTATGACAACGAAAAGACTGAGTCAGATTCTCAAAGTAGCCAGGATGTTGGGTCCCAATGAAGAGACACCCCTTTGGAGTATCAGTCTTTGGAGGAGCAGCATGGCAGTCAGTACTCCATGGGATATACTCGATTGAGGAAGAAAACTGCCCGTGCAGTGGAAGCCATCCCAATTACTCAAGCAAGGAGGACAATGGAAGAAGCGTAGGCATTGAGGGAAAGGATCCACCAACAGCGTAGGCATTGAGGGAAAGGATCCTACAACAGAAGCACGAAAAAAAATAACCCAAGGAACAGAAGATGATGATGCAAAAGAGGAGGAGGAAGAAGAAAACATTCTATTGCTACGTAGACAGACAGTGGCTTCTGGAACGGATCAAGCAGCAAAAAAGACAGGAAGTCGAAGCGAATCAAGAGATTTCCAGTGCCATGCGGAAACCAATTCAAAATGAGCTCAAACAAAAGATGGAGCAAAGAGAGAAAGAAGAAGCAAAGAGACCACAAGTCGATGATCTCAAATCATTTGACGAATCCACTCGGACCAAAAAGAGGGAAATAACTCACAAGGAAAGGAAGAGCAAGAAAAACTTGACTAGAAGGGCCAAGAATTTGATTCTCCCAAGGACATTGAGGTACCATCAGAGATCGAGAAAAAATGAAAGAAAAAGATGCAGACCTTCCAGAGCAAGGAGCGAAGTAGATGCAGTCGAAACAAAAGATAAATCAGGAAACAGAGGCAACACAACCAAAGCCTACCCACAACTTTAATGGTTATAGAAGCACTGAAACTGAAAGAAAAAATGATTGATGAGGCTGGGACATCAGATCAAGGTCAGCAAAGCCATCCGAAACCAAGAGCTCAAGTTGTAATACAGGAAGGAGTGAAAATGGTCAAGTCATTTGACATTGATGCTCACTTAGAGCAGATCAAGCTCCAGTTTCAATGCCAAAGGGCTCTCTACAACCTGCATGAGCTAGAGCTAGACCTACCAAAAAAGAAGTGTCTAAGGCAGCTGAAGATGCCTTGCAGCTAAAACAAAGAATAGAGGAATTGGAGAAAGCACAGCTCCAAGCCCAATCTGAGTTGCAAAGGAAACATGAAAATGCAGCCTACTATTACAAGGAGGTGCAACAATTTAGTGAGGCCAACTCCGCACTGCAAGTCAAGCAGCAACGCCTTGAGGAGGAACTAACCAAAGAAAGGAAACATAATGAAAAGCTACAGGAGTCATACACTGTGGTTAGTAGGACTCTGACTCAACTCTTAGCCATACAAGAGACTCCCACCTCCTCAACTATGATTTCAAGATCAACTTCCCTGAACCAAGAGATTAAAGATCTAAAAGAGGCCCTAGCCCAAGAAAAATATGATAGAAAAATCATAACAACAGGACATAGGGTCCTACAAAGAGCCAAAGACAAAGAAATTGAAGAATTGAGGAAGCAACTGACTGAGGCACGGGGGGACTTGGAGACTCTGAGGGCCAATCAAGCAAAGCCTCACCAAACAGTCCCACTAGACTTTGAGCAAGAAGAAGGGTTAGAGCACTCCACATTCGAAGCTCACCAAATAGATGTGCCAACTACAAGCACTGGAAAAGCAACACAGGAATCTACAGATCTAGCCACACGACATCCATTTTGGATTCAGCCAAAGGCGAGATTCAGTGCTGGATCTCAGAAGTCAAAGACTCGCACACAAGGAATATCTGCAGTATGAATTGAAAGTACTAGAATCTGCTCATTAGGAAAAAATTGGACCCCATTGGGGCCATGTAAGGATTCCTAATTTTAAGGGATTAAAGCTAATTTTGTAGGGGATGGAGGGAACAAAGACAATAAATAGGGCTACTTTTGTAGCTCTCTCTCTAACTTCTCTCTAGATAGGAAAGGGGGGGAAAGTAGGGAATGAGGGTGGTAAAGTAGGAGGAAGAGGGGGGATAAAGTAGGAGAGAGAGGGGGGTAAAAAGTGAGAGAGGAGTAAAAGTAGAGAGAAGAACCATTCTCTCTCTACCTATCACCAAACAAAAAGAGTAAGTAGTTATGACAAAATTCACTTTTCAGTTCGTGCATCAATTCACCCCAAAAAAATGATTTTTTAATAAAATCTCAAAATGGATCTTTTAAGCTTTCAAAAGGTCCCTATATATATATATATATATATATATATATATATATATATATATATATATATATATATATATATATATATATATATATATATATATAACAATATTTTTTTAGAAGAATCTAGATTTTATAAGCTCCAAATCTAAAATTCCTTGGGTCCCTCTCTACATTAATTCCACAAAGAGAGTAAGTAGTTATGACATCTTCCACTTTTCAGCTCGTGCATCAATTCACCTCAAAAAATGATTTTTTAATAAAATCTTCAAAATGGATCTTTTAAGCTTTAAAAAGGTCACTATATATATATATATATATAAGTATTTTTTTAGAAGAATGTAGCTTTTATAAGCTCCAAATCTAAAATTCCTTGGGTCTCTCTCTACATTAATTCCAAGAATAAATAGATAATGCCACATCATCAAAACGTCCATCTAATAAAGCCTAAAAATTGAAAATTTTAAAATTTAAAAATTTTCCTCCTTTGAGCTCAAAAATTGAACCTATATATGAAAAAATATATTTTTAAGTCTTTTTATCCCAAAAAGTATATCTTATCAAATTTTTTTCCCTATCATAACTTTCCACCATGTCTCTTCGCGACATAACCAATGAATCACCTGCGCCGTCATCTACTAGGTTAACTAATGCCAGTCTGCATCTACCGATCGAATTTGCTCCCACAAAAAAAAACGACGAGAAAGCATCTCAACCGGCATCCGTACGACGGTTTCGAGGAGAAACCAATGTTGACTTGTGGCTTGATGGAGGGTTGTATCCAAAAGATCTGCTCGTGAGCTGTCATCCGACATTCTGTACACTCCCAAGCTTAATCAAATATGTGGGAGAAGGAGAACGTGGTCTTCTTGGGTATTGTAAGAGATTGGACTCCAATCACGCAGGTGCGTTGACATATTTCCGACAACAATGTCAAGTGTTACACATTCATTCCACAAATCTCCAACAACAACTACATTCCATAGAGAAACAACTCAAAGATCTTAAAGAGGAGATGAAAGCTACAGAAACAGAGATAACTAAGCTACAGATTGCAATGATGCACCTAAAAGCCACTCCATTTGGCATGCGTGAGCGAAAGAGGGAGTTCTCTTCCATTGAAAACTTAGCCTCTAATGGAGGGGCACGTAAGAAGCGGATCACGACAACCAGGTATTTTTTTTAATTCACAGTGTTCATAACTCTCAAATAATTTTCATCAATTTGTAACTCGGTTCACCTTTTGAAATAGGACATATATACAAGATGTGTGTGGAAGTTTTAGACAAGAGGACCGTTGCAATCTTCTCCTAGGATGCATCTCAAAGGAAGATATACTTTACATCATAGGTTGTGAAAAGGCCAAACACATGAAAGATGCCATCACAAAGGAGATCCTAAAAAATATCTCTAACCTTGTGTCTGAGGATGATGTCCAGAGAGCTTGTGATGAGGTTGGGATCAGCACAAATGCATACCATGCACTTCATGGATTGATGAAAGATGCATTACGAGAGCAAGGTATCACCGAGAATTGATTTCCTATTCCACATAGGGTCCGACTTGCAAAAAAAGCAAACAATGATCTTGTTCGGGAATCCCTTGGCGAATACAAACACATTGAAGGATCCATGATGTACTCTTCCACGAGTGCCAAGTCACGTGGTAATATAAAGAGAGGCAATACTATTCCTAATGGGGCAAAATCTTTTGGTTATCATTAATTCAACAATATTTTTGTTGACTTGAAACGACTACAACGAGCTATGGTTAAATTTTATGTTTTGTCTCCATAAGGTAATACAAATTGTAATGTCATTTTTTATTTGTATTGAATATCATTTAGTATAACAATTCAATTCCTGTGTTGTTTCAGTACTTGGAGAGAAGCTCATATTTATTCTTAAGCTAGATGAATGTCAAATTGTCAAAGGACGGAGATTGGAACGTATGAGTGTGATACTCATGAATGAGGCAATGTTTTTTGCAAAAGTCGATGCTATCGGTGATCATTCTCAAAAACCATCATTTAGTGTACAATCGGAAAAAGAAATATCGTGGTTAGGAGCTTTTGAAGTTCAGAAAGAGACTCATGAGGTGTTGGCATGGGTCTTCTCTATGATCCCGTGGATCACAGAGGTTATTAAGGCACAACTAGAGGAAGAAAAGCTAGAAGTAGATGGAGTAGGTACATTTGATGTTGAGTGGCACTTAGGAGGTGATCTAAAAACAATCAAATGTATACTTGGGTGTAAACAAGGTGCTTCATCACTTCTTCCTTGTCCATATTGTGTACGAGGATACAAGGAGAGTACTCGTGGCTCCACCTCTTCAAAGAAAAGTGTCAAGGGAAGTCAGGCAACAGGGTCAATGGATGATGATGCAAGGGATTGGGTGTGCTTGGTGTTGAAGTGTCGTATCATGGAGGTCCCCAATCGGTCGACAAAAGATAAAACATGGCATCCCATTATCAATTTTCCACTTACAAAGTACACTTTTGCACTTTGCATGCCTTTATGCGTATATTTGATCGCTTGTTAAAGCTTCACATAGAGTACGCTTTCACAATGAAACCACTTTCCAGATTTGTGGAAGCCATTGGAATAGTTGAAGCAATTCTAAATTCGATTGGATGTTATGGTGGCAATGTTTCTATCATCGGTGAGGTGGAAAATATGCATGAAGTGCCACAAAAAGTATCTATGAATGGTGTGAAAGCACGTAGATTTTTTAAGAAACTAGAGATGCGAAAGGAGAGGGGTGAGGAGGATGCTCCATGGGAGCTATAGAAAGCGCTTTGCAAGTGTACGACCGATCAAGATTCAAATCCCGTGCTTGTAAATCTACGTAGGCAAGTGTGGCACCACTTGGAGTTAGTGCTTCAAATCATGTGGAAACCCCAAACCACGAGCGAGCAACAAAATTTGTTCAAAGATCACATTTCGAATTTCACTAAAGCATTTGTGCAAGCGTGGGGAGAGAGCAATATCACACACTACATGGCAAGTTACTTTGTTCAGTTCAAATTTTGATGCTATATATAAACATTCATTTGATCTAAGCATTTTTTCTTGATGCAGCATATTTTGTATGCGCATGGAATGGAGCATTCTTTATGTCAAAATATGGTTCATTAGACATGTGGAGCACTCAAGGAATGGAAAAATCACATTATCGAGCCAAAGGTGTGTACTTTAAAAATACACGTCACGGTGGTGGAACTACGAGTTCCAACTACATGAAGGAGATGTTTGATTGGTTCTTTCGTTGTTCTTTGGGGAGATGTCATGCCATAGAGAGAGCGCGAAAGTCAAGTGTTTCCAAGGAGGCTAGGAGACAATCTCGACTTACTGCTAAAGAGAAATGGAGAAACTCCACCGGACCCCTTAATCATGCTAGGTGGCGTGAAAATTGCCATAGAGTGGGCAACGTTGGTTACCCAACATGTAAAACAAATGATGCTATGCAATGCAATGTTTATGTTTGTAGCTGTCTTTGTTGAGTTTCATATAATACTTCTCCATTTATCCATTTTTTGTTTTTTATATTTTGATGATATTAAGAGTTTTTTAAAGTGGCCTGGTCAAGTGTGAAGAGACCTATTTTCTTTTGAATAGGGGGCTTTTAGAGAAGAGGGAGTATCATTTTCAATCTTGCCCCTTCTTACACAATGGCATGCACAAAGCAAACAGCAAGAAAAGATCAACCTGTTTTTGCTCACCCTCACTCATCCGTCCAAGGTGCTCAAAAACCACCTTGGATACACGAACAAGAGCTCTTAGAAGAGATGGAGAGGGAATGGTCACGTGACGAGCAACAAGATGGACAACCTTCACGCAAGAAGAAACGGGTAGTGACATCAGACACAAAAACCGAGACGGACAACGAAGCACAAAGCCCACCATGGAGCGGACAGGAGATCCCAAGCAATCATCGAGTCCCGACTAGGAAGACTTTGCAACGTGGCTTTGGCGCTCTGCAGTCAGATCAGCCTAGAGGTGATCATGGGTAACTAAATGAAGAGGATTTTGAGGATGTAGAAGATGAGCCAATTGGATAGCAGGGTGGAGTTGAAGAGCCAGTCGGAGCACATCGTGGCCTTGAAGATACGCAAGCCCTCTTGTAGAAAGATTTTTTTTTTCAAGGTTTGCCCTTGCAAGGCCCATGTTCGAGATCCTACCATCCCTCAACAACGGGCTCCTATTGTGAAGCGATGCATTCCAAAGGCCTTGCAAGAGATTCATCACTATCAAAAAACTTCAGACCTTCTCATCCGCAAGGCACCATTCGCACGTTTGGTGAAAGAGATCATGCAAAGTTATCGAATGGCATTTCGAGTTCAAGGTATCGCTGTAGAAGCTCTGCAAGAAGCGGCAGAATATCATCTAATTTCTCTTTTTGAAGACACTAACTTGTGTGCTATTCATGCAAAATGGGTGACAATAATGCCCAAGGATATAGCTCTTGCGCGTCGAATCAGAGGAGAGAGAGATTGAATTTGACTTTTATGCAATTTTGGCAATGTAAAGATATCTTTTTCAAATATAACAAGTCGTGGATTTTTCAAATATAACAAGTCGTGTACATTTGTGTTTTAAGTGATATGAGTAATACTAAGTAGAGAGAGAGAGAGAGAGAGAGAGAGAGAGAGAGAGAGAGAGAGAGAGAGAGAGAGAGAGAGAGAGAGAGAGAGAGAGAGAGAGAGAGATGTGGATAGAAGAGCTGTCAACCAAGTGTGGTTGATTGAATTAAAAAAAAAGCATAATATCATTGTATTCTTGTAAACCTAGTCTAGAAAAGGTTAAAAAAAGTTGTCTGGGGACTTGCCGCAGAGGCGCACGAGAAGGCAAAAGTAACAATTACTTTTGCCTTCTCGCGCGCCTCTGCGGCAGGCCCCCAGACAACTTTTTTTAACCTTTTCTAGGCTAGGTTTACAAGAATACAATGATATTGTGCTTTTTTGGTGTTATTTATATGAAAAAAAATCTTGATTTTGGTTTAGAGAATTGCACAATCATATCACAAGATAGAACCAATCACCTACTGTCTATCGTACCATAAACTCAATACAGAAGATGTAAAGTACCAGTAAAAATCAAGTCCTATTCAAAATTTGAAATAGCAAAGTACAAAGATGTGATATATCTCATTACAAATTTGAAGGAGTTAATTACAAGATATATGCAGCTATTGAGTGCTTGAGCCATCTAAGATATGGTGAGCAATGTTTTCTCGGGGCTCTTGGGCGCAGGGAAGCTGTTTGTGCAGCACATCCCAAGCACATTGCTTAGACCTACAGCTTGGCTTAAGGCCACGTTACAAAGCACACAACCACGAATGTGTGTCGCAAATGCAACACTGGCTAGGGATTTATTTACAAGATATATAACTTGGGAGGCTTGAGATATGGTTGACAAGCATAGGATGCGGCTCATTGCTTTATCATTGACACCCAAAATTGACCACAAGGAGTGTACTCCTTGTGGATTATCACAAAGCCGTCCTGGGGAAGCTTGCCATGGTAATGCGCAAGAGATGACTGCCATCCAAAAGCTTGGCGCCTACCATCTCCTCCCCGACCTGCATGCTCATCTAGCTCCACAACATTCTACAAAGAAATCAATAGGTAAATAAGATTTCAGAATGCAACAATGAAAATTAACGTAATCACAAAACAAAAATTAATTAATACCTCTTGTTTTTCGTCGTCCTCATCGTTTATGCCTTTGCTGTCAAGAGAAATAGATGAATTGGGAGCCATCACGACACTCTCAAGTTCATCTATATGAACATGCATAGGAGTGCGTTGGGCTTCAACCAATGCATGTGTAGCTACAAACTCATCCTCCGACACAGATGAGTGCGGTGCATCTGTCACCGCCACCATTGCCAACTCCACTATATCTACCACACTCTCTCCAAGGGGTAGGAGGCTTTGATCCAGTGGATCGAAGGAGGGGTCAATGGCAGAGGACTCTACAATGGCACAGAGGATGGACAGGCAGTCATCCATGCAGATGTCAAAAGTCTTCTCAAGATCATGTAAAAACAAATATTCCTCCCCATTTATGACAATTGGGGAGAGGTGTTAAAAAAAAACCTTCGGAGTTAATGTCTCCTCCGGCGCATTTGTAGCGGGCTTAACAGATGCTTCGGCACCCTCATCACCCATGGATTTGGCGGCATCCATGACACCTCCTGGGTAGGTTAGGGCAAGAATATTACCCTCTTTGCTTGCATCCCAGGGCACTGTAATGGGCTCCTTTGTGTCCTTGACGACACCCCCAAGGCGCAAATGAGGAAAACTCACCTCAAACCTTTCAGGCTCCTCCGCAAGAAGAAACACAAAAGTCGCCAAGCGACTTAGAAACTGGGTGCCGACCTTCTTCTTTTTCAAACGTGAATCTTCAATGTACTGACCTGCCTCACCCGCAATTACACAAAATCGCTGAAGCCTTTGGGTGAAAGGCCGATCGC